>NC_141675.1:101210171-101810171 GCF_028749965.1 Puma concolor
GATTACAATTTCTTGGATACCTGAATTAAATGATATCTATGAGCATGAATTAAAATATTCTAACTACCTTTTTCTTACGGTTTATATCATGGAGGCCCTACTTAAGGTAATCCAAAATTGTGTGTGTATTTGTGTGTGTATGTGCATGAACATGCTATATGTCTCACAAAGAGATTCCCTAACTTCATTTTTCAGCATTAGCTACACACAATTTTCTAAAGGAGTATGTGAAATTCTCTTTCACTTCTCAAACAAATAAACTTTAATTTTTAAAGGTAAATTTTTGGGGCGCCTGGGTGGTTCAGTTGGTTTAGCATCCGACTTCAGCTCAGGTCATGATCTCACCGTCCATGGGTGTGAGTCCCGCATCAGGCTCTGTGCTGACAGCTCAGAGTCTGGAGCCCGCTTCAGATTCTGTGTCTCCCTCTCCCTCTGCCCCTCCCCTGCTCGCGCTCTATCTCTCAAAAATAAATAAAACGTTAAAGGTAAGTTAATTTTTAAGGCAACTCAATAGCCAACATCCATACTTTAAGAACTGATTTTGTATTTGCAAAAATAAATTTCAAAATGGTGTGTGTTGAAGGGAGTTTCAAAGGTGTTGGCAGTGTTCTTAAACTTAGCAGGGTAGTAGTGTTCATTTTATTTTTTTAATACTAGATAGATAAACAGATAGGTAGAGTGATACATATCCCTGTAAACTTGAAAAACATTTCATGATTTGATTTTTAAATCAAATATAAAGGTAGTTGTAAAATGAGGAAATAAACCCCCACAAATTGATTATAGTGTTGTGTCACATGGATCGAAAAGTGGAGGTTGAGTATGTGAGTACATAGCTTGATGAACAAAAATAAGGGAAAAGTCAGAAGCAACACTAGGACGCCCACAAGAAACATCACTCCCAGTGACTGGAGCTTAGGGATGGGTTGGTCAGCATGGAGATTGGAAAGGTGTTAGATCTGCATGAAGGATATGGAATATGAGATAGGAAATGTGGACATAAAGGATAAAGAGCTTCACACACCATGCCTATCTCATTCACTTCCCTGGCATCAACTACCATTTATAGTCTAATGACTTGCCAATTCAGTTCCCTGCTCAGATTTTATCAAGAACCTCAGATCATATAGACAACTGATGACTGGATCTCCCCAACGAAATACTGTGCAAACATCTCAAACAGCATATTCTTAACAAATTTATCTTCTGTAAGCCTACTCTCCCTTCAAAATTCCACTGGAAATCCAATTTCCCAGGCTTGAATCCAGTCATTTTTAATACTTCCCATTCTTTTAGCTATAGTAGGTTTTCTGAAACAAAGAAGGAATGAAAGAATGAACTGTCACAAAATAGTAGGGAATTTTGAGTATTTTCCCCCTTTGAATGGATGCTTCAATATTCCAACCATTTTAATTTCAAGTTAATATGATTATTTACTAGTATTTCAGACAAGTAGTCTTAAGGTAGATCAGAGAAAAAAACCTAATGAGTGATATTTCAGTTATTGTAGAAAATGTTGCAGTAAAAGCCAAAACAAACAAGATAATGTGTTGTTGTTTTTTTTTAAATCAACAGATGGCTGCAATGAGGAAGGAATATTTTTCACATACCTGGAATCTATTTGAGTTGACAATTACATTGGTTGGCATCATAGATGTAATTCTTATTGAGACAAATTACATTACTTATACTTTTGAATTTATTCAAACTGTAATCTTTTTAAAAATTGTTCGATTTCTTCGCATACTACGTATTTTAAAGGTAAAGAACTATAAAATCATTCATTTTCAAATTCTAATGACTGCTTCATGAAATATGGACTAAAGTTTACTAGTTTTATGGCTTCTACTTTCTATTGGAATGATGTTTATATTTCAAATGTTATATCCCTTTCACAAATTAAATTTTGTAACAGTGTTTTATGAGTATCCAAATTATATTTGTAGTTTACTTAGCATATGAAAGTATAGAAATGTTCATCACAGCTTTTCCAAATTATATTTGTAGTTTACTTAGCATATGAAAGTATAGAAATGTTCATCACAGCTTTTCCTTGAATAGAGAGTACATGACAAATTCCGTATTAATGTAAATATAAACTAACCCCAAAATTATGTATATTTTTATAGATACCTGGTATAGATACCTGGTATAAAATCAACAAAACAACCATGCAAACCATTCACAGTGACAAAACAAATAGTAGAAATTCATACACAACACGAAACCAAAAATTGCACATTTCATGTTATATAAATTCATAGTAATATAAAATCACAGCATCAAAATGACCTTTGATTGTCTAATACACCTTTCTATGACAAGTATGATATTTTTTCTATACAGTTATTTCAATGACATGAAACTCACTCATCACAAAGCATATGAAGTGTGTATATGGATACAGATATACTCTCCCTCTCTCTCACCGCCTCTCTCTCTCTTCATACACAAATAAGGTACATACACATACAAGCACTGTGAGAGATACAAGGCTAAGTAAAACATAGTTCATCTAGAAATAAAACTAATAGGTTAGAATCTTTACATTTAAAGTTTTCTTACATATGCTTAAAAAATAATTATGCTACCAAGAGAAATAACTAGGTCTAAAAGTATGCAACTCGTAGCTTTTCCAGTTTTACTACTAAATGAGACCGTAAGTAATGCTAGTGTGCAATTTGACCTAAGGAAGGCAAGTAAAGTGTATTCAGTGACTACTTAATTCTTTCTGATGGGAAGATACGCAGAGTCTACCAAATATTTTAAATGAAAAAAACTGGTAAACAACTTAAGAAAAGTTTGTATATATATTCAGGAAACTCTGAACTCTTATGTCAGATGATAGTCCTTGGAACATGAAGACAAATTATCTGTACTCTCTACCCCCAGAGAACTCATTGTAGAAGGGAAATGATATGTCATCTAGATGTTCCAATGTTATAGTGTAGAATATACAAGTGCAAAACAGAGACTGTACACAACGCTAATGAGATTTAAAAAAAAAAAAAAGACTTCCTTTATTAGGTGATACTTGTGATACTTGAACTGAATCTTGAAAGATGAACATAAACTAGCTCTTCTAGGATTAATGGCAGGTGGTTGGAAGGCAGACTATGGAGGTTATGGAGCATAGACAGGACACCAGAAATAGCCAACTTACTGAAGTGAGGGGATGGCTCAGTGGTAAGAGATAATCTGGAAATGTAAACCTCAGCAAAGAAACAACGAGAAGTTAATGGTGGGGTCACACAAGAAGCATAATTGTGGTGGGTTCTAACCCCCAAATAAACCTTCTAGCAAGAAGATTAGTAGGAGATTTTGCAGGTAAAATAGCAATACTTTATAGACACTTTTTGACTTAAGCCCAAAAGATTAATTGCTTTGTTTTCCAAGAAGTTAAGCCAGTTGAAAATACCATCCAGTTCTCTATAAGGGACATAAGTAAAGAGTAAAGTCATCACTTCACATAGGTGCCCAACGTTATTAGTTACTAGGAAATAGCTGTAGTCATGAAGTTATAAAGTTATCATGAATAAAATAACTAAGAACCTCGACAGGTTACTATAGTTACCATTGAAAGAATGTTATTTCTTAGCATTATCTACTTTAGGTAAACTAATAGACATATAATTAACTAAATGTATACAATTTATGTTAAATAGTAGTTCTGCTTTTTTCAGCTCATAACCCCCAAGTTGCTGCAAATAATAGATAAAAAGATGAGTCATCAGCTATCCTTTAAATATGCTATACTAAAAGGTTATATCCAAGGTGAAGCAGACATAATGACTATAATTGATCAAATTTCAAGTTCTAAGCAAGTTAAACAGGTGAGAAAAACTTTAAATACTAAGGAGAGGGTTTATTCCTCCAGTCCCTCTGTTGCCCCACCCATTATGTTCTCTGTCTCTATGTGTAGGTGTGGTCCCTGACTCCTGATTCCCTGAGTATTTCTGTAAAAACTTAAACTAGTCTACAGCTGTATTACTCAAATGCCTCCTTACTGAAATGTCTGTGCCACAGTAGCAAGTCATGAGGCTTTTGCAACCCACCTTTTCATTCTTGTGGAAGCTCTTGTGAAGCCTGTGTGCAGTGGGTAGTTCCCTCCTGATCCAAGTTGCAGGATCTTTCAGCTATAGCTGTGCTCAACAGGAAACACTGGAAGATGAGACATGATGGCAGTGTTGATCAACTAGAACTTCCTCATAGTTCCCAAAGGCTCCCCTCCTGTCTATATGCCTCATTTCCCCACGGTAAATAGAAGCAAAGGATGGGGATCTGGAAACGGGGAAGAGTAATAATAACTCATCTAGAAGGAAACCTTGTCTAATTCTTTCATTACACAGTTAAGGGGGGTGGGGAGCCAAGAGAGGTTGAATGATTATGCTCAAAGTCACATAGGTAGTAAACAGCAAAGAGAATTCTAGGGCCTAAGTTCTAGATTTTAGTTTTCTGTTTTCTTTCTTTTCTTTTTCCTTTTCTTTTTTTTTCTTTCCTTTTTTTTTTTTTTTTTTTTTTGTGAGCTCTACACCCAATGTGTGACTCCAACAGTTGCATGCTCTACTGACTGAGCCAGCCAGACACCCCCTAGATTTTGTTTTTTACTGTTTTGACTGAGACAGACTAACACTATGTTCTCACAAGTTTGTCAACTATGTGAAACATTTACCTTTCAAGGCAATTTAGAACATCTAAATTCTGTGCAATGTACCCAAATCTCGATAGTCAGGAAAATTGAACTGATGATATGTAGTAGAACACAAAAGTATCTTTCCTTTCTTTATCGCCTGGAACTTTAAAACTGTTTTCTTGGCGGTGCCTGGGTGGTTCAGTCGGTTGAACGTCCGACTCTTGGTTTCTACTCAGGTCATGATCTCATGGTTCATGGGTTCGAGACCCACATCAGGCTCTGAGCTGACAATGAGGAGCTTGCTTGGGATTCTCTCTCTCCCTCTCTCTCTGACCCTCCCCTGCTCATGCTGTCTCTGTCTCTCTCAAAATAAATAAACATAAAAAAAAAATAAATAAATCAAACTGTTTTCCTGAATTTTGTTACCTTTTCTAACCTGAAAAAAGGATATTTAGCCCTGGAATTTGAGAATACACAGTAGGAAATATAAAAGGACCTGAATCTCTAAGATGTTGTCTGCTTTTAGTCCCTACTGCTCTCACACAGCTTGGCCAAACATTTTACCTCACTTAAGATTGAAAGCTTCCCCTGTATCTCCAATTTAGAGGCTTTAATAACATTGAAGAGGAAAATATCTACCATGTGTGTGTTTTTCAGAATCAATAGTAACCTAAAGCAAGTTACTTTTAGAGAAAAAAAATATGACTTGCCTTCAGGCTTCTCAAAATCAACCTGTTATGCCACTTTTTACTCTCTCTACCACTCTTCCTGGAGCAAATTAAGGTTATTGCACAAAACTCAGTTCTAATCCCTAAAAAGCTCCCCATCATATTTTTCTTTCAAGTTATTAGTTAGGTTAAAAATCCATCAGCTGCAAATGTAAAGACATTTTATAACAGCTTGTTTTCCAATGGGGATAATGCTTCTTTTATTTCATAGATATTATTAAGGAGGATAATGAAGAACACAGGACATGCTCTGAAAGAGCTAGGTAGGTAACCCTCATTCTAAAGATTAAGCACAACCATCTCTTATTATCATTACTTCTGAAAGGCGGTTGTTTTGACAACTAAACCTATTGTTAAGGCAACCTATTTATTACTAATAATAAAGTGAGTAACTTCAACAATCAACATGATCATATCTTTGGCTGCATGGGTTTAGTGTAATATTACCTCTCCACGCTTGTTCTTTCTGTCCTATACCCCAATGAAGACCTTTTAATTCCTCTTTAAAGGAAACACATTAGTACTGCATGTTTATACACACTATTATCACCTTATAAATTCTATTTTCTTCCAAACCAAAAGTACACACATACCTTCCTGAGCAATACAGGGGAAAAAGTTACTTTTTCTTTCCACTTGCCATACAGTTGCCATGTGAAGATTTAGTTTTATAAGTTGAAATCACAACCGAGCTTCACAGATCTCTGATATGTCTCCTGGAAGGCTCTATGCCTAAACATGGCACCAGCTTATTCCCTGAGTCATGCCACATCATGCTCCTAGTAGAGGATTAATACTGGAAGTGGGACAGACACACTCCTATAGTATAGTGTTCATGTGTGAGGAGAAGGAGGGGGTTTGATACCAGATGGTGGGCAGTAAAAGGGTACAGCAAGCATGAGAATGGAACTGGACTTGAGAGATCTTGCACGGCAGATAGTCATCAAGCCAGACAAGAAGGCATCACCAAGGAAAAGCCCAAATGTAGAATCTAAGTGAATGAAACTCTGTGGGCATTTAGGAATCCAGATAAGACAGGCAGAAGACATAGATGGATGAGTCATCTAGACGCACAGGCACGCTGGGTGGGCAATGACCCAGGATGAATGAGAGGACTTAATCAGAAGCCATATCTAAGTGCACAGTTTGTAGTCAAAAATCCTAATTCAAACAGAATGGAAAAGTGGGACATAAACCCCAGACCTAGAAACCAGAAGAGCCTCTCAGTGTTCCATGCAAGTGGATCAGTGTAATTGCTAATCCTACGACTGGGGCTGTCTGTCCTTCCTCGTGGGCATAGGTGTAAGCACAAGCCGACAAGAAAATGGTAAACAGAACTATGCTGCTGCTGGTGAATTATGATTGATTGCAGAGGACTCATCAGGGAGAGATATATTTCTCTGTGTTGAGGGTTGTACTCCATGGATTTAGAGCAAAAATATTGAGCTTATTGTCCACATGAAATATTTAAATAATGTTCTTATTTTTCTGAAAATATTGTGTTATTTTTCAGGCTACTTAGAGTATGATCACCCGGAAATTGCTATTACTATGAAAACAAAGGAGGAGATTAATGTCATGCTCAATTTGGCTAGAGAAATTGTTAAGGTTTTTAGGTCAAAAGGGATTATTCATAAAATCGAAGGTTCTGAAATTAATAAGGTAAAGTAGCATATTTTAAAAACAAATATACTTTCTTGATATATAGATCTTCAAACCTACTTTTGGTTTTCCATTACAGACCATCTCTAGTATATGAATATCCACATTAAAATAATTGTCTAAAGAAAAGCACATACCATAAAGCATTTCCTTCTTGAATTCCAGTGGTCAGCTTTTCTTTCCATTTCTTGCCAAAGTGAGGGACCATCTCTTTCTGTGCTTTGCTCCCAAATCAGGGGTATGATAAAACTACTCCTCACTAGGCTAGAGTGGGTATCAATATTTTCCTGGGAATTATCTGTGCCACCGAAACAGCTTTTCCCATAGAATTCCATGATTTATAAGAACACCCAACTATAGGGTGAAAAATAACTACATTTCCTTTCTCTAAGTTATTTATTAGTACCATGACATATAAAAATATAGAGGGTCCCACTAATTCCATAAGTAGAAAATTTATTCCCCAAATTGGGAACCTATAAAAAAAAATCCAAAAGCTATTATGCTTGTGAATACATATACAAAACTTTTAAACATAATAGTAGCTAATTGAATCTTGTAACATATTAAAAGTTTAGTAAGTATATATTATTAGTAAGTAATATATTAGTAAGTAATATATATCATATATTAAATATATATTAGTAAGTAATATACTATGACTAAGAAGGTTTTAGCTCATAAAATAGCTATAGAACTTATTCAAAGATTTAAAAAGAAGAAAAAACATTTGACAAAATTCATTGTTCAAAATATTTTTAAAAATTCTTGCAAGACTAATAAATAGCATCTTTAACCCAATAAAGAGTTTCTACTAAAAATTTAAAACAAACATAGTATTAGATGTCAAAACACTTATAAGTATACCATTTAAAGTCAGGAAAAAGAAGTCTTAGCCAGGTCAAGAAAAAAAAAAAAGGAAATCGAGATATAAAATTTTTGGGAAAAGGAAAAGACAGTTATTATATGTTGATGGTTTAATTTAAAATCCTAGAGAATTAATAGGCTTAATAATATAGGCTTAATAAGATAAATTATAGAATATTCAGAAATACTATCAACATTCAAAATTCTTCCCCAACTAAAGAAAATATAGAAAAATATTCTATTCACAGTATTAATTAAAAACTAAATCCTTAAGTGTGAACCTAACATTAAATATATAACACTTATGTGGCAAGAACTGAAAGGCATATTTGAACATGTAGAAAAAAAATCAGTCACATTGAAGACAAAACAATGGGAATTATCATATTTGCGGAACAGAAAGAAAAAGATTAAAGAAAAGTGAACAAAATCTAAGGGACTTGTGCGATCCAACATATGCACTGTGGGAATCTCACAAGGAGAGAGAGAGATAGGGACAGAGGAAATATTTGAAGAAATAATGGCTGAAAACTTCCCAAATTAGATGAAAGACATAAATATTAACATTCAAGAAGGTCAATACATTCCAAGTTGGATGAACTCAAAAAAACCCACACCAAGACACATTGTAATCAAGCTGTCAAAAGACAAAGTGAAAATTTTTATATCAGCCACAGAGAAGCAACTCATCACACATGAGCAATCCTCAATACAATTATTATCAGATTTCTCATCAGAAACTTCAGAGATCGGAAAGAAGCAGGCTGATATATTCAAAGTGCTAAAAGAAAAAAAAAACTATCCAATCAAAAATCCTATATTCAGCAAAACTGTCCTGCAGAAGTGAGGGAGAAATTAAGACATTCCCAGATGAACAAAAGTGGAGGGAGTTTATTTTGACTAGATCTTCCCTGAAAGAAATGTTAAAAGGAGCCCTACAGATTGAAAGGGCAAAAGACAATAACTGGAACCCATATGAAGAAATAAAGATCTTAATAAAGATAACTACATGGGCAATCATAAAAGATAATATTATTGTAATAATTTTTTTGCAACTCCACTTTTTTTTTGTTTTCTACATGATTAAGAGACTAGAACATTTGAAACAATTATTAGTCTAAAAGCTAACATTATGATAATGTTGGCTTGTAAGTCTATATGTTGTTTCCTACATCATATAAGAGACTATGCATTTAAAAACATATATATTTTGGACACACAACGTATAAAGATATAAATTTGTAACAACAGAAAGGAGTGTGGATGGAACTATTAAAGGAGCAGAGTTTTATATGTCATGAAAGTTAAGCTGATATACATTTAAATTAGAGTACTACACTATAGGGTGTTAAATGTAATCATCATGGAAATTAAAAGGTAAATAACAAAGAATATACCCAAAAAATAAATGAGAAAGGAATTTAAGTGTTTCACTCCAAAAACAAAAAACAAAAAACAAAACAAAACAAAAACAAACAAAACAAAACAAAACAAAAAACCCTACGTGCAAAAGAAGCCAGTATGTAGGAAATAAAGGGCAAAAAGCTATATGTAGGAAAAATAGTAAAATAATGGAAGTAACTGTTCCCTTATAAGTAATTACTTTAAATATAAATGGATTTGACTCTCCAAACAAAATACAAAGATTGGCAAAATAGACAAAAAACATGATCCAACTATATGACGTTCCTGGGAAACCTGGATATCCTCATGCAAAAGAATGAAGTTGCACCCCTACATGACACCATTTATAAAAATTAACTCAAAATGAACCCATGACCTAATGTAAGACCTAACACTGTCAAACTCTTAGAAGAAAATAGAGGGCAAAATTTCATGATACTGTATTTGACAATAAGTTATTAAAATGACACCAAAGGCACGGGCAACAAAAGAAAAAAAATAGAAAAAGTG
The DNA here is from genome assembly GCF_028749965.1 of Puma concolor. Classification (NCBI taxonomy): domain Eukaryota; kingdom Metazoa; phylum Chordata; class Mammalia; order Carnivora; family Felidae; genus Puma; species Puma concolor. Next base: position 101,219,976 of record NC_141675.1, read on the forward strand.
GACTTCATGAAAATCAGAAAATTTGAAAAAAATGTACATTATGACCTTCATGTGCATCAAAAGGCACTATCACCAAAATAAAAATGCAACAAACAGAATAGGAGAAAATATTTGCAAATCATGTATTGGATAAGGAATTAATATACAGAATATATAGAGAACTCTTGAAAGTCAACAACAAAAACCAAGCAGCTCAATTCAAAAATAGACAAAGGACTTGGATAGATATTTTTTTCAAAAAAGATACACAAATAACCAATAAACACACGAAAAGATGCTTAACACCATTAATTATTAAGGAAATGCAAATCAAAACTACAATGAAATCTTCATACCAATTAGGATGAGTATCATCAAAGAAACCAAAACCAAAAACCATGTACATCATTGGTGGGGATGTAAAATGGTAGAGCCACTGTGAAAAACAGTATGGCACTTAAGAAGAATTTCCCTAAGTTTTAGCAATTCCACTTCTGAGAATATACTTTAAAAAACTGAGAGTAGGATCTCAAAGAGATCCCAGCTGCATTCCTTTGTTTTTGTTTTTGTTTTTATTCTCAAGTTAGCTAACATACAGTGTAGTCTTGGCTTCAAGAGTAGAACCCAATGATTCATCTCTCACATATGACACCCAGTGTTCATCCCAAAAAGTGCTCCTTAATGCCTGTCACCCACTTAACCCACCCCCTACCCACATCCTCCCCATCAACCCTCAGTTTGTTCTCTGTATTCTCATAAGAGTGTCTTATGGCTTGTCTCCCTCTTTGTTTTTATCTTATTTTTCCTTCCCTTGCCCTATGTTCATCTGTTAAGTTTCTCAAATTCCACATATGAGTTAAATCATATATCTCTCTGATTTATTTCACTTAGCATAATACCCTCTAGTTCCATCCACGTTGTTGCAAATGGCAAGATTTCATTCTTTTTCATACCAAGTAGTATTCCATTGTATATGTATATACCACATCTTCTCAACCAATTCATCAACTGATGGACATTTGGGCTCTCTCCATAATTTGGCTATTGTTGATACCACTCCAGCAGCATTGTTTACACTAGCTAAGAAAAAGAAGCAATCGAAGTGTCCACTGATGGATGAATGGGTAAGCAAAATGTGGTATATACTCAGAATGTAATACTATTCAGCCTTTTAAAAAAGAAGAAAATTCTGGGGCGCCTGGGTGGCTCAGTCGGTTAAGCGTCCGACTTCAGCTCAGGTCACAATCTCGCGGTCTGTGAGTTCGAGCCCCGCGTCAGGCTCGGCTGATGGCTCAGAGCCTGGAGGCTGCTTCTGATTCTGTGTCTCCCTTTCTCTCTGCTCCTCCCCCATTCATGCTCTGTCTCTCTCTGTCTCAAAAATAAATAAACGTTAAAAAAAATTAAAAAAGAAAAAAAAAGAAGAAAATTCTGACATGTGCCACAACATGGATGAACCTCAAGGACAGTCTAAATGATATAAGATAGTCACAAAAACACAAATACAATATGATTCCACTTCTGTATAGAGTCAAAATCTTAACAGACAGAAAGTAGAATGGTGGTGGCACTGGGCTGGCTCAGTCAGAAAAGCATGTGATTCTTGATCTTGGGGTCATGAGTTCAAGCCCACATTGGGTGTAGAGATTACTTAAATGAATGAATAAATAAAAAGTTAAAAAAAAAAAAAAAGAAAGAAAGAAAGTAGAGAGGTGATTTCCAGGAGCTGAGGAGAGAGAAGAATAAGGAATTATTGTTTGATGGGCATAGATTTCAGTTTTGCTAGATGAAAAGAGTTCTGCAAATGAATAGTGCTATGATTCCACAGTATGAATGTACACTTAAAATAGAACTGTACACTTAAAAATACTCAAGACAGGGGTGCCTGGGTGGCTCAGTTGGTTAAGCAACTGACTTCAGCTCAGGTCATGATCTTGCAGTCTGTGGGTTCAAGCCCCGCGCCGGGCTCTGTGCTGATGCCTCAGAGCCTAGAGACTGCTTCGGATTCTGTGTCTCCCTCTGTCTCTGCCCCTCCCCAGCTGGCACTCTCTCTCTGTCTCTCTCAAAAATAAATAAACATTAAAAACTTTTTTCTTAATTACACACAAAGTAGTGATAGCAATAATGCCTAAAAAGTTCCCACAAATCAATGACAAAGAATCCTATAGAAAGTGAGAGAAGAATATGAAACAGGCATTTCACAGGCAAAAAGAAAAGTTGTTAATGAATGTTTGAAAAGATATTTGACATCTCTAGTAACTAAGGAAATAGAAACTGAATTATTAATACAAACTACATTTTGCCCATTAAATCAGCAATAATGGGGTTGGCGGGGAGTCAGTGTTCAATGCTAATGAGGTTATGAGAAAATGGATTTAAATAGAGCAGAATGATGAAGCACCTGGGTGTCTCAGTCAGTTAAGCATTTGACTTTAGCTCAGGTAATGATTTCATGGTTTGTGAGTTCAAGCTCCAAATTGGGTGAACTCAAACTCCACTTCTGGTGAGCATGAGCCCCGCTTTGAGCGAGCCCTGTCTCTCTCTCTCTCTCTCTCTCTCTCTCACTCACTCTCTCTCTCTCTCTCTGTCTCTCTATCTCTCTGCCCCTCATGGGATTCTCTCCCCATCTCTCTCTGCTTCTCACTCACACCCTTTCTCTCTCTAAAAAAAACAACAACTAAGACTGGGGTCACCTGGGTAGCTCAGTCAGTTAAGTGTCAGACTCTTGATTTCGGCTCAGGGAATGATCTCATCATCCTTAGTCCAAGACCCGCATCAGGCTCTCTCTCTCTCTCCCTCTCTCTCTCAAAATAAATAAATAAACAAGAAAAAAAAAAAAAAACCACTAAGACCAATATACCTGATTATGGGAAAAGTTTACTCTGTAGAAAATAGAAATAATAACCCAAACCAATATTTTTGATTGATTGATTGATTGAGCAAAAAAATCATACCAGTTTATTAGGGGATTTTAACATTAAGGGTTTTCTCTCTCTCTTTCAAATTTTTTTAAAAAAATTTTTTAACATGTCTTTATTTTCGAGAGAGAGAGAGCGCACGCGAGCGATAGCATGAGTGGGGGAGGAGCAAAGAGATGGAAACAGAATCTGAAGCAGGCTCCAGCCTCTGAGCTGTCAGCACAGAGCCTGATGCAGGACTTGAACCCACGAACTGTAAGATCATGACCTGAGCCGAAGTTGGATGCTTAACCCACTGAGCCACCCAGACACCCCTCATATTTTTATTTAAATTCTAGTTCATTAACCTATCATGTAACATTGGTTTCAGGAGTAGAATTTAGTGATTCATCACTTACATATAACACCCACTGCTCAACACAAGTGCCCTCCTTAATACCTATCACCCATTTAGCCCATCACCCCACCCACATCCCTCCATCAACCCTCAGTTTATTCTCTACTGTTAAGGGTGTCTAGAATGCCTTACATAACAATGCTAAGTTAAAATTAACATTTTTTCCAGGGCGCCTGGGTGGCTCAGTTGGTTGAGCGCCCAACTTCAGCTCAGGTCATGATCTCACGGTTCGTGAGTTCAAGCCCCATGTCAGGCTCTGTGCTGACAGCTCAGAGCCTGGAGCCTGCTTCTGATTCTGTGTCTCCCTCTCTCTCTAGCCCTCCCCCACTCACACTCCTCTCTTTCTCTTAAAAAAATAATTAACATTTTGTTCCTATATGGGTAATCAATTGACTCAACCTCATTTATAGAAATGATTATCATACCCTATTAAACTTCAGTGGAGTATTTCATGAATTAAATGACTGTATGCGTTGATGAGTTTCTGGATTCTTGTTTCATCATTTTATTTATCTGCCATTGAATCTTTCTCAGTGTATATCACACCATCTTACACTGGAACTTAATAATAAATCTTCATATCTGATTTTATGTATTTTCCAGCTTTTGCTCTTTTCTTCAAGATTATTTTGACTTGTTTTGGCATTTTGTATTTTCAAATAAACATTAGAATCAACTTGTCAATTTCCATTAAATAATCTAATGAACTTTCCATTGGGATTCCAAGAAGCCTGTATGTCAATTTAGAGACAACTGACATCTTAGTAATATTGACAATCTATTAACGTATCTCTCCACTTTAGTTTTAACTTTGGCTCAGTAGTTCTTGTGTTTTTCTGTTCTTCAACCTATTTCATTCATGAACCTGAACTCTTATCTCACACCACACACGAAAAAAATCAATTTTAGATGGATCGTACATAACTGTAAGAGGTAAAACAATAAACTTCTAGAAGGTAATATAAGATAATTTGTATGATATTGGCATAGGCAAAGATTTCTTAAACATGATAGAAAACTGGATTTCAGTAACACAAAAATTGAGAACTTCTTTTTATTACGAAAACAAGAGAATTAAAAGACAAGCCACAAAAAGGTAGGGTATATTTTCAAAACAAATATATCCAACAAAGGGCTTATGTCCAGAATACTTGATGGTTTTTAACTGGCAATACCAACTGTAGGCCATCATGTGGAACAACTGGAACATCAGAGTGAGAGTGTAAAGTAACGAAACACTGGAAAATTGGTAGGCAGAAGCTTCTAAATTTGAACATATATATATGACACAGCAATTGGATTACAGAACCATATAGTCACAGAAATGTGCACATATGTACAGCAAGCAAATACAGCAGCATTACAAAAGCCCAGGACTGGAGCACCCCAAATGTTGATGAATAGTAGATCAATAGTAGACAAACCAGACACAAACAAGTACATACTCATTGATTTCATGCAGATAAAGCTCAAAACCAAACAAAGCTAAACTCTGGTGATAGAAGAGTGGTTGTCTTTGGATACAAAAAATGACTGGAAGAGAATATAAGAGAGGATTTTAGGGTGCAGTAAATGTTTTATTTCTTAATCTGGGTGCTGGTTACCCAGATCTTTTCATATTGTAAATCTTCTTTCCGTGGACATTTATAATTTGTGCACTTTTGAGGTCAACACTAAACCATCCTGCACACCTAGAAAACTGATTTGAGGATTAACACAACAATGTGCACAACCTGAACCACAGAACTCAGCAGGTACACAGTGCAGAGAGGTGAACTGGGGGAGAGAGAAACCACGGAGGGCAGGGAGCTGTTTTTGCTTGCAGAGAGAGGACAGAGACTGGGGTTGGGGGGGGAGTACGGGAAAAGCACTCCTCCCCAAAAGCAGCTGGAGAGAAAGTGGAAAAGTGGAAAGAGCCGCAGGGACTGAACAAAAAAGGGAGAAAGAAGAAAGGAGAGGGTTTAAGTCCCATTTAAACTCCATTAGACTCTATAATTTGTGTGTTTTTTGTTTATCTGCTATAGTTCAGTAAAAAGGTTTAGTTTTAAGTGTTTAATCTATGATTTCAGAATAATGATACCAGAAAAAGGGTATCAGTGGGGAGAGGTTGAAGGGTTCCATAGAAGAACAAAATCTCAGAAGAGCAAGAAAAGGAAATAGTACAAAGTCATATTTTTTAAACATTCTGTGAACACAATTTTATTCATCCTTTTTCTTAAATTTTATGGTTTTAGTTAATAATGGCCAAAAAAAGAGAGATACTTGATTTTCAACCTGTTATCAAACCACTTACTGTTGAAGAAGCACTCTACAATATTCCATGGCTAGATAAAGAAAAAGATCATATAAGCTTCATTCAGGTAATATTTTTATTTCCTGGTAATACCATTTTTAATCTACCAACAAATGATTTTCTAAAAAGAGACTATGATACTCTCCAGCTTAAAAGTCTTTAAATGTCATTGATCGCCTGTAGGATAAAATCCCAAAAATCCCTTTAAATGACATGCAAAGTCTATCCACAGTCTGTCTCTTGCCTCCCTTTCCATTTTAATCTTCTGTTGCCTATTCATCATATACCTCATACTGAACCTTGCATGGTGCCCCAAGCCCTTTAACACTATTTTCTAATTTCATTCTTCTGGGGGTGCTAATTTTCTTCAAATGCCCTTTGTTTTTACTTTTTTTTTTTTTTTTTTCAAATCTTGCTTCTCTGGAAACATCCTTACAAAATACTCAGAAAAGTAGGCTTTGGAGGCAAATATCCCACCAATAGAAGATCAACCTGTGATCCTTTCTGAGTTTGGAGGACCAAAGGTGTCAGCGTTGTATCCATTATATACTTTCATTATAGCATTAAGTACATTGCATTACAATTACCTTTACATCTCTCTTCTGTACTATACTCTTTTTTTAATGTTTATTTAGAGAGAGAGAGAGACAGAGTGTGAGTAGGGAGGGGGAGGGGGGCAAAGAGAGAGGGAGACACAGAATCTGAAGCAGGCTCCAGGCTCTGAGCTGTCAGCACAGAGCCCTACGCAGGGCTCAAAGTCATGAACCATGAGATCATGACCTGAGCCAAAGTCGGATGCTTAACCAACTGAGCCACCCAGGCGCCCCTGTACTATACTCTTTAGCTCATCCATATTTTGTATACCCAAACCCTAGCACTCTGCATATTACACAGAGAGTGCTCAAAGAGTGTTTGTTGAATACAGAAATAAATAGGTCTAACTTGTTCTAATAACATTCTCTTTTTGTATCTACTTGGTGCCAAAGGACCAATTATATTTATCCACCTGCTTAATATATTTTGAATGAATGAATTTTTTTATTTACTTTATCTGTTGTTTACAGTATAACTATGTAAGACACATATATATGACATTAGCCTGCATCTGTTCTCATTATTGTCCATCCAGATTAAATATTTTTTTCTTTCCCTTACATTCTTATTCTTAGATTAAATTATTTCTGTTCTAATCCATGTATAAATACCCCATTTATGAAGTTATATAGATCTATGAATATCCACTTTCTTTCTTTGATATTCATAATCCCTATCTTCTCTTATAAATTTACTAACACAACATATCAGATCTTATTGAGTGGTATTTTAAAATGCAAAAAATTTGTTAAAATATAAATTTCAACATCACCAACTACTGCTAAAATAGTATTTATATCTTATATATTTGGTGATATTTTTAAGGAAAGAGCCAGAGTGGTAACATTTGATTGTGGAAATGATATATTTGAAGAAGGTGATGAGCCCAAAGGAATTTATATAATAATATCAGGTATGGTGAAGGTAAGTCAGAGTTATTCATAAATGCATTTGTGAACATTAGTTAAAAACTCTATAAAATTGAGAATTCATAGTTTTCCATGTTAAGAACTGCATTATTCCTTTATTTAGGACAATAGCTTCCATTCAATTTTCTTATTCAAACATAACGGTTAGCATTATGTATCACCTTTTAAGTGATACTTTCCCATAGATAGTAAGAAACCATCCAAAGGATCATCTTTATGATGGAATATTATCGTATAAGTTGTTTTCTTCTTATGTTTATCTGAATCAGGTATTTAGCCATCCTAAAGCAGGTATAGGTTAGTTGAGTAGTAGAAGAAATCAGAAAGACTGCAGTATCTAAGAATTCTTTTCTTTCTAAGTTATTGCTAATTTAATAAATTTGATTTAAAAGTTACAAGTAATAAATATCCTCAAAATAATATGTACATATTAAAATTGTTAAAACCAAAAGAAAAAAGTCAAAATTTAGACAGTTTGGGTAATTGACATATGTTTTTTTATCTTTCTTTGTTCTGAACAGCTTCAAAGATCAAAACCTGGCTTGGGAATTGACCAAATGCTCTGGGAGTCAGAGGAGAATGATGATCAGATAACTTACACAGACTTTGTGATCAGTGGGGAAATAATAGGAGAGTTAAACTGCTTAACGAATAAACCCATGATATGTTCTGCTACCTGCAAAACTGTAGTGGAGGTCAGAAAACATCACATTGTGTCTTACTGTTGTATCTCATTCAATATCTAGTATCAAATTTAAGGTTGTTTCTGTACGTAGCATATGTTTGCTGTCTGATGATAATTTTAAAAAACATAGGAATAGTAAGGGAGCAAGACTTGTTACCAAATTACACTTACCCAGTATAATGCCCTGGCAAAATGGCTTATAAATATTGCTCTGCCATGTTGAAAAAAAGATTTTAACCAGAAAAACTGATTAAATGAGGTCTCTCGTGGGGTAATTAGAGGAGATATTTTAACTGTAAACACCATAATTTGGGGGACTAAGTAAGGAAAAAAGTCAGAGAACTAATAGCTATTAATAAAAAAGTTGAACAAAGTAGATGGAAGTTTCCCTAGACACAATGAGGACAAAATTCTCAAAACAACAGGGGCTCTCACTGGCCTAATTTGAACTATAAAAGAACAATGACTGCAAACAATTGAACCCCACAATATATAAAAATCCATAAGTTGATAATGATACCAAAATTCATTTAATTTCCAATAAGGTTTTTGGAATATCAACTTACTATTCTAAACATGGATTGTTCTTTTAAAAAATAGAAAGAATTAAACATTTATCCTGCCTTTCCTCTATGAACTTTTTCAAGGTAACAACAACAAAAAATGAAGTAGTATTCTTCTATACAGAATTTCAGCTAACAAATATAGAAGCAGAGACCTAGCATATTTCATTTTGCCATCTGAAATGAAATAATGTAAATAGGCAACAACTATCAACTGATGCTGAAACTACTAAGTGCAATGTTAATGGGAAACATCATAATGAAAGGACCAGGCTTGCACCACCTAAAAACAACTGTAGCATCACTAAAAGTTGGACAATTGGGCATCACGTACCTCATGATGTGATGCAGCAGAAGTACTGGCACCACCATGAAGTCTTCTTGAATGAGAAAAAACTAAAAGCCTATATATATAGATATATGTGTGTGTGTGTGTGTGTGTGTATACATATATATACATATATATATATATATATATATATATATATACACACATATATATATACATATATACATATTTGTGGGTTGTTTTTTTTGAGAGAGAGAGAGAGCATGCCTGTGGGAGTCAGGGAGAGTCAGAGAGAGGGAGAGAGATAATCCCAAACAGACTCCATGATGTCAGCACGGAGTCTGACACAGGGCTCAAACTCATGAACCATGAGATCATCACCTGAACCAAAACCAAGAGATGGATGTTAACCAACTGAGTCACCCAGGTGCCCCCTTTCTTTAATTAAAAAAAAATTGAGAGAGTAAAAACATATAGATCTAACCAGTTTATAGAAAATTCAGGAAGGAGAGAAACAAGTTAATTGACATCAGAAGGGAATAACTAGCTAAATCCAAAGATGTGGGAGGTCCACAGAATGAATGATCCATTTTTTTTCTCAACACACCAATGACATATAAAGAGGAATGGGAGAAGGAAGAGGGTAAGGGAAAATGTTATGTGTCTATTATTCAGTGATGGATATTAGAATATTTACAAGTAAAAATATATGATACCTGAGATTTTCATAAACATATTATAGCCTTCTGTTTCTGGTTACAGAATAACAATATTGAATTACTAAACAAACAAACATGATAATGTGGTCTATAGTGTGAAAAAAGTGCACAATGGATAGAAAACAACATTGAAATTGTCCAAAATATGGATTAGGCACTAAATAATTATTAATAATAGATTTGAAGAACTATGTTCTTTGAAATATGTTCAAAAAATTAAAGGAAAATATATCCTTAATGAGAAACGAGATAGAAAATATCAGGATATTGTGGAAATATAGAAAAGAGTCAAATGGAAATTTTAGAGCTAAAAACACCTAATTGGAGATAGCAATAAAAAAGAGTCAAGGGTGCCTGGGTGGCTCAGTTGGTTAAGTGTCAGACAGCTTGGGGCTTGTGAGTTCAAGCTCCAAGTGGGGCTCTGTGCTGACAGCTCAGAGCCTGGAGCCTGCTTTGGATTCTGTGTCCCTCTCTCACTCTGCCCCTCCCTCACTCATGCTCTGTCTTTGTCTCTCTCAAGAATAAATAAAACATTACAGAAAACATTTTAAGAGTCAAAGAACTAGAAGACAAATAATAGAAATAATAAGGAAAGAATAGGTGAAATAGAAGATAAAATAATTGGGGCACCTGGGTGACTCAGTCAGTTGAGCATCCGACTTCGGCTCAGGTCATGATCTCGCAGCTCGTGGGTTCGAGCCCCTGTGTTGGACTCTGTGCTGACAGCTCAGAGCCTGGAGCCTGCTTTGGATTCTGTGCCTCCCTCTCTCTCTGCCCCAACCCACTTGCATTCTGTCTCTGTCTCTCTCAAAAATAAATAAACATAAAAAAAATTAGAAGATAAAATTATTGAAAATGATGAAACTGAAAAAAGGAGGGAACAGAAATTACTAGATTACCGGGGAGAATTAGAGAGCTAAGTGATTCCATAAAACGAAACAATATCTGGGAGCATCTGGGTGGCCCAGTCAGGGAGGCATCCAACTTCTGCCACTTAGGTCATGATCTCACAGTTCATGTGTTCGGGCCTTGCCCTGGGTCTAGCTCCCCTCCAAGCCAGGTGCCCACAATGGCCAGCCCTGGTCTGGAGAAAGTTGTGCGTTTTTGAAACCTCCAAGTTTCAAAAGGCGTGTTGCAAAATAGAAACTGGTTCTCTCCATATTTCTCATTTGCTAGTCCATGGTCTGGAGAGGTTTTCCTCTTGTGCTAACTCAATACCGCAATTTCACAGCCCCTCTTTTCTTTTTCTCCTTTTGTCTCTCCAGAGAAGGGGTTCCATACCCTCTGTGCCTATGCCATTTTATCTCCCCAATTCACATACATGCACCTCAATCCCACCAAGCTGTCTCCCTCCACCTGTGGAGATCCTTCTGCCACTCCACAGATTGATTTTCTGGGTGTTCCAAGTGATTTGACTTCAATTCAGATGTGTTTGAGGGACAAGGGAAATCCTGGTCCCCCTACTTTTCTGCCATCTTAACTCCTCTCCCCTCCCCGCAGCCTAATCTGATGAAAGAAATTAAGATGTTCCATGCTCTTGGCTTGGAGCAACAAATATTGTTACAGTGTCTGTACTACCCAAAGTAATCTACAGATTTAATGTAACCCCTATCAAAATACCAACAGCATTTTTTCACGGAACTAGAACAAACAATCCTAAAATATGAATGAAACCACAAAAGAATCCAAACAGTGAAAGCAATCTTGAAAAACAAAGCTGTAGGTATTGCAATTCCAGATTTCACATTACAATACAAAGTTGTAGTAATCAAAACAGTATGGTACTGGCACAAAAAGAAACACATAGATCAATGGGATAGAATAAAAAATCCAGAAATAAACCCACAATTATATGGTCATTTGACAAAGGAGACAAGAATAATAAATGGGGGGAAAACAACAGTATCTTCAAAAAATGGTGTTGGGAACACAGGACAGCTACATGCAAAAAAGTAAAGTAGACCACTTTTTTACACCATACACAAAAGTAAACTCAAAATGGATTAAGGACCTAAATGTGAGACTTGAAACTATAAAAATCCTAGAATAGAGGTGCCTGACTGTCTCAGTCAGTAGAGCATGTGACTCTTGATCTCACGGTCATGAGTTTAAACCCATGTTGGGCATAGAGTTGACTTAAATAAATAAATAAATAATAAAATTTTAGAACAGAGAACAGGTGGTAATTTCTCTGACATTGGCTGTAACAGTATCTTTCTAATTATGTCTCCTGAAGCAAGGGAAATAAAAACAAAAATTAACTAGTTGAGACTACATGACAATAACAACCTTCTGCACAGCGAAGGAAACAACCAACAAAACTAAAAGATAACCAGGTTTCTGGGTGGCTCAGTCGGTTAAACATCTAAATTTGACTCAGGTTATGATCTCATAGTTCATGAGTTCAAGTCCCACTTTGGGTGAGCTCAAACCCCACTTTGGGTCCACATGAGCCCCACTTCAGGTGAGCCCCACTTTTCTCTCTCTTTCCCTCTCTCTCTCTCTCTCTCTCTCTCTCTGCCCCTCATAGAATTTTCTCTCCCTCTCCCTCCCTCTCACTTTCTGCCCTTCCCTCACTTGTACCCTTTCTCTCTACCTCTCTCTCAAAACAAAACAAAACAAAACACTAAAAGATAACCTACTGAATGGGAGAAGATATTTGCAAATGACATATTTGATAAAGAGTTAGTATCCAAAATATAAATATATAATAATCCAATTTTAAAATGGGCAAAACATATAAATAGACATTTCTTAAGAAGACATACAGATGGCCAACAGACACATCACTCATTATAAGGGAAATGAAAATCAAAACTACAATGAGATATCTCCTCACACCTGTCAGAATGGCTAAAGTCAAAAACTCAAGGAAAAAAAAGTGTTCACAAAGATGTGGAGAAAAAGGACCTCTTGTGCACTATTGGTGGGAATGCAAATTAACGCAGCCACGGTGGAAACAGTATGGAGTTTCCTCAAAGAAATTAAGAATAGAACTACCCTAAGATACACTAATTGCACTGGGTATTTGCCCAAAGAATTTGAAAACACTAATTTGAAGGGATATATAGTCAATACTCAAATTGCAATAGTCAATTTATGGAAGCAGCCCAAGCATCCATCAATAGATGCATGGATAAACAGAATGGGTAAACAAGATCTAGTATATATGTATATACAATGGAATATTATTCAGCCATTAAAAAAGAATGAAATCTTGCCATCTGCATCAACATGGATGGATCTAGAGAGCATAATGCTAAATGAAATAAGTCAGTCAGAGAAAGACAAATGCCATACGATTTCATTGGAATTTAAAAAACAAACAAACAAACAAACAAAGGGGGGAAAGAGAGAGAGAGAAACTGAAAAACAGACTCTTAACTTTAGAGAATAAACGAGTGGTCACCAGAGGGGAGGAAGATGGGGGGATGGGTGAAATAGGTGAAGAGAATTTAGAGTACACTTACCTTTTTTTTTTTTAAATGTGTTTATTTTTGAGAGAGAGACAGAGACAGAGAGCAAGCAGGGGAGGAGCAAAGGGAAAGGAAGACACAGAATCTGAAGCAGCTCCAGGCTCCAAGCTGTTAGCACAGAGCCCGATGAGGGGCTCAAACTTATGGACCATGAGATCATGACCTGAGCTAAAGTTGGATGCTTAACCAACTGAGCCACCCAGGAGCCCCAAGAGTACACTTATCTTGATGAGCACTGACTAATATATGGAATTGTTGAGTTACTATATTACACACCTGAAATTAATATAACACTGTATATTACATACACGTGAATTAAAACTTATAAAAGAATAATGTTAGACAAACTATACTATCTAACTTAAAGCCTTATTATAGATCCTTATAATCAAAACCATGTGGAATTAGCTTAAGATTAAGACAATATAGATCAGTGGAATAAGGAAGAAAATCCAGAAACAGATTCATATATACACAGTCAATTGATCTTTAACAATAATATCATTTTCAACAAACGATCCTGAAAATTCCAAGTATCCACATGGAAGCTATGAGCCGTGGCCCCACACACTATGCACAAAAATTGATTTGGAATGATTGTAGACTTAAACATAAAAATTAGAGCTATAAAAATTCTAAAGGGACACAAAGATCTTGATGTAGGCAAAGATTTCTTAGCCAGGACACAAAAAACACTAACCATAAAAGGAAATACTGATAAATGGAATGTCACTAGTATTAAAATCTTCTTCTGTTTTAAAGGACACCATAAAGAATATGGAACACAGACGGTGGGGAATTTTTCACAATATCTATCTGAAAAATTACTTGACAATGGAACTTATAAAGAATTCTTACAACTCAAAAATGAGAAGACAAATCACCAAATCAAAAATTGGGCAAAATGGGGTGCCTATGTGGCTCAGTTGGCTAAGTGCCCTCCAACTCTTGGTTTCAGCTCAGGTCATGATCTTGAGTTCGAGCCCTGCATCAGTCTCTGCGCTGGCAGCACAAAACCTGCTTTGGATTCTCTCTCTCCGTCTTTCTCTCTGCCCTTCCCTTACTCAAGCTGTCTCTGTCTCTCTCAAAATAAATAAATAAACTTAAAAAAATTGTTTTTAATTACACAAAGGATTTGAACAAACATTTCACAAAAGAATAAGCACATAGAGAAGATGCTTGATATCATTAGCTCTCAGAGAAATTCAGATCAAAAGTCGTGATGAGGTATCGCTACATACCCACTACTTTGGCTAAAAATAAAGATAATGAGTACCACGTATTGGCAAGGACGTAAAGCAACTAAAATTCCCACCCATGGCTGAGGAGACTGTAAAATGTCTCAACCCTTTCTTATAAAGTTTAACACACAATTACCGTATTACCCAGCAACACCACTCGTACATACTTACCCATGAGAAATAAAAAGCAACATACACAGTGTCTTGTATATTCTTAATAGCTTATTCCTGATAGCCAATATTCTGATCATTGCTAGCATTGGCATTTTACTGTTAGTTAAAAAGTTTACTTCTCTAAAATAATGTATTTTTAGAAATATTCATATCTTTAGTTAAAGTTTAAATAATTTTTTATACTTTATTTTCTTTTTTTTTCCAGAATCTATAACAATAATAAAGAATATCTCATTGGAGCATGTAGCCTTTTAATATTTAATTTATGACAAGATCACACCAATAGTTACTACTGTACACATCTTATCAGATTTCCAGGCAACAACATGAATGTTACATCATTTAAATTCTTAGTTTTAATGTTATACGTAAATGAGAAAACTTTATATCCTTAAACTATAGGTGTACAGAATGAAATATTAAATTTGTATCCTCCTTTTTTCAGACATGTTTTATTCCCAAAAGTCACTTGTATGAAGCTTTTGAGCAATGTTGTCCTCACATTGAATATAAAATGTGGCTAAAACTTGGTCTTTCTATTACTGCCAAAAAAATCAGGGAACGTTTATCTTATAAGGTAAGAAGTGTTTGTATAAACTCACTCTTCTCTCTGAATGGAGTTTTATTAAAGTACTGCTATTAATTAACTATTTAGGAATTTATATTAAACCTTATAAACCATAGGTTATGAAACTGTGTTTTCCTTGTAGGATTGGAACTACAAGATGCAATTAAAACTCTGTAATGTCTGCATAAAAGACATACCAAAGAACACCAAAACTGATATCTATGATGAAACTGTAATCTATGTCATCCTCATACATGGAGCTGTAGAAGATTGTCAGTTACGGAAAGCTTATAAGGCACCTTCTTTAATTCCTATCACATGCTATCAGGTAGGGAAATGTTGATTCATGTCTTCGGGTCAATATGCCATATGTCCAACAATGTGTTAACATTACAAAAATTGCCACTTTTCCACCTTTCCATCCTCTCCCTTTCCCTTACCACTCCAGAAGCACACATACACAGCACACACACCCCAAGTTCGCTGATACCTTTGGCAATGGGTAACCCAAACACCAAGATATCCCTGTTCAATGTTAATGAGGCTGGCCAAGTTGTACCTCTTGGCTATAGTTAGATTTTGGTGCTGTTGTAAATAACAAAAGAGGGTCTATTAAGTTCATTTACACAATGCAGAAGGACCACTTTCTCTGGACTGCATCAACAGTACTCTAGAAAGGCTCTGCCAGGCCCATGCTGATCTGAGTATCAGTGGTATTTCCTCAGCTACTTTTCAAGTGAATATAGAAGTGAAAGACTCCTCATATTTAAGCTCTGTGTATGTGTGTGTGTGTGTGTGTGTGTGTGTGTGTGTGTGTGTGTGTGTTGGGTAGCATAAGAGAGACACATGTCAGGAGGAATCAGGGGACATACAAAATATAGCTACAGAAAGTAAATTGAAAGAGGTACCTAGAGTCAATTAAATTAGGCATATATTTTTAAGCAATTAATATATGACAGAAACAGTGCTAGACGCTAAAGTGATCAAGACAAATGAGATCTGCAGCTTGCCCTCAAAAAATCTGCCAACTAAGTGAAAAGAAAAACATATAAATATATTAAGAAAACATGTGCAGCTATGATAGAAGTACTTACAGGGTAGATTTGAGACACAAGAAAAACATGAGGTGGGGATAAGAGGAATCCCAAGGTGAGAAGGGGTCACAAGAAAAAATTTTCTGAGTGGACGCCACCAGCACCAACGTGATAGCCACATGAGAGGAAGTAAGACATTACTCTTAACTGTGGTGCTCCTTATCTCTATGCTTGAATACATAATAACAGAGTTTGGGTGTGGGTGCTGGTTGGGAATTTAGATGGCCAACTAAGAGATTCTCAAGGCAGCCTAAAACCTACCCAAGTCTGTCTACTCTCCTAGACAGAAAGCCCCACTTACTGTAGATTTGAGTACCAATGTGATTCAAAAAATACCAAAACCACCCACAGGTTGAAGGATTTCTTGAAATCCACTATTTTAAAAAAATTGTTTAATGTTTATTTAGTTTTGAAAGAAAGAGAGACAAAGCGTGCGCAGGGAGGGGCAGAGAGAGAGGGAGACACAGAATCAGAAGCAGGCTCTAGGCTCTGAGCTGCAGCACAGAGCTGTGAGATCATGACCTGAGCCCAATTAGGACACTTAAGTAGGACACGACTAAGCCACACAGGCACCCTGAAATCCACTATTTTTTAAACTTTCTTTTCACCACATAGAAAATCTCTCTGGGTGATGTTTTAAAGGACCGTTAATGATTAACTCTTAATCATTTTTCTCATTTGTAAGAGAAATGAGCGAAACTTTAAAAATCAGTGAAAGTATATGGAATATTGAGTTTCAAAAAGCCAACACATCCAGGTATTTTAAGGTAGCTGTCTCATATTTATGTTTACTTTTCAGCCCAGATATTTAGAGAGGTCTTGAGATAGTTAGGAGCTTACCAGAGAAACATTTAATTGTATGATATATACTCATTTATTACCTTATATTCTGTCAAACTTCAGGTGCAAGGCACTGAAGATTTCACAAAGGTAATGATTGTTCAAACTTTCGTTGATGTGAAAAAATTCAGATGGAACACTAGAAAGTATGTACCTTCACGTAAAGCATCTCTTCCAACAACACCAACATGTGAGTTAGATTTCTTTGAGTAACTGAGAACTCTTACTTTCCATTTATAAAATACCCATAGATGTATTTGGGAACTATTGTATGAATTCTATCTAGAGCATTGAGAAATAATTTTAATTGCCATATTTGATATCCAATGGGTGAATTCAGACTGAGAATATCCATGTTATGGTAGAAATTATTCTATATTTCAACTATAAGAATAAACATGTATAATCATATAATCAAAATAATATGGGGAAAAAGTTTAGAGAATTTTAGCTCTTCCCCCAAATTAAAATATTTTATATAGTAGTAATAATGACAGTAGTGTTGCACTGCGTGACTGTTCCAATTACCAGTGGGCCCGGCATTCATTCTCAACACACATTAACATAAATGTGTTTGAGACGATAGAACAACAGGTAATTTCTTCTCTTTCCAAACTTTGTTTGTTACATAATCTTTTTAAAAATGTATTTATTTATCTATTTTCAG
This sequence comes from Puma concolor, assembly GCF_028749965.1. Lineage (NCBI taxonomy): Eukaryota > Metazoa > Chordata > Mammalia > Carnivora > Felidae > Puma > Puma concolor. Next base: position 101,237,399 of record NC_141675.1, read on the forward strand.
AGAAAGAGAGAAAGAGCAAGCAGGGGAGGGGCAGGGAGAGGGAGAGAGAGAGACAATCTCAAGCAAGCTCTGTGCTATCAGCACAGAGCCAGATGCAGGGCTTGAACTCATGAACCATGAGAGCATGACCTGAGCCAAAATCAAGAGTGGGACACTTAACCAACTGACTCACCCAGGTGTCACTACATAATGTTTATAATAAAAGACTTTTAAGCCTTTTTTGAAAAAAGTGACCCTTCTTCCCACCAATTGAGTTTACCACCAATTTCAAATCACAGGCCCTGAGTGTGAATGATTAAACCTGGTCTAATGTGATAGTTGGATTAATTGAAATAGTCCTTTGTTTCAGTGTTTGAACTAACACAGTCTTTTTTGAACCAGCTACAAGCAGACTATATAAAGATCTTCAATGCGAAACAAAGAGTGAGGTAAGTTAAAACAGTACTTTTAAAAGCTTTATTTTGGGGAAAAAGAGTGTCTGGAATTTAAACTCTTAATTGGGAGGAGTTTACCTGCTAATCATTTTACAGATTTCGATATGAGCACTGTCTCTTAGACTAGGGTACAGTGGAAATTGTATTTATATTTTTAGCTAAATATTAAATGACAAAAAGAAAGAAAGTTCAGAAGATACCAGAATGTTCCTTTTGAATCACATTAGCAACCACGTACTACTGGGGTGGCAAGGGTTGTCATGTACACGAGCTCCTCCCATGTTTCCACCTGGGGCTGAAATTTTGACTGGTCTGAAGCCTTCATTGCTACCTTGGCTTTGCATCCAGGAGCTCCCAACCTGAAGACAGTTTGCCCGATTATCCACAAGGCCTGTCACAAAGCACTAATTTAATCTACCCCAGGCTAACCTAAGTTCTTCAGAAAATCCCCTAAATATTAATTTTACACTCTGCTATGAACTTGGATAGGTCATTTGGGGATCTTGGGATCTTCAAAATCCTGGGCCAACTTTACAGCAAGATCCCAAGTTATGAAACACTGTAGGGCCCTGGAAATGAAACTGGGGCAGAGGAATAAAATGGAAGTACCTCACTACATCTACACCAGCATGCCTGTAGACTGAATCTTTGAGAGTTCCAGATAGGGTAGAGAATTTATTTTTAAATCTAGTTTGTGCCAAGCTGTTTGTATTACTCCAGGAGATGCTGATTATAATACCCAGAATCTGAGAGATGTCTGCTAAAAATATACAAGCCAGAAAATTGTGTATTTGGTTATTAAAAATAGGTTTTACATCAAGTCCATTTTGCCCATTAGCACTGCATATGTAACTCTGAGAACGCATGCTCCTTCTCCCCTGAATCTCTACTCACAAATGTATGTTGAATGAAAGGTGATTACAGGTTCTGTGGGGGAAGCTGAAGGTGTTTCTCTTGTGTCTCTCTGATCTTCAAGGGGCCAACACTTCTCTTAAGTACTCATTGCCCATCCCCTGCATAAAAGCAGGAAGTTCACTCCATCCCTTAATATTTTGGGGTCTTTCTGGGGTACCTGGGTGGGTCAGTCAGATAAGCATCTGACTTTGGCTCAGGTCATGATCTCGTGGTTGAGAGTTTGAGCCCCGCGTGGGGCTCTGTGCTGACAGCTCAGAGCCTGGAGCCTGCTTCAGATTCTTTGTCTCCCTCTGTCTCTGACCCTAGCCCGTTCAATGCTCTGTCTCACTCTGTCTCGAAAATAAATATATCATCTAATCAAAAATCAACAAGGAAACAATGGCTTTGAATGACACATTGGACCAGATGGACATAACAGATACATTCAGAACATTCCATCCTAAATCAGCATAATATACAGTCTTCTCCAGTGTAAATGGAACATTCTCCAGAATAGACCATATACTGTCACACAAATCAGCCCTAAGTAAGTACAAAAAGATCGAGATCATACCGTGCATATTTTCAGACCACAACGCTATGAAACTCGAAATCAACCACAAGAAAAAATTTGGAAAGGTAACAAATACTTGGAAACTGAAGAACATCCTACTACAGAATTAATGGGCTACCAAGCACTTAAAAAGGAAATTAAAAAGTATATGGAAGTCAATCAAAATGATAACACCCAAACTGAAAACCTCTGGGATGCAGCAAAGGCAGTCATAAGAGGAAAGTATATAGCAATCCAGGCCATCCTAAAGAAGGAAGAAAGATCTCAGATACACAACCTAACTTACACCTTAAGAAGTTGGGGAAAGAACAGCAAATAAAACCCAAAACCAGCAGAAGACAGGAAATTAAAGACTAGAGCAGAAATTAATGCTATTGAAACCAAAACAAACAAACAAACAAACAAAAAACAGTAGAACAGATCAATGAAACCAGAAGCTGGTTCTCTAAAAGAATTAAAAAAATTGATAAACCACTAGCCAGTTTGATCAAAAAGAAACAGGAAAGGATCCAAATAAATAAAATCAAGAATGAAAGAGGAGAGATCACAACCAACACAACAGAAATAAAGACAATAAAAGAGAATATTATGAGCAACTATATGCCAATAAAATGGGCAATCTGGAAGAAATGGACAAATTCATAGAAACATATACACTAGCAAAACTGAAACAGGAAGAAATAGAAAATTTGAACAGACCCATAACCAGTAAGGAAATGGAAGTAGTAATCAAAACTCTCCCAAAAAACAAGAGTCCAGGGCCAGATGACATTCCAGGGGAATTCTACCAAACATTTAAGGAAGAGTTAACACCTATTCTCTTGAAACTATTCCAAAAAATAGAAATGGAAGGAAGACTTCCAAACTATTTCTATGAAGCCGGCATTACCTTCATTCCAAAACCAGAGACCCCACTAAAAAGGAAAACTATGGACCAGTTTCCCTGATGAACATGGATGCAAAAATCCTCAACAAGATATTAGCCACCCAATCCAACAATCCATTGAAAAAATTATTCACCACGACCAAGTGGGATTTGTACCTGGGATGCAGGGCTGGTTCAATATCCACAAAACATTAACATGATTCATCACATCAATAAAGGAAAGGACAAGAACCATATGATCCTCTCAACAGATGCAGAGAAAGCATTTGACAAAATACAGCATCCTTTCTGGATAAAAACTCTCAAGAAAGTAGGGATAGAAGGAGCGTACCTTGAGATCATGAAAACCATATACGAATGACCCAACGCTAATATCATCCTCAGTGGGGAAAAACTGAGAGCTTTCCCCCTAAGGTCAAGAACAAGACAGGGATGTCCACTCTCACCACTGTTATTCAACATAGTACTGGAAGTCTTAGCCTCTGCAATCAGGCAACACAAAGAAATAAAAGGCATCCAAATCAGCCAGGAGGAGGTCAAACTTTCACTCTTCTCAGATGACATGATACTTTATATGGAAAACCCAAAAGGTTCCACCAAAAAACTGCTAGAACTGAATCATCAATTCAGCAAAGTTGCAGGATATAAAATCAACACACAGAAATAGATTGCATTCCTATACACCAACAATGAAGTGACAGAAAGAGAAATCAAGGAATCGATCCCATTTACAGTTGCACCAAAAACCATAAAATACCTAGGAATAAATCTAACCAAAGAGGTGAAAAATCTATACACTGAAAACTGTAGAAAGCTTATGAAAGAAATTGAAGAAGACACAAAAAAATAGAAAAAGATTCCATGCTCCTGGATAGGAAGAACAAATATTGTTAAAATGTCAATACTACCCAAAGCAATCTACATATTCAGTGCAATCCCTATCACTGTAACACCAGCATTCTTCACAGAGTTAAAGCAAACAATTCTAAAATTTGTATGGAACCAGAAAAGATCCCAAATAGCCAAAACAATCTTGAAAAAGAAAACCAAAGCAGGAGGCATCATAATCTCAGACTTCAAACTCAACTATAAAGCTGTAATTATCAAGGCAGTATGGTCCTGGCACAAGAACAGACATTCAGATCAATGGAACAAAATAGAGAACCCAGAAATGGACCCACAAACGTATGGCCAGCTAATCTTTGACAAAGCAGGAAAGAATATCCAATGGAATAAAGACAGTCTCTTCAGCAAGTGGTGCTGAGAAAACTGGACAGCAACATGCAGAAGAATGAACCTGGACCACTTTCTTACACCATACACAAAAATAAACTCAAAATGGATGAAAGACCTAAATGTAGGACAGGAAGCCATCAAAATCCTCGAGAAGAAAGCAGGCAAAAATCTCTTTGATCTTGGCTGCAGCAACTTCTTATTCAACACATCTCCAGAGGCAAGGGAAACAAAAGCAAAAATGAACTACTGGGATCTCATCAAAATAAAAATCTTCTGCACAGCGAAGGAAAAAATCAGCAAAACTCAAAGGCAACCAAAAGAATGGGAGAAGATATTTGCAAATGACATACCAGATAAAGGGTTAGTATCCAAAATCTACAAAGAACTTATCAAACTCAACACCCAAAAAACAAAGAATCCAGTGAAGAAATGGGCAAAAGACATGAACAGACACTTCTCCAAAGAAGACATCCAGATGGCCAACCGACACATGAAAAAATGCTCAACATCACTCATCATCAGGGAAATACAAATCAAAACCACCTCACACCTGTCAGAATGGCTAACATTAACAACTCAGGCAACAACAGATGTTGGCCAGGATGCAGAGAAAGAGGATCTCTTTGGCATTGTTGGTGGAGATGAAAGCTGGTGCAGCCACTCTGGAAAACAGTATGGAGGTTCCTCAAAAAACTAAAAATAGAACTACCCTACCACTCAGCAATTGCACTACTAGGCATTTATCCAAGGGATACCAGTGTGCTGTTTCGAAGGGACACATGCACCCCCATGTTTATAGCAGCATTATCAACAATAGCCAAAGTATGGAAAGAGCCCAAATGTCCATCGATGGATGAATGGAAAAAATGGATAAAGTATAACTTGGCAATCAAAAAGAATGAAATTTTGCCATTTGCAACTATGTGGATGGAACTGGAGGGTATTATGCTAAGTGAAATCAGTCAGAGAAAGACAAAAATCTTATGACTTCACTCATATGAGGACTTTAAGAGACAAGACAGATGAACATAAGGGAAGGGAAACAAAAAGAATATAAAAACGGGAGGGGGACAAAACAGAAGAGACTCATAAATATGGAGAACAAACAGGGTTACTGGAAGGGTTGTGAGAGGGGGGATGGGCTAAATGGGTAAGGGGCACTAAGGAATTTACTCCTGAAATCATTGTAGCACTATATGCTAACTAATTTGGATGTAAATTTAAAAAAATAAAAAGTAAAATTAAAAAAATTTTAATAAAAAAATAAATACAAACATTAAAAAAATTTTTTTTTATATTTTGGGGTCTTTCTGGGGAATCTTTTCCTCAAACATTTCCTGGTTGTTACTCAGTGCCTGGAACTGTAGACCGAATAACATAGGAGCTGAGAATATAGGCTTTGGCATGAGATTCCTGGTTTGCTTCCTGGTTCCATCACTTATTAGCCACGTGACCTTGGACAGTTTTCTTAACCTGTTTAAGCATCACTTCCTGCATCTATACAACAGGAATGATAACCATACATATCTCGTGTAGTGCTGCCATGCAGATTAAAGAAATGGAAAATACACTGCATAGCGTTTGGCACATAACAAGCAATCTGTACCCATTAATTTCTGTTACTCTCTGCTAACCCCTTCTTAACATGGTAGACTACTCCAAACTTCTTGTGCCCTCCAGGTACTAAATTTCTAAAACAATAGGGATACAGTCATCTCCTCTAATTCTCCCAAACATGGCTGCTGCTGAAGACTAGGAAATAACAAAGGGAAATTACAATTTCAAGAATGAAGAAGATGAGGAGAACACTTAAGACAAAATGTTAGATTGCCGGAGTCCAACTCCAGCAGGTACAGGGGCTCCCGAAGGATGAATGACATCGGTGAAAAAGGGAAAAAAATAAAATAAAATAAAAATAAAAATGGACTGGCTGCTTTATTGTGTTGAACTGGCTGCTTTATTGTGGCAAACGTGGCATTATATATTTGTTAGCAATTTCCTTGTAGCATGCGTCATCTATGTTTTCTAGCATTACCTAATTCTAAAAATGTTCCTATGGGTAATCACCCTTTAAGGAATAACATGGTTATTTTCTCGTAACGTTCCTTCCTGCCCTTTGCTTATTGATTAATTTCTTACGTTATTTTCATTATGTATCTACATTTATCTATAATCTGTAGAGCATTTGCTTTGCTGTTTTCATGACAGGTCATCTATCTCTCAACACCTGAAGTGGAACAGTTACAGGGACATGACCTCTTAGTTGTTTCCCTGAACCATTTGTGGCTTGAGGAACAAAAATGTTCCCCTTGGTGTGAGATGCCAGGAGGAGGCCAGGAGGGCCTTAGGAACCACACCTCATACATTCTCAGAGAGGCAATGCACCTAGGAACTAATGGACCATTCTGTACTTTAACCGACTAGGTTCAGTCATCATCTGGAATGCCTCCTGGGGGCCAAGTGCACCTAGGAGTTGGAGTAACTTGTGCCCATAGATACACTCCTCTGTTGCCGGTGTGGGGCTTTCAAATCCATTTGCCCCTCCTTGGCTGGGAAATATATGGGGCTATCCTTCCTTCAGGTAGAGGAGTCTTTATAGGGGGTGGCAAGGGCTAAACGTAGGGCCGCACAATTTCCTTGCGGAACCTTATTTCTTTCCCCAATAGTTCTTTTCCCAGGGGGCCTGTCTAGGGCAATTCCCCAACAGACAATTCCCCAGGTACTTTTATTAAGGCCAAATTACATAAAAGCAGGAGTACAAGAAGCTTCACTGTCTATGGGCCGCCCTGCAGTCCTGATCCATCCACTGCCTGGGGCCCTGCCATCAGGCTGGTTGGATAGCTCGACTTCCAGAATTAGATGGTACCTGGAGGCCACTGGTTAGCCTTTCTTTCTCCTTAGCCTGGGCAGGCTGCCTCACTCGTAGGAGTCAGCTTAATAGTAGATATTGAAGAACTGAGTGAGAAGCCAGGGAAGCTAATGATCTCGCTGTACAGATTCCCCCAAAGTGCTCCATTTTCATAATTTAAAAAAAAAAAAAAAAACTGATTGCGTGAGGCGGTTAATATAGAGAAAATAGTGTGGAAGTGAGAGACAGTTTATTAAATGGTAAAAACATCACCGAGTGAGTCTTATGGAGACAATTGTCAACTTGTGTTATTTAGTAAATGCTTTTTCTCCCTGATGTTAGATCCTGGTTATGGGTGTTTCTGGGCCAGTTCCCTTCCTCCTCCCCCAACCCCTCCTCCCACCACACCCTAGAACTGTGGCTATACCTTTACATAATAAAAAGTCCCATGCCCCAAATCCAGCAGCTCCTTACAAAGTGTTCTGGCGTCCAGGATGGAGCACACAGCGCTGCCAATGCCAGAAGTTCTAATTCTCAGTCCCCTGCTCTGTAGACCAGATTTGACATCTGTCCTGCTTTATAAATCTCTTTTTTTTTTTTTTTTTTTTTTAATTTTTTTTTTCAACTTTTATTTATTTTTGGGACACAGAGAGACAGAGCATGAACGGGGGAGGGGCAGAGAGAGAGGGAGACACAGAATCGGAAACAGGCTCCAGGCTCCGAGCCATCAGCCCAGAGCCTGGTGCGAGCCTGACGCGGGGCTCGAACTCACGGACCGCGAGATCGTGACCTGGCTGAAGTCGGACGCTTAACCGACTGCGCCACCCAGGTGCCCCTATAAATCTGACTCTTATTAATAGTCTCAGAATTTGACTCCTATCTCCTATCTCCATTTCTAGATTCAAGAATCTACAGGGCTATTGGATAGTATCAAGGAGGAAATGGACGTCTATGAGGTCATCTAGAATAAAACTAAATGAAAATCTGGTAAGCTGCCTCAGTTTCCTCAATGTGATCCAGATCATGCTTGTCTCTGGAGATACAGGCTAAAGCCATGTTCATGTGGCTCTTTTGTGACCGTGTGAATTTTATCACTTTCCACTAGCCATTATTTGCAATATGGTCACTTTCCAATAGCCAGTTCATTCTTCTAATGACACTATTTCCAAATTCTAGCTTGGAAAATTAACTTTAAAATAAGATTCCTTGATCTAGATTTCTGAAAACTTTATAGACTCATGGTCTCCTCTCTACATTCTACTACTTAATTGTACATGCAAAACTGCCTGCCCCCCAATCCAGGAGGTCATTTTTCAGGCTGCCATGTATAATGGAAGATATAAACGGGTAATTCGTGATGACTTTAATTTTCAAGTTTCTGTTCTAGTTAAGGAAGCAAAACTGATTAGAAGGCAGTTATATAACAACACAAGATACACTGTGGAGAGTGGCAGCTTAAACTCAAAGGAATCCAAAGAGAAATAAACACAGCCTTTGTTGAGAAGGGAAGAGGATGTTTAGAAAAGGGACACAAGACAGCAAGACGTTTAGGGAGTAGACCAGTCTGGCTGTTGGTTGTTCAAAATGCAGCACCAATGGGGAAATATACACACACACACACACACACACACACACACACACACACACACACATATATATATGTGTGTATATATACATATGTATGTATATGTATATATGTATACACATATGTATACACATATGTATATATGTATATATGTATACATATATATACATATAGTGTGTGTGTGTGTGCGTGCTCGCGTGTGCATGCTTTATATGATTCTAATCTACATAAAGCATATCTCTGGGTTAAAAAATGACCTTCAGATAAATCTTTGTATCTCCATTTAAAAACTTCTAATTCTTAGATGCTACTTCCTGTGACAAAGACCGTTTTAAAAATAGATTAAGGGCAACTGGGTGACTCAGTTGGTTGAGTGTCTGACTCTTGATTTTGACTCAGGTCATGATCCCACAGTTGTGGGATCAAACTCCATGTCTGGTTCTGAGCTGAGCCTAGAGCCTATTTGGGATTCTCTCTCTCTTGCACTCTCTACCCCTCTCCCACTAGCGGTTTGCTCCCTCACTCTCTCTCAAAAATAAATATGTGGTTTATATATACAATAAAATACTACTTGGCAATGAGAAAGAATGAAATCATGCCATTCACAGCAACGTGGACCTGGAAGGTATGATGCTGAGTGAAATAAGGCAGCCAGAGAAAGACACATACCATGTTTTCACTCATATGTGGATCTTGAGAAACTGAACGGAACACCATGGGGGAAGGGAAGGGGAAAAAAATAGTTACAAATAGAGAGGGAGGGAGGCAAACCACAAGAGACTTTTAAATATGGAGAACAATCTGAGGGTGGATGTGGGAGGTGGGGGACAGGGGAAAATGGGTGATGGGCATTGAGGACAACACTTGTTGGGATGAGCACTGGGTGTTGTATGTCAACCAATTTGACAATAAATTATATTCATGAAAAACTATTTGCAAGAATTATTTGTATTATGATCAATATCATTACCTGGGAAAAGTATATGCAAAATGATCAGGAAAACACCATGACTCCAATAGACAAATTTAAGAACAGCCACTTCAGGAAAAAGACAATACCCAGACTATAGAGAAAATAAGAAGTACGAAATAAAATAACGAAGCATCGACATTTGCTTTTTCAAATTAACAAATTTTATTCCATGGTAACATCTATTTCCTTTGAAATAGAGTTGATGAAATAGAAATGAAAATACTTGTTTTCTTATATTTTGCTGGTGGATGAGTAAAAGGAATTTGAAACAAAAGTCATAAAAATGTTCATATACTTTGACTCCATGAATTTGCTTTTGGGAACCAATCCAAAGAGAATAATCCAAAGTAGTGAAGTAGACATATGTACAAACTGTCCAGTGCACCAGTATTTCTAATGCCAAAAAATTAAAAAGAGTCCCAAGTGTCCAATAGTAAGAAAGTATTTAATTTCGCTACAGAACATCCATTAGAGGAAGTATCATCCAACCATTAAAAAGATTGGTTGTATACAGTACAATGTAAAATATGAAAAGGAAGACAAACCCATACATACAGCTTTTTTAACATGAAAAGAATCCAGAAGAGATATACCCAAATGTTTCAATTAGGTGTTAGAAAGGTAAGAGTAGGGATGGGTGTGCTCACTTCTCTTATTTTACATAGTTTTATTGGCCTTGTAATGAACAACATGATTGTAAAACTACTAAGCATTATTCCAATATACATGATCTGAAAGTTGTCACCCTTTACACTTGGCACTGGGGGCGATCCCAGTGCTGTGAGAAGGAGTGGTAACAGCCAGAGCCAAGACTCAGTGTTTCCCACAATGACACATCATGCTCCTGACAGTCCATAAACTGTCCCTGTCCAGTTCAGCAAGCCCCAGTGGCTTCCTGGACTCTGACTCCCAGTTTATACCACACTACCACCACTTTGTGAATCAGGAGTAACTCACATTTCACCCAACGTCCTTCCTCACGTTTAGCAATAATGACCAGGAGGTATTTCCTGCGGGAATGAAACTGACCCTCTAGTATATCCTGTTTGGGGTTGTAAGTCAATGTTGAAAGACTAAAAGTTCTTTTACATGTGGTTTTTTTTTTTTTTTTTTTTCCCTTCCTACTCTGTTAGGAATGGTTGACAATACTATTTTGAAAACTGACGCACGTAACGGCGCTGTTGTCACAAGATGCCTCCTGTTTTGAATGTGTTTTGAAACACATTTCCCTGCATCAGAAGGGAGTAAGTTCAAGCTGGATCCTGTGTGGATGATCCTATTGCCACATGGAAAGATGTATGCACCTTGCAACCGTTCCATCTAAAACATATTTCTTGGAAAATTTTCTTCATTTAAAATATCTATTAATTTAAGTATCTAGAACATCTCAGAAAATCATAGAACAAGTTTTAGTTTTAGAGCCAGAAAATAAGCTTAGGCCACCTAGATAGTTTGCATAATGCTCTTAGAGTAAAAATGGTTTGACTCACTTTGTGAAAAACAGAACACTATTAAAATGCAGTTTAAATGTTGATCTTAAACAAGTATTGATTTCTGTCATTCATTGTACTTCACTTATTTGGGGAGCGCTCAGTGAATTAAAATAGTAAAGAATGGAAACTGATTTAGACTTACACAATGTAACTCAGTCCTAAATGAAACTTCCAGTGTCCATTTTGTTCATCATTTCACTACAACAACGAGCCCGATGCCTGGCATCCTTTTAAAAAATAATCCCAACCAGTTAAGAGCTGTTGCATGCTTTCTATATGCTAGGTGTTTAACAAATGCTTATGTAATCCTCACAACAAGCATGAGAGGTAGGTACTATTATTTCCAATTTACAAATGTGTAAACTGAAAGGGTGAGTGTAATTTGCCGAAAATCTCACAGATTTGAAAATGAGCCCGTGATTAGCTCTTATACCACATGTGCCTCCTGTACAGTACATCCTAAATAAATATCTGAAGAATTAATAAGCATTTACATCTATGTCTTCAGGACCATGCTTCTACCCGGGGTTGGAAACCTGAATGCTAAATGCTGTCTTCTACAGCTGGTGGTAGACACATTTTCAGAGGCCAAGAGTAAAGACTCCATTCATAAAACGTCCTTGCAGAGAAGACAGTTTGGTTTGTTTCTGTTGGGAAAGTCAAATCAAACTACTATCACTTCTCTATAAAACTGAACTCAACAGCTTTTTTCCCCCCAATGATAGTTAACTAGCAGCTCCGATAGTGTTTGAAGGAACCCTGTTAATGAGTGCCCTTCTTCTGCTGAGTGTTGAACCAAATGAAACTTAAAAGAAAAGATTAAGGCCTTTAGAGACTAAACCACACACACACACACACACACACACACACACACACATGCATACACCTTCATTAGTGATGGAACTGACATGAAGAACATGGTTGCCTTCTGACCCCCAAAACTGGTGGATTGACCATTGTAGGTAGATATCATTAAGCTTACTGCCTAGCTGAGAATAATAGAAAATGTAAGATTTGTAAGGTCAAATTCATTCTCAAATCAGAAAGAAGGGGCTGGACAAAGAATGTCGAGATTCTGCTTCCAGATTCATCAACCTGATAAGCCACTCCACCTCAGCAGAATGAATGAGATGGTGACAGGCCATGAGTGTCAGGGCAACAGAGAGTAAAGCCCTCCATCCTGAACAAGACGCCAGGTGGGGAAGGAGCTCTCCACCAGTAGAAGCTTGTCACAGCAAGCTCAGTAAGCCCCGGACTCTCAGGCAATCCTCACAGAAACTGTAGGAAGTGGGTTCTATCATTGCCTCATTTTACAGAGAAAATAATGGAACTTAGGGAATTCAGGCAAATTACTCAGTCACACAGATGTAATGACACTGGGCCTTAAATCCTGCAAGCACATTCAGTATAATTTGTGACGCTTTTTAAATTCCCTAGACTTTATCTTGGATATCTGAGCCATTGGAGAAGAGGATACACTCCATAAATATCAGTCGTGGTCAGTGTCTGATCATGTTTGTGTCCTGGGGTGTAAACGTTTTCACGTGGGGAAAAAACCCTGAACAAAGCACTGAGATATGAAATAATCCCAGCACCATGTATAACAGATACCCACCCCCTATCAACAGGATATTGGTGTCTGTGTGCCCAGAACTGTCCCCTCATCTGAAAGAATGCAATACACAGACTTTGACCTGAGAAGGGTGCTTAGAGTTCACTTCCATTTGACTCTTCAGAGGAAACCCACTTATTTGCTTACAAAGCCCAGAATGTCTGCTTTTAACTTTCTTAGATAAAAGGCTTTCCTTGGTCCTTTGGTTCTTGGATTTTTTAATTTAGTTTTTAACGTTCACAGTGCTGAAACCTAGTTTGTCACTTTTTCCCCCAGACACTTCATTTTAATCTTCTGTGTTCTATATTAGTGTTACTAATGAGAGACAGGAAACTTTGCAAATGAACATTCTTCCCAAGGGTCGTTTGTGGCTCGAACAGTGACAGGGAAGTGCTATACAATCCACCTGTCATTAGATTTATAAGAGCCCTTTCAGTAAGCTGGACAAATTCCCATTTTGTCACCAAATGGTCCTCTTACCATCAAAAATTACCCTCTGTGTTACGGTTCCTGGCAAGTCAGTGGAGCTATATGAGAATATCCCAGCCCCAAAGTTCACTTCGGGAGGTACTGAAACTCCTGTTTCAAACCAAATGCACATTAATGGGGAATACCAGCAACAAATAGCCACAGTTTCAAATACATAACTAACTCTCCGACATTAGCCAGGACTCCTAATCAGCTCATACTCTGCACCACAAAGTAAGCAGTTGGAAAATTATCCTCAGGAATACCTCTCAATACTATCACACCATGCAGTCTTGACCCTCCCTTTAAGACCTTTGGGAAGGAAGCAGACCAGGGAAATCTTAGCTAAGCTGTTAGATTCCTGACTCTACAAGAATTCCTAAGTTAACCAGGTCTTTTCCTAGCATACAATGATCCATAAAGGTTTTCCTTACAGATAAATATCTCTCCCAGCTCCCTTCTCTAACCAGAAGAGTCTACAAAGGAGTAGGCTAGAGCTAGATCTATCGCATCCAATTCTTTGAGACTGAAGAAGCTTAAAGAATCACTCTTCACTGAAAGGTCTCTAACCTGCCTTGGCAGTTGAACCAGCCAGGCGTTTGAAAGCTACCCAGGAACTGGGAAGCACAACACACTCCAAATACCTGGCATGTTTCAGTCTTTCCAGACACATCGGAATGATACAGACCAGAATTCAAAGCCAAGTTCCTCTTTTCACAAGTACTAATTGAATAGGACAGTGAATAGATAAGGTCCACACTCTTTTTTTGGACTTCTTTCCAGCTCTCTTGTTTATTATGGGGTGTCCTTGAGCAAGCCACTTTAATGTGGGAAACAAAGGCAGAAGGAAATGGCAGATATAATTAAATTTCCTTAGAACCTGCAGCCCATTGACAAATACTTGAGGCAGGCAGAGTATCACATTTCTCCTGGAACTCCCTACTGTCTTAATGTTAATGCTTTGCTAGAGGGGAAAACAACCTTCACTTGATAATAGCTAGGCCTCCAGGATCCTGTGAGTCTTCTTTAGCATATGAAAATCCCTTTGGAAAGCTTTCTTTTGACATTATCTCCCCCAACTCCCAAGTATATCAGTCTATCCATCCTGTACTGGGGCAGCTCTTTCTGCCTATGAGTCCTTTTCCCGCACTTTACTAAAATCACCTTTTTGCACCAAAGACATCTCAGGAATTCTTTCTTGGCCATCGGCTCTAGACCCCACTGATGAGGGAACATAAGGCAAGCTGAGGGCAAAACACAAGCTAGTACAACCTGCCCACTCCCCCCCCCCCCAGGGGAGATATATGTAATATTCCTCAGCACTTCTGGCTACCCAAGAACAAAGGAAATGTCAGAAAACAAATGGTTAAACTGATGAGTGTCCATCAGTTTGCAAATACCTTAGTACAATTTAAAAAAAAAAAAAAAAGGCAATCTTATCAATAGCCTAAAGTCCAGGAACTCCCTACTGTCTTAATGTTAGTGCTTTGCTATAAAGAAAAACAACCTTAGCTTGACAATGGCTAGGCCTCCAGTAATCTCTGAGTCTTCTTTAGCATATGGAAATCCCTTTAAGAAATTTCTTCTTGACTTTACCTCCCCCAACTCCACTGTATATAACCAGTCACTCTTCACAACCCCAGTACAGCTTTTTCTGCCCACAGGTCCTGTCCCCTTGCTTTTAATAAAATCACCTTTTTGCACCAATGATGTCTTCAAGAATTCTTTCTTGGCCGTCGGCTCCAAACCCCTATCATCCCAGAACTTCATCACCACCACCACTCCAAAAACCCCATTAACTTTCTTCTATGAGCCTGGATGTCCTCATCTATAAAATAGAGGAAATAGTATTTACTCATAGAATGCTCGCATGAGCAAATGAGAAGTTATATCTAAAAACATTTAAGTTTTATTTATTTATTTTGAGAGAGAGAAAGGAGGAGGAGGAGGGGCAGAGAGAGAGGAATCCTAAATAGGCTCCAACACCGTCAGTGCAGAGCTCCATGTGGAGCTCGATCTCACCAACCACAAGATCATGACCTGAGCCAAAATCAAGAGCCAGGCGTTTAACCGACTGAGCCACCCAGATGCTTCTATATTTAAAAACATATAACACGGTGCATGGATCATAGGAAGCTCTCAACAAATAATTATTTTTATTATATTAGCCTATGATCTTGAGATACAGCAAAACAGTCTTTGCATGGGTCACCAATTGTCTACAGTAATGCCAAAGGATAGAAGAGTAAATTTGAAGATTTCAACTCAACTTTCCTCTGATTTCACCATCATCTGCTTAACAAGACCCAGGCTTTTGTTTCCAACTCAATTCCTATAGTTCTCATGTAGTAGGCACTGGGGTCAGAACAGAGAAGGATAAAGAGAATGGTCTGATTCTAAGTTTCGTTATTTTGGCTTCTTTTTGTGGGATGTGGGCTGCTCTACTTTCATTTGTGAAGTGGGGGTAGATTATTTAGTCCAGAGTCGTTTTCATTGCAATAAATGTGTGTATTATAAATGTCCCGCTCTTTCCTGCTACCTCACACAACCATAGGAAATTTTTGCGAGCGTGGCTAACACGTTCACTCAGCTCAACTTCTCCATCTAGTGGCCCGAGTAAAAGTGAAACTGAAAAGTTAAGGAGTGATTCCCAGCAATGGCAGATTGATTTCCAGCCCTCATCCCTGTGACGTTGACTGCACTCAAGGAAGCCTTTGTTCTACATTGGAATGAATCTAGCAACCCATGGGGCAATGTCCAGCCTGTTTGCTCAAACCGCTCTACCCCAAATCTGGGATATCTTAATTCATACTGATGAGTCAGTAATAGTCTTACTCACTGGCTAAACGTCCTGGGCCATTTTGTCTTCGTGATGCTGAAAATTTCTGGTTCCCTGCTGCTGACCTCTAGGCAGTGTGAAAGATACAGAAACCATTGAGGAGAGGGACTTTTAGATTGCATTGAATTTTTTTTTCATTGTTTCCTGAAGGTAATGGGGAAGAGAAAGGTTAATTCTAAGTTATAACAATGTGTCAAGACTACTTCATATCCTCTTTCTCTCTCTCTCTCTCTCTCACACACACTCACAAACACCCACCACTTTTTTCATACACGGAATGGCAGACCGCTGTTATCCCAGATTTCCTATACATAAAAAAGAAGGCTTTAGATAACTTGGAAGATATTTCCTAAAATTTATTGTAGTTATCCAGCCTGGACAAGGAAGTGGTTTTGACAGAAGAGAATGGGAGAAACAGATTAGTGCAGCTCTAGATTTCTTTGACCTGTATTCAGTGGACACAGCTAATTTTTAATATATGCTTTGTTAAGAATTTTCTTTCTTAGGGGCACCTGGGTGGCTCAGTCAGTTAAGCACCTGACTCTTGGTTTCCACTCAGGTTATGATCTGGCTGTTCTGTGAGTTTGAGCCCCACGTCAGGCTCTGCATTGGCAGCATGGAGCTTGCTTCAGATTCTCTCTCTCCCTCTCTCTGTTCCCCCCCCCCCGCCCCCCACCCCACCCCCCCCCTCGCCACACACACACATCTGTGCTGTCTTCAACTTTAAAAAAAAAGACTTTTCTTTCTTACTTCATTGTTTCATTTAATTTACTGAGGACAGCATTTCCTGAATTTCAGATATTTCCAAGATAAGAAAATCTGCCACCTAACATGTTTCCTAGAGTTGATTACCTGAAGGTTAATGATAATTTGAATGGAGGTACTGTTAGAGAAATACAGTGAAAAACAAAATCCCCTGCTGCCCCAGAAAATCTTTCTACAAAAGTAGAAAGTTTCATTATTGAATAAGCACTAAACTGGGCTGTGAGGCAAACCACAGGTAATTCACTAAGGAGACTGCAAAAACAGAAGAATCTTGCCCTTTTATGGAACCAAGCAGATACAATCCATTGTATACATTTTCTCAAGACTAACAATGACTAGTCCTCAAACAAGAGAATTAACTGTACCACTTGCCACACATAATCCATCCTAAATTAATTTGGTAATGTATTTGCCAAATGTCCTTCAAAGAGAACATTTCCTCTTTTTAATTGGAAGTAGGCTTGCAATTTGGAGCCAGGTGCCCACTCAATTTCTGTGGCTATTCCCCAGGGGGAAACTGGGAGACTGCGTGTATATTCCTTGGTGATTACATTTCAAAGAGATAGCCTGCAGATCCTGATGGAAACATTCCTCAGCTGTTTACTCAGCATTTCCAGAATTTATGTGCCTTTCAAATACATTAAGAACTTAAAAGTTTTCTAATGTAAAAGCTCTAAAAAGGGGGAGGGGGGACGGAGAATGTCTGCCCCCTCATTTTTAATGGAGAGAATTAGGCTTCTTATTTTTTAATTTGTATTTGCCCTTATAGTACTAAGATGTTGGAAATAATCATGTATTTTGCTTTGTGCATCAAGCCCCCCTAGATTGGCATTGCTCTCCTTTCTCTTACAGACCCTCCTCACTTCAGAATGTTTTCTCCTCCTAGGCAAGGATTATTGTCTTTCTTCCAGTTGGTAGTAATGCCATCCTGGAAATGCTCCACGGAGTCCCACTGAAGCCTGGGGAGCAGCTACAAGGGCACAGTGATGTGTGGTGGCTCTGGTGTCACACAACTAGTCCCCTCCTTGTGCTGCTCCTGACTATTGCAAGTGCGACCTCTGCATTACCAAGGATGAGCAATAAAGCATTTTGCATTATTTCATTTCAAGGAGCTCCACGAGGGCAAGCCTGTATCTGCTTTGCTCGACATTGAACCCGCCTAGCATAGGTGCTTAACACACACTTGTTGAAAAAATGAAGAAACAAATGAGTGCCCAAGCTGGAACCGACCATCAAATATAAGCATAATACCAAATATCCAAGTTCATTTCTCTCTTTTTTTAACCTCTTGATTTTTTCTATTGAGACATAACTTACATACAGTAAAATGCACCCTTTTTGGTATAGAGCTATTTTAATTATGAGAAATGCATGCAGTCTGTTGCCACCACCACAAAACACAGAAGAACAACAGAAAAATTCCCTCCTACCCCTTGAAGGTCAATCCCTCCCCCACCCCTTGCTCCTGGCCACTGCTGAAGTGTTTTCTGTCCCTACCATTTTGCCTTGTGCTGAATGTCATTAAAGGTAGGCTTTAAGTCTGGCTTCTCTCACTTCATATAACACACTCAAGATTCATTCGTGTTGTTGTATAGATTTGTAGGCTATTCTTTTTTATTGCTGGGCAGTATTGGATGGTTGTGACAATGTTTGTCTCGCCATTCACCCCTTGAGGATCATTTGGGTTATTTCCAGGGTTTGAGGGGCAATTCTAAGTAAAGCCGCTATAAACATTTGCAAACACGTTCTTAGAAATCTTATTTTTTATTTCACTTAGATTACTGCCTATGAGTGGGATTGCTAGGCTGTATAATGCTGCTATGCTTATGTTTATAAGAAAGTACCATGCTGTTTTCCAAAAAGGTTGAATCATTTGGCATTCCCATCAGCAATACGTGAGACCTCTCAAAGCCCTGCATCCTTTGTCAGCACTTGGTATTATCAATTTTTCTGGGTTTTTTTCAAAGGTAGAAATTCTAATAGGTGTTAGCAAGAAAACCACAGACCCAAAATGTCATTACCTGAGTAATTACCAAGTCACCAAACAGAGACTTAATACCTAACTGCAGGTTCAACCTCCTCCAGAAATGTACATCTTAACTGGTAAATCAGGAATTTTCTGATCAACATCAGTGAAGTAATCTCTACCTCGGGCCCTCTTTATCCCTGAAAAATTGAGATAATCCACCGAATGAGACTCCCTGTCTTCCCCCTAAGGGATAGTGATCTTGCCTGAAACACTTCCTTCTCCTCTTTTGCTAATAACGTGCCTGCCCCACCCTCCTTCTATAAAAACCTTCCATTTTGCACAGCTCCTCAGAGCGTCTCTCTACTCTCTGGATGGGATTCTGCCCAATTCATGAATCGCTTATAAAGCCAATTAAATCTTCAGACTCACTTGTTTGAGCCTCTTTTTTTTTTTTTTTTTTAAAGTTTATGTATTTTGAGAGAGAGAGAGAGAGAGCAGGGGAGGGGCAGAGAGAGGGAGAGGGAGACAAAGAATCCGAAGCAGTGTTAGTGGGGAGCACGATTCGCACAGAGGCCAACACGGGGCTCAAACTCACAAACCATGAGATCATGACCTGAGCCAAAAATCAAGACTGTTAACCGACTGAGCCTCCCAGGTGCCCCAATTGACTTCCGTTTTTTAACATAAGTGTGTAAAAGTACCGCGTTGTGGTTTGATTTACAGTTCCCTAGTGACTATGGTATTGAGCATTTTTTCATGTATGTATTTGCCATCTGTGTATTTTCTTTGGTGAAATTGTCTGTTCAAGTATTTTGGCCATTTTGTTATTGGGTGTTTGTTTTCTTAGTGAATTTTGAGAGTTCTGTGTAAGTTCTGGATAAATTCTTTTTATCAGATATATGTTTCGTTAATATTTTCTATTGGTCCATGGGGTGACTTAGTTTGTTTTAAACTTTTCTTGCTTTAAAACAAAGTTCCCTTTGATTTTTTTTCCAAGACTACAAAGTGGTTTAATAAATTTAGGAATCTGAAGTGAAAAATTCCCATGGCCTGACCGTAATTGCAGACAGGGCTTCCACAGAGCTCAGTTGCTCTCATTGACCAATGGCTTCTGGTGAAGGCCAGTAGCCCAATTCCTTCAGAAGAATTTATCCTCGATTCTGACTGGCCTAAGAATTAAATTGACACGAGACAAATTAACGGGAGAAAAACAAAATTGAACAACATGTATATCTCCCATATACAAGGTAGAGACCCAGAGAAACTAAGTAACTTCCCCAAATGACTGGAGCCATAACCTTAAATACCATTTTCAGATAAAGACAAAAGAAAATGTTGGGGTAGAGAGTCCAAGCAGGAGGAAAATGCACAGTAAACTAGGGTAATGCTGCTATGCAGATTTAATTGCCTTCTGCCTTAGTAACAGTTTCTGGAGATTTAGCGTCCCCCCCCCCCCCACCTGACACCCTTACACCTGGAGATTTCCCTTGTAAATGTAAATGTCTGTTGCAGTTGGGTAATTTCCACTTGATTTTCAGAGCTTGTTTTATGTCTGAAGTTTCTTTTTAAGTTTATTTATTTGGAGGGGGGGAGCAAGACACAGAGAGAAGAGAGAGAGAGAGAGAGAGAGAGAGAGAGAGAGAGAGAAACCCAAGCAGACTCCAAGCTGTCAGCACAGAGCCCGATGTGGGACTTGAACTTACAAACTGCAAGACCATGACCTGAGCTGAAATCAAGAGTCAGGTGCTTCACCAACTGAGCCACCCAGGTGTCCCTGTGTCTGAAGCTTCTTAAAAATAACTGATGTGATTTTGGAGTTGCAGGGGGTGTGGGTCCAGAGCCAACTGCCAAGAAAGGATTCTTAAGACGTCTTTGGTGCAAAAAGGTGATTTTGTTAAAATGCGGGGGGAAAGACCCATGGGCAGGAAGATCTGCCCCAGGATTGTGAGGAGGGACTGATTATATACTTTGGAGCTGGGGAAGGTAAAGGCAAGGGGAAGTTTCCAAAGGATTTTCGTATGCTGAAGAAGACTCAAGGGATACTGGAAGCCTCGCTTTTGTCAGTCAAGCTAAGGTTGTTTTTCCCTCTAGCAAAGCCTTAACATTAAGGCGATAGGAGTTCCTGGAGAAATATGATCCTCTGCCTGCCTCAAGTGTTTGTCGATGGGCTGCAGGTTCTAAGGAAACTTAAATTTATCTGCATATCCTTTTGCCTTTGTTTCCCATGTCATAACCAGCTTAAAATAACTAATATGCCAGGGGTGCCTGGGTGGCTCAGTGGTGTAAGCATCGGACTTGGTTTCGGCTCAGGCCATGATCTCTCGGTTTGTAAGTCTGAGTCCCCCACCATGCTCTGGGCCAAGAGCCTCCGTGGGATTCTCTCTCTGCCTCTCCCCTGCTCATGCTCTCTCCCATTCTCTCACAATGAATAAATAAACTTTGGGGGAAAAAATAATCAACACACTGAAGAGGCGTACCTTAGGGTGGCATAATTTGCTCACCTTTGCCATCTCTGACATTTTAGGAAGTTGTTCATGTGTGCGCCTCAGACTCTCCTCCTCCTGGGGTCCTCCTCCCTGCTGCAGGGAGGAACACTTCTCATTTCAGCTCTCAGCTCTCTGCACTGGTGGCCGAGCTCCACAGCAGCCTGTAAGTCAGGGAGCTGCCCTCGCTAGAGCTGCAGGTTGGCTGAGGGGAAGTCACCAGGAGACCTGAGAAAATGGGGAACTCTCTGCTGAGGAAAAACAGGTGAGTCCAGACTCCCCAAGGGAAAGCAGGAGAGATGGGGCAGAGGAACGCAGCCAGAAAGAGAAAAAGAGGTTTTTGGGTGAGGGGAGGGAACTGGGTAAAGAACTGAGAAACATGAAGCGCCTCTAGGTGTCAGACACTAAGTTCAATTCCTTATGGGTTTGGCCTTCTCCCCAGAATCAGTGCGAGCAGCTGGTGGAGAACAGCTGAAAGGCAGAAGGACTTTATCAAGGGAAGTCAGGGCAGTCAACCATGACTTCAGAAATGGAACAACTTTCTGAGGGCTGGGAGGGGATGTTCTCCTGAGCTCTCAACACCTGCAGGGAGCTCAAAGACACCACTATTTTTTTTTTTTTTTTAATTTACATCCAAGATAGTTAGCATATAGTGCAACAATGATTTCAGGAGTAGATTCCTTAATGCCCCTTATCCATTTAGCCCATCCCCCCTCCCACAGCCCCTCCAGTAACCCTCAGTTTGTTCTCCATATTTATGAGTCTCTTCTGTTTTGTCCCCCTCCCTGTTTTTATATTATTTTTCTTTCCCTTCCCTTATGTTCATCTGTTTTGTCTCTTAAAGTCCTCATACGAGTGAAGTCATACAATTTATGTCTTTCTCTGACTGACTAATTTCGCTTAGCATAATACCCTCCAGTTCCATCCACATAGTTGCAAATGGCAAGATTTCATTCTTTTTGATTGCCGATTAATACTCCATTGTATATATATACCACATCTTCTTCATCTATTCATCCATCGATGGACATTTGGGCTCTTTCCACACTTTGGCTATTGTTGATAGTGCTGCTATAATATGGGGGTGCATGTGTCCCTTTGAAACAGCACACCTGTATCCCTTGGATAAATGCCTAGTAGTGCAATTGCTGGGTTGTAGGGTAGTTCTATTTTTAGGTTTTTGAGGAACCTCCATACTTTTTTCCAGAGTGGCGGCACCAATTTGCATTCCCACCAGCAGTGCAAAAGTGTTCCTCTTTCTCTGCATCCTGGCCAACATCTGTTGTTGTCTGAGTTGTTAATGTTAGCCATTCTGACAGGTGTGAGGTGGTATCTCATTGTGTTTTTAATTTGTTTTCCCCTGATGATGAGTGATGTTGAGCATTTTTTTCATGTGTCGGTTGGCCATTTGGATGTCTTCTTTGGAGAAATGTCTGTTCATGTCTTTTGCCCATTTCTTCACTGGATTATTTGTTTTTTTTTTGAGTGTTGAGTTTGAGAAGTTCTTTATAGATTTTGGATACTAACCCTTTATCTGATATGTCATTTGCAAATATCTTCTCCCATTCCATTGGCTGCCTTTTAGTTTTGCTGATTGTTTCCTTCTCTGTGCAGAAGTTTTTTATTTTGATGAGGTCCCAGTAGTTCATCTTTGCTTTTGTTTCCCTTGCCTCTGGAGATGTGTTGAATAAGAAGTTGCTGCAACCAAGATCAAAAAGGTTTTTGCCGCTTTCTCCTCGAGGATTTTGATGGTTTCCTGTCCTACCTTTAGGTCTTTCATCCATTTTCAATTTATTTTTGTGTCTGGTGTAAGAAAATGGCCCAGGTTCATTTATCTACATATCACTGTCCAGTTTTCCCAACACCACTTGCTGAAGAGACTGTCTTTATTCCATTGGATATTCTTTCCTGCTTTGTCAAAGATTAGTTGGCCATACGTTTATGGGTCCATTTCTGGATTCTTTATTCTGTTCTATTGATCTGAGCATCTATTTTTGTGCCATGACCATACTGTCTTGATGATTACAGCTTTGTAATAGAGCTTGAAGTCTGGGATTATGATGCCTCCCTCTTTGGTTTTCTTTTTCAATATTGCTTTGGCTATTCGGGGTCTTTTCTGGTTCCATACACATTTTAGGATTATTTATTCTAGTTCTGTGAAGAATGCTGGTGTTATTTTGATAGGTATGGTCTACTTTGTTTTATTGTTAATACAAGCTATTTGTACTTTGAAGAAATTAGCCCTTTTCTCTTATTACAAAAAATATTTTTTCTGTATATCTCATGCCATGCAGATATTTTATGTTTGCTTACTATTTTTTTAAATGTTTATTTTGAGAGAGAAAGCGTAGGGGGGAGGCGCAAAGAGAGAGGGAGACAGAGGATCTGAAGCAGGCTCTGTGCTGACATCACAGAGCCCAATGTGGGGCTCAAACTCACGAACCATGAGATCAGGACCTTAGGCAAAGTCAGATGTTTAACTGACTGAGCCACCAGGCACCCCTGTTTGCTTACTATTTCTTAAACATAACTGAATTAAATCTAGAAATCTCCTTGTTTTCTACCAATTTATGCTTAAAATTCTTTCCCCTTCTTAAGACAAATCCACGGTATAATTTTTTGTTTGTTTTATTGCTTTACATGCAGCCCCATACATTCACTATATGGTGTCAAATACACACACACACACACACACACACACACACACACACACACACATTTTTTCCCCAAGTAGTTAATCAGTTGCCTCAGCATCTTCATTTCCATGCTAATTTAAAATATCTCCTTTAGAGGTGTCCAGGTGGCTCCGTCAGTTAAGCATCCAGGAGTCTTGATTTAGGCTCAGGTCATGATCTCATGGTTCACAGGGTAGAGCCCTATGTCAGGATTTTGTCTCTCACTTTCTGTGCATCCACACACCCCGTCTTAAAATCAAAAATCTTAAAAAAATAAAAATAAATAAACTGTCTCCCTTAATATAATTTTTTAAAGTCTTATATTTATATTTACTGGGATGTGATTTTCAACTTCACCATCCAATCAGCACACCCTCATCATGGTTCTCCAGACCGGATTTGTTACAAAAGCCATGGAAATCCCATCCCCACCCTCACTGAGCAGAGTGAGAGAACCTAGTTCTCTATGAGAGGAGCTCAGAGTCTTACTTACTGACTGGTAGTTCTCAGACAAGTTGCTTAACATTTTCAGCCTTAGTTTTCTCATTGGTAAAAAAAAAATAGAATCATTATATCTACCTCATGGATTTAGTCTGAGATTAAATGAAATATATACAATGCATGTGTTACATACATGTAGTAAGTGTGTGTGTGTGTGTGTGTGTGTGTGTGTGTGGAGAGAGAGAGAGAGGTTGAGAGAAAGTAATAAACAAACATAAGTAGTATTTTTTTGTTTCTTTTTCTCTATACTCTCAATTCTCCACAGATGGAAAAAAATGGTTATACAGAAGAAACCTAACCCAAACAATGAATAGATTTTTCTTTATTTAATCCTTTTTTCTCCTCTTGTCCCCTGTTCTCAGCCTTGGTGCTGTAAAAGACGATGATTTACATGAGACAAAGCCAGTACCCTTCCCCATCCCTGTATACAGTCCTGAATGTTGTGCCCAGCAGATAGACTTCTCTATATACTGATACTCTCATGGTCACCATAAGGAATCCTGGCCATGTGGGAACAAATGATTTAGGACTGGTTGTGTATGGAGGTTGTTGGAGAATGTTGGTGGGCTGTTGCCATGGCAATGGAGAAAACGTCAAATAAAAGGCTGCCATGTACATTGAGGAGGGGCTGTGAACAGATCTGAGGGCAACAAGCAGAAGCTGAGGTGATTCTGGGGCTACACACAAACGGCGGTTGGAAAACTTGTGAATTAAAGTGGGAAGCCTGGAAAGGAAGTACTTAGCTCATTCCTGATAGATTGGGTTTTAGGGGGCAACAGAATACTCATAAGATACCCTGGTCTGGAAAATCATACCTTCAAACAGAGAACATCCAGGTGAGAACAAATCCAAGAAATCTCCCGGCCTTTGCCCATGAAGAGTGAAGTCTGTCAGGTCCTGAACTTCACATACTCCACACGGAGCACCTTACTTAGACCCAGCATCAGTTGTAATAACAGTAAATGTGAAGACAAGACAAAAACACTTTGAACCTTTGGAGAGGAGATGTACTAGGAACCTAGTGTGATCCCCAGCAACTAGAAATAAGATCGCTGTTTCCTGCTGTCTCTGTTCGTTTAACTCAAGTCCCTTTGTGCTCAAGCTCCATCCTGGCCATTCCATTTGAAGCTCAAAGTTTCTATTTCTGAGATGACCACATCTCCCACATCATCACGATTGTTGAAAGGTTTGTGGAGAGAGACACTTGCAATTATCCTGATGCTGTTAAACCGAGACTCTTCTGACTACTCCCTTTGAGTGTCAGGCAATCACTCAAATATGAAACTAGTGTCTCGGGGTCCAAGAATCCCAAAGGGTGGCAAAATCAGTTGTTTTGTGGCCCATAGAGTTATCTGCACTTTTCCTATGGTTTCAGGAGAAGCTTTTGAAAGAATATCAGTTAAAAAGCTACCACTGAGCCAAAGCTTCTGTTAGGAATTAGACGCCCAAAGACTCCCCCCGCCCCCAGCAGCATACATTTCTTCAGTGCAAGCTCAGAGTCACATATTTGGGGGATATCATTGGACATATGTCAAAGCACACAGTCCAAAGAATGAAACAGACCAGAAGGGCCATGGCCATTATAACAAGGGAGAGACTGGGTGGACCAGGGGGCCAGAGAAGTTTTGTGTAAGAGACAGGAGCCTGGAATTGCTGGCACATAGCCTGGTGTCATAGAGACGCATCTGGCCTCCTTCAGGGAGGTTCTCTGAACCCATCCCAGACCAAAGCATCCAAGCCGAAGGGCAAGAATATGTTACAGAAAAGTTGAGTGGGGGAAATAACCAGTTTAAAAATAACTTTTGCCCGCATTTAACTTTATTTAACCCTTACAATTCCATGAGGTAAGCAGGGGAAGTTTCTTCATTTTACCGATGAAGAAACTGGCTCAAGGTTTCCAGAGACACTGACTGAGTAATTCAAACTTGAGTGTCTTTTCTCATCTTCCAAATCTGCTCCGTGAACCAGATTTCTTAGCAATTGGTGAGATTCCTTGGTTTCCTTCTAGCGTTTCTTTAGCCACAGAAACAGGAGATATAAACAAATGGCCGAAAGTAGCCCAAAGGGGAGGAATAACTACAGCCAACGCCTTTCAGCCCCCAATTTCTGATGGCACATAGACCCGAGGGGTTGTCAGAACACTCAGCCATGCTGACGCCCACAGCTTCTCCTCTCCTGCCCTTTCCAAGGGAACTCCTTGGGAAGATCACTAGGGATGATATCTCTGAGTGGCATTTTACACTTTACATAG
The DNA here is from genome assembly GCF_028749965.1 of Puma concolor. NCBI lineage: Eukaryota > Metazoa > Chordata > Mammalia > Carnivora > Felidae > Puma > Puma concolor. The sequence goes on from NC_141675.1 coordinate 101,263,885, forward strand.
TGTTACTGGTACACGCAGTACTTTATAAAGGACCCTCACATTTAACTATGTAGGTAGCTGACTATGACTCAAATTCAGAAAGATGCCCAGAATGATACTTAGACTTCAGGCTGGATATCTGACCACAAAAAGATCCTGGGCCTTTCTGCCATAAAATAGATCACAAGTCTTGTTGATTTACCTATGCCTTGAATCAAGGAGGTAGATTTGAGGATCTGAGCCAGTTAGAGATGCTCTGTTCTTGGCTATTCATTCCTTTATGGAATACTTATGGAAAATAGATTTACTGTGTGCTCCATACTGTGGCATGTGCTGGCAAATAAATATGGTCCCCAGCTCTATGACACTAATGTTCTAGTGTAGGATGTCAACAAAGTGGGATCGAGCCCTGAGTCAGGCTCTGTGCTGACCGCGTGGAGCCGGCTTAGGATTTTCTCTTTCCCTCTCTCTTTCTCTCAAATAAATTAGTAAATATTTAAAAAGAATAATAAAGTGAAGAAAACTAAATTTTAAAAAAGTTATTAGCGGGGTACCTCGGTGGCTCAGTTGGTTAAGCTTTTGACTTCATCTCAGGTCATGATCTCCTGGTTTGCGAGTTTAAGCCCCGAGTCGGGCTCTCTGCTGTCATCATGGAACCTGCTTCAGATCCTCTTCCCCCTCTCTCTCTACCCCTTCCCCTCTCATGCTCTATCTCTCTCAAAATAAATATAATAATAAAACATTTTTTAAAAGTTATTAGCAAAAGAAAAGAACTATTTCTCGGGGTGCCTGAGTGGCTCAGCTGGTTAAGCATCCAACTTTTGATTTTGGATCCGCTCATGATGGAGCCTCATGTGGGCCTCTGCCCTGGGCATTGAGCCTGCCTAAGATTCTCTCTCCCTCTCCCTTCATCCCTCCCTCTCCCCTGCCTTAAGCACGTTCTTTCTCTCTACCTCTAAAAAAAAAAAAAAAAAAAAAGAATTATTCCAGGCGAGGCCACTTTCTAAGGGGAAAAACAATGTGTCTTTATCAGGCAGATTATCTCACTTTTTTGGGGGGATGGAGAGGGCCCAAGTGACAGGCTCATTGGCATAGATTAAAGAACTCCTGGCTAACTGGTTAAGACTACATTTCTGGAGGAGGTTGAAACTGCAATTAAATTATATATTAAAGGGCACCTGTGTGGCTCAGTCATTAAGCATCTGACTTTGGCTCAGGTCATGATCTCACAGTCTGTGAGTTCAAGTCCCACATCCGGTGAGCCCAAGACCCACTTTGAGTAAAACACGATCTCCACTTCGAGTGAGCCCAATTTCTCTCCCTCTCTCTCTCCCCACTCTCCTCTCTCTCTCTCCTTCTTCCCCTCCTGGGATTCTTTCTCTCTCTGCCCCTCAATCAATTGTGCCCCCCCCAAGAAAAATTATGTATTAAGCACCAGTTCGAGAACTCAGTCTAAGTGACACCATTTTGGGCCTGTGTTGTTTTGAGGTTTTTTTTTTTTTTTTTTCAAAAGAACAATTATAATATGGTATAAATCGGAGAAATTCAGAGTGCTGTAGAACTCTGTATAAATATTACATAACCTATACCTGAAAGAAATCTCTAAAATGTCCATGTACTTATACCTTGATTTCCTAGAGATAACTCACGTGTCCTTCATCACAAGAGTCCAAGCAAATCATTAAAATCAGTCATGAGCAAGCCCTTTCCCTTTGCTGGGAATACAGCCGAAAGTCCCTTCCCTGATTAGGAGTTGATAAGCATCATCTTCATATTTCAAAAGGTCAGTTAATGTCCTGGAAGGAAGGAGTCATTCTAGCATGCTAAATGTGTCCAAGTCATCTACAATAAATACTGTCTTGGGGTAAGAAAAAAGGTTTTTCACAGAAATGGCAAAGGGAAGAGAGTCACCTAACAAAGCTGCAGAAACCAACATTGTGATTTGTGTCATCTGTTATTTTAGATGCTGGGACTGCTACATTGCTGAAGGTTGTCTCTGCCTTCCGTGGTGAGTGGAGAATTATTTCATGAGTTATTTCCCTAAGTGTGGTTTCAATGTGGTATTTGCTTTAAATCACCTGTAACTGCCCACTGTCTGTGGCCACAGTGGAAGCCTGTCACTACCCGGACACAGTCATCTGAGAGTCAGTCAGGGAAGTGACAATTTGAGTTTGGTGAGAAACAGGAACAATAGTCTTGATAAGCGCTCCTCAAACAGGAAAGCCTCAGAAGCAAAAATTAAACTGGCTACAATGCAGAGAAAGACCCTTGAATCCCACTGCTAGCCCCAGAATCCCCATGTACAGAAGCATACATTTCTGTCCCTTACAGCCAGGGTGGTCATATAATTCATCCTCTGCACTGAGAAAGCTTTGAGAGTGAAAGAGACCCTAAAAATAGTTTAGGGTCCCTAAATGACTGATAAGGACGTTAACTAGGCCATCTAAGCAAAGCAGAACACACAGTCATGCTCCTTGGAGTATATGTCATCATCTCTGGAGATGATAAGGAGCATCCATTACATTTATACTGTGTTTTTCTGGGGTGGGGGCGTCATCTCTACAGAGCAGTTACCTCTGTGTTCATATGGGAGCTGTTTGCTTGTTTGCTTGGAGATCACAGACTGAACTTGGGGTTAGAGCTGGAAATAATCTTGCCTCCTTATCTCACATGATATAAAAGAAATTGAGATTTTGTTAGAAGAAAACATCCCCCAAATAGTTACCTATAACATCATCATGGTTCTCCATTTATAAACCAATTCCACCTCAGCCTTAGAAAAAGGAGAAGGGAGGAGAAAGACACACACACACAAAGGTGTAGATTTCTCCTTGATCTTATCCTTCCTTTTTCTTTTTATCTATCTTCGTTTGCCTCTATGCTGAAGGGGGTATACCTTTAACAAATGAAAGACTCAAAGATAAGGTTTTAGAGTTGAGTGTAATTTCCTTGGAGAGTTGCTGAACACTGAACCAATTTTCTTTCCTTTTCTTTTTTCAGGAAAAAAACACACAGTTTTGAAGCAAAGCCAGATTCCGATAAGGAGAGTAAGTCATTGCTTTCTCTTTGCTACCTTTGATAGACTTACATTTCCAACTGCCCTTTCCCCACGCTTCCAAAGCTCCCTGGGCATTATTTCCAGTGTAATACCTTCCACATCAGTCTGAGTCATTTGTCCAGTTGCTGGTCTCCGTCTCCACTAGACTGTGAGCTCATTGAATCGGGAGCTGGTGACTCCGTATCTCCCTGAGGTCTGGAAGCTGAAGGGGTTAACTGGGAACAATAACTGGAGAGCTAGAGGTGCCAGGTGCTTCCAAGAGACTGCAAGGAGGCCAGTGCGGGCACAGAGAGCACTCAGGAGGGGCATGGCCTTGTGGTCAAGCTTAGGACTGGGGCTTTTGTCTTGAGAACCGCAGGACTATTTTAAAGAAGGGTGGGTGTGATGGTGTTAGCCTTAAAAGACATCGCCTGGGTGGCTGTGCAGAGAACTAATTGTGTCAGGGAGTGGCAAGAACAGATGCTGGAAGATCACTTAGGAGGTGAGGCAACGGTCTCTGGAGACAGAACAGGACTGAAGCCAAGAAGAAGGAATTCGAGAAGGAGAGGGTAGCGAATAGCATCACGTGTGAGAAAGAGAGAAAGCATAGGCATGAGGACAGACCACTGGATTTCTAAAGAAGAAAAATGAAGGAGTTTTGACTTTGCCTTCCTGGGTTGAAAGAGCGGAGCCTAATTCATTCACTCTGAGTCTTATCAACTAGTTTTGTAAAGTATGAAAAAGGAATAATATGGCCCTCCCATCCCTAGCGTCACCAGGGGAATCATGGGTTCCTGGAAACCCCAATCTCCATCAGAGCCAAACCCGGTAGAAATAAGACCTCTAATGCCAAAACTTGCAGGCTTTTCTTTCTTTTTTTTTTTTTTTAATTTTTTTTATGTTTACTTTTTTATTTTTGAGAGACAGAGAGAGAGCGTGAGTGGGGGAGGAGCAGAGAGAGAGAGAGAGAGAGAATCCAAAGCAGGTTCCAGGCTCTGAGTTGTTAGCACAGAGCCTGACGTGGGGCTCGAACCCATGAACCCTGAGATCATGACCTGAGCTGAAGTCGGACGCTCAACCGACTGAACCACACAGGCGCCCCTCGGAGACTTTTTTTGTAGTGATAATCAGGGACGTCCTAGATGGCCATGGGAATTTATGGAGATAGGAGCATCCGGGATGTCAGTCCTGAGGAAATGCAAATCCATAATAATAAATCAAGTGGCCTGCAAGGGCTTACCCACCTTCTGTGTAGGATGGCACCATGCAGCTTCCGTGGGAAAGCTCACATTTGCTGATCGAGCTGATGTGTTTGTGAAGGGGGAGCAAGTCCATTTGTCTCTTTACTGAGGGGCCAGAGCCAGTTGGTTTTAAATAAACTGGTTTTTGATAAACTGGCCTGCTTTTGTTTGTATCTGCTAGCAAATTCAGGAATGGGAAGGTTCAATTTAAGAGTTTGCTTCTGAAGGGGCACCCGGGTGGCTCTCTTCGTTGAGCATCCAACTCTTGATTTCAGCTCAGGTCATCATGCCTCGGTCGTGGGATCAAGCCCAAGTCAAGCCCCAAGTCAAGCCTTGAGTAGGGCCCCTACGTAGGCATAGAGCCTGCTTAAAATTCTCTCTCTCCCTCTGCCCTCTCCCCCACTCATGCTCTTTCTCTGCCTCTTCAAATAAAAAAAAGAAAGAAAAAAAAAAAAGAAAGAAAAAGAGAGAGAGTTTCCTTCTGTCAAGCTTTTCTTGAGCACCAGCCCCCGCATGACGGCCATCCCCTCACCTGCATAGACACCACAGCCCTCCTTTGCATTGTGGATCCTCTGAGGCCCTGGTCTGTCCCCTACGCTAGCCTGTGAGCCCCTTGAGGACAGGAAATGTTTCTGATTTTTCTTGGTCTCCACAGTACCTGGTACAGGGCGGGTCTGCGATGAATTTTGTATGAGGGATGGAGGGAATTGTGATTTCCTTTCCAATACCCCACCAAATGTGTTTCCCTCCATGCAGCCTCTCAGCCCCAGCACAGCTCTGCTGTATCTTGTTTAGATAGTGCCGTCACTCCCCAGGGGTGTGCTGCAGGTCAGGATAGCCTGATGGGCTATCATGTGGCTCTCTGGCTGCTTATATCCGAGTGTTTGCCCCGCCTCTGTCCTCAAATCTCCCCGTGACCTGAAATTCATTGAGTGTATTTTCTTTCTCCAGATACAGAAATGTCATCTGCTCCCATCCAGGTAATGCAAACATCTCTGAACCTTTTTCTGAGATGATGGCGGAAATGCGGACACCCCGGATGGCAGAAGTTGGCCTCCAAGACCCCTTCAAAGCTCGATATGAAAGAAAAACTTTAGGTGCCAATGCTTGCTAGCCCAGGACCCTGTACGGGGCCCGAGGGCAGCAGCAGCCGCCACCACTGTTGTTATACGTCTTATTGAAAGGAACTAATATATACGGAGTCCTTTGTTGGCACCAGTGTGCTGAGGGCTTTGCCTGTAGTGTCCACGTAACTGTTACAGCAACCCTCTAAGATTGGCACTATGATTTCCTCTGTTTTACAAATGAGAAAACTGAGAGATTGAGTGATATACTCCCAAAGCCAGACAACTGACAAGAGGGGCAAAGACATGATTCAAAACCAAGCCTCCGTCCCAGATCCAGGCTCTCCCTCTTAGATTTGCTGCTTTGCTTTTTATCTCCTGAGATGCCGCTGACTAGGAACCTCTCTTGAGTGGTATCCCTTTTTAATAATGCCAAAGTCTCTAGAATGAGTGGTTAAATATCATAACCCAGCCAAGTGAAGGTATCCTCAGATTGTTCTGTTATGTATGAATAGGCTGCCTTCAGGGCCTGAGATTTGGGAATTATACGGAGTGGTCAGGGGTCACTCTGGAACATGGAGCAGAGAAGACATGCCTGAGTAGGCAGAATACTCCAGAAAGCATGAGCTCTCTGGTGGCCTGGGCTAGGGGTTGGAGTAGGGACAGCCATTTAGGAAAAACATCTAAGAGATGGGGGGAAAGATGGTCATGGAAGACAGACTTTGCCCAGGGTCAGGTCTGGGTTGAGCCTAGAGTATAAAGGGAATGGCAAGAAACCCACTGTTGATGAGGCTCTTCTTTCACTAGCAGGATAATGCTGACCAGAGCTCCTTAGAAGAACTCTCCTACACCCTCATCAATCACAGCGTCCTCGGAAGAAGGTCATCAGGGATCTCTGGGGCATACTATGAGAACATTTCCCCCAACACCAAGAGACCCAGGGAGTTCTTGAGAAGAACTGAGACTTCGTATGCACTTCTCCATGTGCCTTCCTCCCCAAGGCATTTGCCCTCCCCAGAAGATGAATATGAACTTCTCTCTCCTGGTAAAATCTCCTTCCACTCCCTGCGTCAGCCACATCCACCTATGTTACCTTCTGAGATTCGGGTTTCTTGTTTAAAATGAAATAGACCAGAACTTGTCTAATTACCAGTAAATAAAAGCTGGGGGTATAGAGATCTGGTTGAAGCAGGCATGGGGCACAGAGCCCTTAAGGGGCACACGCATGGGCGCGCACACACACACACACACACACACACGCCACCCCTTTCTACAGGGATCTCTGCAGAATGTGGTTTACAAACCACAGGGATCCTTAGATCCTACTCAATATTCATCCTACAAAGACCAACCACTTATCCTAAACACCACTCTTTGAGAAGGGAGTGGCCATCTTTGATTCCAAATGGCTTTGGGAATCGGCTGCTTTGCTCAGTGGTGGGAGGGGCTTCTTGGTCTTCTACAGCTGGGAGCATCACAAAGAGTCTGCTCCTGTGTCCAGGTTCTTCTCATAAAATGTCTACATAATTACCTCCTGAAGTCACAAGGAAGCATTACCCATCATACTAAGCATGCCAGGGGGGTCTCCTCATTCCACACGTGGGCCCAACTCTTCACCTGGAGCCTTCAGGGGGCAGGGGGAGGCGGGGGAGGCTGGGTGCGTTCCTCTCACTCCATACCACTCAGCAATGGTCTTTGCATAGTGTCCTTTGACTTGTTGGCCCTCATGGCTTTGTCGGTTACATGGGTTGAATCCGTAAGTTCTAGGCCAGGTTTTTGTATAATTTTTAGTATAATTTTAATCCATATTTTAAACCTTGTATTTCTCCCTAGAAATATCTTAATAAGAAAATCATAGCATTAGAGCATGGTAGAGTAGAAAGACCTATGGAGACACTCTAATGCCACCATCCCTTTTTTGCTCAGAGAGGATAAGTAGGCCAATGCAACTTTGCAAGTTACTGACAGAACTTTATCCAGAGCCCGATTTCCTGGCTCCCGATTCCACACTCTTCCAACATACTACATAGAAGAGCCTCTATTTAACTGTATGGTGTATATGTGGATTAATTCATATGTCATGTATAAAATAATAATAAAATGTCTACATGGGAAAAATAACACCCCCACACACATACCCCTTCTCCAATGAGCCTTTCTCTGTATGTTCTGATTATTTTTCCTAATTTTTTTCTCATTGTTCCTAGAATTCTGTCTACTCCCTAAAACAGGGGTCAGTACACTGTGGCCCACAGGCCGAACCTGACCTAGTGCCTTTTTTTTAAAATAAGTAAATTGTTATTGGAACACGGCCATGCTTATACATGTTCATACTGTCTATGGCTGCTCAAACACAGAAGACTTGAGTCGTTGTTGACACACACTGAGGTCCTGCAAAGCCAAAAATATTTATTTTTTTGCCCTGTTCAGGAAAAAAAAAAAAGTTTGCAGACCCCAGGCCTAAATGATCATATTTGGAGAGAAACTCAACACAAATGTGTTTGGGTTTTGTAACTCATAAGAGCTGATACCAGTAAACTGGCATGAAAATATTAAACCACAATTTATATGAGACCAAGAATAATTAGCAAATTAGCCTATTTCTATATTCACACCTGTGTTCTCAACTTCCTGTTTTAAGCCACGGCCATTGTCCTAATTTTAGGGATGTTAAAACAGCAAGAAGTTTGTTGACAAGGTAGTGGATACGTTATGTGTTTAATCACTGTTTTGGCCCCAAAACTAACCAAGGTTAAATAACTGCTATTTAAAATGTGCTAAATGCCAATGAGGATAATAAATCTGGTCCCATGAGGCTGGATGTGCCAACACAGGTTTGCTGAGACTTCAGCCAGTTGGTGGGCTTCAGCTAAGAGCCAATCACATCTGGGCATCTTGTCCTCTGCTAACTTCCTGTTTTCAGCAAAGTTCTCTCACATGGAACTCTAACTTTGACCCTTGGCCAGGGTTCACTTAGGGGAAAGAGTGTGGACATTAGAGTCAGATAATCAATGATTCAAATCCTGGTTCTACCTCCTTCTCCCTCTAGGACCTTGAGCATGTAACTTGAAGGCTCAGTTTAACACCCATCAACAGGAGGGCTGCATCTAATGTATGTAGTTGATTTACCACAGACCCTGAATAAATATCTCAAAGAGCAAAGAGAAACAAAAAAACTTCACGATGTCTGAGGAAAATCACGTATTGATGTGCTTGATGATCAGGGTCACCCAGCTCTCCTCCAGGGAGAGAAACACAATCGCTGGGTTTTATACTGGAATTTTTCATTTGGACTTTGGACCTTTACTGAAGTTGACCGGTTTATAACTTTTTAGTACAATGGAAGTTATACAAATTTGAGTCTTATCCGTGAAAGTATTATTTGTCCCAAATAGTATACACCTTTTATCAGCAATACATTAAGCATAAATGCTTAACCAAAGAAATTTGTTCTTATGGTGACATTTAGAGGGATTACAAAAGGGAATTATTTTTGATCAGGAGAGCCCTTTGGGAGGGCTTTGGAATCCCTACTATGTCTGTATATAATGCTGATCCTGTTTTCCATGGATTTCAGGATTTCTGATGAAAGCTGTGAAGCCCTTTTTCCTGAAAATGCGCACACACACACACACACACACACACACACAATATGTTACACAATTTAGGTTGTAGAGGTCATCCATCAGGGAAAGAATTCCTGTGTTCTGGATAAGATACTGAGGTTGAAGATCTAAACTGCTCCTTGAGGGAGCACAGATATAATCAGAAAACTCCCTTCCCCCTTGCCGGTCTCACACCTGTACATGGCCAGTACACAGAGGCACGTTTTATACAGCCACTGCAGGTTTGGTGGTTTCCGTTTTATGTTCAGAGTAGCATCTATAAATAATCCCTTAACCCGTGAGTAAATTCTTATTCAGAACAGAAGAGAGGTACAAGAAAAGGGCAGGGTCAGGAAAATCTACCGTTGACAATAAATGCAAACGCTGACATTTTTAGGACAACCGCAGGTGACGGGTGCTTCGAATACTCGCAGGAATGGAAGGGCATAGGTAGAACAGGACAGATGAGTCCCCAGGTTACCGCAGGAGTCTTCAGAGAGAAGGAGATTCTGCTCACATTTCTCTGACTCTGTTCTTTTTCAAGCCAGCCTCTTGTGTTCAGAAAGCAACTTGAAAGTCATTTGATCTGAGCATACCTCAGTTCTGCCATCTGTTAAATGGGTCAGTATAAGTTCTTCCCCCTTTTAGACAGAGGGTGCTTTTTGCAAGGCACTTGGGGAAGCACTGAGTGGTCTTTACCATCCCAGAGAGTCTTCTACAGTCTGATGGTGACACCTGTCAACCCATCCCTTCCCCCCTCACCGCCTGTGCTCTTTGTGGCTTCCCAGACATCAGCCAAGCCTGAACTGAGCAGGACCTTGGGGTGCCTGCCAAAGTCGGAGGCCACTGATGGTGTGCAGTTGTCCCATGGGCTGGACTTTGCCCCCCAAAATGGTGGAACTCTAAGCTCACTCTTCGCTCTCTCCAGACCTCGGTTTCCTAAATAGACGATGAGGGGACTACCTTCTGAGGCTAAGAATACATGGTCTCTAACGATAACCGAAAGGTGAAAGGATGTCTGAGGACACCACTGCCATCAGCGCGGTGACAGCATGAATTAGTTATTTTAAAGCAATGAAACAGTAACGGGAGCAGAGAAGGGACGGCTCAGAGACACTTCTCTCGTTTTTCTCAGCACTGACCAGACTCTGGATGGAGCAGGAGTCCACGCAGAGCCCACATCTAAAAGAGAAAAGACAAAACGTGAACCTCATCCTCACAAGACACAAACACGTGTAAAGGAAAGCAAATCTATTTATTCAAACCCCACTGGTGTATGCTGACCACTCGTTTCTCTGACTGCCCACAAGCCTACAGTTTGTCTTTATTTTTCACACCGGGCTGTTTTTTTCCTGCTGTTTCCCACTTGGTCTGTGCAGAGTCTCAATGCCTAACAAGACCAGCAGCTTCTTTTCTTGTAACCGGTCTCTCTTGTAATTGTTTGCAAAGCACATTAAAAAAAAAATCTACAGAACTAAGTTAAATTGAGAGGCAAAAAAGAATTGGACACATGGGTAGAATTTTTCTTGGGAATAGGAGAAGCGGCACATCCCACTGATCTGGCTGTCTCTTTCCTGTCCCTAAGTGACTTCCAGAAAAGATCGGTTTCTCTTTTTTTTTTTAATTTTTTTTTTAACGTTTATTTATTTTTGAGACAGAGAGAGACAGAGCATGAACGGGGGAGGGTCAGAGAGAGGGAGACACAGAATCTGAAAGAGGCTCCAGGCTCCGAGCTGTCAGCTCAGAGCCCGACACGGGGCTCGAACTCACGGACCGAGAGATCATGACCTGAGCCCAAGTCGGCTGCTTAACCGACTGAGCCACCCAGGCGCCCCGGTTTCTCTTCTTAAATCTTTCAATTGCTTCACAGATAGTTGTTGAAACCTTATCATGCACCAGGCATTGTGCTCACCGTTAAGATGTGTGGCGACCCATAAACTCATCTCCAGTTGCAGAATAGTGTATACGTAAGTGCCATTTTTTTTCCAGACACTTCAACATGCTTTAGTCACAAAGTTCAACTCTTTCCACAGCACATGAACCAAAGAGCCACACCTATGGAAAGTCTTCTGTGTGATTCACAAGGGGTCAAAACCCAAGAAAATGTACTTGCCTCTCAGAAGAAGGGAAAACCACACCATCCTGTCTCCACACAGGAACAGGTCCTTCCTTCTGGCCCCAGGCCCTTGAGACACCTGGTCCTACTGGGAGAGCCCTGGGAGGAACTGGAAGATAGAGAGAGGGCCCCTCCCCGCTCTCACTGGCACGGAGGACCCAGCCCACCCCAGCCCATCCAGCTCAGTCTTACTCAGAAGGGGAAGCTGCTCTCAGGGAAATGAAAAAAATCAGTTCCAACACCATTAACTGCAAGAAAATGCCAGCCGAAATCATGGCCCTGGAGAGTCAACAGCTACGAAGCAATAGTAATGTGACAATGATCACGCAAAAATAATTTATTGTAAATATTTTTAAATCCTTCTCCATTAAAGTTACTCATTACATTCTACAAAGTACAAACACACTAAGATTTACATTTGACATGTAAAAAATAAAGAGGAAGAAGGGAAATTCACCTATATTGCTAGTTTAAGGAACTATCCTCAAAATGGCACACCAAGTTTACAACAAATGCACCCTCTAGTTAAATAAGAAAGCAAATTCACATTTTCCAGAGTCCTGGATCTCAAAAAGACCAAGGCAAATCTGGCCTGACACGCACATTTGGACACAACCCCATATACAATAGCCCCTCATACTGATGTCCACCCACAGACAATTTAACTGAGACACCGGGGCTAAGACTCTTATTATATGATCACAACACTCTCTCTTGGAAAGTTTCCAGCAAATCAATTTTCCCCACAAAACAAATACTGTGCTTCCTCGTGCTAGGCAATTCTGTACCCACAGATGATCAACACAGTCACTAATGCTCCCCTCAGCCTGCAAACAAGTTGGCATTAAGCCTCCAACAGTTTCTTTCCAACAGAGAGTTGGAAATTGCTTCAAACCATCTTCAATAAGATAAACCATCATTGCCTGAAGACACGGAGTTTTATAGGAAGGCCAGTAACATTGGACAATAAAAATCCCGGGCGTAGTATCTACAGCACAGGGCTAGGCAGCCTTAATGTTTCTCGGATGGAAGTGTGACAAACTGTAAATTGGCAAAACTATCCCAAACGATAGCTGTGTGTTCAAACCCCAAGCTTATAGAGACCCACTTTCCAAAAGTGGGGTTCAGGAGTCACGGGAGCAATAAGACGGGAAATAAACACGCGTGGTATTTCCGTAGCCATACATAACACAGCGACAGCGGATAATGTGGCCAAGGCCGGTTTGCAGGTCACAAAATAGACACAGAACTCTGCCGCTCTGGTCTTGTCCAGTGCCTTCCTCACAGTCTTGCTTGGAGGTACATCAAATATCACATCGGGAGTGGGGGAATGGGAGGGGATTTCAGAGAGCGAGGGGCTCAGTTGTCCCTCACCCCTGCCTACCTACTGTGTTCTCTTTCCACCTGAGGAGATCCCTCCTCAAAGGTCACCTTTGCACTAAAGAGAAAGTGTCCACATGTGGGTGGGGGCAACTAGTGCTCCAAGAATAGCAGTAGCCCCACGTGGCAAGCTCCGCCCACCTACCCTGTTACCCCCCACCCCACCCCACCCCCAACCCCACTGCGGGCTTCCTGCCTCTGTCAAGGCTGAACCCAGCCGCAGTAGCTCACAGGTGCTGTTTTGCTGGAGACAGAGCCAGACCTCATAAACGCAGAATGGGGGGGAGAGGCCATTGCCAGTCCTTCCACATTAATTCACAGGATCCCTTCTGGAAAATGACATGAATTCTCTCATCCCCAAACTCAGTGGAGCACTGCTTTCAGATACAGACTGGTATCCACCGCTTCATTCTGAAAAGAAAATACAAACGGAAGTCATTAATTTTTTTTAAATCATGATTATTGTACAGATTTATGCTTTCATTTTATTTCACTGGGTTCGAAAATAAACTCTTATGTAAACTTGAAATGCCTATAAATCCCTAACAGAGGAAGTTTTCTCTTCAGTCAATACACACATGTATCTCTGAATGCTTTTCTTTCGTTTTTTTTTTCTTAAATTTTTATTTTTATTTGATTTTGAGAGAGAGCCCCGAAGCTGGGGAGGGGCAGAGAGAGAGAGAGAGAGAGAGAGAGAGAGAGAATCCCAAGCAGGCTCCACACCATCAGCATGAGCCGGTTGCAGGGCTCGAACTCACCAACCAGGAGATCATGACCTGAGCCAAAATCAAGAGTGGGACCTCAACTGACTGAGCCACCCACGTGCCCTAGAATGCTTTTCAAAACGCAGATAACCCGTTGCTCATTTGGGTATGATTCACGATAACATTTTGTTGAAGGCTTTTGGGTGCTGAGGACATTTAAATGATGTCCGTTTTCATAATCTATTAGCCTCTAGCTAATAGATATCTACTAGCCTTTAAATTTTCAGTGTGTTAAATGGTATACAATAGACTGTGAGCAAGTCTGATGAGGGAAATGGTGTGGACCTGGCCTGACCAAGGTGGAGATGCCCATGCAAGGACCTGAGGACCATCACATGGAGGGTCCGTGCACTGCCACAGGGTCCTCACAGTTGACATTTGGGGCTGGACAAATCTTTGCAGTAGTGTAGCAGGATTCTCTCACAGAGAGTCGTGACACTGAGGCTTTTCTTTCCAGGAAGCAACTTCACCCATGCCGGCGCCGCTTATCTGGGTTCGTACCCAAAGCACTGAGCCCCGAAAGGCAGGTAGCATAGTTTTTTATATACATTTTCTATTTCTTTGTCTCCCTATATGGTCACACACAAACATGCAGCCTGATTGAGTGGTCTCATGCTATAGGGTCATGAGGGATGTTGTCACGCATGCGTCTAGCCAGGTTGCCTTGAGGTTTTGATTTTTTTGTTTTTTTCCCCCACAGAGGAAAAACCTCTACCACAGTAGAGAGGGGCCCTGTGCCTTGTAAGATGGTCAGATGCTGGTATCTAGATGCTAGATGCTAGTATCTCATATACGCACCCAGTCGTGACAACTAAAAACATCGGCAGACATTACCAGCTACCCCGAGGGGGCGGTGGAGGGGCAAAACTGCCCCCACTTGAGAATTAGTGCCTCTTGGCTAAACTTTCCAAGATTCCTGGAAAATCAATACACAACCTAAGCGATTTTCCTAGATACCAAGCAGTCCTGTCAAAACCGGAACGCACACGTTGGCTCCTCTGCCGGCAACCAGCTCATCAGTTTACCCCCAAAATGTGCAAACAGGATTCACTCTTCTCACTGCCTGCAGCGTTTTCCTCTTTTCTCTCACACAAATCTGGCTTTTGCCTTCATTTAGTCTAGCTGAGTCCTTCACATATGCGAAAACAGTACAAAATAACTACCCCAGGTCAAGATGTCTAAAATAACTCGTGCTGCCATTTTACATTTGTAAAACAGACTGACCCCCGCCCCATCCCCAGGCCCCCAAACACCCATAAAGTGAAGGAGCTCAAAAATAGCGGAAGGGGGAGGTGAGATCTAGTAAAGCAGTTCCTTTACCTTTGAGGGCGGCATGCTATGTGACCAAAGTCAGACGGAGAAAGGCAAAATGTTGCACAATCTCACTTACACGTGGAATCTAGGAAAAACAAACTCATAGAAAAAGAGACCAGATGGGTTGCAGAGGGAGAGGGCCGGGTGAAGGTGGTCAAAAGGCACAAACTTCCAATTGTAAAATAAATAAGTTCTGGGGGTGGAATGTACAGCATGAGGGCTAGAGTTAACACTGCTGTGTGGTACCTTTGAAAGTTGCTAAGGGAATCAATCCTAAAAGCTCTTATTACGTGGGAAAATATTTTTTTAAGTTTACATATTTTGAGAGAGAGAGAGAGAGAGAGAGAGAGACTGGGGAAGGGGCAGAGAGAGAGGGAAAGAGAGAGAATTCCAAGTAGGCTCTGCACTGACAGTGCAGGGCTTGAACTCACGAACTGTGAGATCATGACCTGAGCCAAAATCAAGAAGTCAGACACTTAACCAACTGAGCCATCCAGGTGCCCCTGGAAAAAGAATTTTAAGAATCATTGTTCTTTGGAGTGGCTGGGTGGCCCAGTTAAGTCCTGGCTTCAGCTCAGGTCATGATCTCACAATCCGTGAGTTCAAGCCCCCCATCAGACTCCACACTGTGCAGAGCCTACTTGGGATTCTCTCTCTCTCTTACTCTCTCTCTCAAAATAAATAAACTTAAAAAAAAAAAAGAAGAAGAAGAATCATTGCTCTTTGCAGAATTGGAACAGCATCTCTGTGGGAAACTGGTTGCCCAGAGGATCACGGGAGGCGGGTGGGGTAACCCTCAGACCCACAGTGCGGTGAACATGGAAAACTGGTCTAAGAACACATGGGGTCTCACTGGGTCCCTCCCAAGGGCCTCTGCTCAGCCAACCTATCCCTGACTGAGCTCGTCCCCTCCCTTAGCCTGCCTGCCTTTTCGGGGTCTCTCTTCTTCCTTCCTCACTCTTCCCAAATAGTCACTGCGTTGTCTCCCATTGGACTGATACACTCCTGAGGGTATCAAATGGCTCAAACACTGCACATGCACGCTCTAGAAAGTGGACGCGGGGTCATAGAAACCCCCCACCCCCAGCAGAAAGGTCTGAGAGGAACAATGATACAATCTCCTGCTTACTCCTGGCTGCATCCTTTGGGCACCTGCCGCCGTCTGGCCCCGGGTATATGTCTCTAAGGCCATCTGTCTGAGCTCAAATTCTTCCCAAGCTCTCCCCAGGCTCACAAGCCACCGCCCTCTGAGTGGCCCTCCCACCCTTATAACCCTCTCAATTTTTTCTCACCCTCCTCTTCTACTTTCCCTGCCTACCTTTGGAAAGAGCTGGTAACCACCAAAGTACAGAGGGGGCTCGGAAAATCGAGATCACTCATGACACAGCAACGGCCACCAGACGCATCTCAGGCAGCTGCACCTCCCTTCTCTCACCTCTTCATACAGCAGGGGGTTGAAGGGTTTCCTCCCTTCCTTCCTTCCTTGCCTCCCTTCTTTCCTCCCTCCCTTCTCTCTCTCTCTCCCTTTCTAAAATTCCTGTTGAGGGGTGCATAACCTCTTCACCCTACACTTGGATGCTCTCTGTCTGGCCCACAGACACACTTTACTTATTCAGGTAAGTAAAACTGCTCTGTGAGGAAGCAATTCATCTCAGTGAGCTTAAATTTGGCCCTCTGAATATCATTCATTCTACTTATTTGGGAAAAAGCAAGCTTTAAGAACTGCTTTATATAACTCTACACCGTCTTAAACAAGGATTAGCCTACTTTCACTTCCCGTCATCAAGAAATGCCAGTAGAATAAACACCCCTTCTCATACTATGTAGGAACAGGAGTACTTGCCAATCTGTCCTGCTCTTCTGATTCTAGGCTGGCTGGCACCGTGCCTGGTGCTAACTACATCTCCTAATTTGCCTTTTTCACTCATTTAACTGGCACTTACTACTACCGGTGTGCAGAAAGTATTTCCGGCGGATCGCAGATGATGAAATATACAAGACGGTCGGCATTATGGGCTAACTAACAAGGGCCCGGGCCCCTCCAAGCGAGGGATCAGGGTGGGAAGTGAGACCAGAGGTCAGGCCGAAGCTCCCAGTGCAGACGCAATGGAGGCGCGTCTCCAAGGCTTGTGGTTACTTCTCCTCCCCACCTTCCTTTTCACCGGGTTTTGTGCAAAGTCTTAAAAATTCTCAGGTTCTGACAAGCAGGGTGTTTTCCGTGCTGATGAAAAGTAACATACCAATGTTCTCATTCCACTCTTGGTTTCAAAAGTAGATGAGTAAGTTGATTAACTTTCCAAAGAGACTGATTTGCCCTTTCATGCCCCTCTGTTAATGTAATAGACTCAGTGGCCTTCAACAGAAAAAGGAGATCGGTTTCTCATACTGAGATAATCTTTCAATGATTTAGCGGTATCATTCGTTCCAAATTCAATACTTCTCTTGTGAAACCGTGGCATTTTCATGAAGCTCACCAATGATGTTGCAAAGTGGGATATGGGACTCCAAATGTGGGTGAGCTACAACAGGGAAACATTTAGCCTCATCTTTACAATTTAATTATTTTTTCCCACCTACTCTGTCTGCTCATGGAGGCAGGACCGTGTAACCTCCTCCATGGAGCGTGAACATCACTTGCGCAGAAATCAAACCAAACCAGCTGCCCTCCATCTGGTTCACTTACTGAAGGTCACAACTCTGCCTTCCTGACTTCTTCGACTTACCGTAGAGCAAGAGGGATGCTGGATCAAGCCCCAAAGTCTCACAACCGGACACTCTCTGATCATGGAGATCCTGTAGTAAAATGCCCAGCACCAACTCTTTATTCATCATATACTTCATAAAACTGTCATCTTCTGAAGGAACCCCAAATTGCAGGTGGTAGGCTACGGTGGCATTTTCACTGCTGAAAGGCACGCCAAACAGACACAGCAACACAGATCAACAGCATCACACTGCAACCCAGGAAGCTGACTTTAGCAGGACCCTCTTTCTAGTTCCTCATGTTCCTCCAGTACAAAAAGGCAAAGGGCACACTGTCCTAGAAGAACCCTCTTCTGTAATCTCGCCGCAGAAAGTTGAGATGACCCTAACCACTTCCTTCCACCTAAAACCCATCCTCTAGGAGACCCCTGGGAGAGGCCCTTGAAGGGAGAGTCACCCTCCAGCTACTGTCAAGGACGATCCAAGGGCTGGCCCATCCTCTGCCCCAATACCAATCTTTTATCCCCTGAGGCAGGGAAGCCCTGTTCTCCTCTTGTATTCCCTTCTCCACATCCTCACGCTCCACCCTCTCCCTGCCCCAAGTGACTGCCACAGCTGTTTGGTTTAACCAGTTCATTCCTTAACCTGCAAAATGTCTGAGGTAGGACGCAAAGCTCCCTGCCACCAGCTGGCTCCAGAATTCCCGAATTCCCACCGGCTGCCCTGTGTAGCGGCAGCATATCACAGCTCCAAAGTGAGACCTGTTTTCTGTCCAATTTCCACCTCCCGAGGCTCTCAGCTTTGCAACTCTCAGGAAAGGGACCTAAGGAAAAGGGGTCTTCATCTTCCTAGAACATTTTTCCAGTCCCAAAATGAAAATAATCATAGGGCTATCTTCGGTTAATTAGTAGCTTACCCTGGCTGGTTAAATGCTACCTCGACATACAGGTTTTTCAAAGTTATCCGCATACTTTGGTTCAAGAAGGCCCTGATTAAGAGCCTGCAATAAAATAATTAAGAGGTGGCCACATCTGAGACTCTCACCCTAGGGCAGTTTTTGACTGACCTGCCTGCCGCTCCCGGGAGCCTGGATCAGAACGCTGGTCCTGCTAAGGACGGGGAATGAGCCCCCTCTTGTGGCCAGAGGTCACATAGGCCACTATTCTCGTATTCATGTGGCTGCCGGTTTATAACCCGTGACAGCCAAGCAGTGTGCCAAACTCCGCAGTTCGGATGAACAAAATACCGTCAAGACTGTGGAGAACCTCTCGGTTTACGTGTGCTGCTACGGATGGGCTGCAAAATGCACGTTCAGGCTCTCGGCCAGAGACACAAGTGTGCAGGTGTCATTACTTGTTCCCCGTGCTCCACCTGCCAGTTATTGCTATCGATGGTCAACATCAAGGTTGACCATTGATAGCACATCAAGCTGCACATCAAGGCGTACAGCCACCCTGCACTCCCACAGGTGGGCAAGGTCTCAGGCTGGCTTATGGAAAGGATCACAGGCTGACTTTCAGAAGACTAGACCAGAAGTTTTTGAAAGAGAGGGTTGCCCTGCCTAACCCAGCCTGGCTAGCCCAACCTAGTCCCACCACATCAGGTCACCCACTGGGGGAGTTTACATTAAGGCTAGATCTTGAGGGGAAAGGAGGGATTTTCAGGAAAAACAGAGCCATGTGGGCTTCGCCTCAGCTGCCCACTATTAGAGTGCGCCTGGCAACTGACGAACCAAAGGCCATTTTCGCAGGTTCCTGTTGGGCTGGGGCAGGACTGAGGTCACTATCCCGTGTAGACACAAACCTGGCTGCCAGGGGCCTCTGGCTGTCTCCTGCCCGCTAGCGGCAGCACCTTTTGGGGGACAATGGTTTTTGTTTCTTACTCATCCCAACACTGTTAAAACGCTGCCTGGACCTCTTAAAATGCAACAAAAGTGCTTCCCGTACAGAGCTCCTCTACCCAAAATCCTAAAGTCTTAGATTTTTCTTTCAAATAACTCGTAAAAACAAATTCTCTAACATTTAATCTTCAGATTTCTAGCCACATTTGGTTCAACCTTCTAATGTTTTTGTTTTGTTCCCTCCAATGTCTACCCCAGCCCATTATGCAGCCCCACCTCCTCTAAACCCATAATATGGGGGCTGGATTCTCAGAAAGACCCTTCAGGCTGAGTGTCTTTCCTTTCTCAGCTCTGTCTTTAAATTGCAAGTCGGGGCTAGTATATAGAGGAAAATGTGCTGGGCTTTTTTATCGGCATTTTAATACCAGTAATTTGTGATTAAAACGAGCAATGTCAAAGATGTAACCGTAAGGTGATATGCACAGTGGGGGGTCCATAAAGAAAGAGGGATGGAGTTGTCAAGGCAACCCGCCACTGTATGCAGTTTCAGACTTCAGGTCCCTTTTGGCCCTATCCCGTTGTGCTATCACCTCGGTAGCTTCCCCCCTGTACTAATGCTTCCCCCCCTGTACTAAGATTATGATCTGGGAAATTTATAGTTTGAGAAGCAGGAATCCCAATATAATACTATCTCTTTTTTAAGGTAATACTATCTGTGATGGTCACATTCCAGAGATATCTTAAGAATAGTGAGTGGATAAGAAAGCTTTGTCATGTAAATCTTCTCCTAACGATACAAAAAAATAATCAGATGACACCCCTACACACATACACCTTTTATCTAGGTTCTATAGATAGAGACACAAATATTTAGGATTAAGAGATATATAAAGAAATACTATATATATGCATGTATTTACTATACATGTATAATATATAAAGTATATATGGTAAGTACATGAATAGAAGAAACCACACCAAACTGTTGATGGCAGCCCGTTCAGTAGAAGGGAGCAGAGCATACCATGTGTATGGAATTGACTAGAACATGCAATATCCAGGGGTAGTAGGTGGGGTGGAAGGAAACGGTAGACTTTTCCTGTATGAGATGTCTTTATATTTTTAATATTGTATAAGGAGCATGGACTCCTGTATTCCTTGTGTTCCTCAAAAGCAAAAGCTAGTATCTGGATTATACCATTTACATCCCATCACTATCTGAGATCTATTTCTATTCCTACCCCTAGCTTACTGGAGCATCTGCAGGAATGATTTACCTGGGAGTGGCTTCTCCTCTCTTCCATGCGACCCTGTTGAGTCATATAATTAATCAGGGCTTCACTTCGCTCCTTTTTAAAATCAGGGAGTTGAGCTAGTAAGTTTCCAAAAACCCTTCCAAAGCCAAAGCCATCACATCCCATCATCAGTTCCTTTTGTGCTTTGACACTCAGGAAGTCCTTCTAGACAAATGGTGATGGGGGTTGCTTTCCAGAGAAAGAGCAACGTGGCATGCTTCACATTCTTACCTGAAGTCCGTAATTTCCACTGAAGTAAAGTAACGACTCAGAGACGGGGATGAACTGTACACATCTGTGAGCTAAAAAAAAACAGGAACAAGGAAAACAACCACACGCGTTACAGATGGATCATATTGCGTCTGTATCACCTGACAAAGCAAAACCCTCATAGACAGAGATTCCACACTAGGTAGGAATTCACTTATCCAGAGGCCCCGGACCGAGAAACAGGAAGGTGTGGGCCTACCCCAACTGAAACTCAAGCTAACACTCATTTAAAAGGAGCAAGTGACCAGGCTGGGATTTTCAACATCTCTTACGTGTTGTGCTGACCCCTGTAGCCTTCACGCTGGGAGTGGTCTGCAGCCAGAGCCCAACAAACCCCAAGACCCCAGGCAGGAGACAACAAGGCAGGGGCTGGGACGGTGGCAGAACAGGCCACCCGGGGCCTGGCACACCACTGGACAAGGGCTTCTTCTCTCCTTTCCACAGAGCTTTACTGTGAGGAGAAACAGCCACGGAAGCCACAGGAATAGCACCTTCCCCTGGGTAATGGGACCAAATGGAGCTGGCCTCTAATTGCAAAGATACAGAGTCCTCGTTTTATGCATGAAATACTGCAATCGCACACAAAAAATGGCAGCTGTGTTCCCAATACCCAGGTTTCGTGACTTCACATTTTCCTGTACTTAGTTCAGCCCTTTATTTCAAAAACAAAACAAAGCTAAACCGCCTCCTACACACTATTTTTCCTCCCTCCCTTCCCCAGTACGAATCATTGTCCACAAGTCGGCGCGTATCCTTTTCACGCCATGTTTTTCCAAATGTAATAGTTCCTTGCGTAACATAACAATTCATAATTACTTTGTGTTTTTATGCAAATAAAAGGTGCCATAGTCTACACGTTCTTCTTTTTTTCACTCCAAATTACATTTGATAACTCCCCATGATGGTACGTAGAGACGGAGGTCATTCACGCTAACTCCTAACTCCTGCGGATTCACCACTGACTGAATGGTCACTGAATGGTCACACCGACCCTTCCATCCCCCTATGATGGCCACATGCACTGTTGGCACGAATCTCCTCTTATCACAAACCATGCCCAAGCAATCACCCTTGAACATTTCTGCGCCGCTCTTCTTGTACGTGTAAAAGTTTCCCTTGAGTCTGTGCAGAGCAATGGAATCACTGGGTCCAAGAAGGGATGCGTCTCCAGCCCACCTAAATGTTGCCACACTGCTCTCCATCCCAGCAAGTGTGTTACATTTCCCGCGGCCTTGCTGGCACTTAGCGTTACCAGGTTTTGGGGTTTTTAATTATTGCCAATCTAAGGGGTACAAAATGGTTTTCCATATGCATTTTTACTAGTGGGATTGGAGAATCTTTTCATGTGTGTTTACGAACTCTGGGATTTCTCACCTTTGAATTATTATCGGTTTCCTGTCTTTCTCTTGGGTTGCCTGTTCCTTGGCGGTATCTGCAACTTCTGGATCTGGAATGTTTGGTGTTATAGTCTAAACGCTAGCTGGTGTTACATGACAAATGCCTTCTCCAAGCCTTCGATTAGCCTTTTCCTCACATTTCAGAGATAGGAATCCTAGCCTAAAAGCAGTGCCCTGAGGGGAGCTCCGCTCGTTTTGTCTCCCACCTACTTCCCAACAGAATCTCCAGGCGCTTACATTTCCACAAACGTGCCCACTGAATTCACCTGGTGCCAATTCAATCTCCTGAAGGTGGAGCGGGGGGGATCAGAGCACCTACAGTTTGTATGCCTCCAATCTTGTCACTTTTGCCGTGCTCTTTACAAGAACCTGACATAAGAGGCATTACTACCTCTTCGCCTTTCGTTAATAAAGGACACAGCTTTCGGAAAGGTCATGAAACCTGCCCAAGGCCACTCTGCTCACAAAGAATCCAGTCCTAGGTGTTACAGACACTAAATCCCCTCCTCCTCACATGTTACCACACTACCCAGTGAGGATGAAGCAAGAAGGAAAGTGTCCTGAATACCAAGGAGGAAAGAAGCATAAAGTGATAAGAACTTCAGAAAAAAATGACTAGGTCATCTTACAGTTGTTGAGCCTCAGAGAAAAGAAAGCTGCCAACAGGTCCATGCAAGAAGTAAGAAGGTGGCTCTCACAGGGTTGCACAGAACAACAGGAAGGAGGAAGAGGAGGAGGAGAAAGAGGAGGAGGAGAAGGGGGGGGAAATGCTAGCGATGGTGTTCTTTCCACGCACTTCCTTACATACACACAAACACACACACCTATTATGGAAGAGATTATGTCCTTCCAGCCTTCTGTTTCCTCTCTCCTCTTCCTTTTTAATCCTTAGGGCCTAGTACTATTTTGCATATAGTAGACTCTCAGAAAAAATGTCATTTAAATAAATACATTTATTTTTGTTTATTTTTTAAAATGTTTATTCATTTTTGACAGAGAAAGAGAGAGAGAGAGAGAGAATGAGTAGGGGAGGGGCAGAGAGAGAGGGAGACACAGAATCCGAAGCAGGCTCCAGGCTCTGAGCTGTCAGCACGGAGCCCAACATGGGGCTCGAACTCACCAACTGTAAGATCATGACCTGAGCTGCAGATGGATGCTCAACAAACTGAGCCACCCAAGCACCCTTTATTTATTTACTTTTAAATGTTTATTTTTGAGAAAGACAGGGGAGGGGCAGAGAGGCAGGGAGAGAGAGAATCCCAAGTAGGGCTCCTTGCCGTCAGCGCATAGCCCCATGCAGGGCTTGAACTCACAACCGTGAGACCATGACCTGAGCCAAAACCAAGAATCAGACACTTAACCGACTGAGCCACTCAGGGGCCCCCTCAGAAAAAAATTTTAAGCTAAAATTTTATGTTAAGAGCTGAAATGGTATATCAGATCCTTTTTAGTGTCCGCTCTATGATTCTGATTCTTTTTGGTGACACGTCCCCTGCTGTCATTACGACATGTTCACATATCTGGGAGCCGTTAACCACATTACTTTGGCCCAAAGAAGTGAAATGAGGGGCCTCTCACCCCTTGCTCTGGTGTCCCACGCTGTGCCTACGAGGCTGGGTGCACCCTGAGCGAGGCGCCCAGTGAGCTACCAGAATTGGGCAGAGTCGCTATTTCGGGACCAGGGAGACAGCTTCCCTGTGTTACTGGAGAAGCCACTGTTAACTCCTGCATCAAGCACACAGGCCAGGGCTAACACAACATGCACCTAACAGGCTGGCTTAAGCAGAATCAGGGCCCCACCTGCAAGAGAAGAAAACTCTGGCAGTAGGATAGGCGAGAGGCTAGGAAAATTGTTTAGAGAAGCAAGACAATAAAGCAAAAGCAAGGACATGGTGTTCCACTGTTCATTCTCATTTACCTTCCGTATCCGGAAACTTCCAGAAGTTGGCCTGAGTGAATGAAAGAAAGGAGTTCTTGACCTAACAGTAAGACTAACATCTCATGGGGCAGCTGGGTGGCTCAGTCAGGTAAGTGTCCAACTCTTGATTTCAGCTCAGGTCATCATCTCATGGTTGTGAGATCGAGCCCCACGTCAAACCCCACAATGAACCCCACATCAGGCTCCCCGGTGCTGGGTGCACGGAGCCTGCTTAAGATTCTTTCTCTTCCTCCCTGGCTGGTGTGCCCTCTCTCTTTCTCAAAAAAAAAAAAAAAAAAAAAAAAAAAAAGACTAATATCTATAAGTTGCTCACTTTTGTTCCTGGACATATTTGGTTGGGACACCAGAAGGCAGTAGCTTTTTCACTTCACTGTGCCTTAACTTGTATCATCTTGCAAACCAGATAGCTCTTTTTTAAAAAAAATGTTTTACAGAGATGGTGCCTGGGTGGCTCAGTAGGTTAAGCGTCTGACTTCGGCTCAGGTCATGATCTTCTGGTTCTTGAGTTTGAGCCCTGCTGTTTCCCTCTCTCTGTCCTGCTCATGCTCTTTCTCTCTCTCTCTCTCTCTCTCTCTCAAAATTAAACATTAAAAAAAGCTTTTTTTAATGTTTTACGGAGTTGTTTATACGCATCTCATATGCACCTGTGGGTATACAGGGAATGTATAATGATTTCCACTGATCCCAGAAGGAACCAGCTCAAACTGGCCTGTAAACTTGCCCCAGGGATCATGCCAGTCTCTGTTCTGGCACTACACAGTGATGAGCTAAAAATACCTGCAGAGGGGCGCCTGGGTGGCGCAGTCGGTTAAGCGTCCGACTTCAGCCAGGTCACGATCTCGCGGTCCGTGAGTTCGAGCCCCGCGTCGTGCTCTGGGCTGATGGCTCAGAGCCTGGAGCCTGTTTCCCATTCTGTGTCTCCCTCTCTCTCTGCCCCTCCCCCGTTCATGCTCTGTCTCTCTCTGTCCCAAAAATAAATAAACGTTGAAAAAAAAAATTTTTTAAAAATAATAATAAATAAATAAATAAATAAATAAATAAATAAAAATACCTGCAGAATCTGCTCATGTCCGGCTCTGTGCCAGAGATATGGCTCTAAGGTGAATGATTAATATCCATTTCCCTTTGACATCAAGAATTCAGTCTGTAACACGTGACATGTGCAGATGCTGAATCATTTCATTTCTGCTCGGCAAATGCAAAACCCCTTGATGAAAAAAACAGTCAAGAGGAAAAAGGCAGGAGGCTATTCACTCGGCCACTTGCTCTGGAATCAGGTGGAAGAAAAGGAGGGAAGGGGGCTTGCAGGTAAGATTTAAACAAGGGAAAGAAGGAAGAAGAGAAGCCCAGATAATCATCCCAGAGCACAAACTCCTGTGACCAAAGGCGCAATCAAATATCATGCACCTCAGTACCCAGAAACGAAGTTGGGGGTGACCGAGAAGGAATCTCCTCCTGTGGGAGCCTTCCTAGGAATCAAAGGGAAACCAAAGGAGGGTGACTCACACCATTCAACCTATCAACTGCAGATAAGCACGTAATGCGTGCCAGGCTGGTCTTGCTTACACTCTCTTAGCCTATACTTTCCTGGGTCTGGCTGTGAACCCAACCAACCCTCCAGTGTTTCTCCATCACCACACACAAGGGCTCAAATGAAAGGTTGACCATGTCAGCGAACGTTAAAAATTTTCAGTGCCTGGGAATGCAAGCTGGTGCAGCCACTCTGGAAAACAGTATGGAGGTTCCTCAAAAAACTAAAAATAGAACTACCCTATGACCCAGCAATTGCACTACTAGGCATTTATCCACGGGATAAAGGTGTGCTGTTTCGAAGGGACACATGTACCCCTGTGTTTATAGCAGCACTATCAACAATAGCCAAAGTATGGGAAGAGTCCACATGTCCATCGATGGATGAATGGATAAAGAAGATGTGGTATGTGTGTGTGTATGTATATATATATACACACATACATACATACAATGGAGTATTACTCAGCAATCAAAAAGAATGAAATCTTGACATTTGCAACAACGTGGTTGGAACTAGAGGGTAATATGCTAAGTGAAATTAGAGAAAGACAAAAATCATATGACTTCACTCATATGAGGACTTTCAGAGACAAAACAGATGAACATAATGGAAGGGAAACAAAAAGAATATAAAAACAGGGAGGGGGACAAAACAGAAGAGACTCATAAATATGGAGAACCAACTGAGGGTTACTGGAGGGGTTGTGGGAGGGGGGACGGGATAAATGGGTAAGGGGCACTAAGGAATCTACTCCTGAAATCATTGTTACACTAGACGCTACCTAACTTGGATGTAAATTTAAAAAAAACAAAAATCAAACAAGTTAAAAAAAAATCCTACTTCTGTTACAGTTTCAAAAGACACTGAAAATCAATACGTACATAGTAATTCAATTTGTAAGATCTGTGAATAGATACAAAACAAAATAAATTTTGGATACTTTGAGGGAAGAAAAAAATTTTTTTCCGGTGCCTTGCCAAAGAATAAGAAAACCACACCTCGCCTCTGCAAATCCCCACCACACGCTGCTGTGCAGTGTTCTCTGCTCTTTTATCTAGAACACTCCTGCCTCATATTTCAAGACTCATCCCGAGTATCACCTCCTCCAAAAGGCCCTCCAAGCCTTCATCCTCACCTCAGGTAGTTTAGAGGCCCCTCCTTTGTGCCTTTAAAATATTCTATATGCATCTCCACGATAGAACATATCGCCCTGTTTTAGAACTATTGAATTGCTTCCTCTTCTTGGACTGTGAACCCCCACTGAGGGCACAGACCTTATGGCTCTGACACTTGGCAAGCTGTCTAGCACATCAAAGACCCTCAGTGACACTACAGGTTGAATCAAATGTAAGACCAGAGTGAGGAAACGGAACACTGTCCTCCAGGATGCATTTAGCTGGAGACCAGAGCTCTTCTGTCGGGCTTTACACTACAGAAAACCCATTTCTAAGCATCAGTTTCTGCCAAAACCCAGACAAAGAATCCAAGCCTGAAGCTACTTACTTGAGAGCCCAATGCCAGCTCTTCTCCAAGAACCCACATTCTAATGCTAAGGACTCTGTAAATAATGCTTAAGATATAATTACCCTTTTCCTGAGCTGGTGAGGCAACTCCTCCTCGGTAACACAGTCCTCTGGAATCTTTAGCTCGACCAAGAATGTTTTATTTGATGATAATTCAAGTATTTCGTTTTCATCTTCATCGATGTAAGTTGCTAAAGAGGGCGGGGATTAAAAAGTAAAAGTAAACACAAGCTTAACATAATAAATTGTTCCACCGGCCGCTGCAGAAAGCCAGGAGCATTCATCAAGGATAAAGCCCAGACACCGTAAGCAGGCACAAGCAGAAGTGCTGTGTCTTCTTGGTAATATCAAAATCTCAAATGGAGGGGACTTGCCTCCATTATGACAAAAATTTTGTTTGTGTGTTTTACAGCAGAAGAGGTCCCAGATTCCATCGAATACAAACGGGGCAAAGCCGGTGGGGGTGAGTGGGAAGAAAATGAATTCCTTTGTTAAACTGAACCTGCAGCCTTAGCTATGTACGTGGGTGTCCAGGCAGGTGCTGGAAGGGGGTCTGCCCGGTAAACGGTGGGTGATGGGGGACAGGGATTGGCAGCAAGGAACTTCAGTGAGTCCCCTCCATTCTGGGCTGTCAAGGACCATGCTGAGAAAGGGACATCACATCACGGACCAGAACAGCACGGGCACTAGACATGAGCCGGGTCTTGACATCACCCAGGACGACAAAAGGTGGGCACGAAGCCATCACTCTGCAGTCTGTCCCACCCAAGAGAAAGGTCAACGCATTCTGTTGGTAGAAGGGAGGCCAAAGTGTACTCAGAGCCCCAGGGCCTTGCATCCTGGCCAAACGTGTGGCTGCCTGCACTCTAATGACGGTGAGCTAATTGATTTTGAAGCAGTTAAAGCCAAAGGAAAAACACACAAAGCCAGGCGCCAGGAGCTAGAAGCTGTCACTCATGGTGCTGCCTCTGCTCCCCGGGCGAAGGAACCACCCCTCTGGCCCTGAGAAAGGCGTGGGCGGTAGAAACGTGTGTCCGCGCTGCCTCAGACCGTCCTCTCAGATCCCAAAGTGTAGACATAACAGAAGTGGCCTCTTTTACTGGACTCTGAAAAGGCCATCAGTGTATGATGGAAGGGCCAGTGAGAAGAAGTAAGAATCCTGATATTTACTCCCTGACGGAGTTGAGGAAACGGGAGGCACGAGGAACGAGGGAACGTGCAGAAAAGAGATCACGTGGCCCGAGATGACCAGCTGAGAAAGGCCTGCTCACGCTGGCCCCTCACTGGCCTCTGGGAAGGTGGATGTGGGGAGGGTTCCCACCTTTCTTCCCACGGTGCCTCAAACGGTTGGTACAAACAGTGTGGCTTATGCTGAACACCTCCTTTCCTTCTGGGCATCTAGAATTTTGGTAGGTACCAGGCAAAGGCTGCCTATGGGAACAACCCCAATAAAAACCCTGGGCACTGGAGCCTCTAATGAGCTTCCCGGGTAGACAACACTTCACGTGCGTTGTTACATCTCATTGCTAGAGCGTGTAAGTGTGTCTGTCCTGAGGTTTGTGCCTAGTTTCCTCTGGATTTTGCTTTATACCATTTTGCCATGATAAGTCGTAATCATCTCTATGACTGTATGCTGAGTCCCATGAGTTCTCCCGGCAAATCATTGGATCTAGGAGTCATCTTGAGGGCCCCCAACACAAGGAATTATCTCTGCACCCTTGTTTGTTGTAAGTCATTACATTCATTTGTCTGACAATAAAGTTACGTCTTCATAGCTGCAAACTTGCCAAGTACAGGAAATTGTAGCAAAACAAGAAAAAAATTACAAATAACCCCTTAATCAACAACTCTTCCCCCCATATTTTATTTAAAAAAAATTTTTTTTAATGTTTATTTATTTTTGAGCGAGAAAGAGAGACAGCGTGAGAGGAGGAGGGGCAGAGAGAGAGGAAGACACAGAATCCGAAGCAGGTTCCAGGCTCTGAGCTCTCAGCAGAGCCCGACATGGGGCACGAACCCAAGAGCTTTGAGATCATGACCTGAGCCGAAGTCAGAAGCTCAACCAACTGAGAGCCACCCAGGCGCCTTGCCCCCCATATTTTATATAACATATTTTAAGTCTCCATGAGAAGACTATTGCTTATTTGTCTTGATTCCGTTGTTAGTTGTTGTTGTTGTTAACGTAACAAAAGCCGTTTCCCCTGGTGTCTGGAATTCTTGCCGAAGACTATTCTAATGGCTGCATAATGTTCATAATTGGCTCACCATTTCCTTACATCACATTTTTAGCATTTTCACTTTCCACTGTAATAATGCCGTGATGGGTACCTTTGATCTCCACAACCACCAGGTTATGTTTCCATAGCAGATATCACTGCCCTGGAAAGGACCAGGGAAAGCCAGAAAATGAATTCAGGATTCACGCAACTGCTGAATTCAAAGACTCTTAAGAAGAGACACCAAAAGAGGTCTCTAATCGGAGCTCAAATGACATACACTTATATGATCCAAATAATGAATCTGTATCAACACCTGGCTAAAATAGTTGTGTCTGTTAAAATAACAATACTAACAATGGACTTATCCAGTCAGGAGAGTTTTTATGCCACTAATGAGACTTCATCTGGACAGAGAAAAAGTGTTTAAAAAAAAAAAATCACAAAATAAGGACACCTGGGTGGCTCTGTCCATTAAGCATCCAACTCTCAGTTTCAGCTCAGGTCAGTTTCGTGAGTTCGAGAACCACATCAGGCTGTGCACTTGACGGTGCAGAGCCTGCTTGGGATTTTCTCTCTCTCCCTCTCTCTCTGCCCCTCCCCTACTCACACTGTCTCTGTCTCTCTCAAAATAAATAAATAAACTTCAAAAAAAGTCACAAAACATACAAAGAATGCTGGAGACACACAAAACAGATCTTTGTCTGGAATATAAGAAATGAGGCTTCAGAGGGAGGCCCTAAACGCCAGATGTCTTCAGGAGATGATGGAGGTTGTTAAACGTCTCCCAGGAAGAAGTGGAGGAAAATCTGATGATGGATGGGAAGAAAGGGAACTGGGAGGGCTGAGGCAGACAGGCCACTAAACACAAGATTGGGAGAGACTGATTTTGACTGCAGGCAGTGGAACTCGGAAGGAAGGAGGGAGGGAAGGAGAAAGCCTGAGATGGAGGAGACGGAGCCGGCTTTAATGGTAGCCAGACTTAGTTTGAACCTTGGTGTTGGCCAATATTTATTACTCATGAGACCCGAGTCAGTCACGTAAATCTCTGAAGCTGTTTTCTCAGCAGAAATATCAACCGCTCCATTGTGGGAAATGGGAAAGATGGAAATCAACACATACAAAGGACCCACCGCAGCAGCCTGCAGGAAGTGGACAGTCACTGATAAAGGCACTTGCCAGTGCATTATCAAGGCACTGCCAAGGAATGACCGGATGAGACTGGGTAAGATTTGACTACTCCCTTTGGGGCGCCTTGGTGGCTCAGTCGGTTAAGCGGCCGACTTCGGCTCGGGTCATGATCTCGCGGTCCGTGAGTTCGAGCCCCGCATCGGGCTCTGTGCTGACCGCTCGGAGCCTGGAGCCTGCTTCGGATTCTGTGTCTCCCTCTCTCTGACCCTCCCCTGTTCGTGCTCTGTCTCTCCCTGTCTCAAAAATAAATAAAACGTTAAAAAAAAAATTAAAAAAAAAAACAACAAAAAAGATTTGACTACTCCCTGGACACAGGAGAGACGAAGAGATCAAAAAACAGTTCCAAGATGTCAAGCCCGGACAACAGAAAGAATAGCTACTGTACTAACCATTACCTACACTCAGCTGCACACTTGCAGCTTTAATTCTCATGTAATTCTCAAATCGACCCTATGAGTTAAATATTAATGTTTTCATTTTATTTATTTTTTTAAAGTTTTTATTTATTTTGAGAGAGAGAGAGACAAAGCATGCATGCGAATGGGGAAGGTGCAGAGAGAATCCCAAGCAGACTCCGCCCTGTCAACCCCAGAGCCTGATGTGAGGTTCAATCCCACGAACCACAAGATCATGACCTGAGTTGAAATCAAGAGTTGGACACTTAACTGACTGAGCCACCCAGGCACCCCTAATGTTTTCATTTTAAAATGAGGACACTGGGGGCCCCCCGGGTGGCTCAGTCGGTTGAGCATCTGCCTTCGGTTCAGGTCTTGATCTCACAGCTTGTGAGTTCAAGCCCCGCGTCGGGCTCTGTGCTGACAGCTCAGAGCCTGGAGCCTGCCTCGGATTCTGTGTCTCCCTCTCTCTCTGCCCCTCCCCCACTCATGCTCTGTCTCTCAAAAATGAGTAAGTATTAAAAAAATTTTTTAAAGGAAGACATTGAAGCTTAGAGAAAATCCATAATTTGTTCAGGTCAGGTTGAGCTAGTAAGCAGTAGTATCAGAATCCACTTATAGACTCAGATTCAGAAATCATTTAGATCTTACAAATGTGGAAACTGAGGCTAAGGAGGTTGAAGAATTTGCCTGAAGTTGCACAAATGGATGGTAGCAGAGCTGGAATAAACAGGGTCTCATGAAACCATAGAGGGCGCTAACGGGGGAAGGGGACACAAACGAATAGTGGTTTCGTGTAATGATGGAGACAATCAGGCGGAGATCTTTCCAGCCAAGAGTATGACTCAAATTCAGGAAAAGAGTGTGGATGCAGATCTAGGAGTCAGCTCCAAGAGGGGTGGCTGCCGCCTTGGGAGTAAATGAGTTCCTCAAGGGAAAGGATGCAGAGTGTGAAAAGTAAGAAGGTTGAAGACAAGCCTCAAGTACCACATGTGGAGGCCAAAGGCAGAAACAGCAGGAGACACGAGGCCCAGGAGTTCTGTAGACCCACAAGAGCACAACGCACTCAAATAGGCTACAAATAGGGCAGAGATGAGGGAAAGGCCACTGGGCTTCATGATCAAGCAATTACAGGTAACCTTGGGAAGAAGGAACCAATGGGTTAGGAGCAATCAGGAGGCAAGATCCAAATGCAGACCCCTATTTCTAGAAGTCTGCCAGTGAAAAAAGAGAACGAGAAAAAAAATCCTAAAATGAAGCAGCAAGATTCTGAGGGAAGAAAATTTTGAAAGACAGACAATGCCAACACATTTGAAGAGGCTCAGGTTGAAAAAACCCTGAAGATGCTTAGGCAGACATGGAGCTATCTAAAGATCCAAGGGTTAGGAGAAGCTGGAGAGGATCCCATGGAGAGCATAAGTGAAGCGGTTGGTGTTGGGAAGGTGGAGAAACATATGAGATTTGAGGGAAAGAGAAAGAGGTGAAAACACAAAGAAACTTCAAGGGACTGGGCCTACAGATTTGCTACTAAGTTCCTGCCCCCAAAAGCCTTGCTGGTTTATAACTTGCCAATGCTGTCTGTCTAGGATTTTCCCATGAGTCAGCCTGCACCGGGGAGCACTGCCCTATGCAACCTGTCTGCCGACACATTGCGACAGTGTAAAATGTGGCTCTTATACCCAACTCAAAGGCAAAGCAATTCATTCAACAAAACATTCAACACACGCCACTTCTGCTGAAGTCTCTGCTTACATCTTTGACAATTACCTAGATATAGGAGAGAAGAAGGGATCAAAAACAGTTTCAAGACATCAAGCCTGGACAACAGGAAGAATGGCTACTATATACTAAGCATCATGTACAGACACTTGGCTATGCCTCGGTAGGTGTAATTCTCATGTAATTCTCAAACCAACCCTATGAGTTAAATACTAATGTTTTCATTAAAAAAATTTTTTTAATGTTTATTTATTTTTGAGAGAGAGAGAGAGAGCCAGCAGACAGGGGACAGAGAGGGAGGAGACACAGAATCTGAAGCAGGCTCCAGGCTCTGAGCCGTCTCACAGAGCCTGACGCGGGGCTTTAACTCAAGAACTGTGAGGTCATGAGCCAAAGTCAGACAACCGACTGAGCCACCCAGGCGCCCCAAATGTTTTCATTTTAAGATGAAGACATCGAACCTTGGAGAAAATGCATAATTTGTTCAGGTCAGGTTGAGTTAGTATCTTGGAACCACAGCATTCCTACTCACGGAAAAGCCTGTATGTAAAGAGAACAAAGAAGTCAGGCAGAAATCCGTGATGCTGGAGGATATCACATAAGGGTCCCCACAGTGTTAAATCTGATCACCTTTAAAGTATATTTCCAAGTGTCCACCTACCTGTCACAGTTTGGCTTTTGTAACATTTAAAATACTTTGCCCAACCCAGAGTGTCATTCGTAGGGTGTTCCTCAGGTCTCTCCCCTCCCTGGCTGGGGCAAATCAAAGAGAACCCTGGAGGGTGCTTAAATGATCCTCCAAATTATCCAGAAAGAAGATGACCTTGAGCCCGGGGGGGGGGGGGGGGGGGGAGCCTCCCCCCCCTTTACCATTTATATCAAGGAACTTACAATTCTTTAGAGAGAAGAAAAGAATCCATCATTATCTCTTCCCTCAAGAGCTAAGACAAAACCAAGCCTCCAGACGCAACACAATTCCCTGGGCTCTGCTCCCAAACGCGGCCACTTAAAAAGATTTCACTGTTTACCATAAGCCTGGCAGAGTGCTAGCCTCTCCTGCACAGTGTGTGGGCAGCCCCGGCTCAGTGCCATAAGCAGAGCCATGACCCTGAATTTGCCACCACTTCAATGGCAGGGCAAAGGCAAAGTGGCTGGACAGCCCACCCGAGGGGCAGGCAGTAAAGGGTGCACAACCTGCAGAAAATTAACAAGAACAAAACAGACCATAGTTGATGGTCATTCTTAACAACGTTAGTGACAAGGTACACCTCCACAGTGGACACCTCTCCGTGGGTACCCCACTGTGCCCTCCTCAGGTAGTTACCCCTTCCATCGTGGGACCTGCTTCGTGTCCACTTCTGTGTCCACTCTGGCTCCACAGTCATTAACACCTCTGCCTCTGAGCCTCAGTCTGTGTACTACGGAGCCCTGAGACAGGACACTGAGGAGTAGGAGAAAGGGAAGAAGGAGGCAAAAAAAATGGCAAAAGCAGCTCGGGAGGAACCTCGCTTTTTTTTTTTTTTTTTCCAAAAAAGCTTTTAATGTGTATTTATTTATTTTGAGAGAGGCAGAGAGAGACAGAGAGAGAGCAGGGGAAGGGGCAGAGAGAGAGGGAGAGAGAATCCCCAAGCAGGCTCAGCGCTGTCAGCAACAGAGCCCCACACGGGGCTCGATCTCGAGAACCATGAGATCATGAACCACGAGATTGTGACCGGAGCTGAAACCAAGAGTCTGACACTCATTCACCTGAGCCACCCAGGGGCCCCTGAGGAACCTCACTTCTTAATGAAGCCAGACAGCCATATGTGCAGCCCTTGACTCTCCTAACACTGTGCTTTTCCAAGCGGGAGTATTTTCCACACACAGCCCAGAAGTTCTATGAATTTGATTCCTTTGCTGGGGCTTGGCAATTAGGCAATGACCAATTCTTAATACTGTCATCCCAGAAGTACCTACAGAGCTCGCTCTGGGTGAGGCCGGGGCCGTCATGGAGGGAGCCCTGTCCCTGCCCCTTTTCCCTATTGCAAACTCCCACCGCCACCTATTATGACTCTCCCCAGAGGCCCAAACCCCTGAGGGCTGAGGTGCCAAGTAAAGTAAAAGTAGGGCTCTGATTTAAAAAATGTGAAAGTTTGCAAATCTCTCTACAGCATTAACATTTTTAAATACGATTTTACAACCACACTGAGAATGAAGCTTGCACTACACGTAGTATAGAGCTCCTCCCTGAATATTATCCTATAACTCACGTGTCCCCTGAGAAACTGTGGAGGGAAATGCAATCCCTGCCTCTGCAGATCACTGTTTGTGAGTTGAAGAGGTTGGATGATTTTTGAGAATGGAAGACAGCTCTTGGGTCTTGTGCTTTAAATCCTGAATATTAAACCAACTGGACCTGAAGCATCATCCTTTGCTAGAGGCCCCAGATGCCAAGAGACAAATCGGCCAACATTCAGGGTAGCACCACCTAATTGTGATGGGACAAGGCTGCATGGCTCAACCTCAGTTCAACATCCATGTGTGGGAGTTAATGGGAAGAGGGCATATGAAGGCCCACCCCAAAACTGCTGTCCTCAGCATGATGGAAGGGGTGTAGCACCTACCTCAAAACCAGCCCATGGCCTCCAAGGATCACCCATCCCACCTCAACTGTGCCATAAGTAACTAAGCAAACATGGTGCCTGCCTGAGAAACATGCTGGAGGTTGGCATATATCTTTCAGCTTTCCTATTCCTTCAGGGACTTTAAACCCTTGAGACAGGAGAAGAGGAGGTCGGGAAGAGGAACATGAGGTGAAGGGCAAGTGGAGTTCCTGAAGAAAATCCCAGGATGCCTTCTGGAGAGACTCAGGGGATCCTCAATCTTGCTCTCACCCAAGACTGGGTTTACTAAGAAGAACCCAACTCAACCCAAATCCTTGTGGAAACCAGATCACCCTCAAGAGTATCCCAACTCCAAAAATCTCCCCAAAAACAAGAGTCCAGGACCAGATGGCTTTCCAGGGGAATTCTACCAAACATTTAAGGAAGAGTTAACACCTATTCTCTTGAAACTGTTCCAAAAAATAGAAATGGAAGGAAAACTTCCACATTCTTTCTATGAGGCCAGCATTACCTTGATTCCAAAACCAGACAGAGACCCCACTAAAAAGGAGAACTATAGACCAATTTCCCCGATGAACATGGATGCAAAAATCCTCAACAAGATATTAGCCAACAGGATCCAATAATACATTAAAAAAATTATTCACCACGACCAAATGGGATTTATACCTGGGATGCAGGGCTGGTTCAATATCCACAAAACAATTAACATGATTCATCACATCAATAAAAGAAAGGACAAGAACCATATGATCCTCTCAACAGATGCAGAGAAAGCATTTGACAAAATACAGCATCCTTTCTTGATAAAAACCCTCAAGAAAGTAGGGCTAGAAGGAGCATACCTCGACATCATAAAACCCGTATACGAATGACCTAACACTAATATCATCCTCAATGGGGAAAAACTGAGAGCTTTCCCCCTAAGGTCAGGAACAAGACAGGGATGTCCACTCTCCCCACTGTTATTCAACATAGTATTGGAAGTCTTAGCCTCAGCAATCAGGCAACACAAAGAAATAAAAGGCATCCAAATCAGCCAGGAGGAGGTCAAACTTTCAACTTCGCAGATGACATGATACTCTATGTGGAAAACGTAAAAGATTCCACCAAAAAACTGCTAGAACTGATTCATGAATTCAGCAAAGTTGCAGGATACAAGAGTATCCCAACTCCAGAAGAAGTATCCCAACTCCCTGCCCCTGCAATCATCCCCACTTACAAATAAAAACAATTTTCTTCTTTCCTATTTTAAAACTGAAATGATTGTCCACTGGAGGGTCCTATATTTATGCATCATGAAAACCTTAATATCAATAATCATAAAAAATTAGCAACTATTTAAAAACACTTTAAAATGGTGTGGAAGACTACATCACACACAGTAATTTTAAAAAAGTGTTCATAAATAATTTCTTTTCTTTTTAATGTTTACTGATTTTTGAGAGAGAGATAGTGCACGAGTGGGGGAGGAGTAGACAGAGAGAGGGGCAGAAGATCCAAAGTGAGCCCTGTGCTGACAGCAGAGAGTCTGATGCGGGGCTGAAGCTCACCAACCATGAGATCATGACCCAAGCTGAAGTCGGATGCTCAACTGACTGAGCCACCCAGGCGCCCCTCACAAATAATTTCTAATGAATTGGCAAAATGGTCTCAACATGGCATTAAAAATCCTAAAGGTAGGCCACAAGATGATTAAAAAAAATCTTTATCTCAAATTATTTTAAAAATGCGAGAAAAGGATAGAAGAAAGTATAATGAAATATTAATAATATAGATGGGCTTCATGGGTAACTGCATATGGATTATTTTCATTTTCATAATAAATAATAACTAAAATAATATATGTAAAGGATATAGTTAGCACCATGTAAGTTTTGTTTTGTAAACACATATAACACAAATATAATAAACAGTTATTTCCAAAATAAATTCATGACATTTTATACATTCATGGTTCTGTTGAAGTTTTAAAGATGCTTTCAAATGGGCTATTCATTATTTATCATTATAATAATGTCCCAGGTATATCAGATGAAGTACAATAATTATTTTAGCAAACAAATGATAAGGAAAAATATTCAAACAGCAGGTGCAGAGACACAATGAAATATAAGTTAGTGTTTAAATTAACACTTGAGAAATTTTCAAGATCCGGTGGGCAGAGTTTAAAGTAAAATGTTGGTCTCCACGCTTCTTTCAGAGCTTATAAAACAAACCACAAAAAAAAAAAAAATGAAATAAAGCAAACAAAGAAACATGTATAGCTGCCACTCATACCAAATCCCAAACCAGTTTTAAATTCATATTATAAAGAAACAGCAATCAGCACATCTTTCATATCAGAAACAAGTGTAAGTCATAAACATTACATAAGTTCTTAAAATGCATCAACTTAGTCCTACTTAAGTCCTCTTACCTCCAAAAAGACATAAGCTTATGATGATCACTACAATGAGACCTAGGAAAACAGAGGCAATGACCATCCACAGTTTGCACTTTCCAATCAATTTCTTATTACAGGAGCTCCAAGGGTTCTCCTTGTTAGCCTGGAAAGCAGAGGGACACTGTGAGGCAGTCACTGGTCTCAACAAGCATTTCTGAATGCTTACCAAGGGCCAGTGATACAGAAATGAAGGCAGTGGGATCCTGCCCTCCAGGGGGCTCCCCTCCAAGAAGTCAGGTTTACAAAGAAGCAGAATGGAACCTCACACAGAAGTGAGGGAGAAAACACCCAGAGGGCCCTGAGGTGGGGAGGTTAGGCAGGATTCGGAAGGACAGACAGAGAAAGGCATTCCAAAGCCAGGAGAGAGCAAGCATCCTTCGTGTGGGTTGGTGACGGACCCGGCCAAGAGCCTCAGCTAACAGAAATGTGGCAAGTAATAACAACTAAGATTAGAGAGAGTGAAAGGCTGGAGGCAATCTGAGAGGGCTCTGAATGTGGTCAGAGCAGTTTGGACTTAATTTGGTGTGAGCTGGGGACCTGTGGAAGGTTTTGAAGCATAAGAGTAGACTTAAGATTCAGAGCAAAATGGTGTGTGCAAAAGCTAAGAGGCTACTGCTGTGACCTGTAACGTGTAATTAGGGCCTGCGAAGGGAAATGAAAGGAAGGACATGAGACACAGCAGGAAATAAGCGGCAGTGAGGCAGCCACTGCCATGGCTTATTGATCACCAACACCAATTCATTGCATGCTAACAGCCCCGCAGGGGGGCCACTGGCCCATCTCCCAGAGGCAGAGGCAGGTACAGAGAGCAGCCAGGGCTGATGCCCGCTGTGTGTCCCTACAAAGCTGGCACCTTTTGTCCATGGCCCCCCGTGCCATCGTGCAGAGCTCCAGGTTACGAGTGGGCCTGGCTGCCACGGTGCTTCCACTCAGGGCCACCACCTGCCCCTACAAGGTCCCAGGACTCTTCTGCTTCCCACTGAGCCATTGGGTAATTCCCACACAGAGACCAAGGACTGCGATGGGGAAAAGGTGTGTTTCTGCATCGGGATTCCCCTCCCACACTTAAAAGCAGAGCGACGCCCTCATTCAGCAAGCTACTGAAGCTCACCAGCCCCGACATCCTCAACTGTAAAAATAACAAGTGTAGCGCACAGGGCTGTGGTAGAAACCAGAGATCGCGTGCACGAGAGATCGCGCACACAAAGCCCCTGCTAAACAAAGATTAGCAATTCAACAAATGACAGCAATCGTTGCTCAGTGTTCTCATCTCACAAAGCAGCAGCAGGCATTTCTGGAGTCTCGCTCCTGAACAGGCACCTTGTTTACTGTCTCTGCCATCATGACGGTGCTGGTGGCCAGCAGAAAAGGAAATCGTTCACTTTAGGACTACAGTTCAGACTTTCTCAGTGACAGGTTCCCAAGCCTGGCCGGCTGCACATCAGGAATTTAAACTACACACCCCGAGGCCGTACTTGGACACAGGGGACCAGATTGCCACGAGGTGAGGGCAGGCCCCCGTCTGTAATTTTGAGCCTCCCGGACTGAATCAGTTGCTCTATCAGGGTTGAGACTTCTGTCCTGAAGCCTCATCACTCTTCAGGAGCCAAGTCAGATCTCTCCTTTTGTGGAGGCCTCCCTGCCACGTCGCCCAAGGACAGAGCCCCCCAGAACGTGAGCTGTCCACACAGCTCATCTGCCCCTGCTTTGTCTGGTTTCATGTTCAAGATACCAGCTTATCTTCCAAGGTAAACTGAAACCAGATAGAAGGAGGGGTGGTTCTTGAACTTCCTTGTTCTTACATCTCACACTTGTGCCTCAGTCGGGCAGTAGGCACGTAACACATGGGTGTGGCTTCGTTGTAGAGGGTTCTACAATTTGTAAGAAGGTACTTGGAGAAATTCTGGAGTAGAGCTCACGTTGTGGAGCCCCTGAGTGCACTTTACATTGGCTCCTCTGGTTGGGTATGAAGGACCAATAAAGGGAACGTCTGGACAGAAGAAAACGCTCTTGAGGTAAGTATGCTTCTGGAGTTCAAGGACAGTGCCAGCCAAAAATTGAAAACTGCTCCAAAGCCACCAAAGCCAAGGGCTCAATAAGGCATGGGGGAAAAGAAGTCTCAGTATAAGGAACCTTTAACTTCTCAGGGAACAGGACTATATCTTCCTTATGGAGCCCCTGAGAACAAAATGACCCCATGCCATTTTCAGTCCTTTTTTTTTTCTTCTAAGTTTATTTATTTATTTTGAGAGAAAGACAGAGAGACAGTGGGGGAGGGGCAGAGAGAGGGGAAGAGAGAATACCAAGCAAGCCCTGCACTGCAAGCACAAAGCTTGCCATGGGGATCGAACCCATGAAATGAGAGATCGTGACCTGAGCTGAAACCAAGAGTCGGATGCTTAGCCAACTGAGCCACCCATATGCCCTGCCATTTTCAGTCCTTCTACAAGAAGCAGCCAGGAGCCTAAGATTAGTACAAAATGAAATGGGCTGAAGTCTCAAATGAACCACAGAATGAGGGTCAATGCATCTCTCTGGCCTCTTGTTGCCTTCACTGATGTTTTCCCTTACAGATAATAAACTAGGACCCTGGTGGTATGAAGGGCCCACTACTCTGACTTCAGAGGGGAAGTCAGCTCAGAATTACACAGCCCTCACCTGTACAAAATGCCTCTTCGTGGGGCGCCTGGGTGGCGCAGTCGGTTAAGCGTCCGACTTCAGCCAGGTCACGATCTCGCGGTCCGTGAGTTCGAGCCCCGCGTCGGGCTCTGGGCTGATGGCTCAGAGCCTGGAGCCTGTTTCCGATTCTGTGTCTCCCTCTCTCTCTGCCCCTCCCCCGTTCATGCTCTGTCTCTCTCTGTCCCAAAAATAAATAAACGTTGAAAAAAAAAAAAACAAAAAAAAAAAAAAAACAAAATGCCTCTTCGTGTCCAGCCCAAAGCTGTCAACACACAGCCAGTTCACGGTCCTGCCGTCAGCCCTCGGGGAGAGATACCATCCTTTGCAAAATTAACCTTCACAGACTCTAAGCCATTATAAAGTAGTCGGTCAGCTACTCCCAACCCAAAAATAAATGACAGTGCTTCTCAGCTCTCTGCACATTAGCATCAACCAAGACTTGTGTATCCTTTAGAAGGTCCCCCTCACCCCCACTCCCACCCCCAAGATTCCACGGTGCCCTGAGGGTGAAGACACTCTGATACAGCAGGTGAGTGCTCCCTGCGCTGAGACTCCCCTAAAAACCAGGTCACAAAGACATACTGCCTCCTTCACTGGCATCTTCATTCTCTCACGCCCAAATTCTAGGCCAGGAGGAGAAGCCACAGGCAGGTTTTTCTGCAGGGTGCTTTCCAGAGACTTTTGCAAACTGCATCTTACATTCTATGATCTGCATTTTATGGCTCAAGAATTTTTGTAGCTTCCCTCTAAACATTCCCCCAGATAGTCACATCCAAACACATGACATAAGGCCCTGCCACAATGGCAAGACTATCTCTTGGATACAAACAGCTTTTCTTCTCTTTGGTGCAATTAGGAGCAGATAATGTACGTATCTGGAAAATTTTTCTTAGCGCGTAGGAAAATCTGTGCTTTGTAATCTCATTGTGGGATTTAATTCACTTGTCCACACATAAAAAATCTAGCTGATTCTTGTCCTAAATTCTGAACAATGCATAGCAATGGGGCTAATTTTGAAGTCTTGCCTACTTCAAAACTATCAACTTATTGCATTATTAATGATGCTGTCCCTTAAAATGTCTCCGGGACTTCTATTTGGGAACTGAGGTCAGAGCCCATGTGATGAGCCATAAAAAGAAAACCAATCTCCATCTATTACCCATAACTTCATTTTCATTTCTGACCCAACTATATTACCATGTTTACAGTGACAACAGGCAAAGTAAACTCAGTGGCTTACATTCCTTTCCCTCAAGCTTCAAGAAGGGGAAAGAATTTCTTTCCACTGCCTCTGTATCCCCTCCCAGATCAGACCTTCCAATAGGAAGATACCCTAGACACGGGGTGTCTTCTTCCCAACTGTCCCAAAACTGTCCCCTCCTCTTCACCCATCCACCTGCAACTCCCTCCTCATTCCAGATATGCTACGCAAATACTCATATTTCACTTAAGTGCCCAAACTTACTGAAATTAGGAACATATAATTTAGGCAATTATACATAAGTGAGTATAAATTACACATATATTTTCTCTCCCTAATTATCAATAAAATAAACCCATAAAAACAGCGTTGTTTGAGACCTAAAAAGCCTGAGTTCAAATCTCAGAGCCACCATTGAGTGAACCTGAGTATTGTGGTAACTTCTCTGAGCCTCAGTCTTCCAGTTTCTTCATCTGTCAAATCAGAACACTGACACCTTCCTCTTAAGTTTGTTGGGGGTAATTAGAAGCATTTATGTATGGGAAGTATGTGGCACATGATATGTACAAAGCATATGGTGACTAAAAATACGTGGGCTTAAAAAATAATAAAATAAAATAACAAATAAAAATACATGGGCTTAAGCTGCATTTCAAAATTGGAAATCTTAGCATAGAGTTGAAGGAGACCCTACACACAAAATTCTCAGATGCCTGGCACGCCCAAGCACTTTACAGGATTGTACAGTAGTTGACTTTTCAATTTAAAATACACTTCAGGGGCGCCTGGGTGGCTCAGTCGGTTGAGCGTGCGACTTCAGCTCAGGTCACGATCTCGCGGTCTGTGAGTTCGAGCCCCGCGTCGGACTTTGGGCTGATGCCTCAGAGCCTGGAGCCTGCTTCCGATTCTGTGTCTCCCTCTCTCTCTGCCCCTCCCCCGTTCATGCTCTGTCTCTCTCTGTCCCAAAAATAAATAAACGTTAAAAAAAATTTTTTTTTAAATACACTTCAGGGGGAGCCTGGGTGGCTCAGCAGGTTAAGCGTCCGACTCTGGATTTCAGCTCAGGTCACGCTCTCATGGTTCGTCAGTTCGAGCCCCGCATGGGCTCTGTGCTGACTGCATGGAGCCTGCTTGGGATTCTCTTTCTCCCTCTCTCTCTCTCTCTCTCTCCCTCTCTCTCTCTCTCCGCCCCTCCCCCATGCGCTCTCTCTCACTCTCTCTCTCAAAATAAATAAACTTTTAGTAAAATAAAATACACTTTAACTTATTCTACAGAACCAAAGAGAATGATTAACACATTACAGGAGGATTTTCTCATTTTTTGATATTTCCTGTTCAAATTTTTGAATGCCCTCCGAGTGCTCAGGTAACCCTTCACCTCCACACCATTCTGTCAACCACCATAGCTCTTACTATTTGGTGACCTACAAAGCTAATTCACAAGGAAGTCTAGGCTCTCCGTGTATACCCGGCTGATGAGGAAGTAATTAGAACACGAAAGAGCAATCTCTCCTGGGTACTAAATAAACAATTATAGAATACGGATGCCCTACGTGAGTGTGGCTTCTACTCATCTGTTTTCAGCAAGGCATTCCCAGGCCTCCCAGAGAAGCCCAGTTAACCACATTACATTACCATTTGACCCTTGGGAACACAGACCTTTGCACCTTGCC
The DNA here is from genome assembly GCF_028749965.1 of Puma concolor. Taxonomy (NCBI): domain Eukaryota; kingdom Metazoa; phylum Chordata; class Mammalia; order Carnivora; family Felidae; genus Puma; species Puma concolor. The sequence continues at coordinate 101,307,009 of NC_141675.1, forward strand.
TCAGGGCACACCTTTTAGTGGTGAAGTTGTCACCAAAACTCCTATCTCTGGATTCAGTCCCTGGAGTCACTGGGAGTCCTGGATCTATCTAACATGTGGCAAGTATTCCCAAATCCATTCCTGGACCCTGCCATGGAGGTCTGAGGCAGAAGCCCATGGTGGCAGCCACTTGCACAGATATCAGACCATCTTTCTTTCAACCCTCATTCTTCTGTGGTATTCATCTCTCATTCATAAAATCCCCCAAATCATTCCCCGGGGTATCGATAGGTCCTTCTAAAAGCAGAGTGGACAGTGTTTCCAGGAACCCATGCAAAAGCAATGCTTTCACCGTTTGATTTCCTTGCTTATCCCTGAAATCAACAGCTGAGAGTAGTCAAAGGCGAGGCGTGGGAGTGGAGAAGTGAGATCTAAAAAAGATCAAGTTGGAGCCATATACATGGGGAGTTCCAAGCGCTCTGTAAACCTCAAGCCAGTCTTAGGGTTCATCAGACGGCAGATGGCTGTGAATTCAAAGCCTCTGCTATTTTACGAGTATTTGATGAGAATGAATCATGTTCCTGTCACTGCTAGGGCTGGAGCAGAAAAGAGGTCCTTTAGAGATTGAAAGGAGGCCCAAGCAAATGAGCCATTAGTCTAGTTCTTCGGGACAAGAACTTTGAAATCACTTCCCATCAACTGAGCAGGGCAAGTTCACTCCCCTGTCCCCTGTCTTCAGGAGAAATTAAAGTCTGGGAAAAGAAAAAGTGTGTGTCTGAGGGATGTGAGCCGGCTGGGGGATGATGCGCAGAGGGGGAGGGTGGAGGGTGGGTGGAAGTGGCAAGGCAGTAAAGGTAAGGCCAGGAGATGCCGATGAAAGAAAGGGAGAAGACTCCGTCTATCACTCGAGTTCTCCTTACTTGGAAAACACAACACACACACACACACACACACACACACACACACACACACACACACTGAATTTAAAGTTACCGAACCTTTTTAAACCACCTCTATCCTTGGGGATTCTCTCTCTGAAGAGAGGAGCCACACACCTCCGGGGTAGGATTCCCCAAGTTCCATGGCGGTCGGAGGGGCCAGAGGGGTCGCAGGGACTCCGGCCGGCTCCGGCTAGAGCGCACTCCGGAATCCGCTCCATTCAGAAGATCCCAGCGCGCACCACCAGCGCCCCGCGTCCGCGATGCGGGGAGAGGTGGCTGGAAACGCTCAACTGGGAGGGTGCCAGCCGGGGTCCAGGCCCACAGCCGGGCTCAGAGCGCGCTCCGACACCGCCCCGGGAGCCCAGCAGGCCTTACCTGGGCTGCGCGGGGCTCCTCGACCGAGAGAGGGATGACCTGGACGGTTCCGTTGAGAGGCTTCTGCTCGTCGGGCTGCCCCCCGAGCACCGAGAGCTCCAGCTCTTCCCCCGTCGATGGGGATCCGGCCCCTTCCATGGGCAGGCAGAGGACGGCTGACACGCGGGAAGTAGGGCGCACACACGTAGGGGTGCAGAGTCCAGAGCGGCCTCACGGCGAGCTCACACTCCGCCCCCCGCGGGCGCGGCAGGGCAGACCTCGGGCGGCGGGCGGGGCGGGGCGGCACTGGCGAAGGGGAGGCGCCCCTGGCCCCCGCCGGGGTAGAGCCGCAGCGCCTACGTGGGCTCGCGAGCAGAGCAGAAGAGGGCTGTTTTTCTGGTTTGTTCAGGGCGCTGCCGGCTCTACCTTTCCCTGTTCACGCAGATCCGAAGCAGAAGCTGAGCCCAGGGCCCGTTGGGTGGCAGCTGCGGCCCGGATGGATCCGGACCGCCGTGCCACGGAGGAAAGGTAGCATTCCACCTCCAGGAGCTGTCTGCTGCCGGGCTTGCCCCAGCGTTCTCTGCCTAGCGCAAGTTCATTCATCGAATCAACAAGCAACTGGGAAGGCTGTACGCACTCGCGCAGAACGTCTAGTTCGGGGAGCCTGGGATTTTGTTTGCTAAGCAAGGTGTGTGTTGATCATCTCGAGCTTCTGTTCAGAGCGGGCTTGCCCTCAGCACACGTATTAAGACCAGTTTGAGTTGTGGACAGGATGCATGTAAATAAGCTTCACTTCAGAAGAGGTCGACCTGTGTCCAAAAGGCTGCCTACTGTTCAGACACTTCCTCAATATTGGGTCTCTAGTTGTCAGTTGCCTGGTAACAGATCGTCTGGACTCCATCTGCCTGCTCGAGGGGGTCATGCTGACTGCAGCTGCTCAGCTGCCGGTCTGCACTGACTTCTGCTTTCTTCGCTCTAGCTGGCACATTCTGCAGGAATCATGCTGCATTCACACAGCTGGGATTTTTCGAAAAAGCTTTTCAACAAAGGATCAAAGGTTAAGAGAACCAAGAAGGGGTGCTAGGGCACCCAAGGACAAGCCATAGTAGAAAGCCATCATTACCCACGGGCCTAAAAGGGACTGGAGCCTTGAAGGAGGGAGCTCCCGATGGGCTCTATGGTCACAAAAAAGTTGCAGCCACTTCCAGGACTGTAGCCCAGCAAGGAGGAGACAGACGGGAATAAATACTGTGACCTTTCTCCCTACCTGCCACTCTCCTTTCCGTGACTCCCACCAGAAACTGGTGACAGAAGTCAGGGGTCAGCCTCCTAAAGCTCAGAGAAGAAAATGAATCTGGGGCGCCAAGAGAAAAGGAGCCTGCACCCTGTCTTTCCCTACGGTAACTGACATCTTGTCTTCCTTCTCAGACATTCGATAGTCTGGTCTGGTCACATTCCTCTTCCGGGCTGGCCCTCACATATCCCATTCTATTGCCACCCCCACGTCTTTGTATATGATGTTCCCTTTGCTTGCAGTGTTTTTCCTACCCACCTTCTGCACGGACAATTCCCATCCATCTCTAAATTCTAGCTAATGCATACTTTTAGCACCAAACCTTCCCTGACTTGCGTGCTCCCCCAGAAGTTTTCCACGCTCTTCTCTGTTACCAGTACGTGCTATACTGTGCTGAATGGGGCACAGATTCAGTCCACTTTAATTCAACAAACAGCACTGAGTGCTTGCTATATGTCAGATGTTCTTCTGGATGCTTGGGGTATGTCTGAAGAAGTAGCTAAATAAAACAAGATCACTGCCATGGCGATCACTTCTATTTAATGAGGGAAAGAAACTTACACAACATTTCTAGAATATTAGAAATGATGTGTGCTATGGAGAAAAATAAGGCAGATTAAGGGAGCTGGAGTGTCAAGTGGTGAAGGGGAAAGAGGAGGTGCAATTGTAAATAGGGCCATCAACTCAGGCCTCAGCCAGAAGGTGGGATACGTAGGACCTGGGGGTACAGCGTCCAGCACGGTGACTGCAGTGTAGCATGTGTCTTGCGTACATGAAAGTTGCTAAGAGGGGCACCTGGGTGGCTCAGTCGGTTAAGCATCCGACTTCGGCTCAGGTCATGATCTCAAGGTTAGTGAGTTCCAGCCCCGCGTCGGGCTCTGTGCTAACAGCTCAGAGTCTGGAGCCTACTTCAGATTCTGTGTCCCCCCCTCTCTCTACCCCTCTCCTGCTCATGCTCTCTCTCTGTGTGTGTCTCAAAAATAAATAAATGTTAAAAAAATTTTTTAATAAATAAGAGAAATAAAAATTAAAAAAAAAGAAAGTTGCTAAGAGAGTAGATCTTAAAAGTTCTCATCAGGAGACAAAGAACGATAGCTTTGTGTGAGGATGGACATTATAGACTTATTGTGATTGTTTACACAAATATCAAATCACTATGTTGGTACACCTGTAACTAAATTAGTCCTTCATTTTTTACAAAGTGAAACTTGAACAAAGAGTTAAAGGTGGTAAGGACAGTAGCTGTGCTGTGCTGAAAGAAGAGGGACATTCAAGACAGGGACCTGAAACTGAAGCCTGTTGGACTTTTCCTGTCTGAGAATCAGTAAAGCGGCCAGAATGGCTAACATGAAGCATGAGTCATTTTTTTCTCTTGTGTACCTCCTCTGTTGTTTAAGCTCCTTGAGGTATCAATGTATCCCCAGTACTTAGCTCTGGATTTAGCACAGTGCCCTCTATAAATGTTGATTAGTTTGATATTCTCAGCAGTGCTGGTTTGCTAGGCCCAGGCTCTGAGACCCCAAATAGGATCAGCAAGACGTCTCAAATCCCCTCTCATCCTTACCAGGGGGCCCAGACAACCTTCCCCACGGCCCTGCAGTTTACAGAAGATCAGTTTCACTGGAAGACCCTCTCCCCATGTCAGATGAGTTGTAGCTGTCTCCCAAGCCCAGTTTCTCCATGAATAGATATTTATAAGCTCTTTTACGCACCAGAGGATCAAAAAGCTACTGTTTACCGTCACAAACACACTCTAAGTCAGATCTCCTAGTGCCTTCTGAGTTCTGCAAAGCAGGGTTTCTGTATTCTCTAATCTAGACTAGGGTGCATTTCTAGAATTCCACTAACCTAACTCTTGCATATAGTTGGCGTCCCTATGGAAATATAAGCTTTGAAGACAAACAGATTTCGCACTCTCACTACATGTGTACTTTGGCAAGTTGTTTAATATGAGCTTCTTTCCTCATTATAAAACGGTTTCTACCGAGTAAAGACGATTAAATGAAGTGATTAGAATAAAGCCTTTATTCCTAGGCCTGACAAATAGCAGGGTCTCAGTAAATATCCCTTACTTTCTGTAATTATCTTTATAATTAATATGCACCCACCTCCAACCCTTAGCAGCCAGGAATAATTCTTGATTCAATATATTTTCTTTTGACATTGATTTGTGTTCCTGTCCTGTCACATTTTCTTTCTTCCTTCCTTTCTTCCTTTTTCTTTTCTTCCTTTCTTATTTTAGAGAGAAAGAGAGCATGAGCAGAGGACAGGGGCAGGGGAAAGAGAGAGAATCTTTTTTTAAAAATATTTATTTATTTATTTGGGGGGGGGAGTGGCAGAGAGAGAGAGAGAGAGAGAGAGAGAGAGAGAGAAAGAGAGTCCCAAGCTGGTTCCACGCTGTCAGTGCAGAGCCTGATGTGGGACTCAAACTCACAAACCATGAGATCATGACCTGAGTTGAAATTAAGAGCCCAACCTACTGAGTCACCCAGGCCCCCAGAAAGAGAGAGAATCTTAAGCAGACTCTACGCTCAGCACAGAGCCCAACATGGGGCTTGATCCCACATTCTTGGGATCATGACCTGAGCCAAAATGAAGGGTCAGACACTTAACCGACTGAGCCACCCAGGTACCCCCGTCCTGTCACATTTTCTCGACCACCGACACTTGTTGGCACCTCCCAATATTACCTGAACTACTTAAATTCTTACTTGAAACTTACTCCTGATTTCTGGTAACTGCAAATTTCTTACTCTCCAGAGAGCTGACCTAGAATGACGAGAAGGGTCCCAATCTCTTCTTGAGGACTTTTTCATCCTGTCAGTCAGTCTGACTCGAAACTAAGGATTCAGAGTGAGTTAGAAAGAAATGTTTCTCCCTTGAGGTACAACCAAATTTAGATTAAACAATTCTTTTTTTTTTTTTTTTTAACATTTATTCATTTTTGAGAGACAGAGAGAGACAGTGTGAGTGAGGGAGGGGCAGAGAGAGAGGGAGACACAGAATCCGAAGCAGGCTCCAGGCTCTGAGCTGTCAGCACAAAGCCTGACGTGGGGCTGGAACTCACGGACTGTGAGATCACGACCTGAGCTGAAGTCGGGCGTTCAACTGACTGAGCCACCCAGGCGCCCCTAGATCAAACAATTCTTGACAGAAGTTAGGTATTTGTGAATGAGAACCCAAATTCTACATGGATTTGTTTTTCCCATTTCTTCAAAATCCCCTTCTATACAGGTAGATTTTTAAAGGGTATTGTTCTTTCGTAAAGTTATGCCAACGTGTTTTTTTCAAGTATACTCTTCTTTTTTTTTTTAATTTTTTTTTTCAACGTTTATTTATTTTTGGGACAGAGAGAGACAGAGCATGAACAGGGGAGGGGCAGAGAGAGAGGGAGACACAGAATCGGAAACAGGCTCCAGGCTCTGAGCCATCAGCCCAGAGCCCGACGCGGGGCTCGAACTCACGGACCGCGAGATCGTGACCTGGCTGAAGTCGGACGCTTAACCGACTGCGCCATCCAGGCGCCCCAAGTATACTCTTCTTGAGCGAATAGTTCTTTGTAATATAATTTCAAATTATTAGTCACTCAATTGCTTCAGTTTGTTCAAGGAGTAAAATGTAAATAAATTAAAAACTTAAAACATACTTGTTGCCAAGACTCACTGACCTGTATAACATTTTCAGTTTTGCTTTTCTTATCATACACATTCTTCTTCCTTCATGTCTCCTTTGAGAGCAAATATTTTCCCAAATGATAGTATAAACTGAAAAATAAAGTCACATCATCCAAGTGAGATCACCAAAGCGCCAAAGCATCTCGTAACCTTCAAACAGGTCGGTGCCACTTGAAGACACAACAATACGTATCCATATGTTGTCTGGTGACAAACACTACGACTCTGTGAACAGCAGCAAAGGACTCAGCCACTCAGACTAATCAAGCAGAAAACAACTGAGAAACATTTGGTTTGTGACGCTGCATTTTGCCGATTTCAAGACACTGTGAAGGAGGCCAAGAGTCCCCAATAGTCTGATACACAGAAATGCTCCTGTCTTGATTTCCGGAGGCCGTTCCACTCTGCCAACCAAACCAGAATTTGGATTTGCCTCTATTTACCCTTTGGCAAGAGTGAAGTGACATCATCCAGGCATTTGGGCATGAAAGAGCCAAGGGAGTTAGGCTGGTGTGTCTGAACCTTCTCCCCGCCCACCCCTGCACTACTGAGGAACACGGGACACTCACATTTGTGCAAGCTTAGAGGGGTAGCATGGACATGTGGTTTGAAAAACTCCCTGTGATGAATCTGATAGATCGTGCTGGCCCTCCATCTCCTAACTGAGACCACAAACTGACTCAAGGTGGGTGTATACTGTTGAATAGCAAATCTCCTTAGAACTGACCATAAATACAAAGTACAGGGGCACCTGGGTGGCTCAGTCAGTCAAGCATACAACTTTTGATTTCGGCTCAGGTCATGACCTCATGGTTTGTGGGTTCAAGCCTCGCATCCGACTCTGTGCTGACAACACAGAGCCTGCTTGGGATTCTCTCTCACCTGCTCTCTCTGCCCCTCCCCTGCTCACGTGCTCCTTCTCTCTCTCAAAATAAATAAATAAACTTAAAAAAATGTTAAAAAAAAAAAAAAGTACAGTTCACCTTCTGCCTAGGTCATAGCAATCCCAGACAAAATAAACCTAGGTTTTAAGAAGCAGCAGCCTGATTCGTTCTTCTACACAGTGGATTTAGGAACTAAGTCCCACTTTGTGAATTAAGTGGTGCACTCTGAATTGTACTGTGCCCTAGCTTGTTTACTGAATCCTTGGGGACCTATTCAGAAAGGTATCAGGGGGCGCCTGGGTGGCTCAGTCGGTTAATCATCTGACTTTGGCTCAGGTCATGATCTCATGGTTTGTGAGTTTGAACCCTGCTGACAGCTCAGAGCCTAGAGCCTGCTTCGGATTCTGTGTCTCCCTCTCTCTCTGCCCCTCCCCTGCTTGTGTCTCTCTATCTCTCGAAACAAAATAAACATGAAAGAAAGAAAGAAAGAAAGAAAGAAAGAAAGAAAGAAAGAGAAAGAAAGAGAAAGAAAAAGAAAGAGAAAGAAAGAGAAAGAAAGAGAAAGAAAGACAGAAAAAGAAAGAAAGAAAGAAAGAAAGAAAGAAAGAAAGAAAGAAAGAAAAAGAAAGAAAGAGAAAGAAAGAAAGAATTATTAAAATGCTGTGTCAGGGCACCTGAGTGGCTTAGTTGGTTGAGTGTCTGACTCTTGATTTCAGCTCAGGTCATGACCTCACAGTCATGGGATCGAGCCTTGCATCAGGCTCTGCACTGTGAAGCCTGCTTAAGATTCTTTCTCTGCCTCTGCCCCTCCCCAGCTTGTACTCTTTCTGTCTCTCTCCAAATAAATAAATAAATAAACAATAAATAAATAAATAAATAAATAAATAAATAAATAAATAGAACGTTGTGTCTTTTATCTGAGGAAAATGGTCTTTTAGCAAATCAAAATATGTTCTGTGAACTGGAATACATTCACTATTTCAGGGAAATTAAATCCACATTTCAGGTTTTCTATCTGATCTGGGGGGATGACCCCTTTTGCTCTCTCTCTGTCTCTCTCTGTCTCTCTCTCTCTCTCTGTCTCTCTCCAGTAAGATCTCCTGAGGCCCCATGAAAACTATTTTCATTATTCTGGACCCTACTTAACAGTAGTATTGTTATGACTCCTTTGACTGTCCCTGGGGACAACAACTGATACAATTCTCCTTCCTGCTGTTTTCACCTTTCAGTGGTATTGTTCAGTCTGGCCTCTGTTAGTGGAAAGCCTATTCCCAGATCAAGTATGAGACCCTCTAAACCAAGATCAACTAAATCAATAACTATGACGTACTGAACGTGTCCTACAGGTTTACAACTACACTAGGTACTGTGAGGCCCTGAAAGTGAAAGTAAGTCCTGGTCATTGGAATTTTATAAAAAAAAAAAAATCAGAAGCCAGATGGTGATATTTCTGAAAACTTTTAACTTTCAAAACAATCATCTAAAAATTCCCTTATCGTTCAACTGTTGACCAGCATTATCACAAATCCTTGAATCCCATGGATTTATTTTCATTCAAACTACCATGATGCTTCATTCCATGATTTTAGCGAAGATTATTGTCAGCTTTGTTGGTTGGTTAGTTGGTTTCTCTGTATACAATATTACCACGTGTCAGGGCTGAAGAAACTCCATTATGATGTGTTTAGATAAAATCAGATTGGAAAGCAACAATAAAGGTACTTCTTTTGTCAATAACTGAGCTTATGTCTATGTGCATTTATAAAGAAGACATTTTTGTGCATTTAATTTTATTAGAACACTGAAATCAGGCATTTTATTTTTAATTTTTTTTTCAACGTTTTTATTTATTTTTGGGACAGAGAGAGACAGAGCATGAACGGGGGAGGGGCAGAGAGAGAGGGAGACACAGATTCGGAAACAGGCTCCAGGCTCCGAGCCATCAGCCCAGAGCCTGACGCCGGCCTCGAACTCACGGACCGCGAGATCGTGACCTGGCTGAAGTCGGACGCTTAACCGACTGCGCCACCCAGGCGCCCTGAAATCAGGCATTTTTAATGGAATTTTTTATTTTAATAAATCAGATTTGCCTAAATCCTTATAAATATCTATACCTTGAATAGAAACATAAATTAAAGAACGAATTCCTGAGCATCTCACCCATTTCTTATTTTTTAAAATTTGTTTATTTATTTTGAGACAGAAAGAGAGAGAGCATGCCTGCAAGCCAGCAGGGGAGGGGCAGAGAGAGAGAGAGAGAGAGAGAGAGAGAATCCCAAGCAGACTCTGACAGCATGGAGCCTGATGCAGGGCTTGATCCCACGACCATGAAATCATGACCTATAGAAATCTAGAGTCAGAGGCCTCAACTGACTGAGCCACCCAGGTGCCCCTCTTATCACTTTACCTTTCTTCCATTCCTGAATAAATGGCCTTTTGATGCTTAAGAATGAATAAAGCTCAGGGGCGCCTGGGTGACTCAGTCAGTTAAGTATCTGACTTTCGCTCAGGTCATGATCTCGTGGCTCCTGAGTTTGAGCCCCACATTGGGCTCTGTGCTGACAGTATGGAGCCTGCTTGGGATTCTCTCTCTCTCTGTCTCTCTCTCTCTCTCTCTCTTCCCCCCTCTCCCTGCCCCTCCTCATGCTTTCTCTTTGTCTCAAAATAAATTAAAATATTTAAAAATAATGCATACAGCTATGGGGCGTGTCAGTGGCTCGGCCGGTTAAGCTCATGTCTCCATCCCAGGTTCTTGAGATCAAGCCCCACGTGCAGCCCAGCATGGAGCCCCATGTCGGGCTTGGAGCCTGCTTAAGATCCCCCCTCTCTACCCCTCCCCTACTAGCTGTCTCTCTCTCTCTCTGTCAAATAAAAAAAATAAATAAATACAGCTCTATCCTTGAGGCAATTTTTCATGGAATAAAATACATATTAATGTCTTTGTCTTCAATAAATACCAAGTGTATGTAATCTGAAATTTACAGAAGAAAAAAAATTAGGTCTCATTTTATTGATAATTAGTACATTCTTTTTAAAAGAATCTGTCACAGGGGCGCCTGGGTGGCGCAGTCGGTTAAGCGTCCGACTTCAGCCAGGTCACGATCTCGCGGTCCGTGAGTTCGAGCCCCGCGTCAGGCTCTGGGCTGATGGCTCAGGGCCTGGAGCCTGTTTCCGATTCTGTGTCTCCCTCTCTCTCTGCCCCTCCCCCATTCATGCTCTGTCTCTCTCTGTCCCAAAAATAAATAAACGTTGAAAAAAAATAAATAAATAAATAAAAGAATCTGTCACAGAAATTATAGTCAAAACCCCAACTTGTACTTTTACGAAAGAGAGGGGACATATTTACGGATCCAGGAAACAAAGTTTGACACTCTTGTGTAAACACCAGGGAAGTCTGGTCTTCCACATCCATGTCCCCAGCTAACGATGCCAGTCAAAATCCATTTTCCATCACTTTTTCTTCGACAAGATAAAGGTCCACCCGAATCTCCCTACATGAGAAAATAATATAAGTACGAAGCGCATATGTCCCATGATCATCGATTTTGTCATTGATACGTCTAATGGACTGTATTCAAACTCTCGTTTCGGAAAGTTTTCACTTGGCTAATTATTACATAGTTTGGGGAAGAGTCAGGAAATAACGTGAAGCTGCTAATGTCATTCTGGAATTATTCTCCCTAAAATCAAAACACTGCATTTACTGTAAGAAACTTAAATCTTTAGGCCAAGAATATCTTTAGAATTTTCTTAAGAGCAGGGGTGGGCGCCTCGGTGTCGTGAAATGGAGCCCTGTGTTAAGCTCTGTGCTGGGCGGGGAGTCTGCTTAAGATTCTCTCCCTCTCCCTCTGCCCCTTCCCTGTTCTCTCTCTCTCTCTCAAGAAAAACCAAATTAATTTAAAAAAAATTTTTTTTGTAGGGGAAACAACTCTCACATACTCCAAAGAACAAACAAACCTCAATAGTCGTGGAAATAGCTTTAGTAGCAGCAGCAGCAGCAGCAGTCATTGTAGTAACGTAATAATGGCTAACGTTTATTTAGAGTAACGTGCCAAGCACTACGTTGGGTCATTTAGCCCTGACAGCAACCTCGTGAGCCATGGCTATCTTGGGAAGTGGACCTCTGCCTCTGGGCCATGAAAATCCATGGTTAGCTGGTGATTCTGACAATGAAAGACGAAGAGGTCCTGTCTGGTTAGCTAAGCCCCACGACCCGAGGCAAAACTCTAAGGAACACCGGCCCTCAGCCCTCGCAGACAAATCGCCCCCATTTGAGAGTCCCTTCTGATATCTCAACTCCACAAAGCAAAGACCAAAATAATTCAAAGTTTAAACACCATTCCTACAGTATCCATCCTTTAAATTATGACGTCTGGGTGGGGCTCCTGGGTGGCGCAGTCGGTTAAGCATCCGACTTCAGCCAGGTCACGATCTCGCGGTCCGTGAGTTCGAGCCCCGCGTCAGGCTCCGGGCTGATGGCTCAGAGCCTGGAGCCTGTTTCCGATTCTGTGTCTCCCTCTCTCTCTGCCCCTCCCCCGTTCATGCTCTGTCTCTCTCTGTCCCAAAAATAAATAAACGTTGAAAAAAAATGTTTTAAATTATGACGTCTGGGCTTAATTTGTGTAGTCTGGAGGACAGGCAAAGTTGCAACTCAGCCAGAAGCAAAGACAAAAAAGCATTCCAATTTCACCCCTGAATCCTACCCCCTAATTCTAGCCGTGATTAGGTCAATTCTGACTAGTAGGGAAAGTGGGCTGTTTTTATTTTAATTGTCACCATATCAACTCTACTCAGTCTAATTTAACCTATAAGCTCTGGTGGCCTGTGGAACAGGTCATATCAGGAAGCAGCCAAAACACAGCAGCTTTAGCATTAGAGAGAGAAGGGTTCACATTCCAGCTCAGGCCTTTGCTTACCAGCTGTGTGACCTTGGGTAATTTTCTCACCCTCTCTGTGCTCCAGCTTCCTCTACTGTACAATGGGCATGAAAGAATGATTTGAATGGATTTATGTAAAGGATCTAGCACAGTGCTTGCCACAAAAAAAAAGGAGCTCAGGAGGCAAATTCATTATTATAATAAGATGAGTTTTTGTGGCCTGATGGCTAAGGTCGTGGAGAGACGTAGGAACAGCTGCCACCACCCTCTTCATCCTTTGACCCAGCTGTACACTTTCTGGCAATCGTATAGCTCCACATCTGTGTAGATTGGAATCTGAGACTCAGAGAAACGTCTCTGTGAAGATGAACTCCTACTTTGCCACCTAACCAGAGGCAGACAAATGAATGGCCTCTGTCACCTCTCCTGCCCCTCTTTCCCATCCCCCCGCCTATGCATCAATGGAGCAAGTGAATAAAACCCTGGAATGTTAGAAGGTAAGTGGCCCTTAAGGACCCTAAAACACCGCGAGCCATCGAGGGAGCGTGAGGCAGAGAGAGGGAGAACTGCTTTGTTGTTTAGTTTTCGGTTATAAGAAAATAAATCACGGCAGAATGATAAATCCTAACCTCATTTTCTAAATGTTGCAGGAAAATACACAGGAACTAGAAAACTGAGTTTTCTAGACCTAATCATTTAACCACGTTTCCCTGATCTTAGCCAACGAGATTATAATTAATATCTGAATTAAGGGACATACCTGCCCTAGCTCTTTCCCCGTGTCACGTAAATGAAACGTGAAAGCATTTGTGGAAAGTGCAACCTCTTAGGCACAAGAAAGGTAACATGGCTTACCCTGCAGGCATCTCTCTTGCCTGACATGACGCCCGCACAGAGCATCCTTGAAGTGATGATCCCATAGGTGGAAACACAGAGCGTTTGGTCAATGAGCTCCACCTCCGCTTGCTGCAAAACAGGGGAGCCTTTATTGTCTGGAAAACACATTGGAAGTGGAAATCATGGTGATGATTACAGTTATTCAGGGTTTTATCAGACCATTTATTCACATTATCTCCTTTTATCCTCATGGCGATTCTTTACATAAATTCTTTTATACTCCCCATTTTTGCTGAGGAAGAAAGAGAGGGACTGGGCCAATGGCACACAACTAGGAGGTAACAGGCCAGGATTCTGACCCAAGGTCTGACTCCATCATCTGCGCCCCTGAACCACGTACTTCCTGCTTTCGGTAGAACTGTGAGTCACAGCAGTTACCAATACTCGCCAGGCGAGAGGCCCACCCCTTAAGTGGAGCAACATAAACTGTTCTATGGGAGACTCCCAGGAACCATAAATCACATCAGTTTGGCTATAGCCCTTTCACTTCCTTTTTAACCTGTCTAAGATGATTCAGAAAAATAAACATGGGCACACTCACGCTTATAAAGAAAATGTCTCATGATAAGCTGGTTGAATAGACTCTTTCCTCCTGCGATACAGAATAATATGGTTGAGGCCCTGAGCACAGTCCTGATAGGTTGTAGGTGTTCGAGCCAGAGTTAGCTGCCCTCCCTCATTAGGACCCTGGGATCCCAGCAGGCTACTGTGACCACATTAACTAAATGAAGGCAGTTGAGCCCTTGAGAAGCTGCCCACAGTGCATCTTTGGAGAGTGTCAAGACAAGGCCAAGGGTAAGATCCAACATTTGGAAATGGCTGCCTAGGAATCAGATGTGTGGGAGATAAGGGAAAGCGTTAGCACTAACCTCTGGGGAGGTGCTCACAAAGCTGTGGCTTCTTCCCCTCACTACATATTCAGAATCAACCATGAAGCCTAGACCACGAGAAGCCTTGGCCAGAGCAGATGCAGGGACTTTCCTACCGGTCTGACCTTTGTGCATAATGATAAAGATGCCTGCTCCAGTGAAGGAATTATAAAGAGGCAGACCCTCTGGGTGGACCGATTCTAGGCTGATGTAACCCTCAGGACCGAATGTGCCGTCTGGGGAGCTGAAGGCAGGCTGGTTTTCAGCCCTGACTCTCATCTACCTGGAAGGCTTACCTTTGTGAAGGACATATTTGCATAGTCCTCAAGATAGTCCTCCGTGAGTTGACACAATAGGGTGGAGGGAGGGTGGAGGTGTGGGTGTGGGTGTCCTTCTCTTCTTTAAGAAAAGGAATCACTTCTTTGGATGAAAGGGAACCTCAAGGTAAAGAGGAGTTGCTCTTCTGTAGTGGAAAACCTAACAAACCCCTCAAAGTTTGAAAAGGGCCCATGTTATCGATCCAATCTTGCCTTGTTTATAGACCACCCCCCTCATGAGGTGGGTCTTGCTTCTTTTGGGGATAAGGGAAGAACATCACCAAACAGGAATAGTAACACCTTCCTCCATTCTACTTCTCAGAATCATCAGGAGGCTCAAGTGAGACCATATACAAAAACCGTCTCCGTGGAGCACCTGGGTGGATCAGTCAGTTAAGCGTCTGACTCTTGATCTCAGCTCAGGTCGTGATCTCATGGTTCATGGGTTCGAGCCTCGCATCGAGCTCTGCACTCATGGCGAGGAGCCTGCTTGGGGTTCTGTCTCTCCTCTCTGTCCCTCACCTGCTTATGTTTTCTCTCTCTCTCTCTCAAAATAAATAAATAAACTTTATTAAAAAAAAAACAAAACAAAACTCTCTGTGAACCCCATAGCACTACATCAGCAAAAGTTAGTATCATCTGGAGGGTATGACCATTCATTCATACACACACCTGCTTCGTGCCTTCGGCCCCAGCCAGTTACCCAGCACTTCTCCCCACCGCGCACTTTCTGGCCAGCAGGAGGAATGCATATTGGCTGAATGAGTTGTTTCAGGGTCTCAGGCCAGGCCGTACTGAGCTGTAGCAGGGCAATATCATAGTCGAAGGTCTGACTATTATAGTACTCATGGACCACGATTCTCTTCACCGGGGAGACAAACTTGGCATTCCCCTGCACATACATCCCAAGGTGAGCAGTCCATGGCGTGGGGTCTGACAGCCTGGTGGGAAAGGAATGGAGCACAAAGTCAGTGGCTTGAAGAGCCATACATGGTTTGGATAGAAGCCATCTGCAGACAGATGAGGGCTGAGGAAAGGAGGCCTGCCTTTGAGTTCCTACTGTAGTCCCTGGCCCTGTCCACCGACATGGTGAAAAGCACAACTTTTCTCAGCCTCCCTGGTCTCCTAGTAAAACAAGAGATGAAGTAAGATGTCACAGGGGTGGTGCATGGTCTCTATATTCCAGACAATCCCCTCACTCATCCTAAGAAATTGCTGGAAATTCTGTTGTTGCCCCTGATATCTCATGAACCGCACACAGGTCAAGAATGTGAGTGATTGGAATTAATTTGTGACATTCTTCCTCTTCATGCTGACAAAGGCATTTGATGGGGACAGACAGGGCCCGTAAGACAGCCGTCTGGGGATCTTTTTGCCAAATTCAAATGATATGAATTCCAAAATAGTTTAGAAATCAAAGTGCTATAAGCAGGAATTTAATGAAATTCCTTCTTGTCATCTGCCAGAAGCCTTAAAGGTCACTGCTATAACTGCTCAAGCATGGCCATTCCCAAGGGGCCCCACTCTTTGTCAGCCCTTCCAGAATTCGAATTCTGAACAAATTCACCTGCACTTACCTTTAAAAACCTTCATGGCTGGTATGAGGGAGACAAGAGACAGGAGGGTTATTGTGTAGGATGACTTTCACTATCACTAATGGAATCACTGCTGTCTCTTGGCTCAACGGAATCTTTTTCTGCATGGGGGCCATTGTATATGCTGACTACAGTACATATTAATATACTCTTGTCATCTACTGTATTTAATGTAACTGGCAATAAGGCAGCAGAGGAAAGGGTCTATATCTGCAGGCAGCCTGGCCTAGAATGAAGCAAAGCATTCTCAAGCTTCCTCTTGTATGGAAAAGCAAAGGACTGTCCACAGGTGCTTTGAAGTGACAAAAAAAATACACCAGTGCCAGTTGTGGGCACCGTCCAACTTTCTGAAAAATCACTGTTTTCTACCAAACACCTCAGCCTGAGACGGAGCATCTGAGCCTGGGAGATGATTACCCACAATCCCACAGAGAAAGAGGGAGGCAGAGAGAAAAAAAACCATTGGCTCAGTTGTGATCATGTGATGTTTGGCATCACGTACTACTCACTACTCATATTGCGAGACATTGCTCATTTATCAAGTTACAATTTATTAGAGGGCCACCTGGGTGGCTCAGTTGGTTAAGTGCCCGACTTCATCTCAGGTAATGATCTCGAGGTTCATGAGTTTCAGCCCTAAATTGGGCTGTCAGGGCAGAGCCCGCTTGGGATTCTCTGCCCCCTTCTCTCTCTGCCCCACCCCTGCTCATGCGCAAGTTCTCAAGCTCGTGCTCTCTCTCTCTCTCTCTCTCTCTCTCAAAAATCAATAAACATTAGGGGAACCTGGGTGACTCAGTCAGTTAAGCATCCAACTTCAGCTCGGGTCATGAGCTCATGGTTCGTCAGTTCGACCCCGCATCGGGCTCTGTGCTCAGAGACTGGAGCCTGCTTCAGATTCTGTGTCTCCCTCTCTCTGCCTCTCCCCTACTCATGCTCTGTCTCTCTTTCTCAAATATAAATAAACATTAAAAATTTTTTCTAAAAACAAATAAACATTAAAAACATTTTAATGGTAAATCAAAAAAAAATTCTTAGAAATGTTTTCTTGTCTTGCAGAACACTTGCAGAGCAAGTTACCCGCCATCCAAGGTTTTACTGTATTTGGGCTTCATCTCATTTTGGCACAGAACTAAAACCCTTGGAGTTTCCTAAGTGACTAGAGTCACAAAGCTGTCTTTTGTTACGCTGTTACGTTAATGAGTGACTTTTGGACCCCACCTTAAGGCTGGGGGCTGGTTGCCAGGAGAACCAACACTGTGATTGAGGGTTGGAGCCTTCAGTCCCACTTGCTGACCTCTGAGGAGGGGAGAGGAGCTGGAGGTGGAATCCATCGCCAATGGCCAACGATTTAGTCAATCATGCCTTTGTAATGAAGCCTCTATAAACACCCAAAAGGACAGGGTTCAGAGAGCTTCCGGGTTGGTGAACGCGTGGAGATTCAGGGAGAGCGGTGCACCTGGAGGGGGCGTGAAAGCTCCTTGCCCTTTCCCTAAACCTTGTCCTGTGCCTCTCTTCCAATCTGCTTGTTCCTGAATTATACCCTTTTACAATAAACCAGTGATCTAGAAAGTAAAACGTTCCTCTGAGTTCTATGAACTGCTCTAGCAAATCAATCAAACCGAGGAACGGATGGTTGGAGTCACCAATCTATAGCCAGTGGGCCAGAAGGATTGGTGACAACCTGGACTTACCACTGGCTGAAGTAGGGAAGGAAGGACAGTCTTCCAGGTCCTACCAGGTTTAATCTGACCCTATCTAACACGTAGATAGGGTCAAACTTGAGTCAAATTGTAAGACAGTCAACTGGTGTCAGAGAATTGCTTGGTGGTGTGGGAACCCTCCTGCCAACCACCACATTGGAAATTGGGTGCAGAATCTTTACTGTTCCACTCTAAATACAAGTCCGGTGCCCATTCCCCACTCCTACACACACACACACACACACACACACCATTTGAACTAATGGAATGTCTCCAAGGGCAGCTTCCTTCCACAACTTGAGGGCAGATGCGTGGTCTGTGATGAGAGAGGGTGCCATCATAGAGTAAGAATTGAGATACCCTACCTGTTGCCATGGAAACAATGGGCCGCAGAAAGAAGCCACTCCCTGGAGATGACCGAGGCTCCGCAGTAGGCAGATCCCACAAAGTGGAGGCTGACCTGCCAAGGCCAACCCCCTTCCTGGGTGTCGGTTCCCCCAATGATGCGGTGGTGGGTGGAGAGACTCCTGCTGCAGCCTTTAGGAAAGAAGGCTCACATGATTTTAAAGCAGACTTGGAAGAAACACTGGAAACTAATCCAGGTTTCAAGCTACATTGGGAACTGACATACCAGGCAAGCAACTTGAAACCTCTTGTTTATCTAGAGAAAAGGCACCAATAAACCACTCACTCCGAAAACAGGTCAGGACCGAGAGTCTCCATATAATAAAGCGCATGACAGGAGGAGGGGACTTGTTAGCAACAGATGCCCTGATATGAACAGTAGCCTTTTATTAGAGAGGAAAAGATTAGTTTGAAAAGCAATAGAGGGGCGCCTGGGTGGCGCAGTCGGTTAAGCGTCTGACTTCAGCCAGGTCACGATCTAGCGGTCCGTGAGTTCGAGCCCCGCGTCAGGCTCTGGGCTGATGGCTCAGAGCCTGGAGCCTGTTTCCGATTCTGTGTCTCCCTCTCTCTCTGCCCCTCGCCCGTTCATGCTCTGTCTCTCTCTGTCCCAAAAATAAATAAACGTTGAAAAGCAATAGAATTTGAGAGCGTCTTTGGAGTGGTGCTGATTTGAGAGGAAGCATTTGAGAGAGAATTTCTAAGTCCAAGACAAATGAAAATGTACTAAGAAAAACTAGTTATCAGAGCAATTATTTTCCAGTGTAAATAGTATTGACAACAATGCATAGTTAACAAGTTGCCACCTGGACAATTAGAGACCACATAATAACATGTGGCAGATTACAGTTCTCAGGTGATAGTTAAAGAAAGAAGCAGCCCTTGGCATTGATCATAACACAAGGCCTAAATAACAGTCATCTGCTGTGTTCCCATATCTATATCTTTTCTAATGGATTTTTTTTTTTTATTTACGAACTTCTCCCTTAATTAGAATTATTAGAATGTGGAAGTTCTCATTACAAACATCAGGTGCTTTAATGCTTGTTATCAAAAAAGCAGATAGAATCCATTCTAGAACTTTTTTTAGCTTATTTATTTATTTATTTATTTAGAGAGTATGTGAGAGAGCATTTGCGAGTGGGGCAGGGACAGTGGGGGAGAGAGAGAGAGAGAGAGAGAGAGAGAGAGAGAGAGAGAATCCCAAGCAGGCTATGTGCTGTCTGAGCAGAGCCTGATGTGGGGCTCGATCCCACAAACCGTGAGATCATGACCTGAGCCAAAATCAAGAGTCTGAGGCTTCGCCGACTAAGCCACCTAGGCACCCCCAGAATTTTTAATTTTGAGAAACCATTTCAGATGCAGTTCACCAATATTTACTATTCTTCCCTGAACCCGTGGCAACTTTTGCCAGGGCGATTTACACTAAGAAGGGAATGCAAATGAAAAACTGGTGAACTGAGGAAGGAATACAGGGAGTCAGAAGGAACATATTTCTACTCACTGCAGCCTTGTTCATCGCTTCCATCTGGGCAGTCCACAGTCCCATCACATTGTGCGTTTTGTTTCCTAAAGCAAATATCATTGCCACACTTAAAAGTTCTGTTGTTACATGGAATGCCTAAAAAATGAACAGAAGAGGGAAGAAGTTTTTCCTGCCCAGAAACAGACTTGATTGAATGACACTCAGCTCCATCCTGCAAGAGTGGTGTAGACATAGCATCGGTATTTGTTGCTCCGGGAAGCCTGGCTGAGGGCGATGCAGCAACCCTAACAGTGACCAGTCCCCTCACCTCAGTAGAAGAAGGCAGGTGCACCTGTTGAGAAGCAATCAGATGGTCTCTCCTTTCTTCCACTAGAGGTGAGATGAAGAGAAGGTCGCTATATCGGTAGCTTTAGGCCACGGCCTCTTTGCTATTAATTATTTTGTCTTGGGGCGCTTGGGTGGCTCAATCGGTTGAGCATCTGACATCGGCTCAGGTCATGATCTCATGTTTCATGGGTTCAAGTCCTGCGTCGGGCTCTGTGCTGACAGCTCAGAGCCCGGAGCCTGCTTCAGATTCTGTGTCTCCCTCTCACACTCTGCCCCTCCCCCGCTTGCACTCTGTCTCTCTCTCTCTCTCAAACATAAATATTAAGAAAAAAAAGTTACTTTGTCTTGTACTCCAAGAAAAGTTGGAACAAAAATCAATACCATATTCAATCCTTTTATACCAGTAGGGGGGAAATGGGCGGGCTCTGTGAATCACAGCACATTTATTCACATCCCCCGTGGTATGTGTTTCTGTAGGGGCCAGAATAGGACATGTCCTATCACGGTATCTGGCAAGTCCCACCGTATCACATCCTCAGGATCTGTTAGTCTCGAACAGCATTAAAAGCAAGTAAGCAATGAAAATCTTCCAGTATTCACATGGACACATACACACACAATACACATACTCCACCCAAGTTAGAGTGACCAACTGTCCCCTTTATCCTGGGGCCAAAAGGATTCCTCGGGAACAGGGGAAGTCCTGGGAAAACCGGGGCAAGTCAATTGCCCAACCCTGCAGAGGTACTTCGGTTCTGACTTAGAAGAATGTACAGGAAACACATCAAAGTGCAGAGGACGCTCCCTCACGTTGAGTGCAGTTCTGCTCATCCCGGCCATCCTCACAGTCCCTGAAGCCGTCACAGACCAGAGGGCCATGCTGCCTGAGGGAGCTGGTGTTGCAAGCAGGTTTAAGTGTCACTGGAATGAGAACAGACAGAAAGCTCATGAGCCTGAAACATCAGCCAGCCTCTGAGACCCAGCAGCGCCCCTCCGACGCGGCAGATGGTTAAGACGACTTACATAAAATAAAAAGCGTGTTTTCGTCAAACTGACACCTGCATGAGAAAAGCAGAGGTTGAAACTTTGCTGTAATTCCCAGTGCTTTGAGATTGTCAAATCGGATTTTTGCTTTTGCATAAATCTATTAAACTCTGGCAATTTGTTTACCTAATTACAATTAAATGCATCGTGAGATTTTCCTTGAAGGAAAACAAAAAGTCATAAGCTGTTATCTAAATGGAACTTCTCTACCTTTCTAAACAAAATGGGAGTGTCCTTAGATTGAGGGTTTTTGTTGTGTTCATCTCTGCACCTCAAGTCCCTGAGTACAAAGTAGGTGCTCATTAAAGGTTTGCTACCTAGATGAACAAATGTGAGATCTTAAAAGACTGTGTGTAAGGAAAACTCTTGTTAAAATCATTTTGCCCTGGGGCACCTGGGTGGCTCAGTCAGTTGAGCATCTGACTTTTTTAAAATTTTTTTTTTTTTTCCAACGTTTATTTATTTTTGGGACAGAGAGAGACAGAGCATGAACGGGGGAGGGGCAGAGAGAGAGGGAGACACAGAATCGGAAACAGGCTCCAGGCTCCGAGCCATCAGCCCAGAGCCTGACGCGGGGCTCGAACTCACGGACCGCGAGATCGTGACCTGGCTGAAGTCGGACGCTTAACCGACTGCGCCACCCAGGCGCCCCGAGCATCTGACTTTTGATTTCCATCGTTGATTTCAGCTCAGGTCATGACTCTGGGGAGTCATGAGCGTCGAGCCTGCTTAAGATTCTCTCTCTCTCTCTCTCTCTCTCTCTCTCTCTCTGTCTCTAACCCTCCCCTGCTCATACTTTCTCTCGCTGTCTCTAAAATTAAAAACAAAAAAACTGATTTTGCCCCAAGGAATCCATTTCCTGAATTAGGAAACAGCATTGTAAATTTACCACAATTGTTCTTTGGAATATTTTCATGAACTGCCTTTGGACAAGTGACAGGCACAGTTATATTAGCAAGCACTCTTTGAAGGTATGATTCCTTAGACATTTCTGGTTTTGTGAAAAGTGATCATTTTTGTTATCTGCTCCTGTTTCTCCAGCGGCATCTCTTGTTGGGGGCTGAGGGTAGCAAAGGTTGGATATTGCTACCCTGAAATAGCTCACTGAGCTTCCGGGAGTACCTAGCTGACTCCTAGAGAATGGTTTCTAAAATGGCACAATGATAAATAATCATTGCGATGATTATGATAATCACATGTGATAAATGATTACCAGAAACAGTCCTTCTTATAAAGTAACAATAATCACTTTTGTTTGGAGCATCATAGCAGGAAATGATAATAGTGTAAAAAATACCAGCAACCTCAGTCACTGTATAATGGCCAGTATTTATTTTCTTAAACAACAGAAAATGCAGTAGATTGAAAAGGTCAATGAGCCATAAGTTAAGAGATTTTTATTCTGTTTTGCCAAAAACAAAATAAAGGTGTGGAACCATAGGTTATTTTTCATGACTAGAATTGTTTTCAGTTAGTTATGTTATATTAACTATAACATTTCTCCAAGAATATGAAAGAAATTAAATAGCTTCACACATTGTATTTGAAGAAATTAAATAGCATCACAATTGTATTTGAATTAAACTCCAGATCTTTAGGAGAAAGTGTTGCCAATCGTGTCATATGGTCCAGTGAACTATCCTCTCCATATTACTCCCTGAAACCAGAGGTAGACTCAAGAATGATGTGCAAATAGTAATGAAAAACCAGAAGGAGAATCTCTATCCAAAATAAGAATATTCAATACCCCACCCTTTAGTCATTGCAGATGCAATGTTGATGCAAACTACACTGGTAATTATAGCAATAATAATAATTCTTTCATTCACAATGACTATGTTCCATAAATGAACATGCTCAAGGAGTTTACTCTCTGCAGATTCTGAGCTTCTCTCTAGATAAAAGATCTATTCTTTAAAATAGGATAGTTAGTTTAAGATTGTGATTGGTTGCATTATTAGCCACAAATTCTCACTCCCTGTGGTAGTATTATACACTCCCAATCCTTGCCATGCCCCCAGAGTGTGCAGTATAAACTTCCTTGACCCTTGACTATGGCCTTAGCTATATGACTCACTTTGACTGATGGAATATAACATAAGTGATGGTGTGCCAATTCCAAGCCCAGAACCTAAGAAGAACCATGTATTTTTGCACGCCCTTCCTTTACCTCTACCCTGCCATGGCTAGCCCAACAGTTCAACGAGGAAAAGAGCATAAGGAGTAGACCTGACCCCAACCTGGAAAGAACCATGTTTATGGGGATCTGCTGCTTAAAGCAGAGCCACCCAGCTGAGCCCAGGCTAGATGTGTCATATCTTAAACAACCCTTGGATGCATGGCCCAGAATAAATGGTTGTTGTAAGCCACTGAGTTTTGGGGTCGCTTGTTATGCGGCAATAGATAACAGCTACAAAGACCCATATATATGCTAGTAGATACCATGGCCCAGAAAAGTTATTTCTTCATAAGAAAGCCATAGTAAATTTTGAATACCCACCACAGAAAAGCTCATCACTTTCATCAAAGCAGTCATTTACTCCATCACATCGCTGGGTCTGAGGGACACACAAACCAGAGGAGCATCTAAAAGATCCAACAGGACAGGCTAGAGATGATAAAACACAGAAAATCTTGTGTGAGTACCTAAAAGTCATCAGACCACACTAAAAAAGAATGACGACGTGTTAGGTGATCAAGGAATTGGCAATATAGTGATAGTAATTACACAATTGCTCCATCAGACCAAGCTATAGGTGGTAACTGAAAGACGAAAAAGGTGAATTTAGGAGAGCAAAGAAAGTAAACTAACCCACCAGAAGCTCTGGGTCGGCATTGCATCCAGGTCACATGTCCAATCAAACTTCTACTACCTCTTTCATTGACTCAGCAAACCGGCTTTGTCATTGACTTGGAGAAAGTGAAAGCTGGAAGATACTTTAGAGAGTCCAGCATGCTTGATGTGCAGTCTTTAGACTCCCCAGGGAATTATAAATGGCCTTCTGGTGCCTCTGAGTCCCGTACAATCAGATGCATTACTCTGAGGAGTCTGCTTCTAATTCCATTATCAAGCGACTTCTGTCCTCAAATATATTAGTAACCACTGATCTTAGACACATGGACCTACAGAGATTAGCGACTGTCCTTAAAACTCCGGACTCCTGCCTTCTACCTCCCACTCCACTTCAACCAGGCTACTCATCAAAGATCCATTCCCTGCCTGATAAATCCTGGGCTTATAGCTAAATATATTAGGAACAATAAATCCTTCTTCATTGCTATGGTCTGAATGTTTGTGGTCCCCACAAATTCATATGTTGATAACCCAGTGTCCATTGTGATGATATTAGGAAGTAGGGCCTTAGGGAGGCGATTAAGTGATGAAGGCAGAGGCCTCATGAATAAGATGAATGCCTTTATAAAAGAGGCCCCGCAGAGGTCCCACAAAAGAGGCCCCACAGAGCTCCCACACTGCTTCCGCACATGAGGATACAAGTCTGTGACCCAAAGACAGCCTTCACCTGACCATGCTGGCATCTTGATCTCAGATTTCCAGCCTCCAGAACTGTAAGAAATAAGTTTCTGTTTTTTACAAGCTACCCAGTCTGTGGTAGAATAGCCCAAATTGACAAAGACACTCCCCTTGGGCAAAAGAATGGGGAAAAATGCATGGGCAGGTCGACCACTATCTCACTGGCACAAGATGGAGAGTTTCTAGAAAATATTCATGGTTTGGGGCACCTGGGTGGCTCAGTAGGTTAAGCGTCTGACTTTAGTTCAGGTCATGATCTCGAGGTCCGTGAGTTCGAGCCCTGCGTCAGGCTCTGTGCTGACAGCTCAGAGCCTGGAGCCTGTTTCAGATTCTGTGTCTCCTCTCTCTCTGCCCCTCTCCCACTCACGTTCTGTCTCTCAAAAATAAATAAATGTTTTTAAAAAAATTACAAAACATATATTCATAGTTTGAAGAAACAATTAAAAGTAAGATGGCTCATGGGGCACCTGGGTGGCTCAATGGGTTAAGCGCCCAACTTCAGCTCAGGTCATGATCTCGCAGTTCACAAGTTCGAGCCTTGCATGTTGACAGCTCATAGCCTGGAGCCTGCTTCAGATTCTGTGTCTCCCTCTTTCTCTGCCTCTCCCCTGCTCATGCTCTCTCTCTCTTTCAAAAATAAATAAACATTAAAAATTAAAATAGATAAAATGGCTCACTATTCACCTAAATTCTTGCTGAAAATTGTAATATTCTGATATTCAGAAGTGTAATACTTCAGATCCAGAAGCAGGTATATTGGCAAAGAAGAAAGGTTCTAAATGAGCTTTCTGTCAGTCTTATCCTTATGGCCTTCTAAATGGTTAGCCCTTACTTGCCCCCTTTTAAAATGGGTGGAGAATTTCCTGAGTCAATATCTACTCTCTCCAGCTCTAAAGACTTCCCTCAAACACTGCTTTTCCTACTGACCACTTCCTGGCTACTGTTCCAGTGGTTCTCGGTGTGAAGGGCAACATTTTGAGGGCTGATCAGCTGTCCATATGGGTCATGGGCCAAAGTGAGTCACAACAGTTGCCCTGTGATCCACCAAATGTTTTATAAACATCATATTTACAAAGATTTATGAATAGCAAAAATAATAAATCAAGAAATGGATTTGTTCCCATTTGAAAAAAGGAGGGGGGGGTGCTCCTGGGTGGCTCATTCTGTTGAGTTTCTGGCTCTTGATTTTGGCTCAGGTCATGTCTTACAGTTCATGAATTCGAGCCCCACATGGGTCTCTTTGTTGATGACGCAGAGCCTGCTTGGAATTCTCTCTCTCCTTTCTCTCTATCTGCCCCTCCCCTGCTTGTGTGCGCATGTGCTCTCTCGCGCTCTCTCTCTCTCTCTCAAAATAAATAAACATTAAAAAAAAAGAGATGAGCTTGTCTCATATTTCAGAAATTATGTAAGAAACTATTTTTCAATTGTAACAAATAATTCTATTATTTCTTCTAGAATTTAAACTGTAGCCATAATAAATACAGAATTTTATGTATTATTTATTATACATTTTTATATAACACATATTTATAATATATTTATTTACGTATTATTATAAAATATAATAGTAAATAGCAGAAATAAATCCATTTTTAAAGTTTGTTTATTGATTGATTGATAGATTGATTTTGAGAGAGAGAGAGAGTGAGTGGGAGAGGGGCAGAGAAAGAATCCCAAGCAGGCTCCACACTGTCAGTGCAGAACCTGACGTGGGGCTCGGCCCCACGACCCATTAGATCATGACCTGAGCTGAAGTCGGACACTTACCCACCCAAGCGCCCCATAAATAAATCAGTTTTTATTCCATAATTTCTCAAGTTTTAGAGTTATAAAGTATTAGCCTCTGTTTAACCATGTACTAAGATTTTCTAAAGAGCCAATCCCAGGCTTACGTTGACTAATGTTGTAACTGCCATATTCCACCAACAGTGGCTTGTCGGAAAGCCTTGAACTGCAGTGCAGCTGAATGTGAGCGAGCGAGCTGGGCACTCGGAAAATCGTCTGGTGATCCATGTAGGAGCCACAGTACCTGAGGAGACAAGAGTCAGGGAAGAGGGTCTGCCAGCTGCATTCCCACTGACCGCGAACTCACTAATACTTTGGTACTTGGGGCTTCGTAAGCAGAGATGCTTATGGCAGAGCTAACAGTAGTTGTCCATTCTATCTAAGCCTCTGTGATTGGGTAACTTCTGTCCCCTCGATTTTCTACTCTGCTAAATACAGCTGCGGTACTATTGACTGCTACCTGTTGTTTTGCTCACAAACACTTATAAACAGAAGAAGTATGGGTCTTCTCTTTTTTCTGCATAAATAACCACATAACAGTAAGAAGTGCCTGCTTTTGCCCACAAACCTACCTATGGAGCAGAGTGGAATCCATGAGCTGAGGCTGAAAATATGCAAAGAATCCCAGAAACACTTAAAGTAAAGCACATGCAATATTTTTTCAAACTAAAGTGAAAACTGAGGTGCGCTCTGAGGCTTGTCGTTGGCAAAATTTCAAAGTAGTAATGTCTGGCTGCAATATTTCCTTACCTTGACTTTTCTTACCTTTTGTCCTAAGAGGAAATGTCTCTCCTGTTAGGAATTCTTATTATACGAACACTGTGGTTAGTAGAACATGAAATATTATTACCCTGGGGGCCTATGATAAGTTAGATCTTTGCTCTGTGTAGGCAAAGTTCTTTCCAGGGTGAAACCTGCAAGGTCGCAAAGGGAAACAGCAAACACACGGGTTGAGGAGTGGAATCTGTGAATGCCAATCACTCCTAGCTGCCAAAACACGTGGGAACCACAAAAGTTCCAGGGATCAGACGCTGGCATTCTGCCGGAGGACCACAGAGGTAACCCATGACTTTAAGGTTCAAAAGAGGAAAGTATTCATTTATATTTCAGGAAGAATCTTTTGCAGTTAGTTAAATTTCAGGCCCTGATGGGCTGGTAGACTAGCTCCTGGAACAGAGGAAGAGATAACAGCCATAGGTAGGTGGTCACTTTGCCAAATGGGAGCCAGGCTCTGATAGGCACCTGGCATCCACGTTAACCTTTTGGGGCCAGATTCTACTCCAGCTGGTCATCTTGGGATCAGATTCCTGTGTTCTGAAAACATGATTATTGTTATTGGTGTCTCATAGTGATTTTATTTGTGCTCTCCATTAGCATTTACTAGAGCTTTCTCGTGAAGATCAATCTTACCGGGATGTTAAGGAGGAGTCAAGGACTCTTTGAACACATGTTTTGGCTGGAGTTTAGAGAGGAACAGTACGGAATGGAGCACAGTGGTAGCTAAGGGAACCAAAGTAACAACAACAACAACAAAAATAGTGAGAAATTGGAGAAACCCAACAAGAGTCAGTTTACAGGTACAGGCACATGACAGGTAAGAAAACCAAGAAGTAAATAAGTGAAGTAACGTGTTAAAGTTCGAAAGAGCAAGAAAGTGGAATCAGGATTAGGACACAAGTCCCCCTGGTATTAAATCTAAAGATTAACCCTCCCAAGTTTTCTTCATAACTGTCTTGACATTTTTGGGTTGTACTGTTCTGTTCATTTTCTTTTGCTTTGTTTTTTGCTTGTTTCTTGTTTGTTAAGACCATTACATATGATTTTGTTTTGCTTGTAAAAATAAATAAATAAATAAACCCTGGTACTTTCTAGTGCACCAACAGCTTTCCCTTCGTGAACTTTGCTCTGCAAAACTTCATCGAAAGGACATCCATTCCTTTAGGGTCATATGTTGCATTGTAGCTGCCCTGAGCGGCTACACCCTATTCCCATGTTCTCTGAACTCACAATCACTGGGCATCCTGGTGGCGGCATTACTTTTTTCTGCTTCCCCTTTACAAACCCAATGCCTTTAGGCAACTTTTCAGCAAGGTGTCAGAAGTTAGTTCAATTACAGCCTTTCCTTTTTAGATGAAAAGAACTGATAATGGGAAGGGCTGGCATTTTAAATCCTAAGGGTGCAACTAACATCAAAAGAATCTGATAGGATTTCAGCCAGGCAAACTTCAGTCAAACTGAAGAGCCAGCCCTTCAGGGAAAGTATTTAAGCAGAGAGAGTTCCTGATTCTGATTCCTTGTTAGAAAATCCTGCTCATACTTTGACAGCAACCCTTCCTAGGTGGTAGCAGTTGTTACTTAGAAGGAAAAAAAAATAGTATCTAGTTCTGAATGATAGCTCTATCTTACCCATACAACTTTATAAAAGAATTGTAAAGAGTTGTTTTTTCAACCTCTATCTAATTAAGTATCAAAATGCAGCATTCATAAAATTTGGTGGGGGGGGGGGGCACATTCTATAGTATTTATCCATCCAAAGTAATTTCCAAGGCAATTTTTTTTGACACGCGATGTTGCAATAGTTTCAGGTGTATAACACAGTGATTCAACAACTATCCCAAACAATCTCACTCATCATAATAATGACTAATATTTTCTTTTGGTGTGTGGTATGCATTAGCTCATTGAATCCTTACCAAAAAAATCCCACCTTAACAAGTAAGAATTATTACCTCATTTACAGACTGAAAATCAAAGAGGTTAAGTAATTTGTCCTAGTTAATATAGGTACTAAATTACAGAGCTCAAATTTGAACCCAGGTTTTCTGTCTCCTGCACAATAGACCCTGATTCAAAATCATTTCCAATAGGAATACAAGGCACATCTAATAATGGTCCAAGAATGCTCTTAAATCAGATAGGATATATTCCAGTGAAGGCAGAACCCATGACTGCATAGCACATAATCCGAGCGTCTAAAGGAAATGAAAGAAGGCAGTTCAGGAAAATCATTTAGAAAAGGAAAGTTTCATTCATGGATTAACAGTGAGCAAAGAATTAGCAGGCAAATCCCTTAGGCTAACCTCACAAAAATTCTTCCTTCAAAGTAAACTTAGAAGCTATTCTGCTACAAAGACAGGACATTCTCTATTTTTAAATACAAGACCTAGTACAACTTTAGAAGCAAATAAACAATAAAAATAACTAAGACGCAAATTAAGGGTGAGAGTGAGGAGATCCTGGGTCAGTTCGGGAAGCTCAGACACCTCGATTTCTCTAATCAGCCTCAACCCATGCGCCAGGATACAGCCAGACTGACCCAACCTGTCCTACTGCACACAATTGGCTAATGGTTTTTAATTTTTGTATCACCAGGACTCCTATTTACTATTTCCTCCAGGGCTCCATGGTTTGAAAGACTTTATCTGCCAAGCTATTTTTGTAAAGTATAGAGGGTGCACACCCATAGCCCAGCAGCAAAGAGCAGTGGCCCAGCCAGGACTTGGGAGCCATAAAACACGGATTTGAATCCTGGCTTAATCACATATGAGCTGAGTGACCTTGAGCAAGTTATTTAACTCCTGTATCCCTCAATTTCCCTCTCTGTAAATCGTTAAGTGCAAACTCTTTGGGGACAAGGGATCCAAGGCTTTGAACCTTTAGGTGAGGCCTTTCATCAGATTCTTTACATATGGAACCCACTTACATTTGTTCATTAATTTCCCACCATCCATGGTCACAGCCTTTCACGCTCTTCTTGGTTATTGAATAATTATGGAATTTCAGTGCTACGCCAAGTGTTGATAAGGAAGTCTGTGAAAAACAAACATTAAGTCAGAAAAATGTTTCAACTGAAGGATATGTTTCAGGCTAAGTTTCCTCACTCAGAACTCATTCCCTCAGCTTGCCGCTTTTAGGGCATTTTATTCTTTGTGCCCTATTATGATACGAGAAGATAGGATTCCATAGGCAGAGAGGGAAAGATTAGGATCTGAGGTCCCTGGGTGGGGAACAACACCTATTTTGGAACAATGCTGGGAGTGTCTGACCACAGCAAACCCCCAGGCCATAAGGTTCCTCTTAAGAATATAACAGAGACCACCTACTGGTCCTCAGGTTTCCCCTCTGGAATTTGACAGAAGACCTAAATATGGCCACAGACCACCCCTCGTACAATGGAAATGAGCCAATCAGGAATGGACAACCCAGCACCTAGAGTTATCCAGCCAATAAGTGTAGAACCTGAGAAGGAACAAGGGAGAGGGGAAGGGGCAGGGCTGACCAGAACCTTATGAAACGAGAACCCTTGCCTATAGTGCTCGGACATTCACTTTCGAATGTCCCCTCTCTGTGAAGGGGAGACATACTATTCTTCCTTTCTAATCTTATATTCTAATAAACTTTTGCCTGCTGTTCCTTTTGTGTCCACCTCTTCATTTTCCAAGTGGAGGAGACAATGAATCCCCGGTATTACGGGAAAAAACCTTACAACACTATGGCCTTTGGTGGGATAGACCAGTACCTCCCCTACCCTGCAACAAACCAGAATGAGGAGAGCGTAATAGAGAGGGAAATGGGTGGCCCAGTGCTAGGGAGCTGCTCTAAGGCCCCAGTTTTGAGTGAGCTGGGTAACATGGGACATATTAGATTATCTCTAGGTATCAGTTTCCTCCTTGTAAATGAGCTTAACTTTGAAAACACCCACTTGTTAATGAATGCACACAGTTTCCTCCTTCAGTAACAATGACATAGTTCCTTTAAAGCACTATTCAGATTATTTAGATAACAGAAGTGAATCAGCATCCTCTTCATATTAAACCTGGGTATTCCTGAAGGCAGTTACTAAATCACTCCCAGGTCTGCTGAGACCAGATCAAACAAGAAAGAGGCTGCCCAAACGGCACACACCCACGTGAGTGTGCATGCGTGTGCGCACACACATCTGACCTTTTTATGACATTGTATGACGTACACATACATTGTGTTATGTCATGATTTTAGTTTTTAAGTTTTTTAAATCTTTTTTTTTAATGTTTATTTTTGAGACACAGAAAGAGAGACAGAAGGCAAACAAACAGGGGAGGGGCAGAGAGAGAGAGGGAGGCACAGAATCCGAAGCAGGCTCCAGGCCTGCCGAGCTGTCAGCACAGAGCCCTACATGGGGCTCATGACCCCAGACGAGATCATGACCCCAGCCAAAGTGAAACGCTTAGCCAACTGAGCCACCCAGGGACGCCTCCTTTTTTTTTTTTTTTTAAGAAATTAATTTTAACCGATTTTTATTGCTCTGACATTTAGTGTTGTAGTGCTGTCATTTGTATTTGTGATGTATTTGATGTTACAATGTCTTTGTTGTATGTACTTCTTTCTAACATGTATTTAAATACTGTAGCCCTCATCCCTTAACCTATCTTGCAGAGAAAATGATTCAGGCTATTTATTTACTTATTTATTTATTTAAATTAAGTAATCTCTACACCCAACACGGGGCCCCAACTCAGGACCTTGAAACCAAGAATTGCACGCTCCATCAACTGAGCCAGCCGGGCGCCCCCATGTCTCTCATTTAAACAACACGACGACACAGGAAGGAAGTAGGAGTCCTATTTTATGGAAGAAGTCAAGACTAACCAAAAATAAGTGACATTCCCGATGTTACCCTGCATTTCTCTGAAGGCCGCTTTTTCTCAATGTATCATGCCACCTGGAACACTGACAG
This sequence comes from Puma concolor, assembly GCF_028749965.1. Taxonomy (NCBI): domain Eukaryota; kingdom Metazoa; phylum Chordata; class Mammalia; order Carnivora; family Felidae; genus Puma; species Puma concolor. Next base: position 101,338,682 of record NC_141675.1, read on the forward strand.
TGAGGGTTCAAGGGGAACCAGACGGTCTTATGTGCAGCAAACGCCAAGGGCTCCTGAGAACATACATCGATTTATCCCCCCAGTCTTGTCATCTTACTGTTTCTTCACATTAAAAATAAATAGATGTCAACTAAGAGATAATAAATATCTAGAGTAATCAGTGTAATTTTCTAGCGGAAGAATATATTCCAATGTAGCCCTCCACAAGAAGGTTACGTGGGAGTTTTCACTGTGTTCCATCGCTCCAAAGTAAAATAGACTTATATGCACTCCCCAATCTCCAAAGCCTCTCCACGGAGAAAGGAAGTAAGTCTCTTTGCACACCAGGTTCCACTGACACAGAATTGCACACAAGTCTACACCTGAGCCCAGACTGACCAAGAGGCATTACTGATATTATCCAGCTTGACAAGTGGGGTAAAGCAGGGCAGTTCCACAAACACCGTGAGCTCTTTTGCTCAACAAATGGACAAAAATTAAAAACTGCTGGGGCACCTGGGTGGCTCAGTAGGTTGGGCGTCCAACTTCGGCTCAGGTCATGATCTCGCGGTCCGTGGGTTCGAGCCCCGCGTCGGACTCTGTGCTGACAGCTCAGAGCCTGGAGCCTGTTTCAGATTCTGTGTCTCCCTCTCTCTCTGACCTTCCCCCATTCATGCTCTGTCCCTCTCTGTCTCAAAAATGAATAAACGTTAAAAAGAATTAAAAAAAAAAACCCTGCTAAGTATGCTATTTCCTTCTGTGTCCTGTATTCTCTGTTCCCACTGCCCAACCCACGCCTTTGCTTTGGGAACTTTTACCAAATAAGGGGAGAAAGTCTCCTGATTTGGACCTGCTGTGTTAAAATATTTCTCTAGTCAGTGACAGCGACAGGATGCAGGACGTGCTTTATCCTTATCACTTCTCACTCGCCAGTGGTTCTATACATACAACTCAACCCATCTCCCACTGGCACTGGGAACTTCCGTGGTTAGATGCTTGCCACAGAAGCAGGGAAGAGGGATTCATCTCTGGGGAACCCCACCTATTCCCTAGGTGACAGGAGGAGGTGAATTTACACGGCCCACAGTATATTGCTTATGTGGGATGCATCTAAACTGGTGGGTGCTAGGCTGATGGCATCGGTTATATAACAATTCAAAACCCCACTCCACATTTTTCTTCTAATATTCCATAGCAAAATGCATTCGTTGAAAATCAAAAAGAAGGAAAACAGAAAGGTAAATACTCAATTCAGTGATTGTTATGAAACAGGGAAGCTGAGGAAACCCAGGAAAGGAGGGGGTGCTGAATTTACTTAATGGAGGGGCACATGATTCCTTTTAATGCTGCCTGGGTCACTTTCTATTTGAGTAACCTCTGGCAAATGGCTTGCCCCCAGTTCTATTGCCTTATCCATAAAATGTGACCAGAGTCTCTTTCCTATATCAGCGGTATGTTTTAAGAGCAAATAAAAATGTGTGTGCCCTAAACAAATGCAGGTGACATATTATAAGCCTCAATACTCCTTTTTGCTATTTCTTATTTCACCACACCTTCTTCCCCCACAGTCTGTAAGCTCTGAGACAACAAGGACTTTACCTTGTTACTAAGTGTTCCCTATGGTTACATGCCTGAAACTGACATTCAATGAATATTTGTTTATTCTTGGGAGAAGAATCAGAGGAACTTTAAGTTGGAGCGGGAGTTAATCCTGCTCAGGTAAATGAGACCTTAAAAACTCAGCCGAGGGGCATCTCGGTGGCTCAGTCGGTGGAGCTTCGGACTTCGACTCAGGTCATGATCTCACGGTTCGTGGGTTCAAGCCCCGTATCAGGCTCTGTGTTGACAGCTCAGAGCCTGGAGCCTGCTTCGGATTCTGTGTGTGTCTCTCTCTGCCCATCCCCCACTCAGGCTCAGAAAAGAAAAGAAAAAAGTCAGCTTGAAAGTGAGTTTGCAAAAGGGATTGATTGCTCTTCAGTTACATCTGGAAGTTGGACCAGGCACTAAGAAGGATGGAGAATAATAGAAATCAACTCTTGTGTATTAAAGGGTTTATCGTTTTACCATGACTTGAGTCAATATTTTTGTCACTTAGGTCATTCTTCCCAGTTGTTTACAATAAATTCAAAGCTATTTGACAGGTGCCTTTTTTTTTTTTTTAAATTTTTTAATGTTTACTTATTTTTGAGAGAGAGAGAGAGAGAGACAGAGCATGAACAGGGGAGGGTCAGAGAGAGGCAGACACAGAATCTGAAGCAGGCTCCAGGCTCTCAGCTGTCAGCACAGAACCTGCTGCCGGGCTTGAACTTACAAACTGAGATCATGACCTGAGCCAAAGTGTGATGCTTAACCGACTGAGCCACCCAGGAGCCCCCAATAATTTTTTTTTTACATGATTTCCATTTGCAGAAATATGCAATCACACAATTTTAGGTAGCTGTTCAAAGTGGTCCAAGAAAGGAACAGCTTTATTTAACCTCATGCTGAAGAGGACCAACCTTGACCTCTGGGAAATGGTGTCACCCACCAAGTCTATCCCTAATATTTCCTGTCTTCCCTCTCCCATTCTCCACTCCCCCAGGGGCATGCTTTTTGCCTTATAAAGAATTCTTTTTATTTAGCATTTCTAACTCTCAACCCCTAGGGAAACAATCTGATATTCTAATTTACATTCTGACTAGAACAATGTTTGAGGATCTTCACTGTAGGGCTTATGGCTTATTATGGAATCACATTTATTTCACCTGAAAAGAATTTCAAACATTTGACAGAGCTTTTGGGAATGGTGCCTTTCCTGTTCTGGATGTCATAAAAAAGATCCATCTGCTCTTCGGAGAGATGGAAGAGACAGATTTGCAGTCTCTCCTGTTCCTTACCCAAGTTGCGAGAGGCACTTGAGGTACTGAGATTCTGCTGCCCTGATGAGGCATTAAGAATCTGGTGGTGAGCGAGTCCAGAACCTTTGGGTTTTAGTTGTTTTGGAAATGTTTGCAACAATGATAAAAAAAATAAGTTAAGGATGTATGCCATTAGGACACTGAGACTAAGTACACATTTGGGTGTAATAAAATTATTAAAACTATTTAACTCTGGGGCGCCTGGGTGGCTCAGTTGGTGGAGCTTTGGACTTCGGCTCAGGTCATGGTCTCTTGGTTCGGGAGTTCGAGCCCCGCATCGGGCTCTGTGCTGACGGCTCAGAGCCTGGAGCCTGCTTTGGATTCTGTGTCTCCCTCTCTCTCTGCCCCTCCCCCGCTCATGCTCTGTGTGTCTCTCTCTCTATATCAAAAATAAATAAACATTAAAATTTTTAAAAAAATATTGAACTCTTTGGGGCACCTGGGTGGCTCAGTTGGTTAAGCATCCGATTCTTGGTTTCAGCTCAGGTCACGACCTCATGGTTAACGAGATGGAGCCCCATGCCTGCTTTGTTCTCCATAGCACTATGTAACATACTATATACATTTTTGTCACCTGTCTCCCCTTACTGTATGGTAAGCTTCATGTTGGATATCACGGATCCCAGTCTCCAGAATACTGCCTGACACATAGTAGGCAGTTAATAATAACATGTTGAATGAATGCAAACCATAAACTGCTTGCCACTTACATCCACTTGCTGTGCCTCACAAAAATGATTTTATACATATACGCTGAAAGAGCCTTCCATGAAAGGCTTCATGACCTTCCATGAGACACTAAAGTTGGAGAAAGAAAAACAGTTATAGACTAAAATTTTAAAGACAAAAAAAAAAAAAAAGATTGAACTCTCTGTTAAGGACCAGAGATGTATATATTTCATATACATTTACATCTTGGTTTGCTTATACAACTGAAATATACATTGCCTAATTAAATTTATTATTTCTTTATTATTCTTACTATAATGCTGATAGTGAAAGAAGTAAAAAGTGGTGAGTTCTACCAAGGTAAAAAGAAAAAAGAAACAGAAAGAAATATTGTTTGATCTCGTAACAATGTCTTTGCATTTAAAAAATTTTTTAATGTTTATTTTTGAGGGAGATAAAGACAGAGTGTGAGTGGGGGAGGGGCAGAGAGAGGGGGAGACATAGAATCCAAAGCAGGCTCCAGGGTCTGAGCTGTCAGCACAGAGCCCACCGAGGGGCTCAAACCCACAGATTGTGAAATCATGACCTGAGCTGAAGTCCAATTCTTAACCAACAGAGCCACGGAGGAGCCCCTGTCTTTGCCGGGGGGATTTTTGATACAAACAAACAAAACAACAACTGGAAAAATAAGCCCATCCCAAAGAACAGTTAATTTATAGGCAGAGGGTTGAAATTACAAGGAACTTTCATGTTCTAGGTAACATATTTGCTTAGGGTTTAAGTGTTATAAAATTAACTAATATTCTTTTTGTAGTAAAAAGTTAATGGGGCGCCTGGGTGGTCCAGTCGGTTGGGTGTCCAACTTCGGCTCAGGTCATGATCTCACTGCTGGTGAGTTTGAGCCCTGCGTCAGGCTCTGTGCTGACAGCTCAGAGCCTGGAGGCTGCTTTAGATTCTGTCTCCCTTTCTGCCCATCCCTGGCTTGCACTCTGTCTCTCTCTCTGTCTCTCAAAAATAAATAAACATTAAAAAAAATTTTTTTAATGAATTAAATGTAAAAATAAACTGTTACTAAACATAAGATAACAATATTTTTCTCAAATAGTGGTAAAACTAGGTTACCTGAAATTTCCAGGTACACTTGCATTTCGGAGGATAGTAGCTTGGGTAATATGGACTTGAAATTTTCCCTTCAAAGCCAGTGATTTCTTTGACCAATACTGTGTTTTCACATTCTGAAAAAAAATATCCATTAACAGACAACGATTTGCAGTCGTGGGATTATGGGAAATGCGCTGAATTCATTTCTTTAACTACAAATGCACACTCTTTGATCAACAAGCTTAGATATTTTTTTAAATTTAAGCTAATTTTTCAAAAAAGAAATAGTACCATACAGAGGTATAGCTAAACTTCTTGTTCAAATTCTGTATTTGTTTTCAGATCATGTATTTTGACTACAGATCTATTACTCTCCTTAAAAACATACTTTAAATATATTTTTTAAAGCTTCTGAGCATATTTGTTTAAATGAGTGTATATTTGTTGTTTAGGAAATATGCCCAGTTTACATAACATGTTGTCCTGTTTATATAAAACAATCTGCATGTTTATTCATACTGCATGGTCATCCTTCTCCTAAAATGTAATGTCCTTGAGAGTATTGGTTTTTGTCTATTTTGTTTGCTACTCTCCCTTACACCTGGAATCATCCCTGGCATATAGTACATGCTCAGTTTGTTCACAATGTTTGTTCACAAATTCCACTGCAATATTTCTGAGATAATCATATTTTTAATCTTTGGAGCTGGAGACAATTTTCAACCCAACAACATCTCAAATCGCCAGTTCGATTTTGTTTAACAAATCAGTTTTACATTTAGTTTTGTAATAATTTGACGGAGAAAACCTATCAAAACAAGCCACTACCTCAAAATGTAGACGGACCTGTGAAGCCATGACCATGTAACTTAAGCCAAATCCACTGCCCTCCTCACCTACATCTGTCATTCTGATCCTTTTGTCCTCGATGTTCATAGAGAAGTTACCAGGACACCACTTGTAAGACCTGACCAGCTACAAGGCAACAAACATTACAAAAAGACTAGAGTTTCAGTGAAGGCTCTTTTTATTTAGTCTTGTTTTGTTTTACTTCGTCAACCCACATCAAAAAGAGAAGAATGAAAGGGAGCTGGGTCACTTTTTGCTCACTACCTGACCTAGGAAAATCATTGAATCTCCGGGTGTTACTTCACACGCATCTTCTTCTAGGATGGCATTCCCATGCATTGCTATTAAGGAGGATTCACGATAGACAGTCCCCCACCCCACGCCCACTAGGTACTGAGCTGTTATCACTCAGCTCCGAACCCACCCCTTTCTACTCTGTTCCCGTGACGCTGTAGCGGGGACTCTGCAAACGGCTTCTCTCCTTTGCCACCTGGCTTCCAACTAGGCTCTGTCAATAGGGGGCGCTACAGGCAGACTAGAAGCCTGGAGGAGGAAGAATAGGGTTTCCCGTGTGTTTCGTTTCCTCTTCCTGGGAGTGTCATGCCCCCGCAACGATGGCTCTTCCCACCCCCTCATGCAGCTCTGCTTTGGCCCCGTAGCTGAGTCGAACCCTGTTAGCAGTTTTCCCAACCTCCACTTCATTGCACCTCCCTCAAGGATACCGGCCTCGGCTGTCGACTGTCCGGTACCCGCTCCTCGACGGTCTGGACCCCCTCCTCGACCCCGCGAATACCTGCCTCTGAACTCAAGAGACCCCAACACCAGCCTGGCACTCCATTCCTCAGAAGTCTGAATTTCAGGCCACAGACCCCTCCTCCACACTGTAAATTGTCATCATTCTGGCCGCTTTCCCTTGTCCCCCCAGACCTACGGGTGGTGGTTGCTTCCTGCGTGTACTGCCTACATAATTCCTTACAGTTTTCTTTTCACCTTTTGAGTTAGCTAGCTAACACCTTTATCCTGAGTTAGCGGTTCTTCACATTAAATTCTCTGTTTAAATACTATTATCTCTCTCTCCTCTGACGGGACCCTGAGTCAGGGTCCCTGACTCATATAACTAGTATTACAACACAACCTCAGGAGAGATAAGACTGGAGTATCATACCAGATAGTTTTCAAGGTGACTTTTTTCAATTAGCAAAGACTTACTTTGTTCTGGAATGACCTCAAAAAACGCCCGGATTCCTGATAGCCTCCGTATCTGAGGAGACTTAAATGCCACCAGCATGAGATTATTTGTGGAAACAAAGGACATTATTGTTCTTGTGGGTTCACAAATTCTGAAACCGGATAACAGAACAAAAGTACATGAATAGTAGGTTATTGAGGAGTGAGCCTCCCTCCACCACTAATCCCACACGTTTCCTGGGCCATCTACACAGTTCTTGTTAGGCAGACTCGGCCAGTCAGAGCTTCGTCAATTAGTGGCCACAGGGCATGATGGAGGGGAGCCGATAAAGGTATGGAAACTTTTGTCTAGTAACTACCAAAGAATTTTCCTGATGGCTGTCACAGGACCCTCCTTGAGAACAAACAAGGCATAAACAGCCATTTAAATGGCTGCAGTCATGAGCTCTGTTCTAAGGAAAACCGGACTGAGAACTCAACTCCGTCACTTAACTGGCTGAAAGATTCTCCAGCAACTAATCTTCATAAATGCCAGGTCCCCTATGGTGAAACGGTGGTAATGACTATAGAATACCCCGCATAGCCTTTCGGTAAGGATTAAATGAGATAATAGCAAAGTATGTCTGGAAGGGTGAAAAGAAGCAGTAGCAATGACTGAGGAATGGGAGCCAGTGACAAACTTACTTGTCACTGTGTACCATTTACGCTGTTGAAATTTTTAACATGCAAAATACAAATTCCAAAATACAAACTCATACATACATACATATATACATAAAACACTGCTCTATACCTACCTAGGCACTATTAAAATAATAATTCATGTGCTTTTTTACCACAGTAAAAACAGCGCATTGTGAATAAAGTATAACTATCATTATTAAGATATTAAGCACTCCAAAAGATGTCTGCTAGTAAATAAAAAAATATTAGCATATGTGTATGTACATATGTGTGCAATTACATATCTACATATGAACGAAAATATTTGCAAAAACATAACAGGCATTTGTTCTGGGTAATGAGATTGTGAAATATTGACATTGTTTTCTCTGATTGACCTCACTTTCACAGTGAACATTGTGTTCTCTTTCTAATAAGGGAGAAAATTTTTGTTTTACTCATGGTATGCAATCCTCATAGAGTATTTAATTCTCACACTCTAATGAGAGCGATTGCATAAAAGTAAAATTAAACAAAAAAATTATATTTCAGAAATATTTCAAGAAGTGGCTGAAGTTCCTGCTACACTGATTTTCACTCTGGTAGGCTAACAAGTAAAAAGCAAGCATTGTGTCTGACAGGCTCTGGCTAATACAGGGGATGCTAAGTAAGGCGTGGGTCCGTCTTTGACCTCATGTGCGCACGCAAAAGTTTTTTCTTTTGTTTGTTTCTAAGGGAAACATGATACTGCCAAAGGTAGACCCTGTAAAACAGTTTTTTCCCTCGCCGACCTGAGTACCTATACAAGACGGTGCTCCGGAGTGGCATGAGGGAGTCGTAAATGGTCAGGGAGTCGGTGACACAATTGTCAGCTTCAATCTGGACGGACTCTATCGAGAGACGAATCAGGTAGCCCACCACGGCCACCAGCTTGAAGTGGCACATCAGCCTCCCTGAGGTTGCAGAAATCTCCAGAGGGTAGCGGAGAGACAGATGATCTGCATAGAAGTACTGAGAGCAGCCTTTGTCTGTGGAGACAGCACTTTGTTTTGTTCCGTTTTAGAAATGACTTTTCTAGACATCTTTAAAGAGTGAGGAGCAAAGAGTTCCTCTGGAGGACATCTGCTGTTTTTGCCAGCCCAGAGTCCGCTCCCCCTTCTTCTGGTAATAGCACCAGGATTTTACTTTGAGAAACTGTCTACACCCTGATTGTGTGGTTTGGTTGGGGTTAAACTCACTTCTATGTCCAGAGATGGGCGCATGACCCAGACTGGCCAATCAGAGTAAAGGAAGCTGGTGCATGAATGGGCTTGCCAGCCAATCTGAGACAGTAAATTCGGCACCAGGACTTCTGCAAAAACTGTTGGGAAAGTTATTGGGGGGGGGGTGGGGGGAAGAGGGCTTGTTCTACCATTGCTGCTACTAATATATTATAAGCTTGGATCTATTGATGCCATTTAGGACACTGCATTAGAAGAATACATTTGATGAAGCTTCAGCAGGGAAAAGCAGAGATGTGGAGTCCTGAGGAGATTTTATTTTAGAACCTGGCCCCAAACAGGCCTGAAGCCAGCACATTCTCCACCTCTGTCCCAGTTAGAAGAGCCAATGAAGTTTCTTCAGTGCTTAAGCCAGTTTGAGTGTATTTCTATCACTGGTAATTGAAAGAAGACTAACAAATACCACCATTTGAAAAAGAAAACTATAGCCAAAAAGGATACTAATTTGGAGGCAGTGTAAGAGAAGCTATGTGTCATAATTTACCAGCTCCTATGGTTGAAGAGTAATCTGACCGAAGCCCAGCTGCATTGAAAAAACACACGGAAAAGAAACTGTCAGTTCCAGTATATCATTTTGTTAGAATTATCCTCAGTAAAAATGATTTTCAGTCCTGGGGCACCTGGGTGGCTCAGTCGGTTGAGCGACCAACTTTGGCTCAGGTCATGATCTCACAGGTTGTGAATTCGAGCCCCGCATGGGGCTCTGTGCTGACAGCTCAGAGCCTGGAGTCTGCTTCGGATTCCGTCTCCCGCTCTCTCTGCCCCTCCCCCACTCATGCTCTCTGTCTGTCTCTCTCTGTCTCAGGAATAAATAAACATAGTATATATATATATATATATATATGATTTTTTATGATATATATTTATATATATATATGATATATATATATATAGATATATATAGATATAGATATAGATATAGATATATATATATATAAATGATTTTCAGTCCTTAAAAGCAATTCATCATATCTGGGATTTGCTTTAAAATAATCCAGTGAGGGTAGGGGAAGTTGTTTATGTATTTTGAGAGCAAGGGGGATGGCCATGAGTTGATAGTTGTTGAAGCCGAGTAAAGGGTATATTTATATTTTTATTTTATATATAATGTTATATATATATATAGAGAGAGAGAGAGAGAGAATTTAAATCAAGAGAGAAAGTTGCATAATTTGGGAGTCACACAATTAATTAACTAAAGTATTTTACTGGGCCAATCAAATGATGACATTCACGTTCTGGCAGGGCTATTCAACAGGTCATTGTGGAACATTGGGCAGCATTACATAAATAACATAGGTGCAGTTCTGTCTGGACGAGGGAAAAGACAAGATAAACCTCAGCAAAATTCTTTTTTCTCCAAGACTTGGAGCCTTAGTTTGGAGATTCATGAAATTGAATTAAATATAGGGAAGGGTACACTTTAATAAATTCAGTTTCATATATATTTTGAAATTTTGAGTATTCTATTGTCCAATCGTTGTATTTAGTAACTTCCTGGATCAGTGTCCTCAGCTAACCCTGTTTTACTGGGATTGTGGAAGAGAATACTTCATTATAATATTGACTATGTTAATGGAAATATCAGGAGTGCTATAGGAAGGAATGCATAAAGGGGAATTACCCAACAATCACCATTTAGTACCACAGAGTCCATATCTACAGCCAGGCCCTGCAAGCTCCCCACAGAGGTTCGGTTTATGATACTTGTCTGGATGGAGTCCTTCAAAATGGCAGCCACACAGTCCTCACAGAAGATATGGCCCTTGGCATGTGGCATGACAAACACAATCCAAAAGTGGACAAGGAGGCCACCTTTGTTGTTGCTGCTACAGTAAAAAAAAAAAAAAAAAAAAAAAAAAGGATATTTAGGTATCTCTTTTAGGACTTTCATAGAAAATCACCCAACTGATAGAGTCAAGGGGAGGCCAGTAAGGATATCCTTCAACTTCTAAAATTCGTTCTTTAAGAAGTCATTGATTCCTACTGAGGGGATTGGTAAGAGAAAGCATAATAGGTGTGTGTCTTCCTGTGTTGGGTTCACATCTAAAACCATTCGTGTATAGTTGCATCTCCATGGAGAATATACTATTTTTATGAATACCAACCAGTATTCACTATTATTACAAATAAAAACAATTATAGTTTTTGATACTTCACCATGTACAAACACATTGCTAAATTCTGCTTTATCCCACTAAATCTTATGAGCAAGGTCCTATTACTCCAGTTTTACAGATAAGGAAATCAAGATCAACTATAACTCAAAATCATATAGCTAGTAAGTAGTAAATCCAGGAATCGAGCCCAACTTGGTATTTAGCCAAACTCTGGAGCAAGAGCTTCTGAGTACACAAGTATTGTCATGTTTTATGAAAAACAAACCTTAAGTGTTCTACAGTAAATAACGTGGGAAATAGAAAGTAAACAAATAGCTTTACTCCAGGCTTCTTAGTGCCTTTGGTATGTCAAAGTGGATTGTGCCTCTCTGCAGGTGGGGGCAGGTGGGATACAGTACATAAAACATAATTTAAAAAAGAAGTTTTAGTAAAATAATTAAAAATTAATACAGTAAATTTTAATAAAAATTATTTGAGTTTGAGATCCCTTTTTTCTTAGAAAATCTCTAATGACCAGTTTTTTACTTAACATATTTTGAGAAAGACTAGACTGTGTTTTATTTTTACCCCACCCGATGGTAGCCATGTTTGTGGCCGTCTTGCCCAGTGGTATTAAGACCGGGAGAGGCGGGGTGCCCAGGATCCCAGCTATGGGGAGAGGGGCAGGCTTTGGTAGATGAAGAGAAAAACTCAGCATGACAGCAGGGCAGAGTGGAGTCAGCAGTTGTGCTAAAAGAGTATTAACGCAAAGCCGCCCCCAAGAACTTACTTGAGAATGGTAAGATCGTAGCTTTTGCCTTTTCACAGCAGTAAACAGAAATCCCAAAGCAAGGGACATACATTACCTGACATCTGCAACAACAGACTGCTTGTAAAATTTAGAGAAGGCAGATGTTGTATAAACCAGGTTTACCTGAAAATGAAAAACCGAGGTGTCTGAAGTCTGTCAAATTTGGCTTTCACTCACAGCACCTAGCACCCTGTAGGTCCAAGCCCTGACAGCCAGCAAGGAAAAGAGCTGGATTCTAACGGAAGGCTAAAATCTTGGGTTGCTGCCATTCTGCTATCTGTGAAGAATAATCAGTTACCTATATCCATTCTTTGCTGTCTTTAGACACCCTGATCAAGCTTAACTTCTGTATTCTGCCTACTCCAAAGGTTAATTTTTTCCATAATTAATAAATCAAACTCCTTTAAGTACATTTAGAAAGGATTTGATCCAACCTCTTTTCTAACAATGCACAGCATGGAAAATTTATATTCTTAAGGGCACATTGCTCTAGTAGCCACTAGGGGGCAGGTGGCGCCCACGGCCAGGTTCACCACCCCACCCCACCCCCCTCCAACTCTGCAGTCTCTAGGGAAACACCCAGCTCTTTTAAAAGGCGCCATCGTTGGGTCTAAAGGAAAGCTACTTCAATTTACCTTCTTTGCCCTTTCTTAGCTTTCTAAAGCCAAGCTGAGTCTCTGCCAAATCTCCTCCTATATTCCCCTTCCTTCCTAAATGGCAAAATCACCCATCTAATTGCGAAGTTTAAAGTCACCATGCAACACAGAATACATTACCTAAACCTGCCGAGCACTCAGGTTTTTCTCTTTCTCTTCTTCCTTTCTTTCTCTCTTTTCTTTCTTTCTTTCTTTCTTTCTTTCTTTCTTTCTTTCTTTCTTTCTTTCTTTCTTTCTTTCTTTCTTTCTTTCTTTCTTTCTTTCCTTCCCTCCTGCCTGCCTGCCTTCTTTCCCTCTATGACAGTAAAAAATAGGGTAAAATAGGCAGAGAGGGAAAGGATAGGACCTGAGGTCCTGGGTGGGGAAAAACACATATTTTAGAACAATGCTGGGAGTGTCTGACCACAGCAAACCCCCTCAGGCATAAGGTTCCTCGTAACAATGTAACAGAGACCACCTACTCCCCCCAGATTTCTCTCAGGAATTTGACAAAAGACCTGACTAAAAATGAGTAGACCATAAAACCTATGACCCACAAGGAATGATGTGGCCTTAGACCATCCCTCATACAATGGAAACAAACCAATCAGGAATGGACAACCCAGCACCTAGAGTTATCCAGCCAATAAAGGTAAAACTTGAGAAGGAACAAGGGGGAAGGGAAGGAGGGGAGGGAGGGACCAGAACCTTCTAAAACAAGGACAGCTTGCCTATTGTCCGCAGGCAATTCACTTTCCAGTGTCCCCTCTCTGCAGAGAGAGCTTTCATACTACTCTTCGTAATCTTATACTCTAATAAACTTTTGCCTGCTGCTCACTTTGTGTCCGTCTCTTCATTCTTTGAAGCAGTGAGACAACGAATCCCAGTTATTGGGGTAAAAAATCCTGCAACACTTCTTTCCTTCCTTCCTTCCTTCCTTCCTTCCTTCCTTCCTTCCTTCCTTCCTTCCTTCTCTCTCTCTCTCTCTCTGTAAAGTGATCAGAGTGCTTACCAAGAATCTTTGGGGTAATTTGAGGAATAATTGATACAATTTAAAGGTAAAGTATTTATCCACATACCCCGTATATAGAAGGCCTTCTTCAGTAGATAAGGGCTACTGTGCCCACTGTTGTCTTTGCTTGCTCTCCCACAACCCTTCCCCACTCTACACCACAGCGTGCCTGTCAAGGCAGTATGGGCCCACCGTGTAGGCCACCCTCTCCATTACTGTGCAGATACAAATTGGCAGAAGCTTTCTAGTTTGTAATATGTACCAAGAGCCATGAATAGATCTTTTTATTTTAGGAGATCTGCTAAGGAAGTAATCACAGATCGACACAATCCATGTTGCAGTTCTGTATGGCATTATTCAGAGTAACAAAAATGGAGGACAAATATCCAATAAGAGGGGATTGGCTAACTTGGTAGCTATTAAACTTGTGTTTTTTTAAGAATATTTACTTACATAGAAACATGCAACCTAGTGTTAAGAGGAAAAAAATCTACTATAAAACTATCTGCAAATATTCCAATATCATGCTCTCCTTTATGTCTACGTGGCCCAGAATAAAAAGGGGTTCTATCTCGGGAGATGATGTTAAAGAAAATTTTAACATTCCTTTTCATAATTTTCTGAATTTAAAAAATGTTAGTGGTTAAATACGTATTAGTTCTATAATGAGAAAGCTTTTTTGTTTTTTAAGTAAAGAGATTCCACTGCGTTGAGGTTGAGATAGATGTGTACAGCTCACAAAATTAATCAGCATGCGTAACTTTAGTTCTGGGAGGCATCTTAAAGATCACCTGATGTAATTCCTTTATTTTACAGATGGGAAACCCTAGAGCTCAGAGAGCCACTTGTTTTTACGCTCAGCGATAAATAATATAAATAAGTTACCAAATAAATTAGCAACTGTCAAATAAGCAATTATAGCCAAGATGAGCTAAATCCCAAGTTTGCCTCTGACTTCTTCCATCCACCCTGCTCACCTGTGACACTTGTGAGCCCTCCACCCCGGCCCCTCATCCCCTGCCCCACTCCCCCAGGCCTCCCACACCAACCTCCCCACCCCCCCTCAGCTCACCACTTGCTGCACAGTCCGTGCCACGGACAGAAATTCCCTGGACTCCTTCTGTCGATATTCAGGAAGAAACTCAATGTTGGTAATGCGAAACATCCCAACAAAGTAAAAAGCATCTTTGCTTTCTGTCTTACCTGTAAGACAGGAGAGAAAGCGAGTAGAGGGCTTTCCCCTCTGTGTGGCAATGAGGCATTGTCTGATCTGTGTCAGTATCAGGCCCCTAAAATGTTTTATTAGGCGCCTACTTACGTGACTGCTTCACAACCTGTGAAGCTCTAAATGTAGTTAATAACGTCACTTCCATCAGCAGTAAGTCACCATATCTCCTAGGATAGTCTGTTCTCTCCTGGCAAATGCTTATGAGACAGATTCAAAGATTAAAGGTCTGCGTCTTTGACTTTATACTTGCTCTAGAGTCACTACCAGGCCAAAAAAAGTGTATGCAGTTTTCATGGATCCTTAGTCTGTAGAAGGTAAGGAGGTAAGAAATGGATACTGTCAAGCTCTGAGGTGAAGTGAGCATAGCGGGACAAGTGGGAAGGGCCCCCCAGCTGACCTTCACTGAGCTCCCGGGGGCTCATCCCTATCTGACTTGTGTAGCTGCTACACAGGGTGCTGGGCTGGTCTTCAGCTCTGTGCAATGCATGAGAATTGATCCTTCCTGTGAACCACAAAGCAGGGTTCTCAGCCCAGCATCGGGTCACTCCTGCTCAAATGCATTGCCCAGTGTGGACAGTGGGTTTGGGCATCCAGCCTGCCCAGAACGATTGACAATGCGGGAAGAACACTATTGTATCGGAGTTGCTTTAGAGAGACCGAGAATAGCCTGGGGGATGGCGGGGGTGGGGGGGGGGAGTGAGGGGCTCTTCTTTCTGCCTTTTCTTTTTGTTACCAAGGTCTTCCTCCTAGTTGGTACCATCCCCCAGGCTCCCATGGCCATGGTACATTTCTCTCCTGTGACACATGTCCCCACTGTGTCATAACTTCTGTCCTTTAAGAGTAACAGTAACTTCTTTTTGTCCCTCCGCCCCTTATGTAGCTTTGAAGCTCAATAAATGTTTGTGGGAAGGAAAAGAGAGAGGAAGGGTGGAAGAGGAAGAAAGGGAGAGGATACTGTCTCCTAGAACAATGCCCAGCACATGGAAACGTTACATAAGCGATGACTGAATTAGGAAGAAGGTGCGCCTTTGTGAGTAATCGGAAGCCACCTCCCTGGGAGCCATCCAAGGCCACATTAGCCCCATGCAGTGGAGCGAGGCTGTGGGGATGTGGAGAAGGGGCCCAGGGGCAAAAGGCCTGAGCGGATGTCCTAGATTTGTTCTTTCAAGGTATGTGACCTTGGATGGATCACCTTGACTCGCTAGCCTCACATAGAAAGCAATAACTGTTTTCATGCCTGATTTGAACAAGGAAGTGTTTCGTAGATTTTTGTTGTTGTTGTTGCAGACTCATTAAAATTTGAGTGAAAGCCAGGCTTTCTATATATATAGAAGCTCGCACATTCTTCTTATAATGGTGTTATCCAGACTCAAGCATCAGGAGAACAACAATACAAGCAAGATCAATTTAGCCTCGAACTAGATTACATTTACCAAACTCTTTAGCACAGCCCAACATACAACACCCTGCATGGTCACAGCACTGTTGTTTGTTGAACAATTTTCATTTGTTTATACCAGTTTCTCATTCCTCAGACTGGTCTGTCTTCCTGAGATGTACTTCTCTGATTTTTAACACAGCCGCCAAAGTGCTTCTACAGAGTGACATTCCAGAACTTTATACAAAAATGCTAAGGCAATGTGAGTGTATAGATTGAGGGCCAGCAGAGAACTGATGGGAAATGAGTTGGTTCGTTGTGGGTTGGGGTCGTGTGTGTTTTGTGTTTGTCTTGATTGCCCATTGACTCGACTTCCTTCACTAGTCTTTAAGCTCCTAGAAGACAGAGATTCTCTCTTCTCTCCCACTGTGTTTCCATGCCTATCACAGGACCCAGCTCACAGCGGGCACGCTCAAGATACGAGAGAAATGAATTTTGAATAACCAGTTCATAAAGCCTTCTCTGGACTCTATTCCCAGGCAGGTCAGATGCCTCTTTTCTGTGACTGCAAAGTAATTGCTTAAGCATAAAACAAAACAAAACGAAAAACAACCAATTCAATTCACACCCCCTCTGCAGCACTGAACTGTGGGTTTTCTGAAAGTAGAAAATGCATCTGTGAGCTTTGTTTGCATCTGTGAGCTTTTTGAAGGTAGGAGATATATCTTGCATTGATGTCTTGATGCAATGATATTGATTGATGCAATTGATATGATTGATGCAATGATACGTCTTGCATTGATGTCTTGATGTCTTACATTGTGCCACGCAAATCATAAGTAATTGATTTGTATATATGTAAGTGATCTGAACTATATTCAATACAATATCGATTAATTCTTTACCTGTAAAACTTGCTTCACAACTCAAGTTTTAATATCCTTGAGGGTACACATATCTTGTATCAAACATATTAACATGTATGGGGTTGGAAGCTTAGCGTAAGTCAACATGTGCTGCAGTTACCGCAGGGATAAGTACTCTTTAAGTAACAGCTTAGTTACAACTCCTGTCCAAGAGGACCAATCAGCTGGACAAGAACATAACCTATATGATCAACAGAAACCTAAAAACAGTGGAGTGAAACACGCATGAGGAAAAGGATGCTCTGGGAGCTGGGAATGTGAGGTTGCCTAGAAACAAGCAGTGGGTGGAATGAGGAAATGAAACAACTTAGAATTCCATTCATTTCTTAAAGCTAAACACGCATTCCATTTCTGAACTAGTCCAAAGCTCCCGAGCATCCTTCTCAGCTCTTGTCCTCCTACCCACCACCTCTGCTCCTCTGCTCCTCTGCTCTCCTGTGGGAAGCAAGCAGTGGTAACAAACGTAAAAGTGGGAGAGACAATGCTGCTTTCTTCCACCTTAAAACCTCAACAGTTTTGGGAGTGGCTATGGGCCTGGGAACTTGGGAAATTCTATCAGACATACCCAGGGGTACATTGGGTCTGCACCACGGACACTGGCCCCACAGGACAAACCCTAACCCCAAAGGAACATAGGATTTCACTCACTGATGTAGAGCCACAGAAGCGTCCAGGCTGTGACTGCTAGGATGAATAGAAATACTGTGAAGATAATGATTTTGTTCTGGACATTCCAGAAGGGAGCTTTCTTCTTGGGTTGCTTCTTCGGTTTGGCTTTGCCGATGGGTTTTTGAGGTCGAGGTGCTCGTCTACCTGGCAACTTCCCTTGGGCACTGACCACCTGAACTGAGATATTGGATATCTTTAAAAAAAAGAGAGAGAGACAGAGACAGAGACAGAGAGAGATGTTAGTTTAGAGCCCATTTGGAACCACCCAGTCAGGAGAATATTTGTGCTAAAAGGCCACATATATCAGTCAAATCATTTATGTAAGTGTAATAAATTGACTCACATTAAATAGTGCAGTTAAGATCAGAAAAATCAGACATTACATGAATTTCATTGAAGCAGTTCCCAGATCCTCTCAACTCTCCAGTTGTGCTAAGTAGATGCTGTAGAGAATGGGCCTGAATGTCATGGTGGGTAGACCAGAGGGCCCAAAGGTCAGGAGGTTAGGATTCTATGAGGGTCATTTCATGTGTACACAGCTCAGCTGTGAGAGTATGTGTGTTTCACATGTTTGTATTACATTGCTTTTGTCCCACCATCAATTTCCTCTGGCTGAGGCAGGAAAATAAGAACATAAGTCACTTCCTGATAGAAACAAATTGATTTCTTACCTAGGGGCTTCCTGACTGGGTGTTAGAAAGAAAAAGTTAAGGATCATGTTGCTGTGGTTCGTGCAGGGCTGTGCGATAGAAACCAGTTCCTTCCATGCATTGCACTTTTACCATAGTCAATGAACGGACCAGGGACTCGGTCTCTCAAAGGCAAATGAAAGAATTATTTGAAAATAAAGAATGAAATAGGGCTCCTGGGTGTCGTAGTTGGATAAGCATTTGACTCTTGATTTCGGTTCAGGGCACGATCTCAGAACAGGTCATGATCTCCCAGTTCTTGAGATGGAAACCGAGTGGGGTGCTGACAGCATTGAGCTCGCTTAGGATTCTCTCCCTCTCTCTCTGGCTCTCCCCTGGCTCGAGTGTGCTCTCTCTCTCTCTCTCAAAATAAATGAATAAACTTAAAAAAATAAAGAATGAAATAGAGGACTCGGAAAATTATTGGTATTAGGTGATGTGCAAAGTGTTATGTGCGAGAGGAAAAAATGCATTATTCAACTGTTCGCCTCCTCTTTTTTATTTCTCCACTACCCTCTGTCATCTGATGCTGTGAATTCTTTAATAATGTATGCAAGAGTTTAGCTTCTTTGAAGGACAGATTTATACATGTCAGGTAACTAAACTCCAGTGATGAAATAATTTTTAACCACACATTCTTTTAAAGGCAATGACCTAGAACACCAATTCCAAAGAAATCATTTCTTTTTCGAGTTTTCTGAAGAGCTCTCATTCTCTCTTACTCTCCTTCACTCTTCCCTTCAAAGTTCATGCCTTCCAGTCTTTAACCCTACCAATTAATGGGATAATATGTAGCCAAGTACATTCTGAATTATTCATGGCCCCCTCATTCTTTTTACCAAACACCCTTGTCAACCCCTGGAGTGAAATGTAGCTTATATCCCTCCTGGTGAAATTGAACTAGACCAGACCTCATTGGATGTGATGTCCTGCAGGCATGAAGATGGTGTTTCTAAAGAGAAAAATATTCTATTGCAGTATGAGTTGACTATGTCCCACTACTTTCAAATATTCCACCAAAGAAGTACAAAAGGGAGACACAGAAATGCCAGCACATGTAGAGCTGACAAGGCCAAGGTTGGGTCTTTAAGCGCAGGAGCACATTATAGGCAGTCTCAGTTAGCACTGATTAAATTTTAAAATGGAATTTGTGTAGAGATCAGTACAATTTCCCTGGAGTTTTAGAAAAACAGTTGCAAATCAATTGCCAAGTCCAGCACTTTGAAAGGAGCTCACATTGGTAAAATCCATTAAGTACTATAAGAAGATAAAGTATGTTTTGCTCTCTTTATTTTTACAAAGTAACATGGTCTCATTTTACTAACAAGGTCAGCAAAAATGGCATTCAAGTAAGAGAGAAGGCTTCCCACACCGTACTTACATTCACATCGGCAGGTTTGGATGAAACATCAGTGTTTTCTTTATCCATGGTTAGATTTTCTACGTGTGAGCATCCAGAGGTGTCTCAAAGCCAGTTTCCATCCCCTTACATTCTCACATAAGAATTGGTAGCTGCGTTCAAGCTAGCTTTCAGAGGGAAGGAATCAATTTACCTCTACCGGGTTCAGTTCAGAAACTGAAGCTGCCTCATTGCTATATAGGGAGTGTTAAAGGGACCTGGCAGTCAGCTGGGCACCCCAACCCACAAATTTCTTAATGTAACTGTACAAGTCAGGCCCTCAGAACCGAGCCTCAAGGCAAGGTTGCCTCACAAGGACACAGTCCAACAATCTGAAGATATTTACAAGTCATTAAAATGTTGCCTCCTGGCTATAAAATAAATAACAGAGATGAAAAGTTAAATCAGGTTGAACAAAATTGGGGGGGGGAATGCCTGGGTGGCTCAGTCGGTTGAGCATCTGACTTTGGCTCAGCTCATAATCCCAAGGTTGTGGGATCGAGCCCAGTGTCGATTCTCTTGCTGTCTCCCTCTGCCCCTCTCTCCCACTGGCACACACACACACACACTGTCTCTCTCTAAAATAAAAATTAAAAGAAAAGAAAAGAAAAATTTCTAATTTACATCTTCCAAAGAATACTAAGATTGTTAATTTGCATCTTCTAAAGAATACGAAGAAATCTAACTTATAACCCTCAGCTCAGCTTCTTCGAAATCTTACCATTCCTATTTCTCTTGCTCAGATTCAAGATGGTTCCAGAAGCCTGACTTTCCAATTCTGCTCTTGACTGTACAGCTACAGGCTCTGAAAATCCCCATTCAAGAGGAATTTTTCCTTTTTTCTCCCCCAGCTGGCAGTCCTCAGTAAACCTGGGCGTTTTCGGTTGAAAATCCTCTCACTGCTGTCCCCCATTCTTGTATGCCAACCTGAATTAGGTTCAAGGGCGGGAAGAGGAGGGGAGTCGTGAGGGACATTGTCCTCAGCATACAGGAAGGAAAAGGCTAGGCTGGCTCACGTATTACACAGTCCGTCCCTGTGACACGGGCAGGTTTTCCCATGAGCACTGGGCATTAATGGAAAGCTGACCAGTGGCCACTTAGAGGAGAAGCACTGCTCCAGACACAAACTCTGCTGTCACTCAAGGGCTGTTCATAACAAAACACATGAGAAACCGCCTGTTGAAAGTGGTCAAAGATTAGTCAGAGATAAAGACAGAATGACAGACAATGTCATGTTGTACAAATTCACTCCCTGGGTCTGCAATGTATTAATAACCCTTTTCATATGACTAATAATGCTTTGTAATGGTAAGACTGGGAAATCTAAAATTAGAGCTTGCTTTAATTGCCTCTCTTTTCTGTTTTATTTCCCTTATTTCTAGAACGATTCATTTCACCAGTATAAGTAAGCTGCATGTCCTGGGCAGTGGCCACTGACAAAGATTCTTTCCCTGAGAGTCAGCCCTAAGACAGGCTCCTCTGAGCCCTCTTTTTGATTAGGCCCCACCCTTGGGCCCTGACCTTGGCCTGCCTAGCCCGATGGTAGCAAGGATCCTGATGTCAATTGAGTGAGGATGGCCCCCACCTTGATATCTGGTCATCCTTGATACCTGATCAAGCTCCTCATCCCCCACCCTTGATGTATAAGTCCTTGGCCTGCCTCTAGGCAAGGATCTCCCTACCCTTGATGTCTTCTCTTAGTGATTTTCCACCCACTGGCCCCCTTACTCTGTTCATTGGCCATAAATCACCAGCTCTCTGTGTTGTATTTGGAATTGAGCTAAGTTCCATTCTGAAGTCTCTTTCCCCTATTGCAACAGTACTGCATAAAATCTGTCTTTACAACCTTTCACTAGCATCCAGATGTTTCTCTTTGTCATCACCATGAGTGGAAAGGGGTGGCCAGTCACAGGAGTCTGCACTGTATGTACAGAATTTTAAGACAAACAGAAAGCCAGCTACGGTCTGATTTTTAATTTTTTTTTAAAGTTTATTTATTTCTTTTGATAGAGAGAGAGGGAGAGCATGAATAGCGGAGGATTAGAGAGAGGGAGAGACAGAATCCCAAACAGGTTTTGCACTGTCAGTGCAGAGCCCGACACAGGGCTTGAACCCACAGAACATGAGATCACGACCCGCGCTGAGATCAAAAGTTGGATGCTCAACCAACTGAGTAACCCAGGCGACCCTAAAGTCTGCTTTTATATTATTACCAAATACCAGCAAATTCTAAACAATGTCTAAATAATAAAATACTCCTCCCTGAAAAAAAGTTTTGATTGGTATAAGTTTGAAACAATTGCCACCATTTACAAATGAGATTATATGTATGTATATATATATATATATATATATATATATATATATGTGTAGGCTTCAAATGAGCACGCTTTTATTCTCATCTTTCAATAAATAATGAAAGTCATGTAGAAGTTAATTGAGAGAACTCCCATTCGTATAGTTGGTCTCAAACCCAGGAGGACTCTGTGACACATGCTTATTTCAGGAGTAAGGAGTAAGTTTCTAATAGTCTGGAATCATTTAAACTTACTTGCAGAATCTTGGGTCTCTAACAAACTGTGGAGCTACATATTCCTGCATTTAAACAGAAGATTTAATGTGGGCAATAGGGGCGCCTGGGTGGCTCAGTCGGTTAAGCGTCCGACTTCGGCTTAGGTCATGATCTCACAGTCCGTGAGTTTGAGCCCCGCGTCGGGCTCTGTGCTGACAGCTCAGAGCCTGGAGCCTGTTTCAGTCTGTGTCTCCCTCTCTCTCTGACCCTCCCCCATTTATGCTCTGTCTCTCCCTGTCTCAAAAATAAATAAAATGTTAAAAAAAAATTTTTTTTTAAATAAAAAAAATGTGGGCAATAATAGCACCATGATAGAGATCAAGGAACAGAACTTCAATTATTTAATTTTTGATAGTCCATGCGACCATTTGGAGTTAATTTACACTGTCAATTTAAAACCGGTATACAGGATGTCAATAGTAAAGTGTAATATTTTTCATATGGTATCTTTATGCAATATTTATCTTGTTTATTTTTTACTAGCATAATTGTACAAAGTTGTGTAAAAATTTTCACTTTTTTTCTAGCTATTATTATTATTCATTTTATTTTGTGATCATTACTGAAACGGTTTTCATTGCATAAAAGAAGAGGTTGTGAAAAAATAATCCATTCTAGATAGATATATGATAAAGCAAATATAACAAATGTTAATGGTAGAATCTAGGTGTGGGTATACGTATTTACACTATAGAATTTTTTCAACTGTATGTTTGAAATTTTTCCTGATAAAATGTTAAGGGGCTATGGAATTATCATTTCTGGGAGTCAAATACTCTGGATAAACCATTGGTTTTGGAAGACAAGGGCAAAGAAAGCTGGGATGCAAAATAAAGTCTTGGTGGCCAAGCATTCAGCCATCTCCTTATTGCCTTTATTGGCATGGAAGTTCTGGAACAGAGCCCCTCCCTTCAATTCCAGAACACACGATCAAAGACGATCACAATGGCCAGATATAGATTGGTGCTTCTTATCATACGCAGTTTGAAAGACAGTGAAGATGTTTCTCTTCCTTTCTCAGGAACAAAAGTCCCTGTCCTGTCCGCCGGCTGGCTAAGTAGACAAGTATGCAATGACCTGTATTGAAGGAGAAATACCTCTCCATTGGATTCAGCAGAGGTCACTGGGAGCACATGACTCACCCACACATCAATTCAACACACAAAAACGCCTTTGTTTATTTTTTAATATTTACTTATTTTTGAGAGAGAGAGAGAGAGAGAGAGAGTGAGAGTGGGGGATGGGCAGAGAGAGAGACACACACAGAATCTGAAGCAGGCTCCAGGCTTCGAGCTGTCAACACAGACCCTGACGCGGGGCTCGAGCTCACGAACCGTGAGGTCATGATCTGAGCCAAAGTCGGACATGTAACCAACTGAGCCATCCAGATGCCCCACAAAACATCTTTATTTAATTTAATTTAAGCATGCAGGAGGGGAGGGCAGAGAGAGAGGTGGGGAGAGCATCCCAAATGGGCTCGGTGCTATCAGCACAGGAGTCCACCTCATGAATCATAAGATCATGACCTGAGCCAAAACCAAGAGTCTGACGCTTAACTGACTGAGCCACCCAGGTGCCCACACAAAAACATTTTAAGGTCTCAACCTTCCATTGAATGGCAAGCCTGGCGCATCTGAAGGTCTAGAGGTAGGGGCAAGTCACCCACCTAACCTGAGCAAGGTTCTGAAGGCATAGAAGGCACTTAGCAGGTGCCATTTCCATCCTTGTCCACCGAGAGGAAGGGCCAGCTTCCCAGCAACTGATAAAGTTCACGTCTACTACTTAGGACCCACTTCTGTCTGTCATGATGAATGGATGGCCACGTGCAAAGTTGCCGTCTGATCACCACTCACCACCAAGCTCTCTGCAGACGGGGAGTGAAGCCTGAGGAATCACAAGGTGGTACAGGAGGCTAGAAGCCAGCCAGCCACTTAACCTTATCACCCTTAATGCACTGTAATAAAATGACATGGCAGTGATCCTGGCTTCCCTTTCCCTGCTGATTCACATAGACCACAGTCCTAATCCTCTTTGTCACATCACATGCATCTTTTAAAAAAAAATGAAGCAATAGTGGCTCATCTTAGAGAACCTCTATATCTAGACAATTGAAATATCTGCCAAATTGGTTTCTTTCCTCTGGGCTCATCCCTCATGTGCACATCACTACTAACTAAATTTTCCTAAAATAACTCTTTAATATCACCTCCATCCTGACAATGACAGTCCAGTCTCCTTTTCAGTGCCCCAGGCTGACATTCAAGGTCTTCCTCAATGTGGTACCAGGTACCTTCTCGGTCCTCCTGTCACACCCGCTAAATCTACTCTGTCAAAGCATGCATTTTCAGTCTTTAATTCATCCATTTATTCGGCTGTCATCATTTACCGGGCATTTATTATATGCTTACCATGTGACAGAGGCCAAATATTTTTAAATGAATAAAATATATCGCTGCCCAATGGGCGCCTATGTGGCTCAGTCGGTTAAATGTCTGACTCTCAATTTCAGTTCAGGTCATGATCTTGCGGTTCGTGAGACTGAGCCCTGCGTGGAGCTCTATGCTGACAGCGGGGAGCCTGCTTGGGATTCTCTCTCTCTCTCTCTCTCTCTCTCTCTCTTTCTGTCCCTCTCTCTCTCTCTCTTTCAAAATAAATACATAAACTTAAAAATATATATCCCTGCCCTTAAAAAGCTCTCAGTAGAGGGAGAAGACATGCAGAGTGCAGATTACAATATTACGTAATGAGTGCTATCAAAGGGGCATCAACAAGATGCTATAGAATCTTAGAGGAGGTTGATAGCAACAGTCCTCTCCTCTGACTCTTGTGCCTCCGGTTCATATTACCATTGAAATGCTAACCACTTTCAAGATTCCACTTGTAGCTCACCTGCAAGCATCTCCACCCCAGCCTGTCGCACTCTCTTCTTCTCCCTAAATGACAGTTTTTGTTGGATATACCAACACTTACGACTTAATTTATGTGCTCATAATTCATCACACACTACTATGTGACATCGCTCATGTTGTCTGTTGGTTACTTCTCCTGTCATATGTATATCCTGTCTCTAAGCTCCTTGAAGACAGAAGCCCCTGCAACACAAGAGCTTTGGGAGTCAGAGGGTGGTGGTGATAGCCCCTTCAGAAATCATCTATGTCTGGGATTGGCTTCACCTTATCTACTAGCTAACAAGTCAGTTCGTCACTAGTACATGGATGGTGGCAGCAGATACACAGTTCATGGCTCTGCAAACAGCACGAGTACCAGCATATTGGCATCAGTTCCTCTTTCCCAGAGTCCCCTAGGGGTGACACAACATGGTTCAGATGAGTGCAGTGGACTTACTTCACTGAGCTGGGGGAACCCACCATTTTTATAGCAAACGATAAGCAAGACTGTCCATTGTCCAAGATGGAGATATTACCTCACCCTTTAAGGTTGCTCCCTGAAAACACACCCAGAGAAACGGCCAAGACAGCAGTCAGGGCACTGTGTTCTTGGCATACAGAGTGTATTAGTTTTCGGGGGCTGCCATGACAAAGTGCCACAAACTGGGGGACTGAAAACAACAGAAATTGATTGTCCCACTGTTCTGGAGGCTAGAAGTCCAAAATCAAGGTGTCAGCAGAACCATGCTCACTCTGAAATATGTAAGGTCAAATCCTTCATTGCCTCTTCCTAGCTTCTGATGGTGGCCAGTGCTCATGGGCACCTTGGCTTTCAGCTGCAGCAACTTAGTCTCTGCCACCATTGTCACATTGGATTTTCCCTTTATGTGTCTTTGTGTCTCTTCTTACACCAGCCATATCGGATTAAGGGCCCACCCCACTCTGGTATGACCTCCTGTTAACCAATTACATTTTCAATGAGCCTATTTCCAAATGAGGTCACATTCTGAGGCAGAGGGAATTAGTGCTTCAACTTCTCTTTTGGGGTGACACAGTTAAGCCCGTAATGCCTTCCCAAGATCTGGAGAGGTGGGAGAGACTATAGGAGGATTGTCACTCTCAACAGAATCAACTTACTTTTAATGGACAGCATTGCCAAACTTCTAGATCCTGGCCATAGCCTGGGGCAGCTGCAGGTAGTATTCTAGCCAGATTATCGAGATGTTATCCTGAAACTCCACCATACTCTTCTGACTCCCTTTTCCTCTATGGTGAGAAGGAGGAAGGATGGTACAGCATGGCTGAGTCTTGGTCCAAGAGGAGCCATTAATACATCGCCCATTGTCAGCCATATCAATGCCAAGGGGCAACTGTTCAGACGAGATGGTCCCGCATTAGATCAGTAATGGGAGAATAAAGGGGTGGATGGTTAATGCCTCTTCTCTTTCTGGTTCAATAACCACATTAAAAAGACCTCTTTTCTCTTTTTAAGTGCCTGGTATAAAGAGTGCTCAGTTCAGGGGGCACCTGGGTGGCTCAGTGTCCGACTTTGGCTCAGGTGATGATCTCACGGTTTGTGAGTTCAAGCTCCATGTCTGGCTCTCTGCTGTCAGCACGGAGCCTGCTTTGGATCCTCGGTTCCCCTGTCTTTCTGCCCCTCCCCCGCTGGTTCTCTCTTTCTCTCTCTGTCAAAATAAATAAACTTAAAGAAAAAAAAAAAAAAGAGTGCTCAATTCAGTAAAAACATGTAGTTGGGTTGAGTAACACTTGAATAAACTAGTCCGGAAATTATTCTATAATACACCCCTAACCAGATGCACCCTACAGGGCTCAGATTGGCCCACGTTAGTAAAAAGCATTTGCACAGAAAACTATCACTGTATTGATCTGGCCACACATCTGGCTTGCTGTAGGTGCTGAATCAGCTCAGTGTTTAATGCAGGAATTAGTCTGCTATACTAAAAAGTATTGACTTTGGAAATTATGCAGAGGTCACCAGATTACAAAGGAATGCTTTGTTTCAAACCAACTTTAAAAATCAGATTCATCACATTGAAAGGGTAGGATCGGGGAAATGACAGAATGATGAAAAAGGAGAACAATATATGATAGAAAGGATGAAATAAAACATAAATCAAAATGAATGTGGCACAGGGAGGCATGGAGAAAAAGGAAGAGTAAAAACAAGAGGGAGAGAAAACAGATAAGAGCAACGAAGTCATTTTAAAGGTGTATCCCCTGGCTTAACTGGGCATCCCTCTTCTTAGCACGGTTCTGTTCTTACACTGTTCTGCAGTGTTAGCTTCTGCACTGATGTCATTTGTTATGCCCTTTGGTACTCTGAGCAGCTGTGGAGTTCAGCACCTTGTCATACCATGTTTCCCAGAGGCTATGTGCATATTCTGGAATCTGAAATAAATCCCATTCAGTGATTTGCTCATTACCCTAAATCATTCCCAATGAGAGGCTCCATGGCCTTGATGTCATTCACAAATGGCAAACAAGAGGGGTTCCCCGGGTGGCTCAGTCAGTTGAGCATCTGACTTCCGGTCAAGTCATGATCTCAGATCATGATCTTGCAGTCCAGGAGTTCGAGCCCTGCATCGAGCTCTGTGCTGACAGCTCAGAGCCTGGAGCCTGCTTCGGATTCTGTGTCCCCCTCGCTCTCTGCCCCTCCCCAATTGGACTCTTTCTCTCTCTCTCTCTCTCTCTCTCTCAAAAAGTAAATAAACATTGAAAAATGTTTGAAAAAACGGCAAACAAAGAATACCTCCGTATATATTCTGGTCATTTCTGTCAAAGATCGTATGCTTGGGAGCACAGCTAACATCCAAATAAAAACGTCAGTAATGTGGTAATGCAAAAATCCTGCCTTCTGCCACACCGCCACCCCCAAGAAAGCCTTCTAATTTTCATACCTTTTCTGAGATTTCCAAATTGAATTAAATCTTTCCTCCTAAAAAAGCAGTCTGGCTCTCCAACATTTCCTACCCTCATTGAGGGAAGTGATACAGTGCGGAGGCAGGTTTTTCTCTCCTTCTGTTTGCAGTCACAAACCAGCTGTAGATTCAGGTTTTGTTCCAGCCAACATACACCATGTCTTCGTGTATGTGCTTTCTGTTGCATTCGCTGCTAAATTATTTTTTACTCATTTCCACTGGTGTCTCTGTTTGATGAAGGCCGACCTAAACCCTCAGGGTATCTGAGACAGGTGTTGATTTGTCAGCATGTCCCCAGGCTGTCACACTGGGACAGATCTCACTTGAGAGCTGGAAGACAGGGTTGGGAATATTCATGGGTCCAGCAGGAGGATGCGGAGGCCCCCGTGGAGCTTTATTGCCTTTTCCCCAACAGGCGAAGTGCTTCTGACTTCTTGAGGGAGATTATCGCCATCCTCTCCCTTTCCCATTAAGCGCAGAGGGCGTATAAGTGGATGTCTCCGCTAAGTGG
Source organism: Puma concolor (assembly GCF_028749965.1). Taxonomy (NCBI): domain Eukaryota; kingdom Metazoa; phylum Chordata; class Mammalia; order Carnivora; family Felidae; genus Puma; species Puma concolor. The sequence continues at coordinate 101,367,064 of NC_141675.1, forward strand.
TCATGCAGTGCATCAGTCTGCTCCACTGGACCGGAAAGAGTTTGATCTTAAATGGTATTTTTGCACTTGCCTCACAAGGTGAATGTCACCAGAGGTCCTTGAGAACACCAGCCAAGGGTTATCCACAGCTTCCACATCCCCTTTCTCAATACAGGTTCCTCAGCCTCATGGATGAAATTCGCATCTGACCGAACCAGCGAAGGCTGGAGTCTGTCCACCGGGCTGGTATCGGGCTGTAAGTAGGAGTCATTGCTCTGCATGGTAACCCAGATCCGTGGAGCAGGGCTGCACCGGTAGAGGATTCAGCTTCCTGACTCTCCTAGTGACAAACTCATGTCAGCTGAGGGAGTCTCTGCTCCTTACGAAAACCCTGAGGGTAGCAGGAGGCTTGACATATAGCAAATGCTCAGTGAATCTTGGCTAATGTGTTCATGAAATATTAATTAAGAACATCTACTAATTACCATGGGTTAAGGAATACAACATTCCCAGTTTATCTATACTTATTTCTTCTGCCACACAGGGGTGGTTGGATTACAGATGAGTTTGCCTCTCAAAATTAAATTTTCTGCCCAAGTGGAGAGCCTCACTCACAATTAGCCTAATCCTGGCCCTTGTTAAACGATGCCAAAGAAAAGGAAAAATTTACGTAACATTTGTACAGCTTTGCAGGAATCATTCTGATCAAGAATCAGATGTTAAACTTTCACATGGAAAACAAGCTATCTTAAGTATTGGTTACTGTCTATACACCAGGGTACTCTGAATTCAGGAAGGAATTAAACACATCTTTCGAGCTGGGTATAAAAAATTGCACATATTTGTGCTTTCCTGAATTATGGACAAGTGAGCCCTTCACTGTGAGTTCCTACTGGGGAAAGATTAAATGCTAGTTGAGTGCAGGGGGAACCACGTCGTCCCGTGTGTCTCCCAGAGCCCAGCAGTGCGTCTAGGATGTGGGAGGCAGTGTTGTATGATGGAATTCATAAAACTCTGGAATCATGGTTCAGGGTTCAAATTCTAGTTTCCTCGTGACTAACTATGAGACCTTGGGCCGTCCTTCAGCTTCTCTGATCTCCTCACTTTCTTATCTGGAAAATGATGTAAATACTCACTTTGCAGGATTGTTGCATGCATTAAAAGAGACGGATTATAGAGAGTTCCTGACACAAAGTAGGTGCTCACTAAATACCTTTCAAGTGAAATTCCTTTAGCTCATTATTTTTTCCCTTCAGTTGTTTTGAAACAGGATTTCTTCTCAGGAAGACTTTCTCATTTTCAATCTCTGCAAGCCAGGCTCATTCCATCATAAGACCGATGCAGTGTTCTCCCAAGGAATTATTGATCCAAGAATGTGGAACCAGCATGGATGTTTAATTTTACCCAACAGAAGGCCCTTCAGTATCTGTTTCATTAAAATAAAGGTCAGTAGGGCAATAATCGCTCTAAACCCAATTGAACCACAGTGAGATTTATCCTTGCCCTTCAAAACAGCTTTACATTCTCTGCTCAGGGCCATAAAAGTTGCCATATTTATTTTGTGAATATATAATAGGCTTATAGCCACATCAGATCTTTCGTTTTGCCGAATGACAAATTAACCATATTTCACTTTAGTTTTTTGCCTAAGACATTCAAGTTGAATTCTGTAAGTAATCATTTCTGTTCTGGTCTTATATTTTGCAAATTTTTTTTTTTCCAGTTGACTTCTGTATTCCAAACCCTGTGTACATCAGAGTTAGTAACAAGCATGAACAGCTTGTGGATTTAATGTACTCTTTGGCAGGGATGGAAAATGTTGGGATATGGGGTAAAGACCCAGCAATCATAAAGCTCCTTTGCAGCTTCTCGGGAAGACCACTAAGTTCCACTAACATCCTAATACACAGAGGGTGTCTTCCAGAATATTCACAAAGATATTTTTTTTAATTTTTTAAATGTTTTTATTTATTTTTGAGACAGAGAGTGACAGAGCATGAGCAGGGGAGGGGCAGAGAGAGAGGGTCACACAGAATTCAAAGCAGGCTCCAGGCTCCAAGCTGTCAGCACAGAGCCCGACACAGGACTTGAACTCACGGACTGTGAGATCATGACCTGAGCTGAAGTCGGACGCTTAACCGACTGAGCCACCCAGGCACCCCATTCACAAACATATTTTTTAAGTGATAATGCTCATGAGAGTATAGAGAAATGGCCACACTTCTCAGTACTCAGGGGAGAGAGTGACCTTAAGCTTACTCATCATCTGCATAACATGAGGGCATTACCAGCTCATGTGAAGGATGGCCTTGAATCTACATCATTCAAGAAGCTGATTGTGTCCTGTTTAATGGGGACATTTATCTTTCAAAATGTCCAAGGGAACTAGACAACTTGCAAGAACTATCTGCTCATTTCTGCCAATGATGGTACCATAAGTTGCTTTGCACTTCATGGTATCATAGCAATGAAAGATTCAGAGTCCACAGAATTATTTTAACTTTAATGACTGATGAATTCAGCAGTTTTGAGGCCATGGTAATTAAATTTATTATCAACAATAGTGCTGCCATCTATTATGTCATTAAAGCTTTCTGTAAATGGTAACTGAAATGACAGGATACCTGGAAATAAAAAACGAGACCTTATGAAAGTTGAGCTTTGCATTTCCATTGACATAAGACCCAGCTTTAATCACTGTTGTTGGTAGGAGGGGTGATAGGTAAAGTAGAAAACTCTGGCCTAGTCTGTCTGCCTAGATTTCTTAAATCCTCTTTCTGTCTTGGACATGTATCCAGAAATGGGCCATATAGACATCCAGAAATGGGCCATATATTCACACTGTAACCTGGCACAACCCTACAGATGGCATGCCTATAGATGTCACTAGCCATGAGCACATCCTTTTGTGTCCATGGTCCTCAGGAACCTTGAGCTTGGCTCCTGGATTGAAACAGATATGAAGCTGAGAACTGGATGTCTTGATCCCATGGTGGATCTGCAACCCTCAGCAGGGAAAGTTCTGTACATGCCACATCAAGTTGATCTCTAAGAAAGCTGACTGAACTAGCCTTTTAAAAAGTAACTTGAAAGCAAACAACCTTGATATCTTTTTTTTTTTTTTTTTAAGATCCTGACCTTTAACTGTCTTCTAGAGGTCTAAGATGAAATGAGGCTCCCAGATATGGGCGTCACAGGTATTTCCCACGTCCCCATGGCCCTTGCTCAAGTCTACTCAGCAAGGATTTGTCTTGAAATCCAAGCCTGTTTCTTGTTGTTTTAACTCTGTTGAGTCCAGGCCGGCTGGAATAAGAGGTAAAGCATCCAATACGTTCCCATGGTGGCCCTGAGCAGAAGTTCCTGAGACTTGTCTGCTCCGGCAAACGTTCCCTGGCCATCCCAGTCCAGAGAACTCTTCCTTCCAAGAGTCCGAGTGAACACTGCTCTCCTGTGGCTTTTAAACTTAAATCAGCAATAGACACAAGGAACTGCAGAGCAGATTCTGTTTGTTCACGTAGACTACAAATTCATGCAACTAAAAGCCATGTTCATAACCTATTATCTCCCTAGTTTATAATACAATTCCATAAATATATTAGACACTCAATAAATTCTTGTTGACGGATTTACGGCAGAAATCATTTGCTAGTCATTTTTGTACCTTCAGCCTATAGATGGCTTTTGCTGAACCAGGACAATTTTTGAATAAATCAATAATTAAATAAATAAGAATGGAATGCCACATTAGGACATTGCTTAATAAAGCCTTAGGGAGAATTAGAATTAGCAGAAAGGTTGAATAATAAAAAGTAATGAATGCTATTCCAGAAGCCTAGGAAACTAGATTTAAATCCTCCTCCAACAATTAATTATCTAAATAATGTAGGAAAAGTCATTTCATTTTTGGTCTCAAGTATTATAAATAAAAATCAGGGCTTGGAGTAGGTAATCTCTCTGATTTTAGAAGAGGAAAAGGCAAGGAATAGAACATGGGTTCAAGTTTCTACTCAGGGCTAGCTAGGGTTAGGTTCCCAGAGAGCTCATCCAGTCAAAAAAACAAAACAAACAAAAAAAGAAGAGAAAAGAAAAGAAAAAAAGAAAAGAAAAGAAAGGAAAAAGAGTTCTCTTAAAAAGAGACAAAAGGGTTTATTCTAACAGATTTTTATTTATTTATTTTTATTTTTTATTTTTTTGAGAGACAGAGAGAGAGAGAGAGTGTGTGAGTGAGGGAGGGGGAGAGAGAGACAGAGAATCAGAGGCAGGCTCCAGGCTCTGAGCTGTCAGCATAGAGTCTGACACAGGGCTTGAACCCACAAACCATGAGATCATGACCTGAGCTGAAGTCGGACACTTAACCTATTGAGCCACCCAGGCGCCCCCTAACAGATTTTTAAAATTCATTGCTGGAATTGGTTCGGTATTATTTTATTTAGAAGTTTTCACATCTATGTTCCCAAGCAAAATCAGTCTGTAATTTTCTTATTCGGTTTTGGAATTAATATTAAATTAGCTTCGTGAAGTGAGTTGGACTCCATTTGTTTCTTTTCCTAACAATTTCTTGAATTTATCAATATCTATATTTTTCTTCCAAAGAGGACATTTTCCTTTCCTTTTTCTTTTCCTAAATTGTCATAGATATAATTTTTCTCTCTCTATTGTTTCATCCTTGTTTATTTAAACAAGAATAAAATTTTCTAATTTACATATCCTCATTTTCCATACGAAGTAGCCTTTTCTTGGTAATAATATATTTTTCTTACTGGAATACTTAATCCAATTATGTTTTCAGAGGGCTTTTGTTAAATATTTCTGCTCTACTTTTGGGCTTAAAAAATTAATTGCTATGTAGAAAATCATGTGTAATGTTTTCTTTTTCTCTTTAGCATCTTGAAAATATCACTTTATGTTGAGAAGTTCAGTGTTAATCATTTCTTCAAATTTTCCCTCCCCTGTATTGATTTATTTCCTTTCCTTGTGAAGTTTCAATGATATGATTTTTCACTCCTATCACTTAATGTTTTTTTATATTTACACTTTATGTCTTTTTTTTTAAATTTTTTTTAAACGTTTATTTATTTTTGAGACAGAGAGAGACAGAACATGAACGGGGGAGGGACAGAGAGAGAGGGAGACACAGAATCGGAAGCAGGCTCCCGGCTCCAAGCCATCAGCCCAGAGCCCGACGCGGGGCTCGAACTCACAGACCGCGAGATCATGACCTGAGTCGAAGTCGGACGCTTAACCGACTGAGCCACCCAGGCGTCCCTACACTTTATGTCTTTTTTACAGAGTTTGTTTTGATATTCCAGTTTATTAGCTTGTTCATTTTATCCTTTCCACTCTCAATCTTTATTTCATTTATTTTATTTTTTTTAATGTTCCATATCACCAGTTGATTTTTCTTCATAGTGGATTATTACTTCATGTTTCCAGTATTTTCCCTTATCATTTTTTGGAAATTTATTAGACTCCTTTGAAATGATTCTTCTCTCTGGTCCACGAATTCTGCTTCATCCAGTAAGGGTGATCTACTGTGTCTTTTGATGATGGTACTTTTGTTCCTCAAGAGTCTTTCAGATAGGGTCCAGGAGCTCATGTTGCCCTGAGGTTATCTGCTACCTTGATTGTAAATACAAAGTGGGTAAAGGGGCAGAAATCTCAGACCTTAGTCTGGATCGCTTCTGGCCATTTTTAGGAGATGGAAATACTATATTCAGGCAGGTAGTCTTTGGAATTATAAACTAGGCTCTCGCATTCTGTGTTAACTCCTAGTCAATCCCTATGACTTGAGTACACCTTCCCCCTAGGGCCTCAATTTTGTTTTTAACAGCCTCATCCCCAGGCTGTCATCAATGGGACTCAGGGGTGGAAGCCTGAGGGGCTGGTTGGGGTCGTGCTAAGAGGAGGAAAGGCCCAGGTGCAGATGAGGCTATCAGTGTCACCGCCTGCTCCTCACTCCCAGCTGCACTCAAACACCGCCCTAGATTTGGTGGGTTACTTCCTTCCAGCCCTGAGCTGATTTTGCTGTTTCTCTGCCTCTTCGCGTCTCTGGCATAGCAGTGGTGGTGCCAGGGCACTGTGGGGAACGGAACGGGCGAAGCCTGAAAGTTATGCCAAACCTATCCCCCCGCTGATGGAGGCTACCTCCCGCGCCCCCACTCCCAATCCCAGACAGGGTCCTGACCACCTTCTATCTCTCCAGGAATTCCTCCCAGTCTTATTTTACTCTTTTCCATCAACCCGCCTCTCTTGCTTTTGTGACAACTCTGAGGTAAAGGTTCAGCTGCCATGTTCATGTGACATCTTTCCAGGAATGGACAACTCACCAGTGGCTGTTAGAAAGTCTCTGGGGCTCCTGAAGGATACATTATGTTCCTTGTGTGACTCAGGCTATCCTTTTTTTTTTTTTTTTTTTTTTTTAATATTAAAAGTCTTAAAATCTTATGCTGAATCCTAATATAGAAAAGAGATAAGATCAATGATGCTCTCTCGGAAGAACAAATGGGGACCCGGGATTCTGCCTCCTAAGCAGCGCTGCCCACCCCAATGGGGATCCCATAGAAATCCCTCTGGAAGCCTGGAACTGCAGAGAACAGGGTCTGAAAAGCCAACACCCAAACATTTAGGAGGTGGCAATATCTATAGTTTCATTTATTTTACCTTTTCTTGTTAATTAACAATTCATTATATGGATAAAAGGCCTCATCTCTTTTCTTACTAAATGAATCACTTTTAGTGATTCTTGTTTCTACTGGTAGGAAAGAAACTTTTCTTGTTTCTACTGGTAGGAAAGAATAAGATTAAACAGTGGTCTCCAAGTTTATTGGCCTTCTTAGTTTTCATACGGATGAGAGAATCTTTGGAACCTCTCCCATCTTAGCTAGATGTCTGTCTTCAGCAATACCCAGCAGTTTTACGGATTTAGACCCTGTAAGTGAGTGTAAGGGAGCAATCTACATCGCCTCTAATGCTTGGCTTATGAAGAACCATATCAACATGGACGTCAGACCCAGGGTCCGGCCTGCAGGGGAAAGACTGGTACAGAAGTAACAACCGCTCTTTCCTTCGACCGTCACCCGCCGTTTGATAAAACCACCCATCCAGCAAATACTTCCTGGGCCTCTATATGAGAGCCCCTTAAGAACTGGGGCTTCGGCTTGCTCATTCCGGGGTTCCCTCCCCCGGAGTCCAGCATCATAAGCACAAGGTAGGTACTTTGCCCAAGTGACTCAAAGACCTTGTTCTGGAACTCCTGGCTTTAGGCTATCAGAGCGGGCAAAACTATGTCTAAACTTCCACTTCCGTGGCTGAGACACAGAACACAACCTGATCAGGGCTTCCTCAGAGGGAGCCTATAGTTGTACACCTTCAGCTTAAGCCTCATCCCGTCTTGCTGGCCCCCTGAATGGACGGAGGCCAGCCCTGCGTGGCAAAGACCCTACGGCGAAGAATGAAGTTTACGTTTGAAGACACGAGACTAATTTGTTTATTAGGTCTGTTCTAATAAGTTGAGGAGGGGAGTTTTTGGCAAATAAATAAATAAATAAATAATCAGACAAAGGGAGACTCTTGGGCAAAAGAGGGAGCTCAGGAAGAGGAGGCGGAGTCTTTGCATAGTTCTAAATGAACACAAGGTGGCAGCAGTAGGCAACGCGGATTCTCAGCAGAAATGCAGCACTTGCAAAAACCAGAAACTGGGAGGCTTTGAGAAAGAGAAGGTCAGAAGGTGACTAACTATTTCTTTATCACAGAGACCGTGGTGTGGAACATTCGTCCTCTCTACGGGGGGGCAGGAGGCAGCATCTTACATGATCTGCCTGGGCATCCCGTACCCGGTCATGCCTGCCTGGGAGGCTCCCTTGTTGCTGCCCATCTGCAGGCCGATGACGTTCTGTCCCTGGCGAAGCTGCTCCTCTGAAAATCCTCTCCGATTCTGCTGGGCTTTCCTGGGCAGGGGAAGTGAGATGGAATAATGTCATTCTGACAGTTTTCAAGCCCTTCCCAAGACACGTAGTTAGAAAGACTCTATTGGGGTCACCAAACAGAACCCAAGGCCACCAAATAGAATAGCAGGCCCTATACTGAACTATAGTACTGATAGAAACTGTGATCCTACCCTGAGCTACAGTCCTACCTTGAGCAATGGCCAGCATGGGCTATGACCCTACCATGAGCCAAGGCCCTACCCTGAGCTATAATCCTATCATGAGCTATGGTCCTACCTTGATCTGTGAGTCCCTACCTGGTCTATGGCCCCAGCCTAAAGCTATGGCCCTACTCTGATCATTATTCCTATCCTGGGCTATGTTCCTACCCTGGGCCATGGTCCTATCACGAGCTCTAGCCCTACTCCAAATAGGCCCTTCCATGACACAGGAGCTCTCCACTCCTTAGAACCCAGATGATTTTTCAGAATTTCCACGAAAGAGTCAGTGGCTTCCTTTCTGAAGACTTCACTCTCAGACAACTTTCCTGTCACCCTCTCTCTCAAAGTTACCTCAAGCCCTTGTGAAAATTACAGTCAGGTCTTCTTACAAAGCATGTCATAAATCCCATTCGGCCTTTCCCTGTGTAGGGCCAAGGATTAATGTTCCCGTTTTAGAGCTGTAGGACCTAGGAGTTAAGGAGGGAAATTTTCTTACTCTTACCCAGAGGTCAGCAAACTTCAGTAAAGAGCCAGGTAGTAATTAATTTTGGTTTTGTGGGTCATATAAACCACGATATGTCACTAGCAAAGCTGGGACTAAAAGCAGAGTTTCAACTGGCCAAAATCTAGGAGATTTTCAGACAAGGTTCATTTAAAATGACACAAGGGGGTAACTTTTTATAACTGTCTAGAAAAAGAAAGCCAGGTTAGGGAAATGAAGGGTCAATTATCTGCTACAAAGTACTCTTTTGTCTCCAAGGCCCCCTGAGCTATTGGGTGGAGTTTCACCTTCCTTGCTTCCCCCACCCTTGAAAACAAGGACAAGAAAATAAATCCTTTACTGATATGACCACATAATACATTATCCAGACTATGCCACTTTTGAAAGTGAAAGAGACAGCTATTAATAAATACACTGGGGGGTTGCCTGGGAGGCTCAGTTGGTTAAACATCTGACTCTTGATTTTGGCTCAGTCATGATCTCACAATCTGTGAGATCGAGCCCCACATCAGGCTCTGCGCAGATAGTGTGGAGCCTGCTTGGGAGTCTCTCTCTCTCCCTTGCTCTCTGCCCCTCCCTGCTCATATGCACGTGCTGTCTCTCTCTCTCTCTCTCTCAAAATGAACAAGTAAACATTTAAAAAAAATAAAGAAATACACTGGGACAACAGGCATTAACCAGGACATATATTCCCTTCATTAAGTTCAAGAATAAATAAGTAAATAAGTTTACTTTAGGGTTCCTTGGATCATAACAAAACCAAGTTCAGACCTCAAGCCACCTCTGAGAAAAGTCAGTCAGTCCTGCTCAGCCTCTGGAGAAACAGCACAGCTGGAGCCGTAGGGTCCCAGTATCCCACAGGAAACCCCCAATCCTTTCTGCCCTGGGTGGGCTGTTGACCTGAATGACAGCATCAGTCTTCCCTTGTTCCTGGGGAATCAGCTGTGGGGGCCCTGAGTGCTTTGTGTTGAAATAGCCTCTAGCGCTCCAGATGCTCTTTCTCGTAAAAATCACCCTCCTCGGTTGCCGAGTGGAGCGTGGGGAGTGGTGGCAGGAAGGGATATTTACCTGTGAAACCAGGATGGCTCTCCCCTGTAGCAGCCATCATCCTTGGTGACTGCAACGCTGCCAAGAGCCATCAGAGTCCTCTGCACAGCCGCCATGTCCTTCCCTACAAGCCAACAAAGACATTAAAGCCAAGCATGTGTCAGGGCTAAGGAATCTGGAAGGATGGGGCTGGTCCTCTGGGAAGGAAATTCTGATGGGAGGCTGTAGGCCGATCCCATTCAAGAGGAGGGATACCAAATACTTCTCAAAGCCCCGAAGATAACCATAGCAAAACTTCCCAGAAAAGAACAAAAAATTACCTGGCTAGTCTCTATGTGACTCGCCCAGTTTCTAACTCATTCATAGTTGCCGAATGAATAAAACATTCCAAGCACTTGTCAGCCCAGATACAAGTAGGTCCCTGCCCTGAGCAGAGGCCCTTGCCTCTGTGGGTTCTACAGACTGTGGCAAGGGGAAATCCTGTGGGTAGGCTTGCGAGCTGGTCTGCAGAAGACGATTTTCCTCAGGACTGGGAGTAGGGGGAAAAGGAAACTGGAAAGGAGTTGCTTGGCTGGATTCAATGTGCCAAACCCCAGGTGGCTCCTCTCTTTTACTTTCTCTGGGTGAAAAGGGTCTAAAATCACCCATGTGCGTCAAATTGTATTCACTTGACGTACTCAATTGATTCAAAGGGTATTCACTTTGCTCTTTGGGCTGGAGGCCGGCAAATGAAGGCAAGCAAATCAACACAGAAAGCACTCAATGTGACACAAATGATAGGCCCTTTATTTTGTGCAGCTTGGAAGGAGCTAAATGGAAATAATAAATAGCTGCCGTGTGTGTGTGTGTGTGTGTGTGTGTGTGTGTGTGTGTGTGTGTGAGAGAGAGAGAGAGAGAGAGAGAGAGATGTGTGGTGTGCCCCTTCATACAGTGGGAAAGGGGGGGCATGCCCTGAGGAGCCCAGTGACCCTGAATCCACAGAGGAGGCAAGTGACTCTGAAAGTCAGCCTGTTCCTCTCATCCTCTCTCCTTTCCTCCCTCCCAGCTGACTGCCAGGCCCGGGGCTGGGAAAGATGCTACCTCGTGGTCACCCCTGGATTAGACAGAGATCCGTGCACGGCACGGGATGTGGGGTGCAAAGCTCAAGGCACAGGGTTAGCAAGGAAGGCAGCGTTCAGTGGGGCGGGTAGGGTTGGGGGGGTGGTGAAGCTGCAAAAGTTAAGGGCAAATACTAAAAGGCCCTCGTTGCACTGAGCGAACCATCTGTGCTCTCTCCCCCCCCCCCCCCCCCACCGTGCTGCTGCGGCTTGGTCACTGGGGAATACAGAATTACAGGAGAAAGGCAGATGGTAAACAAGACTGGAGTAGAACTCTAATGAAATAAACAATTCAGGTCCACAGAGGAAGTCCAGTTCAGGATGTCCATCTATTCAAAGAGGAGAGAGAGAGAGAGAGAGAGAGAGAGAGAAAGAAGGAAAGAAAAAGAGTAGATTCATTTTCCCTCACTTTTCTTCCACAGGGCGGTTTCGGGGATCCTGAGGCCTGGCGGGGTTAGCTGATAGTTACAGTGCTGGGGGCGGGGGGGAAGGAGGTGGGGGGGGCGTGTAGAACAGAATGGAAGTGTCTGGGCAGCAGATGGGTGGGGGAGGGCACAAGGAATCATAAGACTTAAGAGCAAACCCAGAGGTGGTTACTAGAATGACTTCTCGTAGATAAAAAGCTTTTCTGTAATTGTCACTGTGTAACACAATCCTTTTTTTTTTTTTTTTTAATAGAGCTGTAGTGATGATATTCTGAGGGATCACTGTGGAAAGAGATGGAGAGAGGGTTTGCTCTTAAGCAGTGAGCCATTAAAGAGAACTTACAGCAAGAATTAAGCACAGGGAGGGTTGGGAAGGTTAGAGTATACCATTCAACCCTACTCTGTACAAGGGCCACACAGGAAATCGGTTTCTGGTGGTTGGAAAGCACAGGTCGAGGAAGTCCAGGATCTGGGGGAACGTGCAGCCTGACAGCCAGCAACCCAGCCACAGATATGACCCTGGAGCCCCGGGTGCAGAGGCAGGTTGTGTTAGCACATACCCAGCCCCCTTCACAGGGAGCTAGCTGGTGTCATACACACGGCATGAAACCAGGCAGGAAGGAGGGGGAAAAGTTGGCAAGGAAAGATATATCCTGGAAGGTGGGAAAGGAAGCAATTACACGATTGGGCAGAAGAAGCTAGGGAAGGAGGCGTCATTTGACAAAAACACATTGGAAAAGTTTTCCTTCAGAAAGGTCCCAAGGCAAGAGATTTGATATAAATTATAAGCCAGATATTTTTATACATGGTATCAAACCAGTGGAATTGATATTATTCCCTCCAGTGTATGAATGGGAAAATGAATTCAGGGAGGTTAATTAACGAGCCCAGAGTCACTCGGCAAGTAAACCAAAGCCTAGCTCTAGCTCAGGTGTCTGAATGCAAAGCCCACAAACAGTCCACTAGGCCACCATCAGCCATGGGTCCCCACTGCAGGTTGGTTGTGGTGGCACATTCCTTGGTGATCAGAGATAACCTGCAGGGGTGGCAGTGGCTGTGTGAGGACCAGGCCAGAGGGAATGCACAGGGGGACAAAACTGGGTCACTGTTCTTGTGCCCCATAAGTTCAACAGTACCAACCCCAAGAGCCATAAGTCTCTGAGCGTTTTTGTCTGGAATAATTTCTCCAGGTCGCAACTCAAATAAGGTTAAAGCAAGAAGAAGAGTTGGGGCCTAGAGTCCCCATCAGTGTGCCGGTCAAGTTCATCCTGGCCAAGATTCTAAGTAACACTATGAGCAGGAATCTGCCCCTCTAACTTGTCTATCTTGCTTTCCTGGCATGTCTACTCAGCTTTCTAACAGACATCCCTCATGAACTCCAGCACGAAAGTGCTGAAATGGTGAGAGGGCCTTTTTCTAGCCTCACCTCTCTTGCCAGTTCAGAAGCCCAGATCACATGCTGCTGGAGGGAAGGGACCATTTGTAGAGGCTGATTTCTATAACTGGGGGGTCACATATTAAATGTCCAAAGGAGCAGTGAGGTTAAGGAAGATCTGTGAATCTTATAACCATCTGCCTACAACACGGCCTACTTCAGAACAAGGTTTCCCAAGCCTCTTGGACTATTTATGGGATAGTGTGGGGGACATCTCTTTAAAAATATGAATTTTGAGGTCATTCCCCTTAGAGATGGATTCAGTAGGCCTGGGGAGAGGCCTGGGAGTTTATATTTGTAATAAGCTCGCCAGGTGATTTACACCATTAGGCAAGTTTGAGAAGCATGGTGGCTCTCAAACTAGACTGATTACCAGAAATACCTGAGAATGAGGGGTGCCTGGGTGGCTCAGTCAGTTAAGCATCTGACTTCTGCTCAGGTCATAATCTCATGGTTCGTGGGTTCGAGCTCAGAGCCTGGAGCCTGCTTCAGATTCTGTGTCCCCTCTCTCTCTGCCCCTCCCCAGCTCACACTCTGTCTCTCTCTCTCTCAAACATAAATGAACGTTAAAAAAAAAAAAAAGAAAGAAAGAAAGAAATACCTGCGAATCTTAAAAATTCTGATTCTGGAGCAATCTCCTGAGATGACTCGGATACAGCCAGATGGAGAGGCAAGCATTGTTCCACTACTCGGGTTTTCACTTGTTAAAAACATTGCGAGGTCTAGCACACGGTAAGTACTACACGCTATTCCTTAAGCAAAAACTCCTCCCTTCGGAGACATCTTCCGCAAAGTCAAAGGGTAAAGTCAATAATTAGAAGGGCTCTGATCCAAGCTGGGAGCCAGCTTGGAGTCCAGCAGCTTGGAATCTCTTTGCTCCCTGAAAGCTACACCCTAGATACTTTGGCAAGGCAGCCTGAAAACACTGCTCAAGGCTATTCTTCCAAGAAAAAAGAAAAAAGAAAAAAGAAAAAAGAAAAAAGAAAAAAAAAAAAGAAGAAGACTGTCCTAAAAGGAGTAGCGACTGCTGGGAAGGACTGGGAATTTTCTAGATGCTGAGTCCTTGGTGGTGACCTAAAAGTGAGACCACTGGCCATAAAAAGGGAAGTGACACATGGAATCGGAGGGGCCAAATGTGCATTACCAGCTCAGCACTTTGATCAGGTGAGCTGGACTCTTCTAGCCTCCTCTTACAGGAGGGGCTGATATTTAGACTTGCAATCATAAAAAATGAGATGGTGGTGTAGCAGCCTCCCTTGTACTCAACCTGGCAAACCTTTGCTCAGACAACTGAGTGGGGGCCCTCTTTCCTGCATTAGCACAAAGCGGTGTTTCCCCAAGTGTGGTCTTGTACTTCAGACTACTGAATGATAACTTCCGGCGGGGTGGGGCCGAGGGCTCTGCACCATAAGGCTCTCCCGCCCCCCCAACCAGGGATTCTTATTACCCATAAAGTTTGAGCGCTATTACCATAAAGGGAGCCTGCCTGGGATTCGCTGTCTCCCTCTTTCTCTGCCCCTCCCCTGCTAGTGCTCCCTCTCACTCTCTAAATAAATAAATAAGTGGTTTTAAAAAATACGAGTGTTTCACAGTTTACAGTCAAAACTTTTGCTTCAGAGCTACTTTGTTTTGTTATCCGCCTTGACTCCTCTGTGTTACTCTTGGAATACTGGCTGTTTTCATCTTTCTGGTATCATTTCTGTTTTCCTTGAGTAATAACTTAGGCACAGCCCCCAATTCTCTCCTCAAGATTGAGAAAATATTGCTACGGTCAAAGGAGAAATGTCAGACAGTAGGCTGGGCTTGCTCTGTGAGTTTCACAAATTTTTGTCGCTTGCCTTTCTGCAGACACTCTGTTGGTTCTCAAAGCCAGGTTCCCAGACCAGCAGAAGCAGCATCACCTATGAATTGGTAAGCAATGCAAATTTCTGGGCCCCACCCCAGATTTAGTACCTCAGAAACACTGGGGCTGTGTTTTCATAAACCTACCAGGCTCGAGGTTGAGAACCACGGCTGAAGGAAAAACCCGCCAAACAAAGTCACGAGCGGCGGAGGCTGTTCTGACGGAAAAGGAGACGGCAAGCAGCAGGCACGTTATGATGACTCAAGTCACTACAGGTACCTCACAAGACCCCCAAGTGTCTCTCGAGTTGGGTGAAATGTTTCCTTGTTTTTGCTGTTACCGAATGACACATATAGAGCCACCTCCCCAGAGAATATATTTGGACTGCCAGGTACTCCCCGCCCCCCCCCCCCCCAATATAAACCACACTCTTCCTCGACTCCTAGTCATCAAGGAGAGGGAACAGGGGGGCAGGGCAAAACCATGTGGCCAGGATCCTTGTCAGTAGGACTCCTGAGAAAAGTAATCAGATTGGATTGATCTTTGAGTCTTGCCTGCTCTGACATTCTAGAATTCTACATGTCTAATGCTTGTTCACCATGTGGCTGAAAGAAACCAAAAGGTAGTTGCTGATGGACTTATAGTATAGGGGGAAAGAAGCCAACATTTATTAGGTGTCTATTAGCCAGGCACGGTCACAGGCATTTTACACATTTAATCCTTACAAGAACCTTCCGAGGAAGGTGCTAGACTTATTTACAGAGAAGGAAACTGAGGCTCTGAGTAGCTGAGCACTGAAACAAGTTCACAAAGTTGGCATGTAGCTAAAGAGCTCCAACCCATCTATCTCACTCCAAACTCATGCTCTTTTCACTGTACCAAGATCTTCTGGGTCTGGAATTGGCAAAGCAATATATTCTGGGGAAAGATGTCAAGAGGGTAATGACGACAGGATAGAAAAAAGTCAGAAGGTGACCCGTGAAGCCGGCCCCTCCATACTGGAGGACGGCCGATGCAGTGAAGGCACCACACGACAGACAGAGGGCCAATGCCATCCAGGCAACACTACCGGCTTCTGTATGAAGCCATTAATGAAGTCCATCTGTTCCAAGGCAGAATATGTGCCTTTCCAGCCTTGCTCCCGCCACCCTCATTTTCAATTTGTCCTAAAAAGGGACAGGGCAATGACTGTAGTAACGTTTACCTTGCCACCGTATATTATGCTCTACGGTTGCCAGACACTTTGCTAAGCAACTTCTAATGCATCATCCCCTTTAATCCCCATGTCAACCCTGTGAAATAGCTGAGAAAATCAAAGCTTAGAAAAGTTAATTGATAAGTGGTGGACCAGAGATGTGAACCAGGCGGTCTTAGAAATCTGTGCTGTACCGCCTTCCAGGGTAAGTTTTCTTTGAGTCTTTCTGACCAGCACACCCCCTAGTTCTCCCGTGTTCTCTCTCATTCTCTGTCTCTCTCACACACAAACACACATACTTCCTTTTCCTGCTCCTCCCTCATCTCCTTCTCACTTTCCCTCCACAGAAAAGACACTGACGTCTAAGCTCCAGTATGCTCTCCTGAGTCATAGGCAGCTGAGACAGCCCCACTCCCACCCCCTCCCGGCACCCTCCACAAATCCAGAAGGAACCTGCCAGCATCCACCTGCCCTCATGCAAGAGAAAGACTTCTTTAGTCCTCTCCCAGGGCCCTAAGTGGCCCCAGCTTCCTCCCCAGCCCTGAAAGGGATTGCTCACGCCCAGCTTCCTCCCAGAGGAACTTCAGTAGCTCTGTCTCTAATATCCTTTGGTTGGGTTGTTTTCTGGGCCGTTGTTCAGCCCCAGGTTCCTTTTTAAAGCCCAGGAACTTTTATTCTGGTTGCTCCTAAGTCCATTCCAAACATCTCACTGTGCATCGAACAGGGGTTTCAGGATAATGGGTCCATTTGGGGCCCCTGCCTGTCTAACTGAAGCCTAAATGGGAGGGCGTCTTGCAAGCCTGGCCTCCTGCAGCTTCATTTGTCTGCAACCTCAGAGCAACATGGAGTCACTGGGCAGCCGTGGGCAAGCAGAACCCTATTGGGAAGATGCCAAGCGGGGGAGATGGGGGGCAGGGGGCAGAGAGCTGTTGAGCATAAAGTGCCTGCAGAGGAGGAAGAGAAGTGCCCAAGCGAGAAGGGCTGGACCCGCAGCAGCCACAGCCACAACACCCCCAGTTCGTGGCATCAGGAGGGAATGGGAATAAACGGAAAACCACCGTCGGAGCAGTAGGGGGGGATGCGGCATGAAGCTAAGCAAACGGCCAGCTTGATAGCTGTGTGAGTAGACACGGGCACCCTCACGCTGACACATGCCAACCCTGCCTTGCAGCATCCCTTTGATTCAGGCTTGCTCATCCCCAGACACGAGCGACAACTGGCTCTGGCAGGAAGCGCCCAGCCTCTCTCACTCAGTACCCTGGGTCTCACCCTGGCCTTGCTCAAGGCCAAGCCCGCCCCTCCCTTCTCTGCCCAAAGCAACCCACTTTCCTACCTCTTGCTCCATCGTATGGTAACCAGCTCTGGCTTAAGCCTCGGTCAGTGATCCAGAGGCCCCCTCCCTTAGAATGACTCTTCCAGAACCTCGGTCCTCCCATGAAGGGGCCCACGGGAGGCCGTGGACACTCCCAGGCATCTGCTTTGTTAGTGTCAGTCATGGTTACCTATACTCGGTCAGCCACCCTTGGAGTGAATCCCCTTCCTTTTTTCCTTTAAAGCTTCATCCTTTTCGCCCTGGCTCCGTGTCTGCCTGGCTTCCTTTTTCTAGGAGTATTAACCTGGCTTGGAGCCCACCTGTCCACGACCCTACCTTAGGTGACCACAGTCTCATTCATGCTTCTTGACCTCCCTCTCCCTTAAGAAGTATGAACACACAGGGCTGGGATAGGTGGTGTAGACCTCCCCCTGCTCTGTTAATCAGGGACTCCCTACACCCCTCCTCATCACTGCCAGCACCTCCGGGATGTAAAGTTTACCTGCGTGATCTCTGATAAAAGTGGAAAGGCAAGTAAAACATCGTCAGTCGCGTAAAGACAGAGAAGCAAGCTCGGGGTCCACATCTCCCACAGACTTCCAGTTTCCTTCTCTTCCTACATACTTCCTGCGCTTGGTGGGGGGGCTCACCCTTCTATTCACATGAACTCCTAATACAGGGGCTCCACCCTTCTGTCCCACACAGTACTGACTCCTCCTCCTCCTTCTCTTCTTCATCCTCCTGTTATGACTCACCAGCACACTCATGGTGCAGGTACAGGAAACAGCCTCCTGGTCAAAGCATGACAGGGCAGACTAGTTGAGGCCCTATTTTCTGGCCTCAGAGAGTTCGAGTTTGAGCCCTGGCTCTGCTAATTACAGGCCATACGATGCGTACAAGTACTCATGGACAAGCTTCAGCTTCATCCTCTTTGAAATGGGAAAATTAATAACACCTCATAGAACTGGAGGAGAATTAATTGGCATTACACAGTAAAGTACTTGTTCCACGCCTACGGTACGGGGAGATATCAATAGGCAGGGGCTCTCTTTATTAGCTGGGAAAATCATCACCGTTTTGGTCTAAAGAGCAGAAACCAAGTCTCAACTGTGACATTCATGAGATTTGGAAGTGAGTAGCCAAGAAGTCCAATGGCCTGGCCTGAAGGTCTGGATATCTGACTTTCTCAGTAATGGCAAAACACAGGTTACGTGATGGGTGTCTTGGGATTTTAACAACTCACGTGTGAGAGAAACAGGAAATACCAGCTCTCTGCCTGACACAGAAGGGGGTGTAAGGGTTAAGGAGGCAATTGTTTCTTTAGAAGTTGTTTAGTAGGATGGTCCTCTGCTAGAAATCTGTTTCATCCATCATCTAAATACCTCTTGAAATACCATGTCTCCCGATCACAGGAAACTTACCCCCTCCTCACTATCAGGGGGGCCATTTGGGTCACTGCCCTGGGCATCCTATTGGGCGCACCACTGATAACAGCTAGGGACTGAGCATGAGCGAGCAGAGCCTACCTGGAAGGCCTGCTTGAACTGTTCCATAGCTCCAGTGCCTGGCCAGCCTGGCGTGGAACCGTTGCATGGATGGGCACACACATTCGGGCCCAGGGGAACACTAAGCACTATGACCACAGGTCCCAACTTCTTGGGCCGTGTCTCCATTCACACCATTTCCCCCAGTAATGGTGGACTGTCAAATACGTCCAGAAATGTGATTTGACTTTTATGCCTCATAAGACTTATGCCTCACAAGTCAATTCACAAATGTGAAAGAAAAAAAAAAATCACGTTTCACACTTTCTGAGCAGAATATATATCTGGAAGGGATAGTCACCAAGCCCTCAGATAATAGTTTCGTAAAAGGTTGGGGTGTTCTTGATTTCTCAGACTGAATGACAGACCGCACCAGGCGGCTTTGTCTACGAGCCCTGTTGCTGCCGGTGAGTCAGAAGCACGCTCACCAACCCCCCCCCTTCTCTTCCAGTAGCTACCATTTGTTCAGAAAGAGTACGCGTTGTGGGAGGGGTAACAGGAATGAAAGGCATCCATGTAACCATTTTAGCTTTCTCTCCATGGAGGCTTCTGTTTACGTGCTGGTTTGCTGAGGTCCCCTGCCATGTCCCCAGGGTGCGCCTTCCCTCAGAGGAGGGTAGCCTTGTCAATAGAATATCACAAAGCGGTAAGCTAACAGTGCCCCGGGGTCACAGCGGATAACCCCCATTCCACCCCCACCCTCCACCCCCACAGGGGCACACACAGGCATAAGGAAGAACACTGTGAACAGGTTTCCCAAAGAGATGGCCAAAGTGGAGGGGGAGGGGGAATAACCCCAAAGGCATGAGGGCTGTTTACCTTCCCATAGATCCACCGTCTGAAAAATGTCAGTGGTCCTGACACCGTAGATTTCTGCAGCTTTTAGGAACTGGGAGATTTGCTCCATCTGCTTAAAAGCCATCTTTGATTCTGAGATCTTGGGAATGGGCTCCTGTCCCGGTGGGTATAAACTGTTTATCAGCTTGCACAGGACCTGAAGAGAGAAAGGGGAGACAAAATCAGTGTTTCCCTTTGTATTTATCCATCATTAATGCAAAGTGAGTCCTAGGCCTATAGCGCACAGTTTCCGGGTTTGGGCAGAGGCAAGTCTTGCGCCCCAGGAAGGCACGGCTCCGGGCTGGGTGGCCAGGTTCCCAGGCCAAACCCCAGAGACCCAGGTGGCCTCACTCCCAGGGCTGCTCCTGGCTACAGTGGGTCCTGCATCCTGGGAACCCCCTTCCCTGCTGGCTCCTCCCTTCCTTTCTCTGGGGGAGGGAAAGAATGTTTACAAATAGGGAACAATGTGTGGTGATGAGCCCGTGATTTCCAGACTTTCAATGGAAGGAGGAGAGGTCAAATAATACAATCGAATATTATTTCTTCTCTCAAAGGGCAGATCAGAATCAGCCTTCAATAACTCAACCCATATGTGCCAATGAGGTATAGAAGAGCTGAACCGGGTACCCTCCTCCTAGATGCTTGTAACCCAAGTCCTGGGCGACCCAACAGAAACGTAGGATAGCTGTTATGTAACAGTAAATCACAGCCTGCGGGGAAAAGATGGGCTTGTTCGAATCAGCAGTCTCCAACCCCCAAACGCACAAGAGCATCTGGTCAGAAAAGCAGTTACCAAGTAAGGATTCCCTTCGGTTTCTTGAGAACCCATGCATTCAAGACATCCAGCACCCCAGGCAGCATGGCTTGGGGAAGGATGGGAAGGTGGTTAGTCTCTCTGACCCTTTCTTTTGTTGTACTTTGTAACTAACCCATTCCCCAGGGGGGAGGAATAATTATTCCCCCCCCCCCCCCACGCGCTGATGGACCAAAAGTCTGGAGAAATCTAAGGGAAATCCTTATCTGATTATTCCCACTGGAGAAAGCAAAAAGGGCTTTTAATTTGGCAACAACTCCCAGGGAAGCTGCCATGTCTCAGGTGGGTGGAGAGTCCTTAAGCTAGGAAGGGAATTGTGCGGGGAGCGCAGACCTTCCACCCCGAAGAAATAAAGGCATTTCCATTCCCACCCCGCGAGACACAGAGTTTGGCAGCCGCAGCTCCACCTGCAGCCTCCTGTTAGAAGAGAAAGTCCAGGAGGGGTTCCCAACCCACTGCCCTGGCCACCAAGATCGCCGCCGGCCTTACCGTCCCGTCCATTAACCATTTCTGAAAATGGGCCCTGCCGGGGGGCGGGTGCTCTATGTCCTCGGCGCACTGAAGGATGATCCAGTCCACCAGCTTGTTCTCCAGGTCCGCATCGTACTTCTGCTCGATCTTCTCCTGCACCTCTCGGCTTAAGCCATAGCTCGGGCCCCTGTTAGCCATCTCTGGAAGAGAAGAGAGGACACGCGCGGCATCCACACAATAGCAGCAGCGGCCCGGCTCCCTGCGAACGGGGGCTGGGACGTGGCTGGGCGGCCTGGCCCAGCAGCAGCAAAGCGGGCAGAAAGCCGGGCGTGGTTTAAATCAAGGAGCCAATGAAGCCACTGGGGTTTCACCTACCAACGCGAAGGGAAAGCGCAGCCACGCGCCAGTGACTCTAGAATAAAGCCCCTGCTGGTCCAGGGGGGCTGGAACGCCCCTCTCGGTCCCGCCTATCGATGGGATGAGATGAGGTGATGTACAAGGACTCACAATCAAGGCTGAAACCCCAGGCAGCAAGGGGGCTGGGTGGTGGTCGTGGCGTCCCCTCTCCAGAAGCACTTTGCAGAGACGGGGATCCTGAAATGGGAGAGAGCAGGTAATTAACAGGAAGGAAGGAAGGCCGCCTTGACGTTCAGTTGCTGATGCTGCATGGCGCCTGGAAGAATGGTACACTGATTCGATTTTCTTCTAGCTGAGGAGGGTCAAACCGGGGCCGTTGCTAAGAGCCCTCCAAAAAGCCAGCCCTCTCGTATGTCAGTCAATCCCGCCCACCTCCCTCCCGCTGAGAGCTTCTTTCTGGCTGCACAATTCTTTCCCCTCCTCTGGGGGAGACAGCCGATTGTATACAAGGCCGGAGCACAGCTGCACAAGGCCTGGGGCCTAGGGGAGGGTCCATTCTGTCAGCTGTCCATCTGTCAGGAGTTGCCAGACCACTTTCCCTCTGCCCTGGGGTAACAGTTGTCTGGCTGGACAAGAGGGGAGGGGCTGAGAGCTGCAGCCATTAACTTGTTCAGCTGCCAGCCAGATTTCAGCTGGAAACTTCCATCCTGGCCGTAACTGTTGTGCCTCAGTTTGACTTATCCAAAGAATGAACCTTTTAAGTGCTATTTTTAATAGAAAGATACTAAGAGCATGTTCTATAAAGAAACAAAGCTCACTGTCAATGTACTAAGAGCTTGTGGAGTGAAAGGTTTTGGTAGCATGTAACCATTTCATCTGTGTGTTTTAGTCAAGGACCTGTCAGGCCCCACTGTGGTAACTGATTGGTCAAACAAGACCGGAGGAGTAATCAACTTAGATCTAAGTTGGCCTGAAATTTTTATAACTGCTCAAGAACTTGGCAATCTGTCTTCCTAGACTGTAAGTGACTTGGGGGTAAAGTCTCATTGGTGTTGTGGGAGGCTCTGGGTCCTTTTCATGAGAAAAACACTCAAACATCTGTTCTTTTGGTTCATGCAGCAAATATGATTTGAGCGCTTAACTATGCCAAGTATTGTGCTGGAGAAGAATCAAATCGAATTCTTGCCCCTGGAACCAGTTGACTTGGGCACATTAGATAAAGCAATTCTGGTGCACAGGAAGGTAATCTTTGTCCCTGCGCAAAATTGGTTGAAAGCTAGGCAGGGAATGACATCTCAAATAATACAGGTATGGAGAGGAATCTCCTACCCACTGGGGCCTGGACTAGTGAAAATGTAATCACTTTGTAGACATGTGGGCAGTATGCCTGAGAAAAAGACTTTGTGGTCAGTAGCTGAAGGCCTGGAGAGAGAATTTTGAAACATAAAGGTCTGGGAGAGAATCAGCTTTGAGGAGAGCAGTGGATTTAGAAAAAGGCACAGAAAGGACTGACTAATGCTGAATGGAATCATCGGTTGAAGAAGCTCTAAAGACGGCAGAACTGTCTCTGGAGACTTGGGGCTTAGGGGAAGAGCTTAGAGCAGGGAAATTGTCAGCAGAATATTGGAAGTTACTGGGTTGCATCTTGGGTGGCAGCAGTAAGGTCAATGAGGTCCAAACAAAAGACATGTTACTTTCTCTGTGGCTGGAATTGCTCTAAGGAAGAGGCTGGCTTGTTATATAAAGCTAAAAACAATTCTGAAAGATGTACATGTACATTTACCTTCCTTTTTCTTTTTTCTCTTCTTTCTTCTTTCTTTCTTTCTTTCCTTTCTCTTTTCTTTCTTTCTCTTCTATCCTTTTTTCTCTTCTTTCTTTCTCTTCTCTTTCTTTCTTTCTTTCTTTCTTTCTTTCTTTCTTTCTTCTTTCTTTCTTTCTTTCTCTTTCTCTTCTATCCTTCTCTTCTTTCTTTCTCTCTTCTTTCTTTCACAGATCTTTTGTACCCATTCCCTTCCACTGTAAGAAAGTAACTGCGACACTTTAAGTGAATGATTGAGCTCATGGTTCTGAAGAGGATACAGTGGCCAAGAGCGGGAGCCACAACAAGGAGTAGGTAAGAAGTGTCCAGCAATCCACAGGAAGTTGTCTGAGAAAACAATGCTTGGTCCCTGGGAGATACAGGATCAACTCGACATTTACTGAGTGTCTGCTAGTATTATAGTTAATTTTTTCAACAACTTTTTTAAAGGGCCTATGTATCTGAGTACCAAAAAAATGCATGAGACATGGCAACATGGTCTAGTAGCAAAGTTAAACTGGTGAACAATAAATGCGAGCCAGGTGTCATGCTAACAACGTGCACAAGGTGCTCAGAGGAAGGGGGTAGGGGATTGGGAAAAGGGTTTATAAAGGAGATGACTTTAAGCCTCAAAAGATGAATGGGTGTTTGCCAGGTGAAGGGGGAGAGGTGTTGTCAGGTGGATGGGTTGCAGCAAGAGGGGTTGTGAGCGTCAGGAACATGGCTGGCAAAGGCAGCTTATTTAGGCAGGCGCAAATGTTCTAATGTCAACAAAGCATAGGATTAAAGAGAAGAGACGCACAGGAAGAAAAGTAAGGCTTGGATGTCAGACAAGCTCTAGACCATAAAGTTGTCTGATTGCAAGTGCCCATGGTTACATTTTCAGGATTGTTGAGAGCCACTTGTCACTCAGCCATTATAAGCAATTGAATTATGTAAGTTTATACTTAAGTAATTTACAAATATTGAATACTCAGAACAGATCGCTTTTATTTTATATTGCTACGTATTACTATTGCCTGTGTTTTTTGAGAATATTATTAGGTTTATTGTCTCTATATGGTGTATATACTATGTAATGGTTTGCAACTGGCCACGCTTCCCAGCTTCGGTGGATTTAGTGACATCACAGTGGTAGCTTCAAACCGGCCGTAACGGGAGCATTTATGGCATGGATGTTGGCAAATTTGTAAATCAGCGTGTTCTTGTTTTGTTTTCTTTGCCTGGAAAGCTAGTTGTTAAATATTTACCAGCCTTGCCTGCCACTGGACTTATGCAAAACAGTTTGAATTTTTTCACTGAGAACGAGAATCATCTGATTGATTTGGATGAAGGAAAAGGGGGTGGTCAGTATGACTCACAAATTTGACCTGTATAACAGGTGATGTGGTGCCGTTATTGTAAGGGGACTTGCATGTGGGGAGGTCCATATAGGGGGAGGATGACAAGGTTCATCCTAACTGCATCTGGAGGCTACCATCCATCCTAGCTCATTAGATAGTTGGTTTTATGGGTCTGGGGCTCAAGACAAAAGTCTGGAGTGGAGGAATGGACTTGAATCACTGCATACGAGAGGGGTTAAAACCAGGAGCAGGGGTGCTTAAGCTAAGTAGCAGGAGAAGAGGGCCAGGGTTAGAACTCATGGGAATGCTCACGCTGAAGCAGTGGGTGAGGAGGAGCCAGCAAATGAGGGGACACAGCAGAGTCAGAGCCGCCTGGGGGTAGGCAATGTCAGCACAGAGCTCCTGACCTCAGTGGTCCTGTGAGAGAGGGAGGCTGGCATATATGTGAGAATCTCAAAACAGTTACGTTCTATCAGAAAGGTGAGAAGAGGGGCGCCTGTTCAGGTTAAGCGTCTGACTCTGGATTTCAGCTCAGGTCATGATCTCACGGTTCAGGAGTTTGAGCCCTGCGTAGGGAGTTCAAGTCTCATGTCAAGATTGGGATTCTCTCTCTCTCCCTCTCTCTCTGTCCCTCCCCTGCTCATGTTCTCTCTCTGCGTCTCTCAAAATAAATAAATGAACGTAAAGCAAAAAAAGGTGAGAATAGAATGCACAGAATGAACTAACTTCTTAGAAACTGAGGTGGATATAAGTTGGGAAAGGCTTTCACTGGGGAACTGACATTTGATTTGAGCCTTTTATTTTATTAGTATTGTTATTTTTAATTTTTTTAGTAGAAGAAATTTTGTTAGCAAACCCCTGAAAGCCCAAGAAAAGGGAGACCCCACATGTCTGGAAGGATAATTTCCTCAAAAGACACATTTGGTTAAAAAAGAAAAACTGCCTGCCTCTTCCTAGGTATATTCTCTAGATGTACCAAAGTGCCACATTAAAAAAATTTTTTTTAATGTTTATTTATTTTTGAGAGACAGAGAACGAGCAGGGGAGGGACAGAGAGAGAGGGAGACACAGAATCCGAAGCAGGCTCCAGGCTCTGAGCTATCAGCACAGAACCTGACGCGGGGCTTGAACTCACGAACTGTGAGATCATGACCCAAGCTGTAGTCAGTCACCTAACTGACTGGGCCACCCAGATGCCCCATAGGTTTTTTTAAATCAAACCAACCATACTACATGATTATGTTTCTAAATTAAAGATTACTTTTAAATGTGTATTTAAAAGGGATCTTTAAAAGGTGTATCTAAATTCCTCCCATCTTCTTTCCTTCAGAAAATAAGAGTTCCTTAGTTATTTGGGTTTTGTTTTTTTAAAACAGTTTCAAATTTAATGAAAATTTGCATATTCCCTTTGGGCACTGAATAGTTCGGTGGCAGAGTCGTGTTCTCCTTGCCATCTCCATGTTTTCTAAAGCTCAGCCATGCCCAAGGCTCTTTTCCTCCTCTCTTCCACACAGAACTTTCTATTGGCTGTTCAGGGAACAGCATACTGTTTAGATTTGGTCTGGAGAGGTCTCTAAGCTCAACAGATGCAGCAAAAGCAAACGTATTCTGTGACCTCACTTAGCCTTCCTTACCGATGGCGTTTGCCTTATCTCTTTCTACTGCACATGCTGACATTGTTAAGAAGGGTCATGTCACTTTTAGCATAATGCAGTAGTTCCAGGGGACAAGGGATTGAGGGGCTGCTGGTTGTTCAAGCATTTTCTGTGTCCCTGGATACATGGCACAGAGTGGTTTTGGAGAAAAAAAGAGAGAGAGCGCTTTGGGGGAAAAAAACCCACTAATTAATTAATGATGTACTAGATACAAAATCATTTGGAATTTGTGATGTTACCTTCTGCAAAGCTAGGTTAAATTTCAAAATTGGCTTTTCCTCTCTTCAGATAGTGAAGGGTCCTCCTCCTCCCCTTTTCTAACCTTTGAAGGTTTGAAAGGATAGCACACAACTAACAGGCGAGTGAGATGTTGTGGAAGCCCCGCCCACTTCCTTGCTTCTTTTCCTTTCTAACCCGCATGAATTATGTCCACCAGTTTCTCACCGGCCTGTGTTCAGTGCACAATAAATGTGAAGAGGCAGTGACTCCTATGTGTATGTGTCATTGTTCTAAATGTACAGTAATTATTTAATCCTTATGCTTTTATTATCTAACTTTATGTCGTTTTGCAGCTGAGGAAACTTCCAGGTTAAGTAAATTGCTCTTTCAGTGTTTGTAAATGGTGAGCCAGGATTTAAACCCACACTGTATAGTCTGTCCCTAACCGTTATGCATATTGCCTCTACAGGTGTGCTGCAAATCTCTAAGCATGCTTATTACATTACGATGTGTAACCTCAGAAAACTCTCATGCGCAGGGCCCTTTTCTCTTGTCTTTTGAATCCTTGTGCCTAGGCAGTATCTGGGCGGAACAAGCCCCGGAATGGCCGCCCCGGAATGGCCGCCCCGGAATGGCCTGCTGTCAACTCACTCTAGCACCAGGCACCGTGGCACATGCAGGATTCACGTGCATTTGATTGGTAAATGATTTCTGTTCAGTATGAAAGGTAACTCCTAGATTGTAGTCCTCGAGGACATTAACCTGTTTAGTGTCTGTGTCAGGGGTCCTGAAGGCCACCCATAGGTTTGATGATTTGTTAGGATTCACAGGACCCAGCACATAATTCTCCTCACAGCTATGCTTCGGATACAAAGCAAAATCTGTAAAGGAAAAAGGCACATGGGGTGAAGTCTGGGGAAATGAGGCACAAGCTTCCAAGAATTCTCTCCCAGTGGTCCTGCCAGATGAGCTGA
Organism: Puma concolor; assembly: GCF_028749965.1. Lineage (NCBI taxonomy): Eukaryota > Metazoa > Chordata > Mammalia > Carnivora > Felidae > Puma > Puma concolor. The sequence continues at coordinate 101,394,057 of NC_141675.1, forward strand.
CGTTCCCTCGGTCACGAGTTGTGACAGCACACGCAGTGCCGTCCACTGGGTAGTTCACGACATTCAGTGCCCAGGTATTGGGAGCTGGTCCCTTAGGCAGTATCTGCCTGGCACCTACCACAATTCCAGACTCCCAAAAGGAAAGGACTTCAGCACAAACCATACTGTTCATACAATGTCGACAGTTTAGGTGTAGTGAGCCATGTTTACCAGTTCTGGGAATGGCGGAAACTTCCTAAAAGCCAAGTTCTCAGATGCTGGTCAAGGGCTCACCTTGTAAGCAGGCGTCTCTGAGGCTAATTCTTAGCCTCAGGAATTTCATCCCAACAATTTTCTCTATGTGGGTCACGTTATCAACCTAGTAAGTTTCACTTTGACAGACATAACCTAAGGCTAAAGGAAATCCAGCCAAACTTAAAAGCTAAGACACCAACTCAATAATATTAAGGCTCACTACTGCACAAGTCCATTTTAGTTCTTGAAAACACCTTTATAAATTGCATTTCATATTTTCTTACTGTCTCTGCACTTCAGAAAGCCCTTAGATGGCAATCACTTGGCCATTTGTACTTAAGGCACATTTTATTAGAAAAGGAAATGTTTCTGCAAGTAGGCAAGAATATATAAGGATTAACTGCCTCTTCAGAATATGCAAATACTTCATTACTAAGATCAAATCCCATTTAAATGACAGATAAAGTCAAAATTTAGAAGTGATAGACTTCCTTTGTATCATTGTGAAGTTTTGAGCCTTTGAAAAAGGAGAACCTTGGTGCACCTGGGTGGCTCAGTCGGTTAAGCATCTAACTCTTGATTTTGGCTCAGGTCATGATCTCACGGTTTGCGAGATCAAGCCGAGTTGTACTCTGTGCTGATAGTGTCGAGCCTGCTTGGGATTCTCTCTCTCCCTCTCTCTCTGCCCTTCCCCCACTTACATACATGCACGCTCTCAAAATACATAAGCTTCAAAAAAAAGGATAACCGTAATTTTAAACTCAAATATAACATGTAGAATTTAATAGTCATATTCTGACGTTTTGAACTTTATCATACCTAATTTTTTCCAATCATTTCAGATTTACTTCAATAAACATTGTCCTGTATTTTGTGAATAGCATTTTAAAATCAGAAGCAATTTTACAAATTTCCATATATGATCGACAAAGGACAAAACAATTCAAGCTTTATTAACAATTCTAAGTAGAAGAGAACACAATTAAGAGCTGTGCTGCTTAACATAAGCATTTAGCAAACAAATTACCTCAAATAAAAAAGTAGGAAATCTTTTAGCAATAAAAAAAATCAACACGCAACATGGACAGACCTAGAGGGTACTAGGTTACGTGAAGTCAGACAAGAGAAAGACAACACAGTATTACTTCACTTACACGTGGAACCTAAAAAGCAAAACAAACAACAAAGCAGAAACAGACCCATAAATGCAGAGAACAAACTGGTGGTTGTCAGAAGGGAGAGGGTGGGGGGATGGGCAAAAATAGGTGAAGGGGACTGGGAGACACAGGTTTCCAGGTACAGAATGAGTGGATCACGGGATGAAAGGCACAGCAGAGGGAACAGTCGGTGGCACTCTAACAGTGCTGCATGGTGACAGGTGGCAGCTACATCTGCGGTGAGCATAGCATAACATATAGAGTTGTCTAACCACTATGGTGTATCCCTGAAACTATTATAACACTGTGTCAACTCTACTTCAATTAAAAGAAATCAAGGATCGAAGGAAGAAAATTTTCCAGACGGCAGCTTATACTTTCATCACAATTTGTATCACTTATATCATACAGCGTTAAATAAATACTCATGTGATATTTACAAAACAGAGACGTAAGAGGAAAAAACCCAAGTATCAGGGTCTTTCATCCTTCTTCCAATTTTCTGGATCCGTTAGTTCATACCAACTAAAAATGTGATTCTAGTTAACTACAGTTGAAAGCTTATCAATTAAGTCATCAATAGTGTAAACAAGAAGTTGAATGTCTGATTTTTCCTTCATTCTGTGATCACTGTTTTTTCGGAGGATGACATCTACATCTTTGCTGACTACTCGGTCGGCAACCTGTATGGATGTATGCCAAGGTACGATGTCATCTTTCATGCCGTGGAGCAATCTTATAGGGCAGTTCACAGGAATAGGGCTATGTAACAAGCAGTGGTGTTCAGCTTCTTTAATGAAACTGTACTGAATGTCATAAACTCCTTTTTCACTGTATTTTGATGGCATGCTCCATACACCTTTCACCTCTATTTCCTTTTTTACCTATTGGGAAAAATGAGGGGAAAAAAGTATTTATACAACACTAACAAATGCAATAGTCTTAAACAGTCTAAGAAAAGCAGTCCTAGGAGGAAAAGAGATAAAAATGTAACAATGATAATTATTAAAAATTAAACACTACGTGCAAGGAGCTGTGAAAGGTACTTTACACATAGTTGTCTCCTAAGATCCTGATAACAACTGTTATTATTTCATTTTTACAAAAGAGGCTATTAGAATCTAGAGAAGTTAAATTTCACATTCAAAGCTGAAAGGTAACAACTGTCATAACTAGGATTCAAATTAGATTTAGCTTTATTAGGTAACATCTTAAATCGGGTGTTACTTCACCCCAACTGAAAGGGAAAATGAAGGGGAGAAAAAGTAATTTCTGGGAATCAGTTCAGGCATCATTCATATTATATAAACCCTAATCTTAGGAATAACAACTGTTTAGATTTCAAAATCACAAACTAAAAGTATCTGTATGTGAAGCTACTAAAATGGGGATGGGGAAAAAGAAGAAAAGAAAGAATCAAGCCCAGAACTAAAAATGAAAAATAATACGGTACTTACTCTGGGACAACCAAACATGTGCAATTTCAGGCTAAATGTAAAAAAAGGAAAAAAAAAAAAAAAGAAAGAAAAGAAAAAAAAAGTACTGTTTCCTTTCCAGAGTCCTAGGGAATGAGAAAAAACGTGTTGTTCTGGGTGACAATGAAGGCTTCCAGATATTTCCTGAAAACTGAGCAAGGATATCATTTCTACACATATTTCCTTAAGATGAAACACCGGGTATCTTTGGATTCTTGAAGAGTTTTAATTTTCTAGACTATAATTTGTGTTAAATAATTAATTTTCTTTTCTTTTTTAAAAAATGTTTATTATTTTGAGAGACAGAGAACACAAGCAGGGGAGGGGCAGAGAGAGAGAGAGAGAGAGAGAGAGAGAGAGAGAATCCCAAGCAGGGGATTCTGCACTGACAGTGCAGAACCCAAAGTGGGGCTCAAAAATCATGAAATGAGAGATCATGACCTGAGCTGAAACCAAGAGCTGGATGGTTAAGCAACTAAGCCACACACATGCCCCTTAAACAATTTTTCTAATTAGAGTAACATATACTCATTATAGAAAACATGGGAAATACAGAAATTATAAAAAACAAGCAATCATACATAATCCCACCTCATAGATATAATAATCATTAACATGCTGGCTCATTTCCTTCCAGTATTTTTTCTCTATGTATTTGGTTTTATATATATAATATGTAAAACAGGTATTACCCATTCACATAGAGTTTTCTATGTTGCTTTACTTATTTCATACATATATTTCTGGGTTTAAAAAAATTCTATGAAAAGTTTTTGTTTTTTTTTTTTTTTTAAATTTTTTTTTTCAACGTTTATTTATTTTTGGGACAGAGAGAGACAGAGCATGAACGGGCGAGGGGCAGAGAGAGAGGGAGACACAGAATCGGAAACAGGCTCCAGGCTCTGAGCCATCAGCCCAGAGCCCGATGTGGGGCTCGAACTCACGGACCGTGAGATCGTGACCTGGCTGAAGTCGGACGCTTAACCGACTGCGCCACCCAGGCGCCCCAAGTTTTTTTTTTTTTTAATGAAAAGTTTTTAAAGGCTGCATAGTAAATAGTCCATTATGCTAGATCTAAACTAATTAACTTGATTATTTCCACACTGCTGGATACTTCCATTAACATCTTTGAGCACAAAGATTTATCCGTATATAAATAAATTATTTGGAAAGATTATCAGAACTTGAACTAGTACATGAAGATGTAAACTAAAAAAAAATTTTTTTTAATGTTTATTTTTTTTGAGAGAGAGCGAGCAAGCACGAGCAGGGGAAGGGCAGACAGACAGAGAGGGAGACACAGAATCTGAAGCAGTCTTCAGGCTCTGAGCTGCAGCACACAGCCCAACATGGGGCTCGAACCCAATTGTGACTTGAGCCAATGTCGGACGCTCAACCGAGCCACCCAGGCACCCCAAGATGTAAGTATTTTTAAGGCTCTTGAAACCATATCATATTAAGGGAATTTCTGACTAGAAAAACAGGTGGACATCTTATCAAAAATAAAGAAAACTGTAAGGATAGAAAAGCCAAATATATTGAAAATTTTTGTATTTAAATTTTCAATAAAGATATTATGATTTTTTCCATGTTTAAAATTGTTAATTTATTACAAATATGAAAAGGAAAATAAAAATTTAAACAGTAAGATATATTGGGGCGCCTGGGTGGCGCAGTCGGTTAAGCGTCCGACTTCAGCCAGGTCACGATCTCGCGGTCCGTGAGTTCGAGCCCCGCGTCGGGCTCTGGGCTGATGGCTCAGAGCCTGGAGCCTGTTTCCCATTCTGTGTCTCCCTCTCTCTCTGCCCCTCCCCCGTTCATGCTCTGTCTCTCTCTGTCCCCAAAATAAATAAACGTTGAAAAAAAAATTAAAAAAAAAAAAAATAAATAAAAATAAATAAACAGTAAGATATATGATATAATCTATATGTATTTAGGCATTTTAATGTGTTTTTTAAAATTCCAGAACGATTTACTGATTCAGTGAAAAAGCTGCATAACTGAAAGCTATACTCCTACATACGTCCTCAAATGACTTGAAATTAAGGAAATTCTAAAAAACTATAAAATGTGAATCTACATGAATATTAAGGCAGTCTCTGTATTAAAACAACATGTATATGCTAAGTAATTTGGATCTAAATGAAAAAAATTAAATTAAAAAAAAAAACATGTGAACTGGATATTTAAAGCAAAAATGATATTCAGTGATCCTCAAATACTCAGGATCATTCTCCTGAATTTGTAATTTCAGTAATTAGAACTTAGTTTCATTGGTCATTAGATGAAGTGGGAACCATGCTAATTTACGGATACAATTAATAATAGCTGCATTTTAAGCATCCCTGCCCCCCAACCAGCTGTTATCTGCCACTGAAGTGAATGAATACTATCCATTTGTAGAACAAATTAACTTCATAGAATGTTATATGTAATTGAACTCTCAAAAAGTTCAGAAATAGCAAAAATATCATTAACTGAAGAAAATGTACAATATACATTAAGTTCTATGCCAATAAGAAACCACATCAAGGTGATGTGGTTGAGAAGCTTGTATTCCAAACAGCTGTGCACCTATCTGCCATCCTCTAATGTTCAAAGGAGGCAAACAATCAGAGTCAGTTCCTACGCAGTAAGCAATGCTGAGTGTTAACATTCCCAGGGCTAAAGATGATAGTAAAAATCACCACTTCTGCTCCCTTGCCATTGTTAGAGCTAGCTCCTTCTGTGAAGAAGAGATAGTGGTCCTACTGTCCCTGTTCTTTGCTTACATGCTTTTAAGTTAACATGCTTCTATTCACCAGCATTTGCTCGTCTGATTTAGGATTAGCAGAGACATGCCCTGATTTGCAGGTATAGACCTTCTCAGTCATTTAGGGGATTACTGACCATATGCTCCATGAGTGACGTGGATACATACATAAAGAATAATGTACAAAGACCTTGTCTTTTACCATAACAACAACACAAAATTGTTTAATCACCTTCTTCCTCATCCGCTATGTTCTTGAAATAATTTCCTACCAGGAGAAGCACCATTTAATTGAGTTAGAGGATGGAGTAAGGGCTTTAAGGTTTATATGCAGAGATACAATGGTAGGAATATTTAACAGCATTGGACATTGAGGCACTATGTATGAGAAACAACTAAGAAAGCAAAAAAATTCAGAAATCTGAGGTAAGTGCAAGGAAGACCAGCTTTGCAATTTTAGCTCTCAGAGGAAATTACATGAAGAAACTGCACATGCAGATAATAACATTTCTTAAGGGGCTGGGAGGAACGTGGGCTGAGAAGCAGCTTAGGACAGATAGTACACGGCACTGGTATCAATGCAGAACTTGAGGCAAAAGTCAACAATATTCTACTATCCACCACTACATAGGCCTTCTTCCTTCTCTTTATTTCCTTTCCTCCTCTACCTGCTCTTCCACTCTCCAGAGCAGTGGTTCTCAAACTTCATGGGAGGGGCTGGTTAAAACAGATTGCTGGGCCACACTGCTAGTTTCTGATTCAGTAGGTCTTGGGTGAAGTTCAAGAACATGCATTTCTAACAAGTTCTCAGGTGACGCTGATGCTGCCGGCCTAGTGAAAACACTCTTTGAACCACTTGAATAGAATGCTTTTCTTTCTTTAATTTTCTGTGCCTCATCCTGCTAGGGTCATAGTCCCACAGGTGACATTTAGATCCTTAGGAAAAAGACACCCAAAGAGAACTCAACTGACTGCAAAACAACAACAAAACACACAAAAATAAACAGCCATTACCCATTATTTCTTTATCCCTGCAGATAACCGAAGTGCTTAAACATGTCTAATAATAACATTAACAAATAAATTATTTTCATTTACTTCAGAAACCTCATTTCGACCATGATTTACTAAAGTGCATGGTAATAATGAAAAGCACATTTTTTTAAAAGGTGAGAATTAGTAGAACAGAATGCCAACTCCATGTCTAAGCCAGGAGTCACACACCTCATCTCCTGTGTGCGGACTCTGATGGATGATAACATGTACGGGAGAACTCTGCCGAGAGATGCTCTGAGGCTGCTCTCAGGAGAAGAAAAAAAGTTTCATAATTGATGAGCCACGTCTAATGTGGTCGTAAGAATAGGTACTATTTCCCATATGCCACAAAATAAGAATAAAAGGTACAAAGAGAGATCACAATGTCCGATCCAAGTAAGTAAATGTGATTAATAATGAAAATGTTGCTAAAAAAAGAAATTAAACGTGTGATTTCATTAATGTGGCTGAAATATGTGGTAGAATGACTTGAAGGGACTGAATGAAGAAAAGGAGACCTTGAACAAGAGCCCAATCAGTTAAATAAGGCAAAGAGATTATATACAAAAAGGCAGCTAAGGCAAAAGATGAGCCAGCACAGGAAGTCAAAGGACAGATAACACACGAACAAACATCCAAAGAAAGAAGAAGCAGAGCTATGACAGGAGGCGTACACTGAGGTTGCTTGTGACCCACCTCAACAGGGAGCTGATTAAACTGTATCACTAGGCCATCTACAGCTGTGGCTATACCAATAAGAGCAACGACCTTTTGTGGCCTTGCGATTGCAGCATGAAGCATAAGCCATCCACCGAGGCTAGATCCAACAAGTATCTAAAAACAAAAACACACAGTTATATTTATTTTTTTAATTTTATTTTAGAGAGAGAGGGAGAGACAGAGTACACGCGCACCTGTGAGCAGGGGAAAGGGAGACAGAATCTTAAGCGATGTGGGGCTCAATCCCCTGACCCCGGGATCATGACCTGAGCCAAAATCAAGAGTCAAACGCTCAACTACTGAGCCACCCAGGTGCCCCCAAAAGATACACAGTTTTAAAGAGGAATTTCTTTTTCTTTTCTGTAAGGGGATTCAGTAATTTATGTATGTATTTTTTTCTTCTATATCCATTAGCTCCCAGACTTTTGATATTTGGCACAAAGTAGAATTAAAATTAGGATTACAAGGTAAAGTAAAATGCCACTTACATTTTATGAGAAAGTGAATAGAATAATTTTAAATCAAATACCAAAATTAATTGTTAAACATTTAAACTATTAAATTTTCATAGCTAAAGAAACAGCTGAAAAAAAAATGAGGTTAGTCAATAATTATATTTAACACAAATAGTCACCTGTGGTCCTTCAGCTAAGTCATCAATTATAGAAAGAACATCTTTTCTCCATTTTCCCACTGTGCATTCTTGTAAGTTACCATCCGAATTTCCAACTCCTGAGTAATCAAACCTAGAAAAAGGGGAAACATATATCTAGATATCTGTATCTAGTTATATATTTCTCTGATTTTTAAAGAAGACAGCTCATTTATCATTATTACAATGCTTAAAATGTATTAAAATAAAGCAATGAGGTCAATTCATATTTTAGCAGATTCAACTGGCATAACCTTCAAATATCACCCATGTCCACTCACTCTCTCACCTCCTCCACTGCTAGCAGCCTGTCCATGTCACCATCTTCTCTGCCGGAGTAGTGTAATAGTATCCTAAGTGTCCCTGTGTCCATTTTCTACCCCAGTAGTCTATTCCCCATGTAGCACTCAGTGCTCTTTTTAAAACAAAAATCATGTCTTGCACAAACCCTTCAAAAGCCTTCTACCATCTTTAAACAAAACATAATGAGGCCTCTGACTACCTCTCTGATTTCATTTCTTAGAGATTTCTTACTGTTCTCTCCCTCCCAACTGAATTCGCATTTGCCTTCTTGAAGTAAACGGAATATACCACCCAGGTTTTGCTATCAACTTTTCTTTCTACAGGGCATACTGTATCCCTCCAGATATCCACTTTGATTGCTCCCTTGCTTCATTCAGGCCTCTGGCTCAAATGTTACATCTCCAGAGATGCCTTCTCTGACTACTCAATGCACAATTGTGCTGCTTTCATCATTCTCTATTTCCTTACCCTGCTTTATTTTCTTCATGGCAAATATTGCTACTTGACATATAAAAAATTTAATTATTTGTTTATGGTCATCTCCCACACTAGAATGGAAGCACCATATGGGCACAGGCTGTTTTGTTCACTGCTGCTTTCCCAATGCCTACATCAGTACTTTGCACATGATAAGTGCTTAGTATTTACTAAATTAATAAAAGGGAAAGAGGTAAATCAAATTCACGATCATCAACTCATCCCCCTAGTTTGCTGCTTCTTCCAACTGCCTAGCTCTCCAGGCTCCAAGTCTGTCGATCTGTGCATTTTCAAGGCCTCAATTCAGCAGACCAGGAAATATCGCATCACGTCTGCAGATTACCTTAAACCACAGTCATACTGAACTACTCCAATCCCTGGGCAGACCCTTTTATAATGCTGGGCCTTTGCATCCTGTCTAGAAAGCCTGGAAAGCCTTCCTTCCCACCCAAACTCCTACTCATCCCTCAGTCATGTCACCTCCTGAGGAACTCTGACATACACTCCCTCAGTCACTTTCTTTTGTATGTACTCACTTAACACTTTTCATATTATGTAGTAATCAGGTCAAATATTTGTGTGACTAGAATGTCAGTTCTTGAAGAGCAGACTGTTTCACTCTAATTTTTTTTCCAGGATACCAAACACTGCTTGCCCTGCGCCATCCTCACTCACTCTCGTTTCTTTCCATTCACCTCTTTCTCTGCCATCTGGTAAGACCAGTATCACGGTGCACATCTTTGTCATTTTTCAAAAAAAAATTTTTTTTAACATTTATTTATTTTTGAGAGACAGAGCATGGGCCGAGGAGGGGCAGAGAGAGAGGGAGACACAGAATCCGAAGCAGGCTCCAGGCTCTGAGCTGTCAGCACAGAGCCCGACACGAGGCTCGAACCCATGAACCATGAGATCATGAGCTGAGCTGAAATCAGATGCTTAACTAACTGAGCCACCCAGGCGCCCCACATCTTTGTCATCTTAAACCTGGCCTAGCATAGTAGCCTCCTGTGTCTGTCCACTCTTTCTCCAAATAGATCCACTTTATACATGTCAGGTTTTTTTCTGAAACATTTTATTGCTATGGAATTAACTTCAGTGGTTCCCTGTAACATGCAACATAAACATTCAGGGCTTTAGCCTATTTTTTAGACCATTATATTCTGGTCATCTCAGATTGATCATTTATCATGTCATCTGAGGAAACCAGTGCTTTGGCCCAATTGATCAACTTGGTGTTACTAAACTGGCTCTTGCTTTCTGTTCCTGTTTCATGCCTCATACTATTTTCATCACTAGGAGTACCTTCTCCTTTCACCTTCACAGCTCATCCTCTCAGAACTTAGTCCAAACAAATCTTTTTTTTTTTTTTTTTCCTGGAAAAACTTCCCCCAGACAAGCTGAAGAAAAAATTCTTACCTAATGAAACTTATACAGAATTCATTTTTATCAGTCACAATCAATTTTTATACCCTGCTCTATAAGACAGTTTGTATGTGTGTGATGTGCCTCATCATTCCTGTGAGACGGTCAGATCCTGGTGGGGAAACACCATTCTTGGTTTTGTGTCTGCATTCTTCCCAGAGGCGAGACACCTACACCTCGCACACAGAGTATGATAACACATACTAAATAAATAAACATGGAAGGTAAAAATAAAAAGAATCACTTGATTCAAATTTGAAGTGTTCAGGTTTCTCTAATTCTTAAAATCTGATGAAAACTAATAAATCCTAGTGTTTTTAGTGTACATGTAAGAATATATATGTGACACACACCATACACACATTTTCTTAGGGATTTACGGGTCATGGAGGAAAAAGAAATTGAATTTTTCTTTGTTATAAAGTGAAATGATTTTGGACCCTTGGGAAATTGTGTAACAAGGCCACTGCTCACATCACAGTCATTATTTCCCTTCAATCCAGAGGACATAGAAAACAGACCCAGGAGAAGAGGGAAGAAAGGTACCAGCTAATCCTTTTTCCTCCCTTGGCGGGCAATCGGGCATCTCTACTTGCTGCATCTTTCACAGCTGCCTTCGAAATGTATGATGCAGATGCAGAATACAAGTAGAAACCCATCAAAAAGGAAAATATAAACATCTGGTGATACTAAAAGGTACAAGTAAAAAATATAGTTCACTCTTGCTGAACCCTAACCAAGGGACAAAGACAATTCAAACATATTCAGCTGTTGGGGCACCTGGGCAGCTCAGTCGGTTAAGCGGTCAGACTTCGGCTCAGGTCATGATGTCAAGGTTCGCGGGTTCGAGCCCCGTGCCCGGCTCTGTGCTGACAGCTCAGAGCCTGGAGCCTGCTTCAGATTCTGTGTCTTCCTATCTCTGCACCTCTCCCACTCACATTCTGTCTCTCTCAAAAATAAAAAAACAAAACTAAACAAAAACCAAACATATTCAGCTATTTAGGACTTTAAAACAGCAATGGGTGGGGCAAGGAGCGGCTGGCTGAGTCAGTACAGCATGAGACTTGATCTTCAGTGTGAGAGTTTGTGCTCCACTTTGGGTGTGCAGCCTACTTAAAACAAACAAACAAACAAACAACAAAAAAAACCCCACAGGCTGTTCTAGCAGCCTCAACACTCTAGAACATAATCCCAAATCTAGAATTAAATATTCTATGGCAAGTAACTATGAGAGAATACCAGCCCTAGCATCGTGTGCTATATTCCTGAGCTCTGACTCAATCTTATGTTAGGCACGGTGACAGAACATCAAAAAACTGTTTTCACATAGTCATATGTACCATTTCTTGTATAATATACAAAACCATTTCCTCACTCAAGATCTAAGATTCTACAGCCAAAAACATAAAAAAGGTAAACTGAGAAACTGGAGTATATATAAAAGATAAAATCTCCAATAACAAGCTACAATGCAATCAATAGTTAATAGTGATTAGGTTGCAATGAAGTTTGATAAAAGCAAATAAAAAGGAATCTAGTCAAATTAAAATTTTGTAGTGAAAGGCTACACTTTTATAAAGGTTTATAAAGATATACTTAGGCTATGTTTTAACACAGAACCAATTAATGGTCTGTACACATTATAATTAATGTTTATTTAATACACTTTAAAAAAAGTTTTCCATATGTATTCAAAATACAGAAAATGCACAGATGTCATGTGTCATAGGGAGATAGGAACTGGTTACAGTGCTCAGTTTCAACTTAAATCCAAGAACTGGTAAAAGGGCAATTTCTTGATTCAAATTCTCTGGGGGATAAAAAGGACGACGGCAATTTTTCTGACTGTATTGTGTTTTGATCAGTGCAGTTTCCCTTCTTGTACAGATCTTCTTCCTTACCCCAATCCTAACATCAGTGTGCCTTTATGAAGTGTTTTTTTTATCCACTTTAATCCCCAGTTTTCTCTCACCTTGTGCAATTAAGTATACTATTCCTTTTGACACAGTACATTCTGTTGAGTATTTCTGCCTAATTTCTCATGTTTTTTGTCTTGTTTCCCCAACCTGATCTTTAGCAACAACGGCCATGTTTTAGAATTTGTTGTATATTTTACAGCACCCAGTAATAGTGCTAGAATGTCTACTTGGAAAAGATACTCCAGTCTTCAGAATAACAGGTCAGAATAGATTTTTTTAAAAGTTCTGAGTAGGAAAATGAAACTCAATATGATAAAAAAGAGTAACACTAAATCCAACTAAATGTCCATTTAATTGACATAATCTCTGCTAATATGTTGAATAAAATCTAAAAGGTTTTTTGTATTTATATATTAATTTCTGAAAGCTATATTTTCTAGACATATTGAGTGAATGTTAGTGAAACTATTATTCTAACCATGTAGATGAACAGATTTTTAGGCCGTTAGTTCTAGAAAGGATTCAGACATTATCTTTAGTTCATCATCCTCCTTTTTTATGATGAAGAAAATAGGTCCAGTGTTTATCAGCTGACTCATCTTGTCACAGTTATTGCTGGAATGGATTCTGGTACCCATAATTCTTGAATTCCGGGCCAGCATTCTTTCTATTAAACCATACTATCTTTTCTGGCAAAGCAGACACTAACTAAATGATTGTTATAAGTAAACAAACCTAATAACGATGTAAGCACACTATTTTACTAAAATAATTACTGGAATGAAATATTAGGAATTATGAAATCAGATTCTGGTTAAATAACACATATCCTCTCTATGCTTCTATACACTCAGACTACAGGAGTGAAGGGAAAGAGAAAACTTCCGTGCAAATGTGAATTATACAGTACGAATTTTAGAATACTTTCATTCATTCATTTATTTATTTATACAGGCATGGAACATCAATGAAAATACCAGGCCAGAGAAATGGAGTTCTAAACTATACCTAAAACCAAAGGAAAGAATGGGCTCAATATGAGGATGTGAAGTGGGAACTTAAAAGATCGTAAGAGACATGAAAAATATACAATATTCTCAAATACATGTATTATTTTTAAATACATATTTTGAAAGTAGAGTTATAAAGAGTGACCAAATAAAATCCCCAATGGAAAGCCACAAAATAATTACAAGACATTACAAGAAAGCCAACTACTATTTTTGATTTGTTGTCCTGCTAGATTATTACATCTGAAGAGTTTAGTTACCACTAGTTTCTTTTTCCACCAGCATTGTCAGGGTGGCACAAAGACCATTAAAGAAGGTCTTTTTAGGGCTGCATTTGCAATAGCCCTAAATCACAAGGTGAAAGTTTACAGACCATTAAAATAAGTTGATCCATAAAGACACTGGCATTTGCTCCAATTGGTTAGAGCAGAAATAAATCTCCATTGCCATGCTCAATGGTAGTAGTATTTTTCTCGGAGAAATGTGTTGTTCCTACCTTATATAGGCGTGACCTAGAGATTTGCAAAACTCTTCAATCGCCAATGCTTTTGTACCATTCATATTAGATATATAGCCAGGGATGAAGATAATTCCTGGACTTTTGCCTTTTAGCTTCTTATAAGCCAGGTTTGGAAGGTCTGGTCGACTAAGGAAAGAGACCGATGACTTTGGTCTGCAAGCTAAACAAAGTACAAAAACATAAACTAGTTTACAAATACTGTTTTGGGAAAACCATACACAACTGACCCTTGAACAACATGGGGGTTGAGACACTGACGCCCCCGTGTATTCGAAAATCTGTGTGTAACTTCTGACCTCCCAAAAACTTAACTAATAACAGCCTACTGTTGATTGGAGGCCTTACCGATAACATAAAGTTGATTAACACATATTTTGTGTGTTGTTTATATTATTATATATTGCACTCTTACAAAAAAGTAGGCTAGAGAAAAAATGTTGAGAAAATCATACAGAAAATGTATTTACAGTAGTGTTGTTTATTGAAAAACACCAATGTATAAGTGGGCCTTAGTAGTTAAACCCATGTTATTCAAGGGTCAACTGTATATTTTCAATCTTAACTTTCTTAACTTGTCAAATTGATGTCAAAACTACTTCCATTTAAGAGGAAAAACAGAAACATACTTGAAATATTAAAATCACAAGCCTATCCATGGTATCTTTTGAACTCCTATCAAAATCAGTTCATAGTTTGAACTCATATTCAAAATCACTTGAACAAGGTCCAATCTTGATTCTTCCAAAATACACAATGAGGTGGAAATTTCAAGGCAATAAAAGATAGAGACTTGTAAAAAAAAGTTTTCCTGTAAAAAATGCTGCTGTATCATCTGTCCTAAATAGTATCAATTAATGTTCAGATTTAATTACACTAGTTTAAGCCTTCTCTTGTGAGATTTTTCTTTTTAATTTTTTCAGTGTTGGAGGAGTTTCACATCCTCTACTTTTTGGCAGGGAGGGGGAGAAGGCAGAGAAACTGTTTCGAAGGCAGAGGTGCTGTGCTCCTGCTGGTAATACTGGCTCCCTCACCATCCACAAAATCATGGGCCATGCTAACAGCCTGTCATGATTTTGCATCAGCTGAGGTGGGTTCAATGAGCAGTTACTTTACAAGAAACCTTGAATAATTTATAATAGTACCATTTTCGGAAAAAGATTTCCCACAGGACTCTGCAATCACTATGTTTTATTTGTTGGTTTGGCTTTCTGTGAATGGCACACAGATCTTAGTGCAATTTAAGTATAATAGCACAACTGGCAAACCTTATAAGGTTACTCTATTTCACTGTTTTTCAAGTTTTTTCCTTACCATAAAATCTATACTTGCTCTTTAAAAAAGGTAAAGAGATTTTTAAAAAATTAAGTCATTTATAATCCCACCTCCTCCTTCCAAAGAAATTAAGTTTGTGTATTTCCTTATACTCTTTTCCTGAACCAAGAAAATCTCATCTTTTATATGAAATGAAACCTTCCTCCACTTTATTGTGGCCAAGGAAAACATCTCTGCCCCCTCCATGTGAGTTGACAAAAGCTTCCTTCATTTTGGGTTTGAGAAGTTGGATTTTTAAAAAACTGAATTGAAGGCCTTAAAGCTATCCCTATAACATCTAAGTTGTTTCAAAGTTTCACTGTATAGTGAAATATGCCAAATTAAAATTTTTTTAGTGAAAACCAGGGCTAGTGGGGGCCAGTTATGTTGGTTGGTAGGTTGTATCAGCAAAAATGTCAATTTCCTAGTTCCTTAGTTCAGCACTCAAATCCTTCCTATTGTCTTCTCAATATTACATCTCCAAACAGAAATTTCTCCTCTGAAACAGTAATTTACTTCATTTTGGTGAGTTTTAAGTTGGAGGGGTTCTTAACATTATATCCATAAATGATCTTTGTACTATAAGGATTAGCTCAAAGCCTGATGCATAAATCCTAAATGATGTGCTAAACAGATGAAAAAGTATTACAATTTACTTAATGAATTGACATACTATACTTCACTAGGGGAACTTATATATATAACAAGCCTTTAGACTGTACATAATTAAGTGTAAGTTAAACTGATTATATACATTTAAAAATTTTAACCAAAGCAAAGGGTGTCAGCAATGACAGTTCCCATTCCAAGCACAATGCATCTGACAGCTTGTATGCCAAAGGTGTAAAAACAACAAAACTAGAGAATAAAAAGACACAATTCAGAAAGACTATGTATACTGGGGGTAGGGTGCTATGGAGAAGAATCGAACACAAGTTGAAGAAAATATTCTGATGCTCTCATTTTTGGTACAAATTCTAGTTTCCTTTGTAGAGTAATGAATATGGTTTTCACTGAGCGGGAGCATGGAGAAGGCAAAATCAGAAATTTGGCTTGTTCACGGAGTCTACTCTCTCTCTCTCTCTCTCTCTCTCTCTCTCTCTCACACACACACACACACACACACACACACACACAAAGTTGATACTATAAATTTCCCAAAGGGAAGCAAGGTCAGGTCTCAGCATCCTAACGGAGTCAAGATCTGTAAAGCCCTTCCTTAGACCAGAAGACAAACGAAAGAAAAAGCAACTAATAACCAAACGCACATCTTAAATTTTTCCTAGCGTTGGCGCTTAACACAGGGAGGCAGGCACAGAGTACGATCCTTAAGCTGCAGAGCGTAAAACTCCAGCAAGGGCCGGCAGAGTTCTTCCTACAGCTTTCACCAGAATTGCTGAAAGCGAGTAAAACTAGAGTACTGAGAACGGGGGAAGAGCATTTTTAAATAAGGCGCCAAAAACGCACTAGACAGGAACGGAATGAACTCCAAGTTCGAAAGAACGCGTACTTCTCCCGCCTTTCGGACACTGACCTGGGACCCACCGTGGCGTCCGCTCCGACTTCCTTGCAAGTAACGCGCTGAGGCCACGGTAGAAGCCTAAGAAGACGGCCTCTCTGCCCCACCTCCGACGAGGTACCCAAGAGCTCAGGGTAGCCATGCCCGCCCCCGCCATCTTCCCAGAGGCCCTCGAGTACCTTGCTGACCCACAGAGTAGCTCCGAGCGCACAGTAACCAGAACTGCGCATGCGCCGCCGGCCGGAAGCCGGGACTTGCTAAAGACTTTCAACTGAGGGCGCACATGCGCGGAGAGTCGTCGCTCTGGCGAGCCTCTCGCAATTGGACGGTTGGTTCCTCAGGGAGTTTTTGCCTGTGATGGCTTGGAATGTTTTGAGCAGCCTCAGTAGGTGATTTTCTCAATTGGTTGTTAGCTGGCTGTTAGATAGAGGCGCGGAGAGGATCCGTAGCCAACGTTCCTAGATAGGAAACCATCTCATCGTCCCGAGGACACTAGGGAGCGGAAGCTTAAGATGCTAGGCTGCTTGCATTACAAATCGCCTTCCCACCCCGACAGTTTTAAGACAGTTTTAAACCGTACCGGAAATGCTTCCAAAATCTGACCTTAATCCTGCTTGTGTAAATACCCGAGGTGGACTCGTTCGCCGCTCCTCCGCCGCTTTCCGATTCGTTTTTACTCTATCTAGCTCTCTATATGCCTGACAATTGAATTATTTAGTTATTCTGTCCCCTGCCTCATGTTACGTGCAAAAATAAATCTCAGGAGATATATGCTTTCAACGGAAGATTAAAACAAAGGATTTAAATACACTTTAGGGCAGTATTTTGTAGTTTGGGGATAGAAGGGACTTTCATAAGCAAGAGATGAAACCCCGGAATAAATAAAAATGTTTGCATGTGAACTTCAACTTTTTTCACGGTAAAAGGCATCTTGAGTCAAATGAGAGTCTAGAAAAACTGATTTTACGGCACAGATAACAGAACATTAATACTTCTATTCAGCCTGCTCCTAGTAATAAGGAAAAAAAAAACCCTATAATTCAATGGAATTAGCCAACGGCTGTGAGTAGGCGCTTCATCTATAAAGATGTTCAACTTCACTAATTGAAAAATGTGAATAAAAAAATAACATGTTATTTTTCTCACCTGTCAGATTGGGAAAAATTAACAGAGCAACTATGGGCAAGGATGATGGAAAACTGGCACTCCTGTATGGTTGGTAGCAGGGTTAATTGCTAAACTCTTCTGTCAAGTAATCTGTGCACAATTTAAAATGTGCATCATTTTCAGCGCCCTTGATCTAGTGGCTCCAGTCTGTGACTCTTCTGTAAAGAACAGTATTAGTTCCTAAGGATGCATATAATCTGCTACAGCACCATATATATATATATATATATATATATATATACACACACACACACACACACACACACACACACCATAAATATATACACCATATATATTTTACATTTTATTTTTCAGAGAGAGAGAGAGAGAGAGAGAGAGAGAACAAGTGGGGGAGGGGCAGAGAGAGGGAGACACAGAATCCGAAGCAGGCTCCAGGCTTGAGCTGTCAGCACAGAGCCTGATGTGGGGCTCGAACCCCTGAACTGTGAGATCAAGACCTGAGCCGAAGTCTGTTGCTTAACTGACTGAGCCACCCAGGCACCCCTATTTATTTTATTTATTTATTTACTTAAGTAGGCTCTGCTCAGCTTGGAGCCCAACACAGGGCTTGAACTCAAAACCCTGAGATCAAGAGTGAGTGGCTTAACGACTGAGCCACCCAGGCACCCCTACAGCACTATTCTTATAAGCAAGCAGAAGAAAAAAAAATGAATTCTGGGGGCCCCAGGCATCAGCAAGTAAGATCTTATCTAGTTTTTTTCTACTTAAGGTTAAGGTAGCTGGTATAAAATACTTAAGTAAAGCCACTTTACTATGTTAGTCATACATTTTGGAGCAATGATTGGTGCTAGAGTTAAAGGCAAATGTTGGATACAGTGAATCCAGCCTATCTTTGGAGTCTTGAGAACCTGTCTTATTGGAACATTGGAAAAAGTTGGATAAATAAAAACTAAATAGATCTTTCTTGAGTGGTGTAGTGCCAGAAACAGATAGCAAGGACGGCTGCTCGATTTCAGGATGCACTCCAAAAGTTGTTGAGCTATTTTGCCATTTCTCCACTAGGCCTGTTGTAGATTCCAAAGAAACTAAATCACTAAGGTGATAGACAATGTGTGTCACTTCGTTGTCCTTTAAATCTTAACAATAAACATTTCTCACTATGGGTTTTGGATAATTGCAAATATTCTCAATCATTCCTGTCCCTATTCTCTCCTTTTATTTTTGTAGATCTTGCATTTTATGTACAGCAAAATGAAAACAATCTGACTTGTCTCCATAGTGGGAAAAACACTGCTCAAAAGAGTAGGGAAACCCATAGATTGTTTTCTCTATCCGCCCTTATCAGTATAACAAATCATGAAAAACTGTGGCTAGTGTCAAGTGAAGATGCTTTTACCTACAGTGATGGGCTTGAAGTAGACCAATTGTTTCCGTACCCACTGTCAATGCTGCCTTCATTATCAGGAGTGTAAGGATATATTGTTCGGGGCCATTTCTCTCTTTGAAATCTGCTGCCTTAGTCCAGGGAGACAAGTGAGGTTGCCTTCAAGTAAAATCCTTTACTTCCCACCTGCGTGAGTTTTTTTTCCCCTGTCAGATAAGTAAACACAGCCCTTGGAATCCCCAGTAATAATTGCATCTTTGCAAAAAGACGGTCAGATGTCACATTTGTCAGGAGTCATCTCATTTCAGTTTTATAAAACTACAAATCATAATGTTAGCACACAAAATCTCCACCTTTATGGAGATTGACAATTGACTTTTGCTGATTAATCCATCTCCTCTTATGTCACCAATAGGTAACCTCCTGACGAGAGATGAGTTTATTTTCAGCTGTGAAATCTGGTCAACATTTTAATCCACACTCAACATATTTTAACACACATTTTAAAAGGTTTACTACATCATGCATAATATAACGTTGATTAGAATATCTTCATAATCCTATAGAGAAAGTACAGTACAGTACAGAAAAGTTATATCTTACATTAACCAACAAAATTTTAGCAACTGCATTTCACTCTCTTAGATCATTACAAGGGTTTAGGGCTGATGTCTGAAAAAAACAGATTATAAAACTGTCTTCTGCAATAGTGACCTTGTCCTCCACTGTTCAAATAAAATCATGAGTCATCCAGTTGCAAAATCTTATTATTGGCAACGTGTATACATGTGTGCAAACCAGAATGCAAATTTTTAAACATTGTACCCAGTCAGGCCAGATCAAGATGTTATGGACACTTCCAATCTAGTCATTTCACCTTGTACTAGTAAGCAAAGCCATTAATTATTCTCTACTTATATTCATTTGCAAACTTCTAGGAAAGAATACGTTCATACTTACAAATACACACAACATGACAGACCCAGGATAAGTGGCATTTGAAAAACTGTTATAAAAGAGACTTGCCTGAAGTCATTTCATTCAAGAAAAATTAACTTAACTCTAAAAAAACTAAAGCTAATTGTAAAGAAATACATAATGAAATAGTACATTACAGAGAACATTAAGTTGGAGTTCATTTTCCTTGTTCTATAACATTACTTCTGTAAGTAAGTATTTTCACTGGTCTGTTCTTTGGTGAAAATAGGGCTCTGGTTTCATCGTTATGTCACGTGAGGTTGCAAAAAGAGGTGTGTTCCACGATAAAGAGCAAACAGACAACCTAAGGAAATCGGCTACTGGCTACCTTTATTCTCAGCACCGGGAATGGAGAAATCTTTAGCAAAACATGAAATAGTCTCTTTATTTTTAATCGCTCCAAGTGACAGAATGCCTGTCTAATAAGACTGCTTCTGTCTAAAACACACAACCTTTTGTTTTTTCTTCTTTTACAACAAGTGATTTGCTATATATGTACAGTCGCTTATGCCAGGGGTAACTCTCCAGAGTCAACTTCCTGGGCAACTGATGGCATCAAAGTACCATTTTAAAATGTAGAGTAACACCAAATACAGTTCATCACTTGAAACTACCACTATTAAACAGAAGTCATGTCAAGTCTTTGGTTTAGGTGCAGTACTTAATAATAATTAGGGCAAAACTCCTAAAACTCTCCCCCAACCCCTTATTTGCTTCTACTTACAAAATAACCTTCAGCAAAATGGTTTTTAAAACGTCAGTTGATTAACGAATAATGTCAATGCCAATAATTTGGGTGCTAAAATAATTTCATATTTCCAAGTACATACATTTTTGTAAACTGTTCAGTTTATTTCACCAAAGTAAACAATTGATAAAAAACAGTTTATAAGAAGTGTTCCTATAAGTGATGCTATTTACCAAAATAGTGTTTTCTTTCTCACAGGTGCTTCAATCCTTTCGCTACTTGTCGTCAAGCTTTGAATTCAACCCCCCTTCTTCTCTTTTACAAATGACTTCCTGTTAATGTAAAAAGGAGTTCTGAGTATACACAGTTAAAGGGATGGGCCTGTGGGTCCCGGTCTCTCCATCCCGGACTGAATATGGCTTCATTCTTGTAAGAGACTATTGCAGTCTGCCCGGAAGTACACTGTTGGCGCCAGTTTGCTACAACAAGAAGTGGGTGTAACCTTCTGCGCCAGTAACTATAACATCCATCCAGATCCGCATGGCTTCCGGCGATGGCGCGACCATATAGTAGATTCTGTCATGCGTCTTGACACTGAAGGTGAGTAACGGGTTAGGACTCTAAAAATCAAAAAAGTTAAAGAATGTAAAACAAACATCCTGAAATCGTAACATTAAATAACACAGACATCTATGGGAGCTTTTTCCTCTTCAAAAGTTTTCCAGTTTGTGGAAATCTCAATTGGTATTACTTTTGCTCTCGTAGAACCTGTACCCCCACCTCCAGCATTTTTCTCAGGACTATCTTTCTGGCCTCACTGCACAATAACTCTCACACAGAGAGCTCACCAATCAATCCTCTTAGCAGCTACTTTGTAGATAAAGCTCCAGCCCAGTGCCTAGATAATGTACGCAATAAATAACCGCTGCTATTCTTAGTCCTACTAAGATCCTTCCTTATAACTAGGTAGTAGACCCTTCTTAGAACCTCAGCAAGTCACTTAGCAGGTCTCCTGAATCAATATGTCCAGAATATTTTCTCATTTCACCATGATTTTTTCTTCCACCAAAGATCAGCGATACTAATTACTCTATGTTCGCTTTTCTAGAGTGATTCTGCTCATATCAGTCTGTTATGTCAGAGCAACACATCTAAATTGCTTGCAGTTCAAAAACCATTTTTCCAACCCAATTATTCATTCACATCTGAAAATCAGTGTTTACCTTATTAGCATTCTTGAGGTGATCATAATACACTTCTTCAATGGCTTGGAAGTATATTACTCCTTTTAATTTAGCTTCATGCTTGTCTGCAATAATAGTTAAATACCTTATCACCAACGATAGACTGGGAAGATTATAATTTCAGTATAATTATTACAATATTTATCTAGTATTTAAGTTACCTGAGGTCAATTCAGATAATTTAGGTGAAGGCATTAGCCCAGTTCTATTTTGAAAAAAACAAACAAAAAGGGAACCATCAGCCCAAACCTCAGGGACTAATTGATTTTGCCCAAAGCTCTCTAGCAAATCTGCAGTCAAAAAGACAACCCAGAACTACTGACAGTCAAGTTAGCACACAAAATATAAACACTGCTGACACCGATACTGATTATCTCCCCACGTTCTCCAAAACTGTGGTTGTAATGGAAATGTTAATATGTAGAGCTGTCGTAATGAGATTTGTAAGGTTTTTTTTTTTTTTTAATTTTTTTTTTCAACGTTTATTTATTTTTGGGACAGAGAGAGACAGAGCATGAACGGGAGAGGGGCAGAGAGAGAGGGAGACACAGAATCAGAAACAGGCTCCAGGCTCCGAGCCATCAGCCCAGAGCCCGACGCGGGGCTCGAACTCACGGACCACGAGATCGTGACCTGGCTGAAGTCGGACGCTTAACCGACTGCGCCACCCAGGCGCCCCGGTTTTTGTTTTTTTAAGAAGGGTTTTTTTTTTTTTTTTTTACCTAACTTAAAATAATATTCTACTTATATTTCTATTTATTAATATTCCACTTATATTTCTATGAATTTCTTGTTCAGCATGCTTTTTCCCCGTTCCCAGTAGAGCTTCATGTCAATAATTTAGTGATCTTTCAATGCAGCATGTTTCAAACTGTTTCCAAGATTTCATCAAATTCGCCATAAAAACCCAACAAAAACGTAAAACAAAAACAAAAGCAACCAAATCACAAACCAAACAGCATCACTCTACGATCTAATAAGTTCTTGAAATATTTTGTAATTTAAACACAGAGAAGATCACAAATGCGTGTGAGCATATTAAAAAGTGTTCAAAGTGTGGATGAGGCTGCAAAAAGAGAGAGCCTGTTGGTGGAAGTGCAAATAAGAAAGCTCCTTTTGGAAGGCGGTTTGGGAAAAGACACCAATTAAAAATGCAAAAAATCCTCTTACTCAGCAAGTCCACTTCTAAAACTTTATTGTATAAGAGCTACTCATGCACATGCACACGGATTTGTGTTTGTTACAGCAGAAGACAGCAAAAAATCTGTCTGAACTCTAACAGGGGACTGATCCAATTATGGTCGGGTCACATAATGGAATCCACACAGCCACTGGAAAGACTGAGCTGGGTCGGCAAGTGCTCGTCAGAGAAAATCCTGAAATGCTGTTATGCGACAAAAGTTATGAACAGAGTGAAGAATTTGGTCTCAACTGTGTATTTTTGAAGTTCATTTATTTATTTTGAGAGACAGAAACAAAGAGGGAGAGAGAGAGGATCCCAGGCAGGCCCCATGCTGTCAGCACAGAGCACGATGTGGGGCTCAAACCCACAAACCGTGAGATCATAACCTGAGCCGAAATCAAGAGTCAGATGCTTAACTGAGCCACCCAGGAGCCCCTGGTCTTAACTGTATTAAAGAAGAAAGAATACATATATATGTATATGTATATATACACGCATATATATACATCTATCTGAAACATATACATATATATATAAACATGTATCTGAAAAAATGTATATATAAATGAATAAAGAAAATCTGAAAAGATATTTCAGACTTAACACTAGGAAAAGTTCAGAACTTTTGTGATGTGAAAGAGACTTATTTTCATTGTATAGACCTTTTTAAAATTTATTTGTTTTTATTTTGAGAGAAAGAGAGATAGAGAGAGAGAACCAGTGGGGGAGGGGCAAAGAGAGAGGGAGTCAGAATCCCAAGCAGGCTCCATGTGGTGTCGTCAGTGGGGAGTCCCATGTGGGGTGGGATCATGACCGGAGCCGGAGCCAAAATCAAGAGTCAGATGTTTAACTGACTGAGCCACCCAGGTGCCCCCTACACTTTTGTTCTACTGTTAAGTTTTTTACCCAAGAATGTCCCTTTTTTCCAACAACAATGGAAAGCTAGTCTGAAAAACAATAGCCCTGAGAGGTTCAGTGGAAAATATAAAGCTATTAAATTACACTTAACTCATCATTTCCCAAACTTATTTGACCATGTTTGACCATGGACCATATTTGTATGTGTTCTGGTTTTTTGTTTGTTTGTTTTACTCTTCCTTGGGAAGCACCGTTTTAATTAATGCCACGTTCAGTGGGTTTCAATCAGTTCACTGGAAAGGATACTGCAGTATTAATGGGAATACAATAATACTTTACTTTCTGAAAGCAGGTGTAAAATAAAATCTGGAGCTAAAAGTAAATGTCATCAGTGTTTCAAGGAGGCAGAAAACTGGGAATGAACCTTTTGTTTGTAGGGCAGTTCATATCTGAGAAAGAACTCTCAAAAATGCTGGCCTCACAAGGGCATTGCGAACTAAGAGAATTAATAATGCTATTGTAACTTGACACGATAAAGCTATTCATTCCTTTTGGTAGCATTAGCCCATCAATTTTCAGATATATTTTCTGTCTCAGTTTTCTTTAGAGACTCTTCTAAGGTTTCCCAGTTAATATGTAGGAGGCCAAGCATGGAGGCACAGAGACTCTGTGATGAGCACAGAGACTTACGACATTAGCTATCAGCACTCATGTTTACAGCTCCTTCACACGCACGGTGCCCTTTACCTCACGACAAGCTGAAGGGGCGGGTGTGGTGCCTGTGGGGTCAAGTCCAGCCTGAACTGCAATCTGCATGGCTTCCTGTGGACTGATCTATTCCTGCACTTGGTGATGTTTGGGGAAAGAGCAGGAGTGGAGGCCAGGGGAGCAGACAAGTACTGATGGATGTAAACAGAGCCAAATGGACAGTGTCTGTCAAACTAGGATGCAGTGGTCAGTTATACAATATGGGAATATTAAAAAGCTACATGAAACATAATTTTTGCCTGTTTTATATGTTACAGTTCTGAGTAATCATTCATATATCAAAAAGAGATATTTTTTATTATATATTACATAAAACATGTAGATATATATATATAAATATATTTTTGTTGTATATTATAAAAACTATAAAATATTTTAATAAAAATATTTTAAAAATAATATATTTTTTAAAGAGAAAACTGATCACCAAGAAGTTTACATTTGGAAAAATGCGTTTACGTGGTCATTAGGAGCACAGGTTCTGACATGGGTCAGAAGGAGGAGGCAGTGAGCAGCTGACCTGGCTGACAGAGGAAAGAACGAAATAAGGGTCTCGGAGAAGAGAAGCAGAGAGAAGAGTGAAGCTGTTTTGTCTGAAGTTAATTAACATGTTATCTTTGGAAAATTCTGGGTGAGGTTGTCTTTGGAGACTAGCACAGGGCAAAGTTTTGTTTATGGATTTTGCAGACATAAGTTGGCATTTCTCATTAAACTGTCATCTTTTCTATTGTACTAACTGAAGAGAACGTCTCTGGATTTTCTTAGAACCCAAGATTAGAAGGCCCAAGAGAGGCAAGCAGGGAACCGGAAGGGGGTTTAGGCCATTCGCTTGGGGCCACTACAGCATTAACTGCATACTGGAGCCCCACCAAAGAGCTCCTAACTGAACGGCATGCACTCCTGGGTCCTCCTCACCCCAACTCTGGGGCCCCCCAGCCAGGGTCTCCTTGTTTTCCACATGCCTCTCAGTGCCTCATACTTCTCTTCATAAACATATCCTGACCTCACACTATGTAGATTAAGTGACTAGACTGTTATTTCTTATTACATTGATTTAACAATTGATTCTTTATTTGACATTGCTCATAAACGCTGATACAGTCACCACAGGGTCTCTTCATAAACTCTTGCATGATATTACTTTTCTTTAGTTGCTTAAGAGAGCAGAGCTAAATCTGTGCTAACAATGGACGTGTTTCGTATGTGACCCAGGAGTAAGAAACTTTTTTCTTTTTCTTTTCTTTTTTTTTTTTTTTTTTGAGAGAGAGAGGGGTGGGGGGGGGGGAGAGAGAGCCTAAGCAGGCTCCACGTTCAATGCAGAACAGGGCTCCAGCTCACGACCTTGAGATCACGACCTGAGCTGAAATCAAGAGTTGGGGGGGCGCCTGGGTGGCACAGTCGGTTAAGTGTCCGACTTCAGCCAGGTCACGATCTCGCGCTCCGTGAGTTCGAGCCCCGCGTCGGGCTCTGGGCTGATGGCTCAGAGCCTGGAGCCTGTGTCCGATTCTGTGTCTCCCTCTCTCTCTGCCCCTCCCCCGTTCATGCTGTGTCTCTCTCTGTCCCAAAAATAAATAAACGTTGAAAGAAAAAAAAAAAATTAAAAAAAAAAAAAAAAAGAGTTGGACACTTAACGGACTGAGCCATCCAGGTGCCCCGAGACTTTTTAGTAAGTACAGCAGTTACATAAATATTCCTGTATTTTTTTGAAGACTCAGGGGGGTATGTTTCTCACAATCCATCATTTAAGCAATCCAAAAATATTTCAGTCAGTTAATAAATACTTGTTCACCTGTTCACTGATGAGCTTTACTCTCGGCTTAAATAACATCCTAATTTACAGACTGTAGCTGGATGTCTGTTAGCTAAGGCTGCCTAATTGTGTGTGACTTAAATAGGTCATATGACCATAAATAAATAAACAGAAACCTTTTTTCTGGCTTTGTAGTATAAAAGTCAATATTTTGGTCTAAAAGGATAAACTCCATTTAATATTTGTTCAGACTTCAGGTTATTTCAGAACCCGAACAGACTAATTCACACTTTTAAAATAATAGATAATTTTTATTATTTCTTTAAAAATTAAAAAAAATTTTTTTTGAACGTTTATTCATTTTTGAGAGACAGAGAGAGACAGAGCATGAGTGGGGAAGGGGCAGAGAGAGGGAGACACAGAATCTGAAACAGGCTCCAGGCTCTGAGCTGTCAGCACAGAACCCGACACGGGGCTCGAACTCACAAACTGCGAGATCCTGACCTGAGCCAAAGTCAGATGCTCAACCGACTGAGCCACCCAGGTGCCCCTAAAAATTTTTTTAATGTTTATTTATTTTTGAGAGAGAGAGAGAGAGAGAGAGAGGCAGAGAGAGAGAATCCAAAGCAGGCTCCAGGCTCTGAGCTATCAGCACGGAGCCCACCGCAGGGCTCGAACCCTTGAACCTTGAAATCATGACCCACGCCAAAGTCGGACGGATGCCCAACTGACTAAGCCACTCAGGTGCCCCCAATATTTATTTCTAGAGAGGAAATCATACATATCATGGGGACTATACAACCCTAATATAAAGTAATATAGACCTACAAAGCTAATATTGCCCTTAATTCTATTAGTTACCAATCAACCTATTTATACTGACTTTTATTACCTTTGCTCTTTAACAGAGAGTTCCTGATTTGAATATATCACTTAAGAGTTTTTTATCACTCACCTGCATAATAAGAGAATGTGCGCTTGTTCCGATCAAACACAAACCATCGTTTTTTCCAAGTTTTAATTTTTCCACCCATTTTGATAAGGAATCCTCGGCAGGTCTTCTCTGTGATCGATACATGATAACAGGTATCGATATTGTGGCCGGCAGTCTCTACGTGGCTTCGCAAATCAAAGTCTTCCTTCCGGACGGGCAGATAGCGTGTCAAAGGTCGGGCCTGGAAAAGCACAACCCCGTGTCATATATAGCTAAGTACTTATTTCGTTTAAGGTCACAGTTATTTGAGTGGACATGAACTGGAAAGCCTAAGCATTCAAGTGTTCATGTGATTATGAGAACTGAAGATAAACATTATTCTTTGGAGTTTAAAAAATGCATAGTGTTTTCAGAAGGATGCTACAATATGCGGGGGAGGGGGAGGGATAAACTCAGGTGGACAGGTTCTACTCCTTGAGAAGGGCAGATGAGAAAATGGAAAAACGTCATTAACCTTAGTTTTACAAGAGGCATATCGCACTTCAAAACACAGGGAAATGAGGCACGAAGTTCCCTGGGCCTCTCCCTATCACCACCTAACATTAGTTCTTAAATAATCTCAGACATGACATGACTGGTGAACAGTATTTAGTAAGTACACCCCCCCCCCCCCCGGCCCTGCGAGATCCCCTAAAGCTATACATGTTGGCTGATACACACCCTCTGGTAGAAATTGAAGGCAGAGATGTATGTTTTGAGAAGTGAAGCTAAAATAAGGTGAGATGTGGAATCAAAGCCATACTCAATGAGCTATCCAATGAGCAGATATGGAAAAGATGTATGTGGATGTCTTTTATTTTACTATGGCTGGAGTAGAGAAGTTCGTCTAATCTAGGAAGCACGTATCACCATGGGTCACATTTCCAAAATGGTGTTTGACTTTATTCTGTTAATAACCCTATCCTTCTGCCCTGGGGAAAATGACCTACATATATACTTGGAGGAAAACCTTATAATTAGGATTCAAATAGAGAATTGTACTTTTTTGGATTGGCTTCGAATACCAAATAGCCAGGGATGACTTTCACCGCGAATCATAATTTGGCAAAGGATCGGCATAATGAAATAAAATGAACAAGTTTTACTTTGAATTTTTCCTGCAATATTTTGCCTTTGAGTCTGTGGTACTTTGACTTTAGACAGATGCCAGAGACTTACTGATACCTCAAAAACACACAGAGTCTCCAAGATGGGTCTCTCACTGCCATGCTACCAAACTGCCAGCAACTATGAAGAATAAGAGGAATGGTACTTTTTATGAAGTCTAGTAAAACTTGGTAAAATGGGTTTGAACTTGAAATAATTGGCACTTCACAAGATTTTATTTTAGTTCCTCAGCCGACCTACATTAGATAAGCAGCTTTTTAGTTGCAAAGATTCAAACTCTATGATAAACGGGATTGGAAGTGAAAGGAAATGGGTGATTTTCCTGAGTTTTGCTGGAGTTCAGTAACCTTGCACCCATGTGTGGACGGCTGTAGCAAAGGGGATATGTGTGACAATACAGTGGTTAGGAAAAAAAACTACCAAGAAATTGGGTTGGTAAAATTATTTTGTTCTGGAGTATTTGCTTCCAAAAATGGCTTCATAGAAGCTTTTCTCTTCCTCAACCAAAGGTTTTAGTTTGGGTGTTGTATTTGTTTTCAGTATCTGGCAGCATTTTTCAAAGCTGCTTGGAAAAACATGGTCCTTTTAAATATACTCCTAAAAATGGGCAGAAGAAAAACTGCCTCTCCCGCCGAATTGTTCTATGCGTGACCAAAGTATCATTTGAGTAGTAGGTCTCAATGAGTTTTTTTTTAAATGTTTACTTATTTTTGAGAGACACCACGCATGAGAGAGAAAGGGGGGGGGAGGGGAAGAGAGAGAGGGAGACAGAGGATCCAAACAAAGCAGGCTCTGAGAGCCCAATGTGGGGCTCAAACTCTCAAACCATGAGATCATGACCTGAGCCGAAATGGGACACTTAACCAACTGCACCACCCAGGTGCCCCTCAATGAGTTTTGAGATAAGCATATATTTTGTTTGTTTGTTTGTTTGTTTGTTTGTTTCTGTCCCAGCAGTTACATGTCAAGAAGGGCTGCTGAGCACAGTGCCAAGAAAGCCATCCTGACACAGCATGACTGTCTTCTAAACAATGACCAGCAGGGGGCAACCTATTCTAATCCATCCAGACTGACCGACCAACCTGTGCCCTTTGTTTCTCTCTTATTTTTACTTCCTTTTCAATTAACTTCTGTCGCTGGCTAGTTTCTTCCTGCAATCGTTTTTCCAGGAGTTCTCGGCGTCGTTTTTCTTCTTCCAGAGCTCGTTTCTTGGCTTCCATTTCCCGTTCCTAAATACCATTATTCCGAACAAATTTTAAGATATACTGGTTATACTTGGATGATTCCAACTAATGGAAAAGAAAATTCTCCCTAGACAATTGTTGGCTTTATAGCCTGGGCTCTTACAATATATCACCTAGACTAGAATCACCCCTCACATAGTTTTTTAAATCATCCCACGCAGAAAGGCAACCATGACATTTAGTTAACAACTGAATATTAAGTGAACATCCAGCTGTGGAACTCAGTCATTTCATGCTGGTGACTACAACCCTCGCATTTTTAAAACAAAGGATCAAACTGGTCACCCAACACTAGTCATGACCTTGAGCCCTCCTTTCAGTGGCCATCTTCTAACTGAAGGCCATCGGTCCCTCTGGTTTCTTTGTTGCTTTGTGGCTTCCTGGCTGGAGGTAGCAGAGGAAGCCCACAGGGAAGTCGGAAGAGGAAAGGAGGGGCCCTTTAAGGCAGGATGCAAAGGCATTTGGGGGGATTCCTAAGGAAGTTCAGATTCTGGCTTGAAATGCAGTCACAATAACGTGGGATTTTAAATATTACAATAGCACAGTTCACACAAGCTGGCAAGGAAGAGAGAAAACATAAAGACATGATATTCCTCCTTGTTCTTTGGCAGGCAACCACAGTGGCCATCAAAGGGAAAATTCAATACAAACCATTCATTTCGGTCTACGTTGACACTATACCTATTTTAAATTACAAAATATTGTAGTGCGGTCAGGAGGCCAAGAAATCCTAACACCCTTACTTTTCAGGTAACAAAAATGAGACCAAAAAGGTTGAGTGACGACTCCAAGATTATACTGGTTAATAAGGCCCAAGGACGGTTTCCTGTCAGGTGCAGGACAACTTGAACCATGAGCTCATTGACCTCTGGTGGAAAGATATTGTACCTACCCTGGATTCAAGCAGCCGAGTCTTCTCCGCATGCGCCTGCTTCAAAAGTCTCTCCATTTCTTCTATTCTGGCAATATTTGAAGTGCTGGCACTGAATAGAACACAGCAGAACACAAAATACCCTTTTAAGAATATTGTTTGGGAGGGATGTCTCTTTAAGTACCCACGCAGATGTGCACACGCACACCCGCTCACAGGTTCCAGGTTCCAGGATGGTGAACAATGCAATCCAATGTAATTTAAAGGATGTTACTTAGGAGAGTCATTGGCCTGAAAAGGAAACTCAGTTCAGGTCTGAAAACTGTAGGTGACATTGGCTTATCTCAGTTTAGGAGACAAAATATAGGCAAGGAAAATAATACCAAAGTAGAGTGCTTTAGTCATAAATAAATAAACACAAACTAAATCTTACAAAGTGTGTTCTCAAAATACTTTTTCCAGGGTCTAAAAATTAATGGACTGTGGGAGGCCTTCTTTTTAATTTAAACGTTCAGAGATACCAGACCAATAAGACTACAGAGTTCTATGCAGATGATACCTAAGGTTTGAAGACACTTTATTTGGTTTGGAAATATGTGTTCCCAGCTGCTTTTTTGCTGTGCCTCTATACACGTGGACATTTTAGAGGGCGCCTGGCTGGCTCAGTTAGAAGAGTGTGTGATTCTTGATCTCAGGGTCATGGGTTCAAGCTCCACATCGGGTGTAGAGATTACTAAAAAAATACATACTTATGACATTTTATTTCTTCTTTTTTTAATGTTTATTTTTGAGGGAGGGTGGAGGGGCAGAGAGAGGGGGACAGAGGATCCAAAGCAAGCTCCATGCTGACAACACAGAGCCTGATGTGGAGCTGGAACTCACAAACCGTGAGATCGTGACCTGAGCCAAAGTCAGACGCTTAACGGACTGAGCCACCCAGGTGCCTCAACATTTTATTTCTTACAGGATGATGCCAATTAAAAAAAGACTTCTCTCATAGGTGCAACAGAAGGGTGGTGGGTGGCTAGTTTTGTCAATGATACCCAATACTCATCCACCATATACCGATGAGGAAACGCTATGAAAAGATTCAAGAGCTTCAAAAGAAATGCATCTTTTTTTTTTTTAATCGGAGAATTTATAAGAAATGCATCTCGAGAAAGACATCATGCAAACAAGTGAAGGCAAAAACCTTAAGGAGTAAAAGCTGCAAGAACAGTTAGGGTAAGTAACTAAAAGAGAAATAGAAGAACTTGGAAATGTTTAACGCAAACCAAAAAACGTTATTTTTCTCTTACTGACGTTTTATTTGAGTGTTCTGGAAACAGGGGCATGACCTAGGTCAAAACTTATTTACTCTGATATTCCAGCCATAGAGAACCAGTGTTATTTCCTATGCATGTATCCTTGTATAGCCATTGAATATAGGTCTTCTTTTCTAGACTCTCTTGGGGACAGAGATGCTTTTGTGCCTGTTATCTTCCATAGCATAGAGACTGGCACATAGTAGGGATTCATGTCAGATGCATTTATATAAAAATGAATTCATATGAAAATAAGGGGCACCTGGGTGGCTCGGTCAGTTGAGCATTCACCTTCAGCTCAGGTCATGATCTCGCGGTTCGTGGGTTCGAGCCCCGCATCGGGCTCTGCTGACAGCTCAGAGCCTTGAACCTGCTTCACATTCTGTGTCTCCCTCTCCTCTCTCCATCCCTCTCAGCTCGCACTCTGTCTCTCTCTCTCTCTTTCTCAAAAATAAATAAATATTAAAAAGTTAAATTCATATGAAAATGAAAAGGATAATTTTTAGTATATCTCCCCAAATTATATTGTTGATCAACTCAAATCTAGGTTGTTTCAAGCATAGGGCTAAATTCCTTTCCACAGATCAATGACCACAGCAACGTCATACATACAGTTTATCTTAAAGTCAGTAATAGCAGCTCTATAGCAGCTTTATTCATAATTGCCAAAATTTGGAAGCGACCAAGATATCCTTCAGTAGGTAAATGAATAACTAAATGGCAGCACTTTCAGAAAATGGAATATTATTCAGCTCTAAAAAGAAATGAGCTATCAAGTCATGAAGAGACATGGAGGAAACTTAAATGCATATTTAAGTGAAAGAAGCCAATCTGAAAAGGCTACACCCTGTATGACTCCAACTATATGACATTCTGGAAAAGGAGACAGTAAACCATGGAGACATGGAGACAGTAAAAAGATTAATTTAGTGGTGGCCAGCGGTTTGAAGTGGCGGGTGGGAGGGAGGGAAGGATGTATATGCAGAGCACAGAGGATTTTTAGGGCAATGAAAGCCCTCTGTATGACACTGTAATTAATGATGCATATGGGACATTATACATTTGTTCAAATCCACAGAATGCACAACATCAAAGGTAAACCCTGTTGTAAGCTATGGACCCTGGGTGACAATGATGTGTCAACATAGGTTCGTGAAAAAAAATTTTTTTAATGTTTATTTATTTTTGATAGAGAAAGAGACACAGAGTATGAGTGGGGGAGGGGAAGAGAGAGAGGGAGGCACAGAATCCAAAGCAGGCTCCAGGCTCTGAGCTGTCAGCACAGAGTTCGACGTGGGGTTTGAACCCACGAACTGTGAGATCTGACCTGAGCTGAAGTTGGATGCCTCACCAAAACCACCCAAGCGCCCCTCAACATAGGTTCATTAACTGTAATAAATCTACCACTCTGATGGGGAATGTTGATAATGGGGGAGGCTATGTACGTGCAGGGACAGGGATCTCTGTATCTTCCGCTCAGTTTTGCTGTGAACCAAAAACTGCTCTAAAAAATCATCTTTTAGAAAAAAAAAAAAAATCAGTACTTCCAGCCCTATTACAAAATGCATTCATCCAGGAAAGGGACAGCCTTAGGAATGCTGTATCCTTAGAAGTTAACTGATCTCTGTACTTTGCAGGGTTACTTTGGGCCCATTTTTAGCCAGGAGTGTTCTCCTGACAAGGACAAAAACATGGCAATTTCTCCTCATTATTTCTATGAACTGTTGGGAGAGGTACAAAAGGGTAAATTCTATTCTCTTCAACCAGCAAGGATTAAAGAAAAAAAAATTTTTTTAAATGTTTATTTATTTTTGAGAGACAGAGAGAGACAGAGCATAGCTGACGGGGTGGGGGGCGCAGAGAGAGAAGGAGACACAGAATCTGAAGCAGGCTCCAGGCTCTGAGCTGGCAGCACAGAGCCTGATGCGGGGCTCGAACTCATGGACTGTGAGATCATGACCTGAGCTGAAGTTGGACGCTTAACCGACTGAGCCACCCAGGCGCCCCAAAAAATCTTTAAATTTTTGTGCAAGAATTCGTATTCCTCCTTATTAAGAATAGTCAATCTCACAGACGTTAAAGGGGCACACTTTGTCAGCTCAACTGAGAAAGCCCCGGACAAACTTCAGGCCCTAGAACAGCACAAAATCATGTTTATATTCTATCGTGTTCTCTGTGACATCAGATATATATGTCTTATGTCTCCAGTTTATTTGGAAATAAATAATTTGTTCATTACGTCTCAGGTCTCAAAAACTCATCAATTAAAAAAAACCAAAAAAGCCCTCACCAAGAGTCTAATCTCCATCTACCCTACAGTTCTTTCTACAACATACTCACTTTTGGTCCAACTTGTGCCTGAACATTGTTAGATACAGAAAACTTATTGTATCCATTTCTTCATCGACTGGACAACATTCTTAGAATGTTGATACTTAAGTTGAATCAAAATCTGTCTTTCTACAGCTTCCAATTACTGGCCTAAGTATGACCTTGAGCTACATGAAACCTATCCACATGAATTGGTTGGAAATAACTCGGTTAGAAACAAATATTTTCAGCCCATGGTTTTTCATGTATCTGTAATTTGGGCATATCCTGGGGGCAAGTTTTAAAACAGTTACCTGTCTTTAAATATTTCTGTTCATTCTTATTTTAGAAAATTTTCAGGCATATATATAAATATATATATGTATATAAATATATATATATAAATATTTATAATTATTTTCTGCCAATTATATTTAAATCTCCCTATTTGGCAATATTCCCATAAATGTCTTAACTTCTGCTCCAAAGAAACTCAATTTTCTGACAACATTTGACAGAAAGTACATGTTAACATTTACCACTTCCTGTCTTCATAACTTTTAGGCACCTACAGTCACCTATTTTTTTTTTTTTAAGCTCTCCTTTTATACTTTTAAAGCTACTTTGGTTATTTTGTTTAAAAAATAATTTGTATCCATGGGTACCTACTTGTTCTCTATGGTTCCACTTTTACTATTCTTGAGTTTAATATTTCCTTGACGTGTAAACCATTTTTATTTAGCAAAACTTCTCTGCTGTGTCCTACCATGTCATCACCAGTTTTGCTTTTATGTCCCATGGGGATTGCACCTAGAGTGACAAGCAAAGGCCGCTGCAACAGGAATGTAGGGAGAAGTCTAGGCTTGTCGATACCATGGCATCCATGGTATACCCAAATGTCAGCAAATGAAATGCCATCTGGTGTAGCACCTGCCCTATAGGAGGAGAGTCTGAAGTCACTGGAGATAAGCTTTATCCTGCATTACCTATAGCACAACACTCATCTTTGCTTTCTCAAGCCTCTCAAAGTTACAAGAGGAGCAATGTGTCCTGCCATTGCCTCAACTTCGGACCTTCCTTAAAAGGCAGGCATAACTTTCGATGTCAATGCTGTAAGGGTGCTGGTGATATGAGTCATTGGGCCATTAATGGTATACAGATGACTAGTTTTGACTGCCTTTCCCACTTAGTAATGTTCTATTTTATCAACTGAAGACCTCTTTTTACTGACCGACTTTGGCAAAAACCATATACATAAAGAAAAAAAAAAAAGCTTCCATCAAGGGTAAAAGCATCCAAATAGCAGATTTGGGGTTTTTGGTGCTTTTCAGAATAGTCACTCATAGGCAAAGGCAAAAACAAAAAAAAAAAAAAACAAAAAAAAAAAACAAAAAAAGGAAGAAAGAAAAGCTAAGAACAATGTCATACGAGAAATAAGTAAACAAAACCAGACCGAAACAAAACCAACAGAAGCAAAACAAAATTCTCCATAAAGACACACAAAACTTTTTCAGGACTGCTGTCAGTGCACTAACACTACCACTAAGTGAAGAACCAGATTATTTATTTTCAATGAATCTTCTCAAGTACTTTTTCAGCTTAAGCAAATTATTACTCCTTATAAGGGGTCTAATTTTTCTCTAGTCAGTAGCTCCTTGAATATTACAAGAACACAAGCCCTCTAACCCCTCCTGACCATCGTTCACATGGTTTGACATATCCAGTCCCTTTGACACATGGCTGCCCTCCCCTGCGATCACTTTGGTTGTCTGGATCTCTTCTGAAAGAACTCCCGAGAATAAAATGCATACACTAGGTGTTGACATACTGGGGAAGAAAGCAGAATACCAACCTTTGCCTAAACTGAAGAAATTAGAAGCATGCAGAATTTGGATGAAAGCATCCCTTAAAGCCAAGTTCAGCCGTGGATTGCTCTCAACCCCATACTCAGTCTTGCTCCCCACCACCCATGCACACGGCTGGTATTTAAGCCATAATGAGGGATCAAGTTCCTCAACATTTTCTCCAAGTATGAGCACAAGGTCAGGGCTTAGGAAATTAGTAATAGCAATTGTGATAATAACATATCATTGCAGGCGGTATGCAGGGATCTGCATTGTATAAGCCAAGCCAGTAATTTTAGCAGAGTAGAGGTTTTATGCAGAATTGACTCTCAGCTGCTGTTTTCTATGACCCAAGACCTGTTTTCTTAGCTTTTTGTTTGTTTATGGTGTAAGTAATGATGCTGAAAAAGCAAAAACATTATGTGACTCAAGTAACTCTCTGGCAGACACAAAAATGATGTCTCAACAAAAAGGGAAAGGCCAGTGTCCCCACAACTCTGAGTAGTTCTATAATTCTACAAATGGCTTTTTGTGACATAATAAACCACAAGACCAGGTTTATGTCACTCGAATTTCAGCATGGAATTACCTCTTTAATATACATATCATTTTAGGGGAATTTCATACATAACTTAAAAACAATCACACAAAGAGAAAATGTTTTAGTCTTTTCTTTCTCTCGCTACCTAACCTCAAAAAATTCTCATTAAGGATGTGGTGTCGTAATATACATTCCAAACATTAGTTTCTTATTACCCATTTGCCTGATGTTTATCATATTATTTTCCATTATAATAGTGGATACAAGCTTATCTTAGGGCAGCATGAACTTTTTAAAGTAGATGGTGGTACAGAAGAAAAATGTTTGTTTCTCTCTTTCTTTTTTACACTAGACCTTTTACAAGTATCTTCCACTTGGGCTTCATTTTTTTTTTTTTTTTTGACATTCAAAGGATCAGACAGTCATATGGAATAAATACTATTAGTAATTTCTGACCATGGTGATTGGTTATCTGTGATTGGTATTACCACTGAGTCAGGTCTACGTGAAGTAAGAATGGAAGATAATCATGGCCACGAATAACCCCCTGCCAGGAATGCTCTACAGTGATGCTGTCCTCCTCATTTGGCATAGTTAGGGGAACCATGCTCATTCTCTACCTTTGGAAGCCATTTTAGTAAAAAGCAACTGGGCGAGCAAATAAAAATAAATTAAATTTTTGCCTGTCACTGTGTTAAGTGTCCAGAACTGAATGTGTAATGCTTGGTACTTAGAATCGAAGTGGTTCCTTTTTGGGTAATTTCCTGTACCCGCTGCTGCACCACTGTTGTTTACCATACACAATGGAATACGATGTGGCAATGAGAAAGAATGACATCTGGCCTTTTGTAGCAACGTGGATTGAACTGGAGAGTGTTATGCTAAGTGAAATAAGTTATACGGAGAAAGACAGATACCATATGTTTTCACTCTTATGTGGATCCTGAGAAACTTAACAGAAGACCATGGGCGAGGGGAAGGGAAAAAAAAAAGTTAGAGAGGGAGGGAGCCAAAACATAAGAGACTCTCAAAAACTGAGAATAAACTGAGGGTTGATGGTGAGTAGGAGGGTGGGTGATGGGCATTGAGGAGGGCACCTGTTGGGATGAGCACTGGGTGTTGTATGGAAACCAATTTGACAATACATTTCATATTTAAAAAAATAATAAAAAAATAAATATGAGACATGAGGAGTGGTAATTTGAAGGGATGAATATTCACTTCAATTTTGGGAGGGGAGGATGAGGTGGGGAGTAGAAAACGCCAAGACAGGAAACCGCATAGAGTGTATTTCTTTACAAAAGATGGCTCACGAATAGAAAAATAAAAGATCAAACTATCAAGAGTTCACGAAGGAAATATTGACATGAAATCTTCACAATTATTTGTGAAGAGGGGAGGACAGTCTGATGTTTTCAAAATAACGACTAAGTACAAAGTGCCACAGAATGGGAGTTGCTCTGACACTGGGAGCTGCATCCTGCATTCTGTGTTCTTGCTTTTTTAAAAAAAAAATTTTTTTAATGTTTATTTATTTTTGAGAAAGAGAGACACAGTGTGAGCTGGGGAGGGGCGGAGAGAGAAGGGGACGCAGAATCTGAAGCAGGCTCCAGGCTGTCAGCACAGAGCCTGACGCAGGGCTTGAACTCACAAACCACGAGATCATGATCTGAGCCGAAGTTGGACGCTTAAGCGACTGAGCCACCCAGGCGACCCATCTGTGTTCTTGCTTTTAATGCCCACTTTTATTCCTCTTGCCCTTATGGTATGATGGTTGTTGGGCTGCTGACTTTTGTTTGTGTCTTGTTATTCAAAAGCACCACATCTGGCTGGTCAGTTGACTGTCATTTATGAATAATTACTCAAAATTCAAGGCTTTCTGTTCTGAAAACATCAGCTCCCAGCACCTACCGGCATGGCCCAGACAAGCCCTAACCCATACTCAATGTCTGCCCCCCAAGCAGTCATACTGAACTTTTTAAAAAGTGAGATATTGCATCTTTTAATATTGAATAATGTAAAACACTCAGCCCTCTGACCTGACATCATAATGGCAGCAAAAAAGAAAAAAATCCTATTTTTTATCATTACATAATCTCCTCCTTCAATTGGGGTCATTTCCATGTGACAAGCAGCAATACGATTCTCATCGTTGCTTTAGTGTTTTCCCCCAGAGACTCCTTTCCTTCTCTGGCAGGATATATCCAGTAATATTAATACTCTACCCATTAATGCCAAAATTAAAATTCACTGTTCTTTACCACAGAATGTAGCATCTGTCCTTTTCTCGTTTTCCCCCCACCCCTAAAATTTCCTGGCTATAATGTTTTAATTTTTTTAATGTTTATTTATTTTTGAGAGAGAGAAAGAGACAGAGTGTGAGTGGGTGAGGGGCAGAGAAAGAGGGAGACACAGAATCCAAAGCAGGCTCCAAGATCCAAGCTGTCAGCACAGAGCCCGACATGAGGCTCGAAACCACGAACCGTGAGATCATGACCTGAGTGAAGTTGGACGCTTAACCAACTGAGCCACCCAGGCGCCCCAATAAAGGGTCTCTCATATTCTTTTCATTTATGAAATACAAAACAACCTAAAGCTGAGTAGACCTTGCTGATATTACTTTCCCTCTGTCTCTGTCATTTTTTTTTTTTTTAATTTTAGGTGGAGGGAGAGCAGATTATTTGAACCTTTGCAATGAAATAAATTTTATTTACATGATGGTAATTTTCCATTAAAATGTGGGTTTTTTTTTTAACGTTTATTATTTTCTTTGAGAGAGACAGAGCATGAGCAGAGGAGGCGCAGAGGGAGAGGGAGACACAGAATCCGAAGCAGGCTCCAGGCTCTGAGCTATCGGCATAAAGCCCGACGTGGGGCTCGAACTCATGAACCTTGAGATCATGACCTAAACTGAAGTTGGATGCTTAACTGACTGAGCCACCCAGGCGCCCCTCCATTAAGATGTTTTAAAATCCACCATCCTCTTGTATTCAAGAAACAACCCCTCCATTTTGCACACCAGAAGCAAATCAGCACCAAGAGCATTGTGTGATCTGTTTCAAGTAGGACAATCAGTTGTCTGGTCAAAGCCATAGAGCACAAGCGGAAGGAAGTTCCTGCTCCCACCCGTGGCTTCATTCCAATATATGGAAGTCTGTTGATGGCAATTAATTATCCAGCCAGACATTTACATTTAGGACACACAAGTGCTCAGTTAATATTTACTGAATATTGGCTTGTTTCTTAGGTTGAAATCATAATCGTTCTCAGCCAATTAAAATAGATCAAACACAGAAAAATACCAAAATTGAAAATATGTCCATCTCACTATATCCTGAGGTATTTACTCAGCCAACACTTAACTGAATACCTGCTATCTGCTAAGATCTCTGCTGGGTGGAGAAACCGAAAGGTAATTAGACATCCTCCTTGACATTGAGGAATTCACCAATTAATTACCAAAGGAAAAATTTCATACCACAATGTGATCAGGGATATAATAGAAAAAAGCATCAAGCGCAATAGAAACACAGAAGAAAAAGGCCCTAAAGGGAGAAATCTTCATGAGTTTCCAACTTAAGCTTAAGCCTGAAGGATGAGGAAAATTCCTCCAGGCTCAGATAGGAGAGGGGGTTGGAGATGATAAAGATGTTTTGCAATGACAGACACTACCGGTGCTCAGTAAGTATATATAGGTTGAGTGAATACAAAAAGGGAAGGATTAATTTGGCCGTAGTCAGTGCTGTGCTGGCAAACCCGTTCTCTGGAGGGAAATAAAACCCTGATACATGGCAAATGTCAATTTATGTGGAGTACATGCTCCTCCTATAGGCAATTTCAAACTACCAACATGACATCACTGATCACGCAGAGGGGGAAAGACGCACACGTGGCACTTGCCAGCTAGTATGAGCCAAGTCCAGCCCACTGTTGACTCTAGAGCACTCTATAAGTATTTGTGGAATGAAGGAGCCTGTGAATGGATGAATGAACAAACTATTTGATTCCAGGCCCAGGACTAATATGGTCAAAGGCTCAGAGATTTGAGTATTAAGAAGCTCTGTGAGGTGTATCAGGAGGAGAGGGTGAATGGGAAGTTGAGTTGGATGTAGAATGCAGGTTCAAGGGTATGACTTTTCTCAAAAGGTAGTAGGGCATCATCACAGCTCTTGAAGGGGCAGAGTACCATGACCAGATCTATATTTTAGATGTGCCGTTAGCCATAATTCCCTAAGACCATACTTTGCCTCAAATGTGAATAGTTAAACCCTTACAAAAATTCTAATACGTGGAAGAGCTAAAGCCTTCCTTTTAATGAAACATAAGTGTAAGCAATCCTTCAACAGTCTTACTATACTGTTGGAAATTATTTCTTTATTCAATCAAAAGGAGTCCTAATGAAGGTCGGAGTCAACCAACAGAGGCAAATCAATGTTGAAGCACGGAATACATGTGAACTCAAATGTAAAGACACAAAGCAAAGGAGAAAAATGGCTTATATGGTGTCTGACTGGCTAAGTCACACAGGATACAAGGAAACTGCTTTCAAGGGCTGCCATGACACTCAGCCCTCCTCCTCACCGTGGACTCTGTATGTCTCAGAAATGTGGGCTGGTGCATATACATTGCCCCCAAGCGAATGGCTTTACTTTTTGAGACCAGCAGGTCCTTTTATAAACTGGAAATCTTAACAGTGAATATATCTTACCTAGAGATATTGTCAGGTGAGCAGGCAGAGATGCTGGTCTCCATGCTATCAGAGCTGTCTAGGCTCAAAGTATCAAAGGCCTGGTCCTTATAGCTGTGATCGGGATAGTGGAAACTGTTCAAGTAGACATTTGATTCAGATGCCGTGCGGTTGTAAAATTCAGAAGATTTCTGCCTTTGTCCTTCACTCATCTGTTGGTGATTATACCCTGAGGGAAGAGCCATAAATATGTTAGTATGCCTCATTTTTCAGCCTTAGATCTTCTGAGAGTCAAACCAGCAGCCCAAAACATCTGCCTGTGAAACTTGGGCCTTGGTCTAATTTGTTTCGAAGCCAAGAAGATCAAAGACACAGCATCATGCTCAG
Organism: Puma concolor; assembly: GCF_028749965.1. NCBI lineage: Eukaryota > Metazoa > Chordata > Mammalia > Carnivora > Felidae > Puma > Puma concolor. The sequence goes on from NC_141675.1 coordinate 101,435,833, forward strand.
TGCAAGCAAGAGTTTCAGAGAAGTGGTCTTGGAAGCGATCTTTCTGGTCAGGGGATCACCTCACATTTCCCTTTGCCATTCCCACATCTCAGCGCAACTGAGAAGAATACATCAGCACACACAAAAACAAAAAAGGGAAAAACAAAAAAAATGGAAACACAGTCAAAGGCCCTGTATCTTCTAAAAATGGCTGGGCTCAAGTGAAGCAAGAGAACTCCCGGTGGCAAGCAACAGCAGGGTCTTAGGGCAGTCACTTGCTCAGCAGTATTCCAGTCTGAGGACTCGATAAGGTCGTAAAACAGCAGGTGGATCATCTAGGCGCAGGATGTAAGAGTCTTGGGTCTCACTCATATTGTCACAAACACTTTTAATCTGGTAAACATCCAAACCGTGTACATTTCTCATTCTTCATTTTTCAATTTCTCTGGTCTGCCAATTATTTAAACACTTTGCAGTGAACGGCCCTCCTAATGGTTGTGCTTTTCCTAATTACTGGAGGCAGAGCTCTCTTCTTCTTCCACCCGAACTGTCAGCCCAAGCTAGTTGGTGGTACCAACCATACAAAACCGTTGCACTTAGATCAACAGCAGCAAAAGTGCCATCAGTAAGAGGCTTCATCTTTACTCTGGTACTTGGTCAGCGGGTGTCTTAGGTATTGGCTTTACTTTGACTTACTGCTATGGCTTGCTCTCTGGTGGGAGCTTTTGGGCAATGCAAACTGAATTGTTTTTCCTTTCAATTCTCTCTTTACCATATATATGTAGGAACCAGGGATCATAATGATCAACCAATCCCTCGATTTATGAAAAAGACATTTCTCTAGCCAGCAGTGGTTTGCGATCTCTTTCTCCCTCATTAAATTTACTACCGGACCTATTAAGCGTTTACAACTCGACCATTTGAATTTCACCTCTTTCCTTGCACTCTACCAACCTTCAGTGAGGCTCTCAATTGGTAATGAAATAGTCAAAAAAAGCAGCCAGAGGGTGAAACAAGGGCAGTGATTCCAAACAGCTTCCTCAGCTATCAGTTGAACATTTCCATTGAAAAGCAGAGCCACAACCAGGAGGGCTTTAGTAAAGCATCATCCACCAAAAGTTTCTGTAAAATGATTTTAGTTCCACAGACAGTTTGCATGCCAAACTATTTGGAGTGGTTTTAGATATCTAAGTGAAAATATGTTAGTTCAGATTATGGCATTTCTGGGAAAATGTTTCCTTAATATAAGCTGTAATTATAAATTACAAATACATATGTAAAAGCGACAGATCACTTAGCCAAGGGAAGATGCAACACAAAAAAAGCACACCATGAGACTTTAGATAGAATATCATTATTCGTAATGATTAATGCAGAAAGCATGAAATGAAGCCAGTACGTTTATAAGCGTGGAGTTTGTGCCTTTAAAAAAAAATTATTACTCAAATATTTACCTTTGATACTTGAACTTTTGGAATTACTAATTGCTCCTTTTAAATTGTTTCCAGTTATTCATTATGAAAAGGAGGGGGACAAAAAAAAACACCAGAAATTATTTGAAAAAGTCACACACGTATCTTTCCTTATGCTTTCAAAAAAGGCTTGTTGGCAAAGAAAACTTCTGCACTGGCACTGAGTACGTGGAAGCCGTTTCCCTGTTAGTATGAAAAACAAATCCCTAAAAGACAGCCATGTAATTTAAAACATATGAGACTTATCTCCTTGGCAATGACATGTGCCACAACTTCCTCTTCCCCTTCGGTTTTTCATAATGAGGAAAGGCCAATCCCTATAATGCAACTAACACCTTCTTGGAAAAGCAGAGAAGATGGCGAGTATATTTCTTCTTAAAGCCACTTTGTGTCCTGATCCTCAGATCTCCCATGATTTTTTTCCCCCAAAAGTATCACAAAATAAGAACATGAATTTACAACCTTCAGGTGAGATAGATAGTACACTAAAACGATTCAAACTGTTCAGATATGGGCACAAGGGACAGCTGTGTCACAATGTGTACTGTGCTAAGGATTGTGAACATCATAAATACCCCAGATCACCTCAATACCTGTGGAGGTTCGGCTCTGTGTCTGTGAGAACTTTCCGCCATTCTGGGGATAGGGTGAGTACCTTAGATTTTCTCTGCAATTTTAGTGAAAGAGCCTTCTGCTAATGAGCATAGGTTTCCCAGGGCAGGATTTTTGTTTCCTGTGGATCCAGCGTGAGTGGAAATGTTTTACCTCATGCAGAGGCCCGTTTCTCCCAACCGGCAACACTTTACTAGTCGCAGTGGGTTAGTCACCTGGATTCAACTGCTCCCTTCTGAACAATTTCAAAAAATTAAGTTACCTCTGCAATCACATATAAGGGCATGGACCTCATCCCTGTGATCCTGGGATTATACCAGTGTGATTCCAAACAGCTGGTGTTGGGATTTGGGCTCTGGCCTGTCCGCTTAAAGGTACAGGTACTTCTGATAGAGGAAACACTTGAGTAGAGCAGCAGACCAGAGGAAACCCTGGTAGAATGTCCAAGAAGAACTGTTCCTGCCATTAGGTAGCCCCAGGACAGGTGCAAGCTTTAACAGGGAGGGGGACACATGTGCCCTGATCACCACAGGATCCTCATTCATTTAGTATAGGGATGTCATGAACTAAAGGGCCACTGAATCAATTCATTTTCTCATCTGTAAATTCCAGCTTTATAGTGGCTAAATAAGGAAGTGGAATGCATCTACTGTCTGGGATGGGGTAGAATAAGTGCGTTGGGAAAAATGAGACTTTCCCAATATTTGAGACTACTCATTTTTTTTTGTTTGTTTGTTTTTAAATTATGTAGCAAGAGTAGCATTCAGCAGTGGGACAGTAACTGAAAAGCAAAAAGGGCCTTGTAAATGCTCTAAATTCTTTCTATCCAGACAGAAATAGCCATTTTAGGGAATGTTTATAAGGTTTATAAAGTAAGACCTGATGATATCTGAGGTTCATCTGATATCTAAGCATAGCACATGCAAAGAACCCAAACCAACTCAACTGTCTTCACTGTCTCAGAGAGCCAGTAGAATAGATGTGCAAAGCCCATTTATTATTATTATTAATTATTATTATTTTTTATTTTTACTTATTATTACTTTTTTACTTTATTATTTTTTTTTTATTATTGCCTATCCATGAATTCTGGCCAGTTAGACCTGGAAAGTCCTTTGTGAGTTAACCATTGTAAGACATATAGTCTTGCCAATATCTTCCCAGTGTGTGTTGTATATTTTCAATGGTTATCTGGGCTTAGTATAGAAAATGAGATGACTTAAAACTATAACCTGGGTTTAAGAGGATAAAATTAATATGTATTTCTGACAAGTTAGCCTATCATAGCTCACCTGCTGAGAAATTCATTCTTCCTAACCATAGTCCACAGCCGGGAGATGAAGGTACAGGACGAGTCAGGGATGAAGGAGAATGATGGAGAAAGGGAGAAAGAGACAAGATCAAAAAAGGATGACAGGGGACAGGAAAAATATACAACACTTCCAACATGCAGTCATTGACAGTGTTAATAACAACACCAGATCAACAAGGCAAGATGTTTTCACATTTCTAGGTTAAATCTGAGTGTACAGAGAAGGACTTGAGAAGTCAAAAAATAGCAAGCTCACAAGACATACATACAGTTAGTGAAAAAAAAAATGGAAACTAACAGCTTTCACACATACTTGCCGACCAGAAAACAGGGAGAATAAAAACAAGATCATAATGATAAGACAATTCTTTTTCTCAAGCAGACAGCAACGAATAGTTTTTAAGAGCTAGGGTTTACAAAATTGCCATTCAGTTATTTGAAGCACCGTCCGTCACACTTTATAAGCATTCCGTCCTCTGACATCCTGCATCTCTATGAGTAGCCACAGTAATGAGCCTCATATTTATTCAAACCAGTCATTTAAACTGGTCTTCACTCACCATGAGGTCTTACTTCTAAAATAGACTTAAACAGAGTCAGTAAGCAGGAGCATCCTGAATCCTTCCCTCCTCCCATGTATGTATAAATAAGACTCCTCCCAGTCTTATTTATGCCTGGCCTTTGGAAAGGAGGGACATCATGTTTTACCCTTAGCCTATACACATGCCAGTGCCTACTCTTATCTCCATCTCGATTCTGAGTCTCACAATACAATGCTTGTGTGTGACCAGCAGCTGCACTCCTGTTGCATTTCTAGCAACTGTGCAACAATTTTCCCCCACTGTGTGAAAGGAACGATCATTAGACTAAAAATCCACTATTTTACAGTTCCAAGTGTGATCATTTCTTAAAGATGACTCCACAATGACCTTTCACTAATTTGCTGGCAACAAAAACACCACACAAGGAGGTTGTCCTACCTTTCTTGGACTTCCCTGCATTTAACAGAAGACAAAAGGACAAAGATTTCATTCATTCTAAAGCTTACAAAGGACCAGTTCACAAGTTGTATAAAAGCCAATAACCATTACAACTTTAAGATTTGAGTTCCTGGGCTCTTTGCTCTAAACTCAGTTCTCAAAGATCTTTGTTCGCCTGGCTCACGTTGTCAGTTTTATGAAAACAGTGCTGATCGAAGGAAGGCTTATACTTACACCATTGTCCTGATGTATCCATTATGAATAAGCAGCAAAAAAACACAGTTCATTTAAGTTAATTATGTAAGTTCCCCCCCCCCCCCATGATAAAATCTATTAAATTTGAGTAATGAAAACGTGTTAGGTGCAATTTGTTCAAAACCATGGAATTTTACTTGTTTGCTATTTTAGTGAAGGCAACAAGGTACCAGTAAAGCAATTCTAAATGAAATAATGATTCATCCCTCCTGGTCTGTGTGGGCCACCTGGATGGGCTTCGTGGAAAATCCTGTCAATTTTATGCTCCAGTGTGGCTCTAAGAACTGCAGTCCCTGTCCCTCCTCCTCTGGCTTCATAAGACACATCACGTCCGCTTTGATCAACACATACAAGATGGTTCTCTACTTCCTCAGAGGCTCTCTCATCAGCACCACATGAAACTCTTCAAGAAGAACCCCACTTTAGAGCTGCAGCAGGAAAGAATGAAGCTGCCATCTTCCCAGATGCTCCAAAGTGAAGGGCATTGATGAAGAACCAGGGCAGAAAGATAGGTCAAAGTCAATGGATTTTGCAGAGTACGTCCTAATGTGACCTCAGGGAATTGGGTCAGTTTTCCTCTAGGAACCTAGCATGGGGATTTCCATCATTTGATGGGCAAAGTGAGATCAGAAAACGAAAGATCAAACATCCTTTGGTTTCACCACATTCTCTTAAGAATCCTCTTACATAATAATGTTAATAGCTCTTGAATTTACAAATCTCTCCATTTAGTATAAAGGTCTAGTTTTTCTTATTCTTTAAGAAAAAGACTTTTCACATAAAATAGGGCATTGTGGCCAATCCAAGCTTTGATGTCTTCAGCCAGTGGGAAAAATACGTTTAAAAAGTCTATAAATACCACAGGAAAATGCTTTCACAGAAAACAGACTTGACCCACAAGTGAACAATGAGGAATGACAGCCAGAATATCAAGACTCATTTATGTTTATTATTTATAAATCATAAGAGATATTTTAGCTTATTAAGAAATTATAGTAAAGAAAATAAGAGAAGCTTAATCAATTGCATTCGACTCACATGGTAACACTGTAAACCTTTCATGAGTTATTAACCTCTCTTATGAATACTACAGACTCTATTAACTCTTAAATCACTTCTAGTCATGATTCAAAAACCTCATCCAAGTGATATACTATATATATTACACACATACACACATTTTATATATACTGAAATTCATATATATATACATTTCTTTTTTTAATGCTTATTTATTTTGACAGAGAGTGGGTGCAGGGGAGGGGCAGAGGGAAGGGGAGAGAGAATCCCAAATAGGCTCCACACTTTCAGCGCAGAGCCCAACATGGGGCTTGACCTCATGAACTGTGAAATCATGGCCTGAGCTAAAATCAAGAGTAAGATGTTTAACTGACTGAGCCACCCAGGCACCCCGATTTATATATATTTCTTTTCTTTTATATTCTTTTTTTTTTTTTTGGCAGGAAACCAGTGATTATCCCCTGGTACCACCGGCAGAAGGGCTGAACAGTCAGAACTGAATCCTGGCCTGCTTGGAGGGAAGCGTTCCAATCTCACAAATGCATGAATGCCCACCACTCTGTCAGCATCCCCCTTTATATCCTGGGTATTCCTCCATCACTGCATTTACCATATTTTATTTAAATCCTCTGTTATGTGTCTTTCTTCCTCACTGGACTACAAGCATGTCAGGGCTGTGTCATTCATTTGTGTTCTTGGTCTCTGGCACCATGCCTGCTCAAAAGTTAGGGTCAAGATAGGCTACTGACCTAGATGACTGTTAACACACATCTAATCCTCTCAAGGAGAAGCTCACCTCTGGAACTGTATTACTGTAATTTCTCCTAGCCCCACAAAGACTATTTGACAACCTCATTATAAATGCAATCTATTATCACAAAGAAGTAAAAGATGCTGAGAATCAAAGTCTACCTGAAACCTAACAATCACATAGAATAAAAGCTCAAACCACACTAAAAGGCCCTAGGGACTTCTGTCCAGGGCCACTAGTGTTCTATTTACTGTGCCAGCTCAGTGACTCTTGAGCATATGTTTCAACAGTGTGGCTTAGCCACAGACCAGGTAAGTGGCTTGGTTAAGTGCCCTGGTGATCTCTCTGGATTTCAGTGGTGTCTCTTTTCTTTCTACCAAATGGGAAGGGTAGTAATGCTGTAGGGGCCTTCCTGTTTTAAGAATTCTATTGAATTTATAAAGTACAGTGGGTATATTTAAAAGGTACCAGCCATGTGTATAATAGAAAAAGTTACTTTAGTACAACAATAAGGAGATATACATCCTTCCCCCAAGAAGATTCATTAAGAATGAAACTGAGGGGGCACCTGGGTGGCTCAGTTGGTTAAGCATCCAACTTCAGATCAGGTCATGATCTCATGGTTTGTTGAGTTGGAACCCCGTGGTAGGCTCTGTGCTGACAGCTCAGAGCCTGAAGCCTGCTTAGGATTCTGTCTCTCCTCTCTCTGCCCCTCCCCCACCTGTGCTCTGTCTCTCTCTATCAAAAATAAATAAATGTAAAACAAAATTAAAAAAAAAAAAGAATGAAACTGAGGATCTGACCTCCTCTCGAATCGATCCCCAACCCTGTTTTTGCTCTCTCTCCCTGAGAAATTCTGATGCGTAACAAAAGCCATGATGTCTGATTCAAAACGTGCTTACCTCTGAGCATCCTCCGAGATTCTGAGTCTTTGGTCATGGTTGCCAGGGAGTGAGGCAGCACGCTGCCACAGCTGTTGCTCTGTCCCAGGGGCAGGTGGGCCTGTGAGAACCGGGGGGAAATACTTCAGGTGAACCGCAGGCCAAATGGTCCTTTGGGACATGGCCTCATCCCTGTTTCCACAGCTCCAATGCAAGCGCAGAGGGCAGGGAAAGTAGGGAGGAGGAACGAATGCGTCCCATTTATTCACACTCAATGGCCAAGGCCAGTCACCGACCCTTCCAAGGAGCTCCATGGCAGGCTCGACACCACAGTAATTTCTCCAGTGGCAGCAATTCCAAAAATGAAGACAGATGGGGAAACACTGTCCAAAACCGCCTTAGAGAACAACTCAAAGTTCTTCATGCATAAGGAGCCGAGGGCAGATGCAGGGACAAGAATGCATGCATATCATGCACAAAGAAGAGAAGATCTACACTCGTTATAAGTGCACCCATTTCCGTCTCCCCGTGGCGACTGGAGAAACCTATCAACTACCCCAGCGGGTTTAGCACTCTTTCAAAATAGAAAATCCTTAGGGTAAAAAAAATACACTCGGAACACCAGTTCATAAAATAGATTCAAACCGAGTTACTTTGATTAAGGGTAAGGGAAGGGTCCAAAAGCCTGGCCCACTCGGAACCTCCTTCTCATCTGCCTCTCCCCCTCTTTCTGCAGTGACCCTCTGGATGTGTCAGCAAAACATGAGTGAGGACTCAAGTGTGACACCTGAGTGTGGGTTCGTAGTCCAGCTTCACTGCTAACCAGCTGAGGGCACTCCGCTTCTTCATCCCTCGGTCTGTCCATAAGTACGATGCAGAAAAGGAGTACCTCTACTGAATAGTGCTGCTGGATATTCAAATGAGGCAATCCACGTAAAGGGTTTATTCCAGGGTCGGGCATATAGAAATGACTCTCAATACATACTTGTTGCTATTATTCCTGGAATCCAGAGCGTCTATCCTCCAATTTCTAGATCTAGGAGGCAGTCATTGGAATCTGTCACCTAAGCGAACGCTACCCACCACTTGTGTGGTGGTGGAAAAAAAACCCTGGACCGGGGTCCTTAGGTCCCGGAGGGTACAATTCCAAGTGTCTCCTGAATCGGATCGAAAATGCAATACAGTTATATGTCTGCCCAACAAGCAAACTTAGTGGTTTATTATTCAGCATTTTCTTTAAGAGCCTTTGCACATTGGTCAATGCTAGGACAAGAAGACTCACTGATGTGAAGCCCGTGGTTCACCCCACGTCCTACCTTTGGGGTGGTGCTTCTCCCCATAGTAGCACTGCTGAAATGTGGGGATATGGAAGGTGTGGTTTTCTTTCGAGGCAAAGTGTCACTCAGATAGAGGCCTTCTTTATGCTGTTTTTTCCTTTCTTCCAGACTTCTAAAATGCTTTAAATGCAAATGTAAAGCAGAATAGCAAAACTTGACTAATTGGAACAGGTCACTGAAGAAATTAAGAAGTATGCATTCACAAAGAAGTTTTGGAATTTTAACACAGAATTAAAAAAAAATTCAGCTTATACTTGTGTTCACTAACAGACTAGGGCTAACATTCGGTAAGATACATAGACACCGGAAGAATTTATTATTGGACCTAGAAACTTAAAAAAAAAAATCCACCTTTCACTTTCATAGATAGTGCCTGCTGCCTTGGGGCCTCAGGACAACTTACAAATTATTATGATGGCCGCCATGTGGATGGCGGAACAGCCAGTGGACAAAGCAAGTAAGCAGTTTCTCCCCTTGTCTGTCTGGACAGTTCTGTGTGCTGGCACAGATCCCAGTGTGAGGAGAACAAGGAAAGGGAGAAGGAAGAAGATGGAGAGAAAGAGCGAGTAAACAGGGAAGTTGTTTTAAAGTCGGAATATTTTAATTACATATAAACACTCCAAATCCATATAACGTTTCCATATAAGACACCCGACTAGGTTACTCTTTTATTTTAAAAAAGGATCTTGGTCAAGAAATCCCTGTAGTAGTTCCTCACATTTAAAAATCCTCCTGTTGACTATTTCTTTATTTTTTTTAGTATATATTCCTAAGGCAAAATTTTTGCTAACTTGAAATGTATCCAAATTTTTCTTAGCCTCCCCCAAAAGGTCTTACTTAGCAGTAAAGTTAATTCTTAATTAAAGGCTCTTAGGGTTTGATCATATTTAGACTAAGCTCAAGCTTTTGAAACACATAAAAATGAATGCAATTTGAGTTACCACATTTATGATTAATCTTCAAAGATGCCAATCATGAAAAATATCTACATTTTAACCTCATAATTATCTCTTTATTCTAGTTTTTATTAACCTAAAACTAGTGAGGGGATATAGTCCTTGAACAAAAGGTAAAAGGCAGTAAAGGTAACTTCAAGAAAAGTAACAGCTGGGGGCGCCTGGGTGGCTCAGTCAGTTAAACGTCCAACTTCGGCTCAGGTCATGATCTCGTGGTTTGTGAGTTCGAGCCCCGCGTCGGGCTCTGTGCTGACAGCTCAGAGCCTGGAGCCTGTTTCAGACTCTGTGTCTCCCTCTCTCTCTGCCCCTGCCCTGCTCACACTTTGTCTCTCTCTCTCTCTCTCAAAAATAAATAAGCATTAAAAAAAAAGAAAGAAAAGTAACAGCTGGGCATAGCAAACCACAGCCCCTCTAATTTGGGGATCTAGTGACTATGATTCCTTAGCATCTTCTGGGCCAAACTCATATAGAAATTTGATTGTAGTTGAAAGGAACCTCAAAACAGATTTTTTTTGAACACCCAAGCATGAATATGCACTAATGTGCTTGAAGAAGGGTGACATTCATAATAATGAATTCCTTATTTAAAAATGTGATTCATAAAAATCTTCTATGACCCAAATGTCTTTTTTGTGGTGTGACGTTAGACAAGCTATTTACCTCAGGCAATAAGGAATTAATTCTTATTTCACAGGATTAGTAGAAGCAAGAAATGAGATATTTATTTGTAAAATGTTCAGCAAATTTTGACACATGGCAAGGGCATGATGTCTATTATTATGACTTCAGTAATGTGTAAGAAAACTATTTTGTGTTGACCCAGCAACTTTTTATACCATGGGTTTAATGGAAAAATTATTATCCTTTTGAAAAATACCTGAGATAAGTTGCAGTATTTTGGTTGAATAGGAACTGAAGTCTGAGGATATGAAACATACCTAGCTTGAACATATCAAAAGTCAGGAGAAGGCGATCAAGTTGTTGAAGTTTAGAACAATCCCCCACACCCTTAAAAAATACTAAATGGCCTTAAAAAAAAAAAAAAACAAAAAAACAAAATCCAACCAAACAAAAGAAAACCCAGCAAAGGAATATGTACTTGTCTTTTTAAGGATACCTTTGGAAAAGCTGATGGAAAGATTCCACGTAAGTAACCTTGTTGTCAAGGTCAAGCTCTCAAACTCTGAACACCAGTGTCAAGTTACCTGTTGTTCCTGCTGCTGTGGCTGCCTTCTGTGTTTCTTAGCTGGTAGAGGAGGAGGTGTGTCATTTAAAGGGAAAGGATCGACAGATGGAGCCAGGACTTCGGGCCAAGGGGCTGATGGAGGTTGAGTGATAGGATGAGGAGAAAGGGTGGAAGGAAACATAAATCCAGAACAGACAGGTGATCTTTGCTTTATAGGAGAAAGAAAAAGTATACATGTGTCCATATGAAATGAAAGAATTAGACAAAGAAATGAAATCGATAATCTCATTATTCTGTTCTCTTGTGTTTTAATCAAAAGTCACAGATGACGGGCAGTATCTTTCAATTTAGTCTCTTGTTAAAATCCCACTCTGCGAGCAACCTGGATCAGTTAGAAGGTATTTTAATTTACTGTTATTTGCCCCTCCCCAGATGTTTTTAGAAGGCGTAATATTAAAAAAAAATCCATACTGCACAACACAACAGAAAAAAAAATCAAACTGGAAAAGCGATTCAAACTAACAATTTTAGGAAGGCTTTTTGTTTTCTATGAAAAGGGTGTCCGGTTAGAGTGCTACGATCTAGAGTTTATGGTTTTGAACTTAATTCTCCTACTACTCCACTCTGTACCATCCATCTCATGATTTCTAGTATCATGGCTGACAGAACAGGACCCCAAATTGGTACATTTTTCAAACCCGGCATCACTCCGGCCCGCTGGTCAACCAGATGTATACTGGTCACACACACCTTCCCTTTCAGGTAATCATGGGTTAATCTTTGACATGAGGAAAGCAGTGAATGAATGAAATGTCATGCCAACACACCTCTTTATTTTGTGGCTGGCTCACCGGCACAGCTGTGGGAGGCCCAGTGGCAACAGCATCAGCATCAGCAGGGAACTGAGAGGAAGGGGATAGATTCGTGGAATTGACACATGGCTCATTAATTTCATTTACACTGATATAGCCCTAAAAGGAGGAATTCAGAAGTTAAACACAAAGAAAGCAAAAGCTGAGGCATGCGAGAGTATTAATGCTCCCAGTACAATGGAGTTAGCTTTGAGCGGCACAGCCAAATATCTGTGGTATTACCAAATGTTTCATTAAGGGAATCATCAGCCATTAAAATGGATTTACGACGCTTAATCTTGAAAACTGATACGCCAAACACTACAAATACGTTTTTGGGAGGTGAAATCAGGATGATTATATTATAAATAACCCGTGCCTTCGATTTCAGAATATCCAGAGGTATCAACCATTCATTCTGTTGACTGAATGAGGGCGTCACTATACAACATTTAAAATAATCACATACACGAAAATCTGAGATATAAAATTTACAGTGCAATCACTCATACTTCAAGAGCTTTTCCCACAAATCATTATTTTTAGATTTTCCCCTTTTCTTCTGTTTCCCGATGAGTTAGAGTGTGAGTAACAGTAGGCTGAGGGCTTCTGGGTTTTGTATGAAGACATTTTATAAGCAGTCATTTATTTGTAATGGAATCTAGCTTTCAGGCATCTCACCTAAATGAGAATAAAAGGGATACTCATCCGCTCATGAGCCTTCCCTAGCAAGACAAATGTGTACACACACACACACACACATCACACACACACACACACACACACACACACACACACACACACACCCTCAGGTGGAGTTGTAGCTCGAGGCTATTTCAATTCCAGGTAGCTTCCCCAACTCTCAGCTCTACCCCAGGACAGAGAATTGCTCATTGACTTTTAAGTTCAGCGATTCAGTTCCAGCTTCAGGTTAGAGAACATGTCTGTGAATCAAAACCTGCAAGAATCAAAACTCCTCCATTTATATTTGAGGAAAAGGCACTTATAAATTTTCATCCAAAATAACTGTACCAACCAATCATGATTTTCACCACACCAACAAAACAGTTGGAAAAAATAGAATAAAGAATACAGAATAGTATTTCTCTTTTAAAAGTAAAATTGAGTGAAATTTAACACTTGGGCTCTTCTATTAGCCCATCAATCCTTTAAAAAAGTGGCTCCAGGGGGGCACCTGGCTGGCTCAGTGGGTTAAATGCTGGACTTCAGCTCAGGTCATGATCTCAGCGGTTCATGGGTTCAAACCTCGCATCGGGCTCTATGCTGGCAGCTCAGAGCCTGGAGCCTGCTTTAGATTCTGTGTCTCCCTCTCTCTCTGCCCCTCCCCTGCTCCCACTCTCTCTCTCTCTCAAAAATAAACAAATATTTAAAAAAAATTTTAAAAGAAAAAGTGGCTCCAGGATAGGTAAGATATCATTATGCTGGGGAAGCAAACTTTTCAGGCTGGAAAGCAAGGTTTTACTGAGAACTTATAATTACAACAATTCGAGAAAGCTAAAGTTGACTCTTTTATAAAATTGTAGTTTTAAAAATGCTGCTGAGGACAGTCTTGCACTTCATGGCAATATATACCATGTAAAGTTTCATAAGATTAAATCGAAGAAAGGAAGTTGACAACTGGGTTGTTAAATTTCATTTTCTATTTGATAATGAATGAGGGTGAAGAGTCACCACTTTAAATTATTCTTTTGCTCAGTTGACAGTGCAGTGCTTCAAAACCAACATTTCATTCTTCGCACGTCATAAACCATATGACCTAATTCATTGCTTCGAAAATGTATGCCATTCATCAAAAGTGGGACTTGTTTAAAAGAGTTGTATATAAATTAATCACTCTGTAAAAAAATAGAGAGAGTGAAGCAGTGAATGAGAGAGAGAGAGAGAGAGAGAGGGGAAGAAAGGAAGAAATTCAAAACATCCCATGAGCTAAGTCAGCTTAGTCCATGAAAGGGAACATAGCTACTCAACAAACACAAGCGTTGGAGACATACAAAGAGTCAAAAAGCCAAGTGGGCTTTTGGCAACAGGGAGTCTTCAGAGAAAAAGAATCCATCAACAGAAAAGGAAAGATTTTATTATTATACTAAGAGGTAAAAAGATCCAAGAGCCTAATTCATTTGGATGCCACAGTGCCTCAAACTCAGTATGTCCAGAATCAAATTGCACATCTTCCCTCTTAACCTACGCTTTCTCCTGTCTTCACTACCTCAGGAAAAGGTCCTCACTATCAGGCTCATTATTCAAACTGGAAAAATGGCATCATTCCCAACACCTCCCTTCATTTACTTCATCCTCACATCCAATCTATCAGCAAGAACTGTCAACTCTGCTCCAAAATTTATCCACATCGAGCTAATTCTCTCCCTCTCTCTGCCATGGTGTGAAGGCAAGCCACCAGCATTTCCAGCCTGTACCACTGCAATAACCTCCTTCCTTGGTTCCTCTGTTTCTCCTCCTACTCCTTAGAACCCAGAAGAGCAGCCCAGAGTGACATTTAACAAGTGGACATTGAACAATGTCATTTCCCTGCTTAAAACCACTCACTCCGTGATAACCCAGACATGTATGATACGCCATATTTCTTTAACATGTCTCATAAGGCCTGGTCCCTACCCACCTCACTGACATTCTCTCCTTCCACCATACTCCAACCACTATTACCCTTTGTTCACGGAATCTGCCAGTTCTGTGTTCTGAATAATAGAGAGGAACTACAAAACTAAATGAGCTAATAAAGCTCTTGTGTAAATAGTTCAAATTGCTTCCGAGGTACACATTATTCATACTTATTGTGTGATGAACATTTACTTCATATACCTACACACACACACACACACACACACACACACACACGTGCACGCGCGCACACACACACACACACACACACACACACACTACTCCCTATATAGGAAGTCTTAACTCTGCTGCCTTTTAAACAGATACTTATAAATAAAGTGGGGTTTTTTGTTATTACACAAATGTTTATTCTGTTATTACACAGAAGCAAGCTTTTTCTTTAGCTTTCTGGAAAAAATAAAAATAAATAAAACTATTTTGTATTGGAACAATGATAGCTCCCCTTGTGGTGAACATAGCATAATATATAAACTTGCTGAATCACTGTGTTGTGCACCTGAAATTAATGCAACATGGTGTGTCAACCATGCTAAAGAAATAATGACTATTTTCTTTTTCAGTCAGGGTTATAACCAAATTAGAGTTAAAATATTCTCGCATTGTAGCGGTGTAGCTCCATAAGAAGATATTTCAAAGGTGGATGTTTGGAATAAAGAGTGTATATAGCTTAATGTAAATAGTATTTTCTAATTTAAGGAGGGAAGTAGCAGAAACATCATTGGGGGAAAAAAGAGACAGAGAAAGGAAGAAACCAGACCATCTTATCAAATGTGCAGAGGCATTTTCACATGCTATCAGACTTAGGAGAAAGAGACATAAAGTAAGAAAGAGGAGGAACCAAAAAAGAAAATTGCAGAGAAGAGAATTTAAGACTAGTATTGGTTTGAATCCCAACTTGTTTGAAACTCCAAATTAACCCACAATGTCACTGTCAAACAGTCTACACACACACACACACACACACACACACACACACACACACACACCGAGTGCATCTGCATTAGACACAAAGATAATCCCTGAAATCTTCAAAGCATAAATAAAAGGCAGGGAAACCATAAAAGCATTGAATGCTTTCTAAGTCACTTAAGTGAACGTTTTCCTATTTAGCTGATCACATAAAACTGGGGCACATCTCTTGATTTCCAAGGTGATACGAATGGACATGTAAAATCATAGCTTACCTCTTTTAGAGTACTGGGGTTGACAGGAAACCCTTTCCCCCCAGTGAGGCTGGAGTATTTCTTTTCCAGATTACAAAGATTTTCTTTTTCCTGAAGGAACACAAAATCTATTAAGCTTAGTCAATCTTAGATTTCCCTGGTGACTAATGATAGCAAGTATTTTTTCATGTGACTTATTGTCTCTTCGTATATCTTTTTTTTTTTTTTGTGAAGTGTTTGTATTCAGTTCTTTTGCCTGTTTTTTTTTTTTTAATTATTTATTGAGTGTTTGTTGGCCATTAATGAGTTATAGGAGTTTTTGTTATTTTCTGGGTATAAGTCCTTTGTCATTCTCTCTTTAAAAAACCTTTGCTTATCCCAAGGCCAGGGAAGTGCACTTGCAGTCCTACATTTTCTTCTAGAAACTTTATCACTTTAATTTTTATGTTGAGGGCTACAATCTGCCTTGAGTTAATTTACATGCATAGTGTGAGGACAGACGTATTAGCGCTCCTTTTTTCCCCATGTTTACCCACTTGATCCAGCACTATTTGTTGGAAAGATTTTCTTTTCCCCACTGGATTAATTGTCTTGGAACCCTCTGTCAAAAAATCAATAGGCAGTATATGTGTGGGTCTATTTCTGGGCTTTCTGTTTGGTTCCATTGATCTGCATGTCTGGCTGTGTGTCAGCACCACATCATTTTAAATACTATATAGCTTTAGAGGCAACCTTGAAATCAAATAGTATAAATCCTCCAACTTGGTTCTTGTTCAAAGCTATTCTGGTTATTTTATGCCCTTGGCATTTTCATACAGAGTTGATTCTTATTACTTGTAATTCTTATGTTCTGTAACATTGCCGTGAACACTGCATTAGTAAATACTGAATTGTTGTTCCTATGGAAAAGACAGAGTTGGGTTACTGTGGGCTTCTGGTCGAAATCATTTCATCAACTGATCAATACATAATTTTGCTTTCTGGGTGTTCATGTTCAAAGGCATCTTATTTAAGATATATTGCTGATTACTAAACACTGAACTCACATCTAACAGCACTATAATTCATGCTTGAATAAAGCTCTTTTAACACATGCATTTTTTCCATAAGGCACATCATAAACTTCCTGCCCTTAGGAACAGTAGACAGTACATTAGCACTATGCTCGGGAGGTAATTTAAACAGCAAAATCATCAATGAAAAGCACAAAAAATGTGAAAACATAGCACGAAATAGCCCACAAAAAGGACACATCTCTTTACTCTATGACACTTGGAGCACAAAGGCAGAGTGTTGCTTCGTTCAACCTCAGTTGGGACGGTGTATGCTGAGTGATTACAAATTGCCACCGTTCTGCACATGTCCATCAATGAACCATAAGACAAGTATTGATTTGGGGCCTACAAATAGATCTTAGTGAGCCAGCAAATTCACAAATATAAACTTCATAAATAATGCAGATCAATTGTAAATTTTAGCATCAACTTGTGTCAATTTCTATAAAAAGAGTCTGTTGGGATTTTGATCGAGATTGAGATATATCTAGGGACACCTGGGTGGCTCAGTTGGTTGAGCATCTGACTTCATTTCAGGTCATGATCTCATGGTTCATAGGTTCAAGCTCTGCATCGGGCTCTGTGCTGACAGCTCAGAGTCTGGAGCCTGCTTTGGATTCTGTGTCTCCCTCTCTCTCTGTCCCTCCCTGACTCATGCTTTTTCCCCCCATCAAAATAAATAAACATTAAAAGCTTTTTTATAAAGATTGAGATATATCTATAGATCAATTTGGGAAAACATAAACCATAACCTTTAGACCACAATTTTTAGAATAGAATTATACTTTATATATTTTAATGAGAAAGTGGCATTTCTATGATTGTGATTACCCATTTAAAAAATCTATCTCTTATGAGACTTTCCCCCCATTTTTCCCAAAGGTTCAGAAACCACTTAAATACTACATATTACACTATCTAATTTAAGCTGTGCCTTTGACTATCACATGCAAAGGGTGATGGGGAGGTTAGTGGAACCAGAGTTCATCCCCAGAACAGGAGACAGGGATGGAAAATATACATCCATTCAGAGATTTCCAGGTGCTGAAGAAGCAGGAGGAGGGGAGCTATCAGGGATCTGTGTGGGCTACATAGGCACCTTGAGTGAACTCATAATTCTATGTGAAGGACCATTTTTCTCTCTCTTTTCAACCTAAAAATAGCTGAGTAGCTAAGATGAAAATAGTGCAGCTACATTTCTTCTAGGTGGGACCACGGTACAGCCTCATCCTTTAATCCATCATTCTTTCTCCTGTACCCCATTCTGGGTCCATCTCATGTTTTCAGGATCACCTCCTAGGTAGTGGCCTGGATACAAGGCTCAGTCCTGAGACTAGCCCCATTAACTTTACCTCTCAGCGTCTTAGACCTAACATTAGGCCAGGGACTATGTCAGAAGATCAGGCTGCAGGTTGGGCAAAGGAATCCCTTTAATGCAGCCATTTTAGGTGCTGGGCAGAGGGGAACACACAGTCCCTTTGGAGAGGATGATCTTGTCACCCATGTAGGATGTCTCCCTAGTTAATTAAGCCTAACTAAGCTCAGTGTGGCAATTTGCCACATGCAAATAACTGGAGTTAAAAATACCACAGCAGCGGAGCCAAATATTTGGTAGCGGCCAAAAAGAAAAGAAAAAAAGAAAAAAAAGCAGAATATGTTCTGCCTATTTGATGAAAAATACGATTTAAAAGAGGAAAATCAGAAAATGTACATATTTTCCATAATTTGAATTTTCACACTGGAAAAAGCATGAGGAAAATGTCCTTGCCTATTTTCTGAATTATAGTTAATTATTCACAGATCATCAGCTTATTAATGTGGAGGATTAAATACAAATATATATTACAAAGCTTCTTTAAATTGTAATTCACTATTCACAAGTAAAAGGTACTTGCTCTGAAGGAAGCAACTTTCCCCAAGTTGGCACCTGAGTTTTCTTGCAACCAGAGCTGAAAAGGAAATACTTACTCTTTGCAACATCATTATTAAATTATTCTTTTCTTTTACAAAATGATCTTGTTCTCTCTGAGCCTGCTGAACAATGTGATTGGCTTGCTTTTTCAAGGCAGAAATCTTTTCCTGCAGGGAAAAACATGATCATATGTAGATGCATGTTAGACAATTCAAAAGTTTGCCAGTATGTTCCGGAAAAGGGAGGAAAGTGTTTACAACTGGATCAGCAGCGGCCACATTTTCATTGGTGGTAGCCAGTGATTATCATTACCCAGAGACTGTGAGATAGTTTCTCTGACCTCCCAAGCTCAAGGCTTTTTCTTTACCTGAGGTCAATATAGTCCAAGTGACTTAAAAATCTATTTGAAGAATCCAGAAGTCAACAGGAAATCTTGTTTTAGATTATAAATGAATTTTTGACATCATCTTGGGAGACGCCTTATGGAAAAAATAACAATGGAATTTCTTATTTAAACTGAGAGCTTAAGATGTCAACTTCTTCATCTTCCTTTCCCTGAATTTTATTGGTTTAGTACCGAGCCCTGGGATGTGAGTCTAAATTTTGGAAAAAGAGGTGAATCCTGGGCTGGACATCTGGGTGTGGCCACTGGGTGGGCCAGCAATGTGCATGGCATTCCACGGGGTTATTTCTAATGGTTGTAAGCTACCAGTTAGCTTGACAACTACGAACAATGGCAACAGACAATTCCAAAATAGGCTTTGTTCACAGAGTTAATTCTAAATCCAGTTACTATGATTGCAAAAGCAAGTAACTTAAGACAAATATTTAGATTTCTGATTTTCTCTCCCTTGGTTTCCATGCATGTGAAACAACCGGATATTATTTCTAAATGCATCTGTAGCATTAAGTAATGATAACTAGACCACATGCCAGTTTATCTAGTTTGGAGCACCCCATGGTATATAGATGGCAGGCTCCATACTCTTTCCAGCGTCACATGCGGTTTCACACACAGAGATGTTCAGATATAAAGACTGGTAGACAGAGAGAGAGAGGTGAATTGGATTTTTTACACTGAATGACGCCTGGCTAAAGTACCTTTCTGGTAACAATGTTCCGTTGATATTCGGCTACTTCGCGCAGGAGCTGTTGGGTCAGGTTCTCCTTTTCCTCATCCAGGCGGCTCTCATGTTCAAGCTGCTGGAACTCCAAGTCTTCAAAGTGTTTGCTCTCTACATCCAACAGGTCAGCATCCTGGGGAGAAAACAAAATGAAAACAAGACATACCAGGATGGCTGCAGCCTTCTTAATGTGAAGAAAAAATTATTAAAAGCAAACAGTCCAAAATATCTTTTCGATTACTATACTGACCAGGGTGGGAACAAGATAATCCTCTCTTTTGGAGTTAAATCCCAGAGCCAAGGCCATTAGTGTGGTATTGAAAGGAACTGGGGGTGGGGTGGGAGAGGAGCATTTATTTGACTCAGTTTTAGACTGTTCTGTGGATGTTGGAATTCCTTTTTTTTAAGTTTATTTATTTATTTTGAAAGAGAGTGAGCACGAGCAGATGAGGGACAGAGAGAGAGAGAGAGAGAGAGAGAAAATCTGCGCTGTCAGCACAGAGCCCAACACTGGCTAGCTCTCATGAACCGTGAGATCATGACCTTAGCCAAAGTCAAGAGTCGAATGCTTAACTGACTGAGCCACCCAGGGGCCCCTGGGTGTTGGAATTCTTGCTTTAAATCAATTAAGTGGTTTTAAAATAGATCCTAAGGTATAAAAAGACTCAGTAAATTACTAAACATTATCTGCTGACCAAGGTGTGACATGATCTCTTGAGAAAACTCCTATTTTCCACAAATTTTCAAATGAAATGAGAATTTGGCATAGAGATCAAATTCAAGATCCCAAAGTTATTGACTATAAAAAAAGATTCAAACTCTGGCACACATACAGATTAGAGGTCTCTAAGAGGGGTATGTGTGCCCCCAGTGGCACACGACACAATCCCCTGGGGTATAAGAAGAAAATATTAGACCTTCTTCATATTTATTTTTAGTTTTTCTTGTCTTTTACAATTTCTCAATAAATGTTCTCTACTGTATATTAAGGTAGAGTCTATGTACACTATTTTGAATAAACATATATTTTGGAGCACATATGCAGTATACATATTTATAATATTATACATATTTATAATATTATAATATATAATATCATATATATAGGCATGTATGATCAAATAATTTTATTTAAAAGAGAAGTCATTGAAAACAGTTTGAGGTTGGTATTTTTACACTGGGCTTCTGCGAATCCCATAAAATTGCTTACAAAGATTTTTACTGGAAAGAGTGGAACCCCAGCGTTCATTAGGCACAAAGAGTCACTCAAATGGTTAAGCACTACTATTTGGGAACAATTTGAAGACATTTAAGAAAGATCAGAAATCACAAAAATCAGATGGTCTAGGACAGGTATTTCCTAACCTATGAAATGTCTGAAGACAGACGTGAATCTGTATCTGTGCAGAGTCTGGCTCATGTTGTATAAATTATTCTTCAACTTACATGAAAAAAAACTTAATTTTGGAGCCTTTGACAAAACCATAAATGTGGTATGTATAGAATATTTTTAAAAAATATATAATTTGTAAGTAATATATGGCCAAAAGAAACAGCAGCTAGGCAATATGGTTTACAACTCTACATAGGTAAAACAGCCAAGGCATTTTTTTTTTTTTTAACCAAAACATCACAAAGAGTTGGATAAATTAATATGATAAATGAGATTTATATCAGTTTTTAAACATACCACCTCCTTTTTTTATGTAAGTGATAAATTGAGCCTTTTAATCAAATGGAATAATACGTTTCTGCCTTCTGGAATGAATTTTATTCTGGAGATGATTCATAGAAGGACTATTAGCTACCATGCAATTACAAGCAACACTATAGCAACAAGATTATTATGTCAACACAGTGTATTCTGAAAACTTAAGAGCAGGAAAAACAGTTTGAAAAATATATTCAGCATTTCTTAGCACTTTTTTATATTTTAATTGGCCAAACAGAAAGTGGTCTTGGTTTGAAGTTTTTGGTTGACATTTCAAGTTTATCAGACATGTTATGCTTATAACTTCTAAAGGAATTAATGAATTTGGACCAAATCTAGTCACTATAGAAATAATTAAGAGAGAACTCAAGTATCATGTCTTGAAACAAAATACCTGTAGTCTTGAAGCAATACATCAGTGAATATATTTACCCATGTGGTCATACATGCCCAAGTTTTTAAGGTCTTTCCATTAAGTTTGGTTTGTGGTTAAAGATTATTGAGATAAATAATTCCATAAACTTTTTTTTTTAGTATATAAATAATCTTTACTTGAAGTGGGCATCTGTCTCACAATATACACACTATGCCACTCAGTCACTTATTCCACATCTGGTTAAAATGCAGCATTTGTTATCTTAACCCCATGAAGGTCACAGAGCCACTAATTTGTAGTAAATATTTAAACTGTTGCATGACAATAACAGCACACTGGGTAGGAAGGTTGAAAATTAAAGCTAGGCTGAGCACTCAGAATCTGC
Organism: Puma concolor; assembly: GCF_028749965.1. Classification (NCBI taxonomy): domain Eukaryota; kingdom Metazoa; phylum Chordata; class Mammalia; order Carnivora; family Felidae; genus Puma; species Puma concolor. The sequence goes on from NC_141675.1 coordinate 101,457,809, forward strand.
TGGTATAATCATCTGATCAAGTTATCTAAACAATTAGAATGTGTGTATGTAAACTTACACTGTAAGAGAAACACAACTTGGTGGGGGAAAAAAGCTTGCAAAGATTTCGGATAAGAATAAGAATTCAGGGGATGGAATTTGGGGGCAGGAGTAGCTTAATTGAGCACAGAGTAATATATACAGGAAGCTCAAAGTCAAGGCCATGACTACTTGAATGAACATTGTAACTCAACTTCACTCTCTAAAAGGAACATTACAAATCTCTACTGCCTGGCAACCTCAAAGGCCAGGAGTGAAAGGAAATAAAACAGCTGCATTCAAGAAAATTCAATGCCATTCCTTCTTGCTAATAATTGTTTTGAGAATTTATATGGCAGAAGTTTATATGCAGACCTTAATGTTTTCTTTGCTTAGCAGAGGGACAGAAGAAGAGAATAGATATGGTATGTGGTACAGTAACAATCTCATGACAGCTCAAGGCCAACTTTGAAAACAAATTTAAGTGGGGCTCAGGATTTGTTAACATTTCTCCATCTTATGCCCAATAGTCAAACACTTTAACAAATGCTCATCTTTGGAATTTGGAAGACAATTGAAATCATTAAAGCAACCTCCTCATTTCTTAATATGAGGACACTGAGGCCCATAGAGGTTGAATGACTTGTCTAAGGTTAAAGGAGAAACTGGTTGTAGAGCCAGTGAGAAAAATGGTCTCCTAATTATAGATATCACTGAATATATATACATATATATAATATATATATATATATATTATTATTTTTTTTTTTAATCAAGAGACTGAAATCAACCATTCAGTTGAGTAAATCATCAAAAGCATCTGAAAACTGTCCTAGTCAGGTGTCTCCTTCGTTTAATAGTAGAACTTATCCTGGCAAACAAAAGACACCTTTAACTTCTGCTTTCTTTTCCAAAATGCTTGCATCCCAGGGAACAATTCAACTGGTGAGCCCATGTCTAGTTGTATGTATACAACTACTCAGACGGAAACCGCATTCTGATTCTAAGGCAGGGAATTAGATATAAGAAGTCTGGGGTGCCTGGTGGCTCAGTGGGTTAAGTGTTTGAATTCAGCTCAGGTAATGATCTCACGCTTCATGGGTTCAAGCCCCACATCGGACTCTGTGCTGACAACTCAGAGCCTGGAGCCTGCTTCATATTCTGTGTCTCCTTCCCTCTCTCTCTCTCCTTCCCCAATTCATGCTCTGTCTCTTTCTCTCTCTTCACACTCTCAAAAATGAATAAACATTAAAAAAAAAAAAAAAAGAAGACGGAGAAGTCCAGTCATAAATCCATAGTTTTGTATGCAAAAAATCATTCCAGAATTTCAGCTTAAGTATTTGGGACAACACATGGTTTAAGAAAATGATGTTTTTCTTTTTTCTTTTTTTATTTTGTATGACTCGCCACCTAATGAAATTCGTTGTAATAAAACCACCTTTACTGGATCTAGTTTAAATGCCTCAGGAAAGCTTTGTAATGAGGTGGTATTCTGATGTGTTTGAAGTCTGAAGGGAAATGAGCTGTGGTAACACAGGAAGTTCTTAGCATGAACGGACTTCTCATGAACTAAGTGAACTTTTTACTGATTAGGTCATGGGATTGGTGAAAAGTTACTCTGGTCGTCATCCTTGTAAAATAGAATCCGTAGACTTCTTAATACAGGTGAACAGAACCTACTACTACTACAAGCCAGTTATCTCTCCCAAGGACAGGGGTTTGCAATACGAATTTTACACTCCGCTTGGAGAGGAAGAAAGGGTCTCTGCCTTGAAAGAGTGGAATATCCTGTCCTCCTTTGCAGTCAACATCCTTAGAACAGACATAAGTTTATAAGTTATCCTGTAGAGGCTAGATGAAGCCTTATTTGTATCAGTCTGAGTCCAGGTTCTTAATAAAATCCTCCAACTGTTATGTGCAGCCATGTTGATAAAGAAGGCAAAGCAATAACTAGGTAACCAGAGGCAGAGAAGAACAAAATATAGAAGTTGCTGCCGACTCTAAATAAAGTCTTACGGCCACTGTGTAAAATCTTCAGTAATAAGGAGAGTTGAAAAATAGGAAACAAATATAAAAGTCCGTCTCTCAGTCTCTTTGGTGAACTGGCATAAACGCAAACAAATTGCAAATGAAAATGATTTTACAAATACAATTATTTTCCCCAATTGTTTTTATCACAAGATTTCCAGAGAATTATGACATTGAGGGACAGGAAGTTTTATCTTCTTCCAGCAAATTCAGCTGTATACAATAACATGAGTAACAAGGAAGAAACACTGCTGGGACTTTTTTGATCCAATATTAGTAAGAAATTTACTATTTGTTAAAATATTAAAATCATTATGCTTCAGGTAAACCTGTCTGCCTTTGGTACTATTTATTAAGATGCTTTCAATCTCTGTGATACATTGAAGTTTCAGATGTAATTTTTCATAACCTGGTGATACTCTAAGGTATCAAATATTTTTGTATTAAAAGCAATCTTAAACATTTTCAAGGGTGGCTCTCTTAGCGGATGTTTCAACTTGCCTACTCCCAAGAATGAAACGTGCTTTCTTTTCTAATCACATGGAATCATAAATTGTTAGTCACTTCATACAAACTACTATTACGTGACTCCTTTCGAGACCTCAGACCGTTCATGACTGCTCCGCCAAGGTCAGAGTTTATTTGGGTCGCTGTTTATAGCAAATAACTCAGTTGATGAGAGACTCTGAAATATCAAGTGGTCTTGCTGGTGTTAGTGAAACTATCTACCCCAGGAGCCTCATTTCAGCGGATAACCAGCATGGTCGCGGTGAGCACTGCCAACTTTAACGATCGGAGAATAAAGTCCAACTACAAAGCCCATGCGGCACTGAGCTTTAAAAAATTACGAAGCTCGCCTGAGAAGACGTTGAGGGCATTGACCTGCAGGTTGGGCCTTGGCGTTTGCTGTGGTTGTGCTAATGAATTCAATGTCACTAAGAAGCAGAAAGAAAAAAACAACAACAACAACGAGTGATGATGGGAAGCAAGTCAGAAAATAGGATAATTTTTGGACCAAAGTATAAAATCATCCAAGGGCAAACAGTACTCATGGTGTAGCAGAGAGTGCAGGGAAAGATGTCAGCCGATTTAAATGCTACAATCGTGGTGTCAGTTATATGTCAGGAATAGCTCTCTTTTATTCTGGAGAATGACTCCAGGACTGTTTCTGCATTAGAAATTAGTGAAGGATTCTGACAAGGAGTTGTTTAACTGATTAGCATGAAATAATATATATATATCGTCAGCATGCATATTTCTATTTAAAAAGTATCTAATGACTAGAACTTATGCAAATTTACGCTACGTGAAGTAGAAGTCATAGGTAAGTGGAACTTAATCGAAAAGACACCAAAAAACAAAAACAAAAAAACCTGGCACATTCCTGTTTGCTACTGACCCTCTTCAGTTGTTGTTGTAATTGTTCCCTCATGGACTCAGGACAATTGTCCAGCTGGGTCTTCTGCTCGGAGTAAAGCTCCTGAAGCCTCTCTAGTTTTTCCCTTTCAGCATCAAGCTTTACCTTCTCCTGAAGTTCAGAAATCAGAAAATAGAAGAACAGAAATTACCTTCATACCCGAGGCAGGCGTTAGTGAATATTTCCCAAGGGTAACACAAACACACATACGCACAAATGAGATACCCTATGAATATTGAAACGTACCTTGCTAGTGACTAAGATAAAGGGGTATAAGTGGAAGTAAAGACAAGGGGGTCCCATTTCTGCATTCTCAAAACATGGCCCACTTTACTGAGTGTAGACAATGACCCCCGCCTTTCCTTCCATTCCTCCTTCCTTCCACCACGTTACAGAGCGAAGGAAGCAACGGCGATGTTGGTCAACGGTCAACCAAGAACAAAAGAAATGCCAACCAAATTTATAAGACAGCCTTGCAGAGAGTCCCTTGGCAGCGAACCAGACAAAGGAAACCAGGCATTTACCTCAAGTACTGTCGTGCTCCAATTTACTCAAGGCATTTGTTAAGCAAGCTTTGGAAATTATTGTAACTTTGTTCTCAGGTCGGAAGTCTGCCAGATGCACTAGCTGTCTCCCCGGTCATCTGAAATAGGTCTAGCTGTTTAGCAAACTTCAAAGCTTAAGCAAGTAGAAAATCTGATTCTAAGAGGAGCACTGAATTCAAAGGCTGAGAGAGCAAGGGAGAAGTCAAGCCTGACAAAACAGCAAGGGAAGGCGTATTGTGCAGTTCAGATACACCAACAACGTGTGACGTTTACTGTGGAGATGAAGACTTCTCTACACTGACTGACATAAGAAATACTTGAAACATGGATTATGGGGAAAAGGAAAGGAGAACACCGGGAGTCAGAAAACAGAAGAGAAAGGAGGAGACAACACTCAGTCCTTCCCAGTCACACACTCCAAGGTGACTCTGGATGCAGGTCTACCAGACAAATCCTGTAATTCAGTGACTACCCAGCTTGATGTGTCACCTATTGAGTTGAGAAACAATACTTCAACCTGTGTAGTTCTTGTCTTCCCAAGTCCTGTTCTCTTCATGAGGCTCTGAAGCCTTGAAGGCTAAATTTTACCTGATGTAACTCTCTCAGCCTACACAGCCTACTTCATGAAGCACTACCGTGGCTTGACCCTCAGTACACACAGTGACCACCACCTGACTCTCCTTAGTTCATTCTATGCGCACTGGTGGCGGTGACACCGCCTTCTAAGCATTATCAGAGAAGGATTTGTTTAAAAGATGAAGCTCCTGCAGTAGTCCTATAAAATTATACTCACTATAATGTCTTCATCCAAATGGCCACGATTTCCTGGGTAAACATATATTTAAATTCTTTACAAAAGAGGTTACGGTTTAAATCTAAAACTGTACGACACAAAAACCCATACCAGTTCCCGGAGGTCTCCATTTTTGGCAGAAAACTTGAAAATGTCAAGGGCATTTTAGAAATGTATATTCAGGGGTGCCTGGGTGGCTCGGGCTTAGGTTAAGCGTCTGACTCTTGACTTTGGCTCAGGACACGATCTCACGGTTTGCGAGTTCGAGCCCCTCATCGGGCTCTGTGTGGACAGTGTGGAGCCTGCTTGGGATTCTGTCTCCCTCTCTCTGCCCTTCCCTTGCCTGCTTTCTATCTCTCTCTCAAAATAAAAAAATAAAATAAAATAAATAAACAAAAAAAGAAATGTATATTTAGATTTAGAAGTACATTCTTTTTTCTCTCAAAATGATTAAATCCAGAAGTCATAAAACTGAGAATCCTATTTCCTATATCAATCTAAAAATGCTTCTGCAACTTCCAGAGACTATCCAGAAAGTTCTTCAGTCTTTAATGGCAACTGTGTCCACCGTGCACATGGACAGTGCAGAAGTTGGAGAGAGAATGGCATGGTTCACAGAATGAAGGATTATCATGTGTTCATTCACAGTAAAGTTCAAAACACTAGGGCCACTTAGATTCTTTCTTTAGTTTCAGAATGAATCATTTTTTTCCCCTTTAATACAACCAGGAATACAAAACACCTGTTGACTTTTGGATAAGAAAATGTATTATTTCTTCCGTGTATGGATCAAAGATTGCCCTATTTACACAGCAAAAGAATTTGATCCAATGGGGCGCCTGAGTGGCTCAGTCGATTGAGCCTCCGACTTCAGCTCGGGTCATGATCTCACAGCTCCTGAGTTCGAGCCCGGCATCGGGCTCTGTGCTGATGGCTCGCAGCCTGGAGCCTGCTTCGGATTCTGTGTCTCCCTCTCTCTCTGCCCCTAACCCGCTCAGTCTGTCTCTGTCTCTCTCAAAAATACATAAACATTAAAAAAAAAAAAAAGAATTTTATCCAAAAAGAGTTCTATTTCTAGATACTGTATCATTGGATTTTGCAGCAATTCTAGATCCAAGAAGAAAGCTAAAAAAAAAAAAAAAAAAAAAAAAAAAAAGAAAAAAGAAAACTATCCAATCCAATATGTGAAAAAGTGTAAATTTAAAGTTACATTTGCTAGAAAACATTGATATAATATTTGATTACACAGAAAGGCACTGGCCTGAAACATAGGTCTCAAATCCAAAGAAATAACCAAAGTATTCTTCTTTAAAAAAAAAAAAAATTTTTTTTTGATGTTTATTTATTTTTGACAGGGACAGAGACAGAGACAGAATGCGAGTGGGTCAGGGGCAGAGAGAGAGGGAGACACAGAATCAGAAGCAGGCTCCAGGCTCCGAGCTATCAGCACAGAGCCCGACGCGGGGCTCGAACTCATGAACTGTGAGATCATGACCTGAGCCAAAGTCGGACACTCAACCGACTGAGCCACCCAGGTGCCCCTAAAATTTTTTTTAATGTTTATTTATTTTTGAGGGAGAAGCAGAGTGTGAGTCGGGAGGGGGAGAGAGAGGGGGAGACACAGAATCTGAAGCAGGCTCCAGGCTCTGGGCTGTCAGCACAGAGCCCCAATGTGGAGCTCGAACTCACAAACCGTGAAATCATGACCTCAGCCGAAGTCAGATGCTTAACCGACTGAGCCACCCAGGCTCCCCCAAAGTATTCTTCTCATGCTCTCAAGTTTTAAAATTAATTTTTTCAATTTTTTATTACTACTAATAAGCACAGATAGCGACTAAAAAGTACCTTCTGTGTGCATAGTGCCTTCCTTCTGAGGTGCTGAAAATGCTTCGCAATTCCATACAAAGGGGCAATTAGAAGAATTATGCAAGCGGGCACCATCAGAACCTCCCGCAGCTCCTCTGGTTTACCAATAATGCTGTGACCACTACTTGGGTCTCAGAGCGAAAGCTTAGTGGGGCCAAAGCTAGGGCAAAGGAAGGATGAAAGGTCTAGTGGCAGTTGGGGCCTGGCCATAAATCCGAGAGGACCACAGAGGTGATATCACTCCTGTGCCAGCCAGAAAGAAATTAACATTCCTACCTTCTATTTATTGTCCAGGAAGTTGCCAAGGGAAAATTGGCTCTAGGCAACCAGTTAATCAGAACTGAAAATCTCACCTTTTACAGCGAAGACAAATACATGGGCAAATTGATGGCATTCCAGGGGTCAGAGATTCTTGCTTTTGACACGTAAGGTATGAAAACTGGTGTTATTTCCTTTCCCCAGATTTAAACTGGCAAACTCACCTATTCTAATTACTATAGGCACAGCAAACACCACATTGGCAGGAAGCATAACATTTTTTTCGGAGTCACGAATTTATTTTCAGGAAATAAATGTATTTAAGTGAATTGTGACAAATTTTAAATTAAATAAAATTTAAACTTTTAATAAATTTATTAAATTTTAATGAGCCCATTTAATAAATCTTAAGTACATTTAACAGATTTAACTTTGTTGAAAAAATAAGATTACAAGGAACTGGAACACTCCAGGAAAACCCGATGTACGAGGGCGCATTTACATGACCAAAACCAGAATGTGACCTCACTGGAGACATGGCTGCTTATGTTAGCACTGCTCTTGAGTTGACTTGTTTTCCTGTACCGGCAAAATCCAACTGGGTCACAAATTCGTTGCCAGATTCTGCCTTTTCTTTTTTTAATATTTAAGATGGGTGTGCCTAAAAGGTAAATTATTCACAGCAAATTAAAGCAGAAGTCAGTATATAAAATCAGACTTACATTTGTTTCCATGGTGAATTGTTTATTCACTCACTCAGTAAATATTTAAGGGAACTGTAAGTAGAGAAAAGAGGGAGCCTGATCACTGTCCTCACAAAATACAGCCCAGTTGGCTTTCTGGTTCTTAGCCCCAACTTCACATTAGAAAAACCTGGGTGGGTTTTTCAATATACTATTTTCCAGGTCTCCACTCAGTCAGACATCCAGGAGCAGAAGGCTAGGGAATGGGCATTTTTTTTTTAAAGTGTATTTCATTTATGTACGCATGTATGCATGTATTTAGAGAGGGTGCGTAAGTGGGTGAGGGGCAGAGAGAGGGAGAATCCCAAGTAGGCTCCACACTGTCAGAGCAGAGCCTGATGCAGGGCTCAAACTCACGAACCATGAGATCACGATCTGAGCCAAGGTTAAGAGTAGGAGGCTTAACCGACCTAGCCACCCAGGCAACCTGGGAATGAGCATTTTAAAAATCCCTCCATGTTTTCTGATACACAGCCAGGCTGGAAACCACTGAATGAGCCAACTAAGATGATGTGAGAGGCACAGGCAATTGACAATCTGCTTTTTCTTTCTTCTTCTTTTTTTAAATGTTTATTTATTTTTGAGAGAGAGGAGGACAGAGGATCCAAAGCAGGCTATGTGCTGACAGTAGAGAGCCCAATGTGGGGCTTGAACGCAGGAACCATGAGATCATGACTTGAGGCAAAGTTAGATGCTTAACTGACTGAGCCACCCAGGTGGCCCAACAATTTGATTTTTCTGATGAAGACATGGGACATTAATACACAAGGCACCAATGACTGTTCTTAAAACATTTGACTTTAGCACCTTTACTTTATAGTGTAAAAGGCCCCTCTTAAAAGTAACACCGCAATTGTGTGATTTTTTACATTCAGATTAAATGTCTCAAGTAAACCAAAAGAACTGTGAGATTCCAATAACCACGGTGCATTCAGAGAGGGATGATGCATTTCAAGTTCAGAGGCAAAGTGGCCCTCTTCTAGTCATACAAACGATCAGGAATGTGTATGGGTTCACCCTAGATAGTTGGAACTTGTACACATGAATTACCAATAATTCTTAATGAACTGAATAATCCAAAGCTCATCATAGGACCACTTATTTTGCTGGACATGTGGTTAGAAGACAGTAACACAAGTTTTCTCTCTTTTAAGTTGTATTCTTGAAGGAACCGAAATTTAACTTGCTAGCTCTATTTGAATCTCAATATTACACAGAAAATTCTTGGATACCAAAGAAAAAATAATTTTACCACATGTAAGTAATACTTGGTAAGCAGATGGTTCAAGATTACTCTAAAAAGATGCTTACTTTATTAGCTTGTAGGGCTGCCAGATAAAATAGAGGACACTCAGTTAAGTCTGAGTTTCAGATAAAAAACAAATGATCTTTTAATGTAAGTATGTCTCAAATATTGCCTAGGGCATAATTACACCAAAAAATTATTTTCTGTTTATCTGAAATTCAAATGTACCTGAGCATCCTATACGTTTATATTTATATTTATGTTTATGTTTATATATAAATATCTATAAGATGGCATGTACTTATGATATACATATACATATACACATACATATATATAGGATATATATACACACACACATAAATATAGGCGATATATATATTATATATTATATATATAATATATATAATTGCTGTTAAATCTGGCAACCTATTAGCTTAATAAAGATTTTATTAAGACTTAAGGCCCACCTTTGGAATTTCCAAACTGTTTAGCACAGAACTCAGCATATACTAAAGTATTTGAGTGTGTTTCATGAAACACTGGGTCAGATTTGGAGTTGTTACAGTGATGTGTTAAAATTCATAGTACCCAAGCCATCATTTCTAAGGGCAGTCAATCCAAAGTCCTTTCCATATACCCTGAGAACACCTTTACTTCTAGTTCTTAAACCCTGTGGCTTGGTAGGTAGGCATTCTCACAGGTTCATAGATTAGGCAATTGTTTTAGGTCTAAAATCACTTATCTGAAATTCTTAAGGCCAGATGTGTTCCAGATTTATGAACATTCTGAATTTTACAGAGGTAACACAGTTCATATAAAGTCATTTCCAATAAGATCTGGGAACAGGCATTAAAAGGCATTTCCAGTAAGACCCGGGGACAGTACCTGCAATCAAACATGGTTCAATTTCTGCAGCTACTTACAAATATTCATGCAAGTGTGAATATCAGTCAAAGTCAGGTTTTGCAACCAACTACCTTTTGGTGCCGATCTTACAAAACGACCTTTTTTTTCCCTCCACAAAACTTTTCAGATTTTAGAATTGCAGAGAAAAGATTATGGACCTATGTCAACAAACGTTGGGAGCTGAGAACTCATTGTCTGCCTGCTTCTAAAGAGACACATCCTTATACTCCTTTCTTAAGATTTTTTTCCCCCTCTGGTTTTGACATTTTAATTACACAATTGATGGATGTTTAGTATCAAAAAAACTGGAGAATTAGAACACCAGGGATTTATATAATCAAACAACTGCCAGAAAAAATAACCCTAATCTGGAATCCTGTTGATTTAATCCCCAAATCCCACAATATACTTCCACTTCCTCTAGCCAAGGAGCTGACTTTGAAATGTAAGAAAGAGGCACGGGAAGGGCTGGGTCCCTTCTGAACATGACTGTGACTTGGCAAACACTCTGTACTCAAGAGGCATTAACACTTTGCTGAGGAATTCGGAGCCAGGCTCTCTGTCTTCCCCAGGCTCTGAAGGAAGGATGGAGAGGAAGTAACAGGTACTTTGGCAAGATAATAATGGGGAATAAAATTTAACCATTTAAGATACAATGATATACGCTTATTGTAGAAAAATGAGTCAAATAACTTGAGATTTCATTGTGGAACATGGCGTATGGCATAGAGTGATTTAAGCTTCAACTCACACTTTTAAGCCTGTTTTGTTATGAAAACGTACAGGCCAGGAAAGCCACAAAACGCCATAATCTATCTGTGTGGGGACAGATCCTAAAATAAAGAATGGTTGAGCTTTATGATGAGCATCCGGGTAATGGAAAGATTCTTCAACAAGACTACGGACGCACAGCCCCTCCTTGACCATTTTACTGAACCTCAGTACAACTACGGAGTTTTGTATGCCAAAGGAGACAAAGAGAATAATCTTAGAGGAAATTGCAATTCCTCTATAATAAAGTAGAGGAAATTGGAAAACTATTTTAGTTTTGGGTTCTTAATGTAGTCAGAAATAGGCAAAACCAGAAGGAAACCTACATAAAGAAATGCATATGTCCGCACCTGCTCAGCAGTCCCTTCCTTTGGGCTTTGTTTTGGAGGGGGAAAGTTGGTGGGGGGAGAGTGGAAAGAAGGGAAGCCAGTCCACAACCAGGCCTTCACCAGAACTGAGCTTCATGGTTCTGCTGGCTTCTGTGCTCTGCCACCAAGCTCATTAAACTGAATCGGTTCACTAGGGCAGAGATTAGTAATTCTCTCTCCTTTTACTCACCCCAGAAAAACACTATGGCCTCTTTGCTTACCACTTCTTCAAATAAATATCCTCTCTGGACTTATGTTCTAGTCCGGTACTTGTATTTGTGCAGGGTTTATCCGTGTTCCTAGAGACTCTATGTGTGATGTGGCTACTGTCTGAGGACATGACAGGCAGGTGGTATAGAGCCGCATGGAAATGGACGTCTTGATGGTCTTGACAGTGGAACCCATGAGGGCGGAGGGAAAGTGAGCTCAGGGAGCCTCTGCAAAAATGTTCAATAAATATATAATTGAACACATGGTCTCTGTTTTATATTGTATATATAAATATGTCTACAGTTTATATTTTATATGGTAACACATAATGAATAGTAGTCATCTATCACGTACAGGTTTCCCCCTGTACCTGAAAGTGGAGCGCTCCTATGAAACCTTTCATAAAGCATAAAGGGTGTAAAGCAAAGAAGCAATTACCACTAATTTATAGGGGGAAAGTTTTAAGCATTCCCAGACACCTCCCACCCCCCCCCCCCCCCAAATAACCTCTCTTAGATTTTTCTGATACCTTAGGACACATCTTGCTCATTTGACGCACGACATAAATGGTCAGGAGGTGGGGGCTTGATGCTAAGAGGCTGCTGTAGTTCCCGGGGAGGGCGCCTGGGGGCGCCACTCTGCTGCTTCCTGCGGGGTAAACGCTGAGAGCGGTACACACCTGAAGTCTGTTTTCACCTCCTGCCTTTTTTCATAAAAGCGCAAATCCTCTTGTGGTTCCTTTGAGTTAGTGAAAACAGGCACTAGTGGAGGTCTTGCACAAACGTGAAGTGGCATAACGTGAACTTTCGCAGCGAGTGATACCTGTACATTCATTTATACCAAATAGGTAAAACAGAATTACAGTCCCCAAAGCAGGTAAGAGACAATAGTAAAGACTGGCCTTGATCGCCAAGGAAACGATGTCGATAATTTCACACCAGTGTTTGAAATCTGAGGTGTTATTAAGCCTTCTTCCTATGGCCCCAGGCCTTGTCTCCAAAACACTAGGACCAGGCTCACAGGATGTGCCATCAACATCTGAAGCAGAGCTTGCCTGGCAGGGATATCTTTTCAGGTTTTGGTTTTCTCATTCCACAGTTTATGTCTGACAGCAGCAACAGGTGTGTAGAAAAGGAAACGAGATCCAAAAGGGCAAAGGCCACTTCCTCCTTCTGTCTTACACTCGGGCTCCAATGGCAGCCTGACTAGAAGTCCACTGGCATGTGCACATAAGCAGACCATCCCAGATGGCCTGAACTTGGCAGCGCGTAGCTCTGGAGCAGGTGTTTGGCCCTGTGTTTCTGTTAAGGCCCAGCCTGGACTCACTGTTAGCAGGAGACGCAGGGACACTATTCCCAACGCATGCTGGGTGGTATTCTAACATCTCCCGTAAGCTGGGTAAACAGTGGCTAGCGGGGCCTTGCTCTATTTCACAGGCTAGAGAGGGAGATCAATACCTCACAAGCCCAAAGCAAATGTGAATTATGAAATGTGATTTGTAAAAGGACTAAAAGAACAACAGGGAGAACACACTCCGGACTGGAACAGCCTGAAAGGGCTTTTCTGAAAAGCTAACAATGAACCTACGCCCTGAAGGACAGAACCGACAAGATATGGAATATGGGGCAGGGAATTCCAGGCATGGGAAACAGATCTGCAAGGAAACAGATCTGGCAGGAAGTGGGGGAGGATGGCTGTCTAAACAAATAGAAAGAAGGCCACCGTGCACATCATATGAAGGAGGGGAAAATGACAGAAAGGCCCACGCCAGCTCAGGAATTAAGATTTATATAAAATATGCTGGAACACAAATCAGAATGATATGATCTAATATTTATTTACTTATTTATTTATTTATCTATCTAGAGTGAATGAGAGAGGGGCAGAGGGGGAGTGAAAGAATCCCAAGCAGGCTCCACGCTCACCATGGATCATGACCTGAGCCGAAATCAAGAGTCAGATGCTTAACTGACTGAGCCACCCAGGTGCACCATGACCCAATTTCTGTATTTTTAAAGATCACTCTCACTGCTGTGAAGAGAAGGAACTAAAAGAAAGCAAACGGAATGTTAACTAAAGAAGAGATTCTGATGGTTTAGAAGAGAAGGCTGTTAGAGGAGATGCTGAGAGGTTGAAGTAATTGGGAACTCTTTCTGGAATCACTATAATGTGAGGGTGATGGAGAAAAAGAAGTGTCAAGATCTACCTCCAGGTTTCTATTTGGACCTAGAGGTGGCTCTATATGCCATCGCCCAGACTGGGAAAACTGGAGGAAGAAGAGGACTGGGGGAGGCCAGGGTGGGGGTCGGTGGTGGGGGGGGGGGAGGCAGGGGTGGGTGGGTGGCCGGGGAGGGATTTGGAAGACAAGGGGAAGGATCAAGAGTTCATTATGAGTGTTCACTTGGCAATAGCCATGAAATTTCTGAGTGTAGATGTCGGGTAGGCTACTGGATAGGAGTCAGAAGTTCAGAAAAGGGTTGTAGGCTAAAGACATACACTCGATAGTCACCAGCATATATAGGTGATGGGAAGCCGTGGCTATAAAAGAATGTGAGGCTACAAGAGAAGAGGGTTCAGCTCAGAGACAAACACTCTAACAACTGGTTGTATAGAGGCAGAGGGACAAGTAAAGGGAACTCAGTTGGAAAAGTCAGAGACAATGAGTAAGAGAAAGACAAGGAATACCAGATGAGGGGGCACCCAGAGGCCAAGGGGTGGGGCAGGGAGGGGCCAGGGCAAGGACACAGGTTTGTCCCCTGTCTTGAATGCTGCTCAGGAAGTCTGATCACAAGAGGACTAAAAAGCATGCAGTGAGGTGGGCGGCACCTAGGGCTTCAGGAGTCTTAACAGGCACAAACCTGATGGAATAGTGGGGGCCTCAGCCAACTGCATCTGGGGGAATGGTAAATCAGGAAGTGAGGAAGAGGGCTCACAATGGAGTGATAGGGTACAAGAACTGACCTTTAAGGCACTTATCTTTGAGGGGAAGAGGGAACCCTCCTTAGCTTGAAGGGATGGGATACATCTGGTTTCTCGGGGAAGTAGGTGGTGAGGTCATCTCAGCGGGAGGAAAATGGACCAGAGGTTTGAGTAGAGTAAAAGAATGAAATAGCCATGTCATAAAATGGTTTAAGTTTCTTTGAAAAACACGATAATGCTGCCAAGTGGTGCTGAGTCTCTATTTGACTTTGGTTGTCAAAAGTATGTATAACATCATCTCCCCCGGTCTGTTTCCACTTCCCTCATCCTTCTCTGGAATCCCAAAGCCAGTTTCTGCCATTTTTCACATCGTGTGATGACAGACAATAATCCAACTTTCTAAGACTAATGAATCCCCCAACAGCTGCAAGGGCCAATCCCACACTTGAAGCCTCCACTGTCCCCTCTCCTATGCAGAGCGTCTGTCAGGTTTACCAACACAATAATAGGAAGGATGGAGGTGGCCTCCTTTCTTGTTTCTGCCCGTGTTCCTGGAGGTCTACTATGCCCTGAGGGCCACAGAATATGACACAACTTTCCCTGGGAAGTGGGGTTAAGCATTGACCCGACTTGCTTCACTTTTCTGTCTCATGCTAATGATGGAGACAAACAGAATTTGCGGGCCGTGCCATATGTGGGCTGCACAAAGATAAATAACCACATGCTACATGGATGGGGAAGGCAGAGAGGCTCATAGATAACATGATACCCTATCTTATGTCCCATGAGTTTTCCAGTATGACATAAATAGTAAAATACTAATAAGCACCCCAAACAAACACATCTACTGCTTCCCACTGTTCCTTGCTGTATCAGGGCAGAATCTTTGAAAAGCATCATCCTCCTTAAGTGCAGATCTAGACAATTAATCCTTTGACTTGGTTTTGAGCTTTTAAAGACATACATACCACCTACCCAAATGGATTCTTTACTGTTTCAAAGCCTGGAGCTTGAAGGAACATACATAAAACTTAATGTGAAAAAGCTGTGTAGTTAATCTTGACAAGCAGGCAACCAAGAAATTGATGTGCAGCTTTTAGTCTGACATCAATTTCTGACAATATCACTTTGAGCTCATTCTCTGGCACCAAGATCAAATGCCCTTATTTATAGGTCTCAAACAAAGAAGAGCCTAAAAAAGGAAGCCGCATTCAGCAGAAATCCTTCCACATAGAAATCCTTGCCTACTAGAACTTGCTCAAATGGAATTTTTTGTCTTTTTCTTGGCTTAGTAAAGAAGATGGTGAGCAAGGAAAAAAGAAAAAAACGTGTTAAAGTTCGTTTGCTTTCTCTTTCCTAAATCGGAATTTCATTTTTTAATTTTAGGCTTAGTTTAGCCATCACTGACTCCAAATGTGGTAGGAGAGTAAGTAAACTATTTCCCAGAGAAAATAACAACCAGAAAAATGACAAAAAAAAAAAAAAAGACAACCGTATTCAAATATGCTTAAGTCATCCCCTATAGGATACCAGTGGTTAAGAAGTTTAGTATACTAAAACCATTTTTTAAAAAAACACAGCACAATCAGAAGAGCAGCAAGGCTGTTGGAAAAAAGCAATTAAGTCACTCATCTCAAGTAGGAGAAGCTTTCCTATCAGCTCGAAAGTTTCATGGGCTCTACTCCCTTAGCACCTGCTGCTCAGTCCCTGACGGTTCTTTGGGAAGAACTTACCTCATCTTAAGACTTTCCTCTGGTACTACTGTCTGTAGGAGCATGACACACAAATCCAAAACCAAGGGAATTCATATGACATTTAAATTCAAACAAATAGAACCACCATATTACTCATAAAGATTGCATTCAAATATACTTTTCTTTTACCTTGGTCTTTTCACCGACAATGTTCTTTTCCAGTTCGGCTATTTTCCGGTTTAGATGATCCAAAATCTCCTTCTCTTTCATAAGTTCGGTTGTTTCAGATTTCTGTTCTCCGTCCAAAAGAGCACATTCCATATCCAACTGGGGACACAAAACAAAGCTCAGAGGTGTTTCACTTTCAGAGAGATTCTCAACTGCCCACGTTAGAGATGCATTTTTAACGGCTACAAATTTCAAAAAGTACTATGTTATCAGCCGGACTTTGGTGCCTTAGAGAACAGTTCTGAGAGTCCAGTTGAGATTCGAAATTCCTACGTAAGGAAGCTGGTGAGCCCACAATATATTCACTAAGAAATCTACCTATCATTTAATTTTTCTACTATAATCCCTCTTCTGCTTACTTCTCAATAATATTTTGCTGATTTGCTCAGATTCAGGCTCAAGCACGAACCATCTTGGGAGCAGCCTTGTCTTTCTTTGTCCACAGAGCATGGGAGGCGAAAATTACACCCAGTCAGCATGCAAGCAATGCATTCTTAGCAATGTCAGCAGGAGGGGCATCCAAGGGCTGTGTATAAGATGACAGGTGAGCAGTACCCTTCTACTTATAGCTATCTGCATCATCTGTGAGTATAAACATGCTAGGCAGAATCATTTGTTCCTTCTTGTTCCATGGAGATACAGTAATAGACCATGTGTCTGTTTCCTCTCTGGTCTACAAAGCCCAGAAGCGAGGTCAAGGACTGATTCATATGCAGATCCCCCTGTGTACCAACATGATGTCCAACGCATAGTGAGCATATTCAGAAAGTGTTTGTTGGATTTGAACTTGGAGACCTAAATATATGGGACCTCAGCTGAGATCTGCATGTAGAAAGTCAGAAAGCATGCACTAGTTAAGACAAAATTGGTTATACCCAGAGTTCGTTAAAAATGGCTTCATATGTTTGTTTCATCTGACTTAAAAAAAAAGGCAAGGAAAAAGGAAATATTTTTAAAAAGGTATTTTTACCCTATACAGGACTCACTGAAAAAAAAAATGTTAACTCATGTTGATTTCTATGTATTCTGCTTCCAAAGCCTATGCCCTAATAGGTAGTAATATTTTTAAGCTGAAGGAAAGAGAGGAAAAAAGAGAAGGGTAAAAAGTCAAACCCTGGTTTATACCTCTCTGGAAGATTCATCCATCTGGTCATTTATATCTTTGATTTTTTGTTCAAGTTCCTCGAGGTTATTGAGAATTGCTATCCGGGTCTCTTCCATTGCTGCCAACTCCTGAATCCTTTGTTCTTCATTTATACCCTCTGGGGTCTGCAATTAATCAACACAGAAAAGGGCTATTCACATTTCCACGCCAGAATTTCCCAATTTATAAACCAGTAGTAAGTCTAGTGTTTCACAGTCTCTGTGCCTCTTGGAATTCTAAAAGCATCCTTGTGATTGTTCAATTGGAATCGTGCATTTTCTCACAGATCCCCAGCAGTAAAGTTCTTAAGTTACCTCATACAAACCAACTTAAATTTACCAGTTCATATCCTTTTAAAGCTGAAATAACTAAGAGATTTTACAGATGAGGAGGTTGTGGTCCATAGAAATTACAGTGACTGCTCTAAGGTTATAGAGAAAGTTTGGCATGGCAAAGAACTAGAACTAGAGCTAGACAAGACTTTTGACATCTTCCTCAGGGATCTCTCGAACAGGCTGCTACCCTCACGCCAAGCCCCATATTCTCTCCCGTCTCCAAGTGAGCACATCTCCTACAACGGTCTCTTCAATCTCCAGCCTCACTACTGCATCCCACTACTAGGCTTATCTGCAGATGAGTATTCAGGCTGATTTGTTTCTTTTCCAACACATGGTGGAAAAGTGAGGACACGATACACTTGGCCCATTTCTTTTTTTTAAATTTTTTTTTTCAACGTTTATTTATTTTTGGGACAGAGAGAGACAGAGCATGAACGGGGGAGGGGCAGAGAGAGAGGGAGACACAGAATCGGAAACAGGCTCCAGGCTCTGAGCCATCAGCCCAGAGCCCGACGCGGGGCTCGAACTCACAGACCGCGAGATCGTGACCTGGCTGAAGTCGGACGCTTAACCGACTGCGCCACCCAGGCGCCCCACCATTTCACCGAAATGTTCCATGAAGTGAAAAACCATGACAATACAGGACCTCGTTACTTTAGTGACTCCCCAGATGACTAAAAACTACACACTTAATATAAAGTCATGTTTCACTTGTGCTCACACACTACTTACTGTCTTTATCCTACACTACTTTCTTCACGTCTAATGTTTAAGACACTCCCTGGGCCGATGGGCTTTTATGACACAAAATAGCACACTGGTTATCATTTATAAAACCACTTCACAGAAAAACCTGTGTTCCCTTGGAAAGGAAAGTGAAAGTCAGGAAAGAAATTAAGTAAGAGAGGGCATACTTACACCCCTTAGGTGTAACAGAGTTACAACAAATGCCCAGGAAATAAAGAAATATTTTAGATCATACACATTTAGCCAAAATGGGACTGCCTATTGTTTTATGAAGAGAGTAGAGTGAATTGAAAATAGCCTCTTCTTTCAGGAATTTCCGATTAGTCACCCTAGATACCACCTGATAGAGATCAGTCTCTCTGTAGGTCAAGGGGTGCTGGGGGATTGGCACATTATTTACTTAATTTCTATCTCTCTTTGAAAAAGCAATAATTTCTTTTCATTAGTAAGTCAATCATCAAACAATTTCACAATTGCACAGTGAAAACAGCAGCCTCCATAAGTAAATTATTGAAAATTACTCATAAATCGGTACAAAGAATATTCATACTAACCAAAGAGATCATTAACATTTGGTATGCCGTGCTAAGTTCATTTATTTAATGATCTTAAAAATAACTTTAGGAAGATAGCCATCATGTCATATTCTTTATTCATATTCTTTATTCTTTACCCTACTTCACTGCTCCTCACAGAGATTAAACAATTGAAATGCCACAGTATCTCCGGTTGATTCGCAGAGGTATGCGGACCTTCCAAGCTTTAACATTTAGCCCTTTAATGGCCATCTTCAATGCAGCATTTTACCAATTAATAAAACAACTGCTGACCTTTTTTGATCACAGACAATGAATCTCACTGTCCTAATACTCAGGTGCCCGTTTTAGGGCGTGAGGGACGCCTGTAACAGTGAATGGCATTCCGAAATCACTGACGTGTAATCCTAGCAGGAAAGCCTCAAGAAGGCCAGTATCCTGTTGGGTCAACATTTCATATTAGGTTTCAACCGCCAACAGGGTTTAAAAATATCTCTCTCACTTGGTGGAAGTAAAGCATTAGGAGAAAACAAAAACTGAACAATCTGCATAACTACAAACTTTCTAAGCAGGCAGTGGGTGAAGAAAGAGAACAGTGGCAATTATAAATGTCTAACTGAAAGTTTCTAAAAAATTTATCACCATCAGCATATTTGATAACAGACAACTCGAGAGGCTGTTTATAGCAATAAATGCTCTCTAGGAAACGGTTGTTCTTTTTGTTATTTATAAAAAAGCAATAGCTTCCAAAGGCATTCTAAAACTCTGAATGGTTTGTGATAGAATGGGATGAAAATATTGTTTACACATGTATAAACATCTCTAAATATCCCTTCTTTGAGGTAACCTGGCCTCCACAGAGAAAGGGGAGGGAGAGTAGGAACAAGACACTTTGTAGCTTCCTTCCCCCCTCCCCCCCCCCAATCTCTTCCTAGAAACTTCTTGCAACCAGAGGAAGTTACAAGTGTGAGGGTTGTCCACTGTAGACAGAATGATTACTAAAAAGAGAAGAATGAAAAAGTTCTCGAGGAAAAATAACATTTTTTTCTCAAATAACTAAATGAGGTGATGGATGTTAGCTAAACTTGTGGTAATCATGTCACAATATGTGTGGGTCAGGTCATGATGCCACGCACAGACGTACATGGTGCCGTGCGCCAACCCCATCTCAACGTGACAGGAAGAAAGGGAGAAAGAAGAGAGAGCTACTCTCAGCTTTCACCTCAGGGGGAGGAAGACAAGTTCACAAAAGCCAGTTAAAATTAGCCTATTTCTAAGGTCATCGGTATCTTTAAGTGTTAGGTAAAACAAGTTCCAGAATGGTAAATCTCAGGTTTCCTAAATATCATTAAAATCTTCATTTCCTTGAAGCAGCTTAGAGTGTTTTCACATTCTTCTCCACTCATCCTCAGATCGATTAATAACAAACACTGTCCTTTGCTAAGCCAGGAATTCAGCGAGCAGATGACTAAGAGAAAAGCGTCCAAAACAAATGGGCAGGACTTTTAAGAAAGCATTCTTCTGTCTGTTGTCTTGAAGTAACATATATCTGTCTCCAAAAAGTAATAAATGCAAACCTCCCTCCTTGGAACTCATCCCCCTCACTTGCTGCCTGTCTAAGCTGTTGCCTGTAACCAGAGGTGCCTTTGATATTTCCTGTCTCGAAAGGATGCACGGTCTTATATGTCTTGCCACAACGGAGGCTGCTGGAAGCTTCAGAGGCCTCCTTTTCCACAAAAGCATATTTGAGCAATTAAAAACATCTGCCATGATCCGCCCATTTACACACCAGCAGCTTTCTTGTCACAGCCCTCTTCAGGAGGAAACCTGTCTCCCTAAAGATTGTCCTTAGAGAGAGACACACACAGCTTACTGTTTTAACAAAAATCTGGCAGCTGTCCATGATGGACGAAATGGGAAAGGATTTTAAATGTAAAGGAAGCCACGGACTTCAAAGAAAACCCAGTGGTTGATGAAAACAGCTCAAGTCTTCAAACGGTGGGCCATTTACTTTGCCTGAACACAAAGGACTTTTGATTTGCCCCCCAGATCCTAGTTTCTAACAGTTACAACATTCTGGCAATAGAGACAGATGTCCTATTCAGAACTGCTCTCCACTGAGAATGAGGAAGGTCAATATGGTCATCAGGAGAAAGAAGGATTGCACATTTCCGAGTCCTAATGCAGATGAAGAAGGGACTCAGAAGGTAGATGTGGACTGCTAACTAGGAACACTGAAAAAGTCTTGTTGTGGCCAAAGACAAAACAAACACACCAATTCCCCCTGAACTATATACTCCATGTGATAAACTACCTCCAGAATTAGGGATCATGATGACGTCTTTCTCTTAACCGGTTTGTGTCCCTCTTATAAGAAAAATTTAACTGATATATCTTTTTTGTTTTTGATCCTTTGGCCATAATTGCCATGAATCTCAGAATTGAACTTAATGATCAGAGTTACTTAATAACCTAATCCTGTCTATTTAACTAAGTAAATTCTTGTGATTATGGTTTCTGTTTTTTCCTCCTTATTACCACTTTTTGTGTGTTTATTTTATTCCGATAAAATTTATATCTTATTACGGCTCTCTTATGACCTTTCTAGAAAAGACGTAGGGCAATTTTTAATTTCATTGAAAAAAGATTCCTAACTTATGTGAAAAAAGTAACACCAGAAGATTATCCTTCAATTCCATTTAAGAAATCCTCAAATTCAGAAGACATTTTAAAATCAATATACAGCCAGGAGACTAAGTAATAATTATGACTAACTGTGAATCTTAAACTCTTATATATCTAAAAAATATCAGGAGTAAAGTCAAGGGGAAGACCACTCATGATAAGAGACTAATTTTCTTATAACTCTCACTACTTAGTAAAAACAAGACAATTTTTTTTTTTTTTTTTAATTTTTTTTTTTCAACGTTCATTTATTTTTGGGACAGAGAGAGACAGAGCATGAACAGGGGAGGGGCAGAGAGAGAGGGAGACACAGAATCGGAAACAGGCTCCAGGCTCCGAGCCATCAGCCCAGAGCCCGACGCGGGGCTCGAACTCACAGACCGTGAGATCGTGACCTGGCTGAAGTCGGACGCTTAACCGACTGCGCCACCCAGGCGCCCCCAAGACAATTTTTAAAAATGAGTGAAGAACGTGAAGAAGTGGGGCAAAATACAACTTAACGACTAAAATATGAAAAGATGCCCAACTTCATGCATAATTAAAGACAAGCAAATTAAACACCAATTAATCAGGCCAATTGAAGAATTTTGATAATATACAGCCTTGGCAAGTGTATGAAGAGCAAGGGATGCCCATAAACTGTTAGCGAAAGCATCGCCTGGAAATATACAGTCTTTTCAGAGGATAATTTGGAATAATTGACTAACATGAATAATATGCAAACTCTTTCATCCATTAATTTCAATTTTAGTAAGTGATCTTGCAGATACATTTGCAAAGTGGTGCAAATATATATATAGACATATATATAGGTATATATATATATATATATATATATATCTGTATAGATATATCTGTATAGATTATCTATCTACCTATCTATACATCTATATATATGTGTGTGTGTGTGTGTGTGTGTGTGTGTATATATATATATATATATATATATATATACACACACACACATACTAGAATATTTGCTGCATATAGGTTTTATTAATAAAAAAAGTAGAAAACAATTTAAATAGTATTTCTAGGGGTGCCTGGGTGGCTCAGTCGGTTAAGTGTCTGATTCTTGGTTTCGGCTCAGGTCATGATCTCTCAGTTTCGTGGGTGAGAGCCTTGCATCAGGCTCCATGATGACAGCATGGAGTCTGCTTGGGATTTTCTCTCTCCCTCTCTCTCTGCCCCTCCCCCACTCGTGCTCTGTCTCTCTCAAATAAACTTAAAAAAAATAATAATAAAATAACTAGTATTTCCAAACAAGAGAATACTATTCAGCTGTTGAAAAGAATGAGGCAGAGCTGTGTGTACTGAAACACAAAGATGTGTAAGACATTTAGTGAGGAAAGAAAGACCAGAACGCTATGTGTGTGTATCTGTACATCTGTACCTATAACATGGGGCTTTGTATATGCACAGAAATATTAAGAAGGCAGGTAAGATACTTTGTGTTTATCTCTCAGGTGTACAACTGGGAGAGGGCAGAGAAAAGAGAAACTTCCTTCTTCTTACTTTTCTGTACTGCTACGTTTTTTACAGTGCAAATTTGTTACTTCACACTAAACACCCTAATTTGCTGCCCATTGTTTAGCTAATTACCTCTTAAATGGAAGCTTCACTGAAAACATTTTGGAAAACAAGCACGGTAAAACCTCTAGTCTCTAGGCCAATGCAGATGCAGAGCCCCAGGCCCTAAATCCTGGTTTTTCTTGCTCTGTAGCCTTTACCTTCGGTAGGATACTAAGATAAGCGGACTCGTTGGAAGGTTTCAGGAAGGCAGACGTGAGGTCCCTGAGCAGGTCCTCATTCCTGATGCTCCTGGGGGAAAGGAAGCTGGCGCTGCTCTGACCAACGCCCCCGAAGACTGCCAAGTCCGTCTCTTGGAGAGAGCCTTTCTGGTGGCACCTGTATCTGGTTTCAGGGCTCATCACGGCTTCTTCAAACACAGACTCCTCATCAGAGAGCTGCAGCTTCTCGAGCTCCTTATTGATTTTCTGCACATCTGCCACGGTGGTGCCAGTGGACAAGCGACTGTCGGGCTTTGTGTATTCAGCACAGAGACTGAGGATCGTCTCCAGACGCTGTCTCTCCTAGAACACAGAAGACGGGAAGGTCAGTGAGTGTGTGAGAATGCAGACAATCACAAATAAAA
Organism: Puma concolor; assembly: GCF_028749965.1. Taxonomy (NCBI): domain Eukaryota; kingdom Metazoa; phylum Chordata; class Mammalia; order Carnivora; family Felidae; genus Puma; species Puma concolor. The sequence goes on from NC_141675.1 coordinate 101,481,427, forward strand.
AGACTGAAGAGGCTGGGACCACTGGCAATTTCATCCCACAGGTAAATCCATTTTTAAGTTTACTTATTTACTTATTTACTCACATAGAGCATGTGCACAAGAGGAAGAGAGAGGACAGAGAGAGAGAGAGAGAGAGAGAGAGGGAGAGAGAGGACAGAGAGAGAGAGAGAGAGAGAGAGAGAGAGAATCCCACACAGGCTCCGCACTGTCAGCCTGGATCCCAATGCAGGGCTCGAACTCAGGAATGGCGAGATCATGACTTGAACCAAAATTAAGAGTCGGCCACCCACCCGAGCCACCCAGGTGCCCCTCAATCTCCTTTTTAAAAAATCTCCACCCTCCTTCCATTTCTATCTCTCTGCCTCTAACATATTAGCCAACTTAACACTTGCACTTAAAATTAATTCTCTAACATCCTAGACAAATAGATGCACAAAAAGACGAATACTACTTAAAGGATCTTTTAATTTAAAATATAATTTTTTTTTTAATTTTTTCAATATTTTTTTCTTGACATGCTTCAAATTTTTCAATACTTTTCTTATGTCTTCTTACAAGATAAAGGTATTTTCCACTATTTTCTCACATGAGTAATTAAAATTACAAAGAAGTAGAGGGACACCTGGGTGGCTCAGTTGGTTAAGCATCTAACTCTTGACTTCAGCTCAGGTCATGATCTCATGGTTCGTGGGTTCAAGCCCCACATAGGGCTCTGTCAGTGCAGAGTCTGCTTGGGATTCCCTCTCCCCCTGCCCCGTTCCTCCCCCACTTGTGCTCTCTCTCTCTCAAAATAAATAAATAAACACAAAATAAAAATCAAGAAAAAATAAAATTATAAAGAAGTAGAAATGTTGCATAAAAATGAAAAACTTTTCATGTCAAGTCCAGATAGAAAGACATCAAGGTATTTCAGATTCTGATACCATTACATCTTTGGTTCAGTTAACTGAAAAATAAAATGATAGTTCACTTGTTTACAAAAATCAATATAAGGGGTGTCTGGCTCAGTCGGTTAAGCGTCTGACTCTAGATTTTGGCTCAGGTCATGATCTCATGGTTCGTGGGTTCAAGTCCTGCATTGGGCTCCACACTGACAAGTCAGCCCGCTTGGGATTCTCTCTCTCTCTCTCTCTCTCTCTCTCTCTTGCTCTCGCTCTGTCCCTCCCCTGCACATACTCTCTCTTTCTCAAAATAAACAAATAAACTTAAAAAAATCAATATACAGGCCATTAATATCTATAACAATACCACTACTGACCCTTCACCAAGTTTCCCATGCAAAACAAGTAGATATTGATGTTTTTGACTTTAAGCAAATTCACTTATATGTTTGTGAGGCATAGGATATGATTTATGAGATGCTTGTCATAAGCCCGGATAGCACTCTTTGGGGTGGGGAACCTCAACATCTTTGCCTCCCACAATAATTCCAAGGCCAAAGTGAAAAGAAAAATGATAAAATAACAACAACAACAACAACAACAACAAAAACCCTGTTGTGGTTATATGTACCACATTGAAAACAGAACTCGGAAGCCTTCCATAGATAAACATTTTCCAAACTGGTTATCAGTAACAAAATAGAACATTTTAAAGTAACACTGGGCTGCTATTTTCACTTTCTAATGGCAGCTAATTTATAAAGACAAAATTCTGGCAGTCAGCTCTTTACTAGTTGAAGGACCATCTAATAGAAAAGTTAAATTGGATCAGACCAACATAATTCCCTGGTTTCCATTAAAATACATGAATTAAGTGACAAGACAGAAAAATTTAAGTCGTATCTGGCTTTTACCCGTCCTCTAAAAAGTATGCTCCCCCCCAGCCCCCGCAAATACAATAGCTTGATCAAAAGGACTATTAAACTGGCTCCTCTAAGCCCCCACCTCCCTTTCACTGACTGAACTTCTGGTCTCCAGCTGCAGCTCCGTCCTCATGGCCTCGTCCCACGCAAGGTACTCATAGCCACACAACCTCTTCCCACGCGCTCCTGCATCCTGCCCATCCAGGAGCCCGGTGTTTATTTATCTCTGCAGCTGCCACCGGCTGCCAAGCCCTACCCACCTCAGCTTTATGGGGAGGGAGTGGGGGGGGGCACAGCCCTCATTGCCTTATTTGAAACCCCTTCAACAATCGAGAAACGTTTACATGGGAATTTGCAAAAAACAACGTTCTAGGGCATATGTCAAGAGAGGGACAGGAAGGAGGCGTTATAGTTTAACCCTTCTCAACAGCATCTGCGTTAGAAGCTACTGCTCATCTCCAAAGAAAAGTTCTTCTTTCTGCCATTTGGGGGACTTAAGTTGAAGCATCTAAACTCAGTCTTTACTGACCTTTACAGATCACAGTGTGTGTACATTAGCCTGGACATTACTTACATGTGGGATTATCTGAAAGTCGTCAATTCCCATTTACCGGGGCTTCGGCGAACAGCGTGGTCTTCAAAAGCACGAAGGGTATTTCTGCCTAGCCTGTCAGACACGGCAAAATTCCTCCCACATCTCCTTCCCAAAATAGTTGCTTTTGCTGCCAGTGCTATTGCTTAATTCCACGGGGAATAAATGATCCCAGCCTTAAGATGAATGCTATTTCAGACAGTGAAATGCAGTATTCAAAGGCTTGTGCACAGGAAGTGTGGTCTACTGGTATGCGCTTCTCTCTATTCTTATCACCCCGTTCACAGCCAATCTGTCCAGGCTTGAGTCACACACACATGCGGTCCTGCTGCCCATGAGTCTAAAAGAAATCCAGGCTGTGTTGAGACACACTGGCCCCATGAAAGCTGCACCGAAGAAAAATAAACTGATGTCGAGAAGTGCGTCAGAAGAGAGTCTGCGAGGCATTTCGGAAAGCACTATATGAAGCCTTTTAAGGAAAACCCTGTACAGAATGTACGCTCATAAAATAATTCTCCCCTGAGCCCTCTTCACTCTGGAGTCTTGCTGCTTCCCACCCATCACTCCAATATTCTCCATTCTGGGGGACCTAAAACCAGGGTGCCGATTCCAGACCAGGACACTTTTGAGACCCAAACAGGGTACTGTTAAGAATTATGCTGGAACGTCAAGTACCACCAGGGACTGGCATTGAGATGAGTGGCCCCCTACCTAAACTCCATTTCATCTGGCGCTTCACCTGGCCACCTGCCAAGTTGGGAGGGCCACCCTCTTGAAGATGTCCAGTTCCTGCCCACGTCTCCCAATCAGCATTCTGCTGTGTATTCTTCTGAGAAGCCGTTTGTGCACGGCCTATGCATCTGATTGGCACAAAACATTGGTGTTATGGGCTTGGAAAGTAGGTCACTTGAATCAAATTATTTTAAATACATTTTTTTTGATCTCCCTCACTATTTTCCTTTCCTCCTCTCCACATACTGCATATATTACAGAACGCTTGGAATGGGGGCACAGGATCTTAAAATATATACCTGAAGAACACGGTATGCAATTCTTTCCCTCGGCAATTAGAAAAAAAAAAAAAGTGGCAGACTGAATGTGTTTTGACCTCAGAGCTTTCTTTCTTTGTCAGAGGAACGTGTCTGGCAATGCCTCACTGCAGTTCACAGCCCTCCATCAGGGACCTCGTCCATCTGCCAACCCCATCCATCTCCTGGTAACCAACAGCAGCCAGTCTAGGCCACAGGACTGTAAGTGTAATGCACAAACAAACTGTGCAAAAAACCAGTTGCTGATACCCAAGCACAGCTGAAATCTTTACTAAACTCCTTCCGTTATAGGTAACTATGTCGGGTCACTTGTTATATAAAAGAAAGGGTCAACTTTTAGTGGTTAGAAATAATTTAATTGAAAGAAGGTATTTTTTTCTTAAGAGGACCTACTATAACTGCTCTGTATGGGCCATACTTCTCTCTCTTATTAGCTCTAGAGATTCAATAAAGACCTATGAAGTTACTCTCTGGCCATTAATGTGGATACACACATGGAAAGAGACAGCATGTCTACCTTTACATCCTTAGCAAAAGGCACAAATCGTCATTTAAAGAAAAGGGTGGTAAAGGAGCTTTACAGAAAACCAATAGATTCACATATAAGGAAGTAGTAGACAAAAATTCCAGGAAGACAAATTTGAGTTGAGTCCTTGGGATAAATATGAGTCTGTGTGAGGTGTTGGACAGTGGCATGGGCCGGGCATTTCTTTCTTTCTTTTTTTAATGTTTATTTATTTATTTTGAGAGAAAGAGAGAGCACACACACAAGTAGGGGAGGGACAGGCAGAGAGGAAGAGAGAGAATCCCAAGCAGGCTCCATGCTGTCAGCACAGAGCCCAATGAGGAGCTTAATCCCACGAACCGTGAGATCATGACCTGAGCCGAAACCAAGAGTCGGATGCTCAACCGACTGAGCCACCCAGGTACCTTGGGATGGGCATTTCTATAAAGGAACCATATGCACAAAGGCATAGAGCATGGAATAACACAGTATGCTCAGGGATTAGCAACTATTCTGTGGCTAGAGAGACGGGATTCTTTGGAGGAAGAAGGACGAGGTACACGCAGGGAACTGGGTCAACTTTCTCTTTGTATCAGGACTTAGCAAATACCAAAAACCCTAAATGAAACACCAGCAAGAGTCAGTGGCCCTGGCCTAAAAGTGGATGGCAGAATGAGATGGAGCTGACCACAAGGACGCAGAATTTCCAGGATTCCATGAACACATTCTGATGTCTCACTTAGGCGGGACAATCAGGAGGTAAAAAACAGAAGCAATGGTTAAAAGTCTTTTATGTGAGTCTATTGGTTTTTAGAGATAAATCCCTTGGGGTAGTAACTGGGGCAATTATGATCAATTCTCATCTTTTTGGACACAGGGTAAAATGGCTTTTCAATTCCCCACCCTTACACCACATATGATCACCAAACTTGCATTGGCCAACGAAGTGTGAGAAGCAACGTGTGTCGCTTCTGCCTGGACAGCCAGTGCATGATTCATTACATGTCTTGCTATGCCATGGCAGAGTGGCACTCCAGATGGTGCTGGCTCCATGAACTTGGACCCTGAGCAAGGAAATGTGGAGCAGAGATCTCATTCAACCCATGCTGGCCATGGAGAGTGAAGGAGAAACAGATCCATGTTGTTTTAAGCCTGAGAGAGAGATTTTTTTCTTTCGTTTTCTCCACAGAAGCCCATTATGACTGATAAGCCTTGCTTAATTTCAAGCAGGTAATGGGCCCAAAAGTTAGAGATGAGAGCCTCAGGGATCCTACTAAAGGCAGCTCCTTTATTTTCTGTGTCATTAAGAATGGGCCTGGCCCAGAGAGGGGTCAGGCCTTTGCTGTTGGCTTCTGGAAGGTACTCTATGTCATACCTGAAAGGATTATCTTTGTTTAGCATCAGGTTGGACACTCCTGATAATCGCTCTCAGGGTGAGGGCTGGCCACTCCAGAAAGACAACCATGTGATTTTTTTTTTTGGGGGGGGGGGGCCTGGGAGGCATGTGATATCAGTCAACCTGGATAAGATTAACCAAGTGGACAACCCATCAATCGGTCATGCCTACATGATGAAGTCCTAATAAAAATCCTGGGCACTGAAGCTCAGGAAGGTTTCCCTGGCTGCCAATTCTCCATGCGTACTGTCACGCACCAATGCAGGTAGACTAATACTCCCAGTTCCACAGGGAGAGGGCAGTAGAAGTTTCGCATTTGGAACCTCCTGACTCTGCATCTCTTCCCTGGCTGATCCTTTATCGTAGATAAAGATAATAAATAAATGATAATCCTGTAATAAGTGATAATCCTGACTTTAATAGCTTTCAGTGGGTTCTGTGAGACCTTCTAATGAGTTAATGAACCCGTCGGTGGTTTCTGGGAGTCTCTCAGTTTGTGCTTGGTGTCAGAAGAGAGGGCAGTCTTATGCGGAGACAGCATCCTTTGACCTCGTAACTGGCCTTCACATTTCCAGAACATTGCCTTGGTATTATTATTATTAAAAAAACAATTTTTTTTTGTTAGAGAGAGAGAATGCACGAGTGCGGGAGAGGGGCAGAGGGGGAGAGAGAGAGAGAGAGAGAGAGAGAGAGAGAGAGAAAGAGAATCTTAAGTAGTCTCCATGCTCGGCATGGAGCCCAACACTGGGTTTGATTCCATGACCTTGGAATCATGACTGGAGCTGAAATCAAGAGTCGGACGCTCAACTGACTGAGCCCCCTGGAAGCCCTTCCTTAGTAGTATTTTTATCAGTTTAGGACAACTGATCTGATAAAGAAATTGTATATATAAGTGAGGAGTTTTCATTTTTTTGGTTTTACAAATTATAAAAGTCAGTTTAATGTCTAGCTAAGAACATTTTATTTTACGGTCTACCTGGGAAGTCTACCTTCAGGCTTGTGGTCAGGGAAGCGCTTTATTCTGCCATCCATCATTTAAAAAGCATGTATGTGTGCCCCATCGGAGAACTGCACTGGAGAGAGGCCCATCTGACAAATGAAAGAGCAATGGCTTTGTATGACTGTATCTGTTCTGGAGGCAACTGCAAGTTATCTGAAGAATTACTGAATAATGTGACGGCTGCTACTTGAACATCAAGCATTTGTTATGTGCAGGCTACTATCAGGATTTTGTATCATGTATTCCTATTCTGCCTCCATAATAATGGATAACCAGATACTGAGGGAGGGTAAGGCATCTGCAGATAATCAGGGCACTCGGTGATTTTTCAGTACCCTTTTCTCAAATACAGTCAATACACTCAAATACACAAACACACTGTCTAAGGAGAGCAAGGTCATCCTGCTCAATGCCCTAAACTTTCCTCCTCTACCTCTTTCTATATATCGGGTCCACCTTTCTTCAATGTACCGCGGTGGCTAACAGCATGAACTCTGGAGTCAGACCGCTTCAGTTTGAATGCTGGTTCCGTAGCTACTTGCGTGGCCCTGGGAAAGTCATGTAGCTTCTGTGAGTCTTAGTTCTTTGTGTATGAAGCGTGGAATTGCTAGAATATCTTCCTTGTATGGTTGTCATGAGGATTTTAAAAATAGCATATATAATAGTTTCTGAAACACACTACATATAATTTAAGTGTTAGCACAGGTGTCTAAGGAGAGTCCCTCAGTCTCTCCAAGGTGAAGTCCTCTGCCTGAATCACTGCATCCACATTCCCTCCTCCCATCTTTATGGTTTTGTTCTACCAATTATCCGTCTCCTACATTCTTATTTCTTCTTTGTTGAATCCTTCGCCTCTGTCCGCAAATGTACTCAAATCCCCTCCTTCCCCCCGCCCCAAGAAATAATAAATTATCATCACTGGAGCACCCCATAGATTTACTATCCTACTTCCCTACCTCCCTTCAAACCCAAATGCACTCTCAGTCTCAAATAAGTTACCAAAGCTCAACACTTCACTTCCCATCCTTCCCAGCCCTTGGGAATCTAGGATAGTGTGCCCTGCCTTCATGCAGAATAGATACTCTGTAAGAGAAGGGGTACGTCCCACTTCTCCAGGAAAATTAGGAGTAAAGTGAGCAGAAAGACGAAAAGCTTTGAAATAAAGATATCAGGACTCCATGAAGAAAGCTCAGTGCTTCTCTCTGTAACCATATATCGTAAGGATATGTGGGGAAATTGAATTCTCTCTCCCACAGAACCACTGGATCTTCAGAGCAGAACCTGTGTCTAAGTCTGATTTAATGGGAAGAACAAAGATTTGGATTTGAAGTTCTGGCACTTACCAGACTTAAAACACAGAAGCACTGAACGAGTTCAACCTTCTGAATTTCTATAATCTGGTCTGCAAAACACAGATGATAAGATCGGCACCTATGTTAGAGTTCTTGTGAGAAATCAGTAAATGAGTGTGTGCGGGATAAAGTTTTATTCTAAAGAATAAATTAGTGTCTGTCACAAGGCAAGTGCTCAGTGCTTGTTATCAATGATTAAAGAGGATTTCCATAAAAAAATGGAAGTGAAATAGATAATTGTCTTGTGGCTCCCAGGCAACATCATAAATACAGGAGTCCTCCCTTAGGTGAGGGGGATATGTTCCAAGACCCGCGGGATGTACCTGAGACCACCGATGGTACTGAGCCCTATATACACTATGGTTTTTTCTATACATACTCATCTGTGGCAAAGTTTAATGTATAAATTAGGCACAGTAAGAGATGAACAATAAGAAGTAATAATAAAATACAACAATATAACAATACACTGCAATAGAAGTAGGGATATGGTCTTTCTCAAAATATCTTGTACCGTACGCACCCTTCTTATGGTGATGTGAGATGATAATGTGCCTACGTGATGAGATGAAGTGAGGTGAGTGATGTAGGTCTTGTGACATAGCGTTAGGCTGCTACTGACCTTCCGATGGTAGGTCAGAAGGAGGATCAGCTGCGTCTAGACCGAGGTTGACAGAGGGTAACTGAAACCAGGGAAAGTAAAGCTGCAGATAAGGAGGGATTACTGTACTGTATAAACAAGCAAGTACTGTATACTGTACTGTATAAACAAGCAAGTCTAAAAGCCAAATCCAATTGTTCTCAGTGAAAGGCAACACAGGAAAAATACGTCATGCGGCCAAATGTCTCCCTGAAAAATTCACAGATCTATGGGGTTCTTCTGCCAGTCTGGAAGGAGGGAAAAATTCCTCCACTGCTCAAAACTCCCTCCCCGTGTGGTGCATCACATGCCTGAGCTTTGGGCAACAGAGGGCTGCCCAGTTGCCATAGTAACCCAGGGAGGAAGGAATCTATTCAGTCACTCACTGCCATTTGGTCCCTGTATCCCAATCAATACAGGGCAACATAGATTTCCCATAGGAAGTCCAGGGGAGTAACTTCTAGAAAGAACTGCCCTCCAAAAAATCCATGTTCCTCTCCAATGCACACACTTCATGCTTGACATAAAACGCAGATTTATATTTCACACTGCCTGTGGCTACACCTCATACTCGAGAGATCATTAGTGTTCCTGCCCTATGAGTACGTGCATCATTCAAATACCTGAGGACCTTATCATATCCTGTCTTTGCTCAGACTCAGACAAAGAAACTCAGTTGTTTTCTCATTTCATAAGTCAATCTCTTACACTGCAGATTATTTTTTTTTAATTATGATTACTCACTGGTGTGTCAGCCCTTAAACCTACTTGCCCCTCCTATTTCTTTTTCTTTTTTTTTTTTTTTTGCCCCTACTATTTCTATCTATGTCCCTATTTTAGGAGCTTGTAATTAAGATATATATATATATAGATACGTATTTGTATATATAATTAGCATATAGCATTTAAAATCATTAATACAGGGGCGCCTGGGTGGCGCAGTCGGTTAAGCGTCTGACTTCAGCCAGGTCACGATCTCGCGGTCCGTGAGTTCGAGCCCCGCGTCAGGCTCTGGGCTGATGGCTCAGAGGAGCCTGGAGCCTGTTTCCGATTCTGTGTCTCCCTCTCTCTCTGCCCCTCCCCCGTTCATGCTCTGTCTCTCTCTGTCCCAAAAAAAATAAATAAAAACGTTGAAAAAAAAAAATTAAAAAAAAAAATAAAATCATTAATACATTTGCCAGATATATTTAATTATTAATATACCTAATAATTCAGTAATGTGAAATATGCTATGTAATTATATAAATTATATATAATACATATGTATGCTGAAGTAATGTTTATTTTTGATTTTCATTTACCAAAAATGCCCTAAAATACTATCACTTAATTTAATGAATCCTGTTGATTTTAGACCAAGAATGCTTTCTGCCACTTGCATTTTCCACCTCCAGTTATTTCTTGAATTTGTTCAGCAGACTCAAGTTAATCTGTCACCACAAGAAGCATCTAACTCAGATCTTCTGTATTTTAGTCCTTTTCCTGATGCCTTTTGCCATCATTTTGCCATTTCCACTCAACTGGCAGACATGCAAATGATGAAGTTTTGCTTTTATAAGAATTGAGGTGAATAATATAAGGGTTGAGGTGAACTATTCTTAAAATATTAATAGATATCACTTCAAGGAAAGTGCCAATTATGAGTGACTCTGTAACATTATTGCCTCAATTCAGATCACTGAAGGAAGAAAATGCACTTCTTCCTACAGACTGAAAAACACTGGCCATAAAGAAAGGAAATTCATGTGATCAATGTAATCCATAATTTCCACATAGTATCTAAAAAGTATGCCGATTATTTTTGGAAGTAACACTCTTCCGTGGACAGTGTTCCAGAAGAAAATCTATAAAGTGCCTAAACCCCTTCTGTTAACAAATGTGTGCTATTACTCCACATCATTAAAGGAAACGCAACAAAAGTCTAATATACTGTCATTTGTTGACATTTTCGCCTTGGCTTAACCAAGTTCCAGAGGATATTTTTGTTTGTTTGTTTCCCCTGAAGGATCATAACTTATAAAATGCCATCTGCTGCCGTACTCTTAGAATGTAGGTAATATTTTCTTTTGTTCAATCAAAATCAGTGCATGACAGGTACCACAACTGAATCTTCGTAACAGAAAATCTATCCTGAAACAAAGTAAGGGACTCCTTTTATGCATCAAGAAGTTGGTAGAGTAAAAAAGTGGGAGGGGCTAACATGTAAAAAAAAGAAAGGGTGGACTATCATACATCAACTGAAAGTTCTGTAATGCAACTACTTATGAGAGATAAAGCCAATGGCAAATACTATGTGCTAAAGTTCAAAAAAGCATGCGACAGTTTTATATATAGAAATGCCAAATAAACAGTGACAAGTCTTCTTTCCCTATTGGAGATGTTAAGAAAGTAACTCCATTTTCCTTTTTCCCGGAACAACTTTTAAAATTGCAATCTCTGCGTGACATGATTTAGGCCTTGGTTTTCAGGATCTAAGGAGAAAGATGGACTTTCAGAATCCTGCTTCTCTTATTCTGTAATCAAAATGAAAGCAGAATCCATGTCTGAGAAACTTGTTCCTTTTCATTCGACTCCGTATTTTATTAAAACTGTCTTCTCTCGAAATCCAAATTAAATTCCCAGAGCTGGGATATGGTCTTAGGAATTTCGAATGAGAAACATCAGTTTTTCCAAACCCAAATTCTTCAACAGAACATGCTCCCAACATAAAGATTTCCCCCTTGAGGTCAATTAGACTTCACCAGAGCAAAGTTCTTGGCTGTTCTGAAACTTAAAACATGAACCTCCCTGACTTCTGCCTCTGGGAAGATGGAGAGGAGGTACTTTTCCCTATTCCTCCCACCAAGTACATGTAAGAACCCTGGCCATGTTCTAAATAGGACAAATGTAAGAAGACTGAAAGATGGGGAAAAGGCAGCTGATCAGCTAGGCACCTAGGGACCCAGAGATGAATTCCCAGTGATTTCCTTTACATCCCAGACTTGGAACTGAAGAAAAGCGAATGTCATGCAACAACCTGGCCCGATCTCCAAAGAATTATGCAGAGAGGAAGAAGCTAAACTCAAAGCATATGATTGCATGCATGTAATTGTCCTATAATGATAAAATTATAGCTATGGAGAACAGATGAACAGATGTCAGGGGTTAAAGAGGAGCTGAGAGTAGGAGGAAAGTGGAGAGGCTGTAGGAGGCCTGCAGGAGAGACTGGGGTGATAGATCTGTTCTGTATCAATGTCCATATACTGGCTGTGATATTGCAACTATAGTTTCTCAAGATGTTAGCACTAGAGGAAACTGGGTAAAGGGTGCACAGGGTCTCTCTGAATTCTCAGAATTGCACGTAAATCTACAATTACTTCAAAGAAAGAGATTCACTTTTTTCAAGTGCCTGTTAGATTTTAATCTGCACATTGAAATGGTTGATAAAATCCTTCCAATGAAAAAGTGATGTATGTGTTTCTATTGTAATACTTGTTTTATAATTTTTGTGGAAAAACTAATCACAAACTTTAAAAGCACTCTTCATAGCAAATATTCCCATAAACTTTTCTAGAATTGGGGAAGAAAAATTCACATTCCAATTAGCCAGCATGGTCACTAAACCCATGGATGAGAAATTTTTAAAAAGGTAGATCCATAAGTGGCTTTTAATTTCGATAATTTAACAACCAATACAGGGATCATTTTTCTGTGAAGAATCACTGGTAGTCCCACATTACCCTGTTGGTATTGATATGCTTTTTTTTCAATTTTCATCATTTGTACATTTTTCTGTGAATTTTATTTATGAGCTTTACTTCTTATTTAGTTAGCAAGCCTTCCTATATGGGTTGATCACCTAAAAAAGGATGAGACTCGTTCCTTAGCAGACATGGCATCTGGTTCTTAGTCCAAGGTGCCTGGTCTATTTTTGCGTTTAGCCCAGAATGCTAACCCATGTGAAGATTCACAGCACACATCCCTCAAGTCTGAGCAGGAATCTTTAAATGTGTGGCACCATCAAGAGGCAATAGCTTGTAGTGCTGGTGTAACAAGAACCCAGAGTTTGCTCTCAAGTACAGAGAACCCTGCTTTTAATAGCAACAGTCACAGACTATCGTTAACAAAGAAATATACCTAGACCTTGGCTCTGTGTTTCCCCAATGTGGAGTCACTAGACTATTGCTAAATGCTATTTCTTTCTTTCCAATTCCTCTTCTACCCACCTAGTGATCCAATTGAAGAAGAACAAAAAGATGTAGTAACTGTTTTTACTCTCAGTTAACCAAGGACAGCTGGCACTCATAATTTGTGAATGATTATACACACACACACACACACACACACACACACACACACACACACGTGTGTGTGTGTGTGTATGTATATTAGAGGGTGGGAGAGAGAGAGAGCACGCACGTGCATGTGCACACATGAGCAGGGGAGGGGCAGAGGGAGAGAGAGAGAATCTCAAGCAGGCTCCACAGTCAGCACAGAGCCCGACATGGGGCTCTGTCCCGTGAACCTGGGATCATGACCTGAGCCAAAATCAAGAGTCGGATGCTTAACTGACTGAACAACCCAGGCACCTCTAATTCCTTCAATATTTACTGAACATCTACATATATACCAACAATTTGCTACTTAAAAATACAGAAAGTCTTTAGTTTAGTTTAGATCAAAGTGATCTAACCATAGACAGTAGTCTTCATATTACTCACTACTTACAGAATTTTACTCTTATTTTATTAGAAATGAAAAAAGTCTGCTTAGAGAAGGGACAGCTTATTTAAGTTTGTTTTGTTTTTTGAGAGAGAGAGAACAAGCAGGAGAGGGGCAGAGATAGAGGGAGACAGAGGATCCCAAGCAGGCTCTGCACAATCAGCACAGAGCTGAATGTGGGGCTCAAACTCACAAACCGTGAGATCATGACCCAAGCCAAAATCAAAAGTCAGGTGCTTAACTGACTGAACCACCCAGGAGCCCCTGGACAGCTTACTTAAGCAGTAGATAATAACATCACCATTCTAATCCTGTGCTGTCCCATATATTATAATTAATTTCCTCTTTTCAAAAAGTTTTCTCAGCGTAAGAAAATTTAAAGTTGCATATACGGCTCACATTTACGGTTTCCGTTATATCTCTGAGCTCTCCGACAGACCATCCAGGTAAGGCATCAAAGTGAAAGAGGGGCGCCTGGTTGGCGCAGTCGGTTAAGCGTCCGACTTCAGCCAGGTCACGATCTCGCGGTTCATGAGTTCGAGCCCCGCGTCAGGCTCTGGGCTGATGGCTCAGAGCCTGGAGCCTGTTTCCGATTCTGTGTCTCCCTCTCTCTCTGCCCCTCCCCCGTTCATGCTCTGTCTCTCTCTGTCCCCCCCCCAAAAAAAAAAAGTGAAAGAAGGCACAGAATGGCAGAGAACTGACAGACCATTTCAAGCATTAGAGCTAAGAAAAGCAAGGCTTCATAGAAATAAGTCAATTTAAGGCTTATGCTACATCCAAAGGTTAAACTAATGATTAATGTAACGAGAGACAATCCGATGCAGAATATAGAAAGTGAGTCATGATTTCTAAATATCTCTTTACAAAGTCTGAGCCACCAACTCTATTTGGTCAGTAAACCAACCTCTCACCCATCTGCAGTTTAACTGGCTCACTTCCCACTAGTGCAACCATTTTTGTAAAATTAAGACTATAGCCAGGTTGTAGCAAGAGGAAGGGCCACACCAGGAGGAGATGCCTTCCAAGTCCATGAGACTGGATGAAAAAATAGTTCTCAATACTTAAGCTGGCCTTCACATTTCAAACACATTCGTCTTAGGGGGGAAAAAAATAATACGATGGCTAGGTTGCATTAGGCATGCTCTTAACATTGTCCATTCTGCTTCCACCCAAGAAATGCTATCAAAGTCTTAATGCCCAAATTGCCTTCTGGAGTCAGGAATCGCAAGAAAGAGGGAGCAATGCACGTCTACAGGTGGAGGGACTTTCACCCGACGAGGCTCACACTTCTTGGGTCCCCACACAATTTTTCCTAATTATAAAAGTGAATAGTACCAACCTGTACTGTCTCATTTCTAAAATGGTATCTGCACCTTACCATCTTAAGATTAGTGAACATATACATTTATTTTATAAAATGCTATAATTCCTTAAATATACTCCAGTAAGATTATATTTAATCTTAAAAACATTAGGTATCTGGTCTGCTCAAGAGTACACAAGCGAGGCTATGGGGCCTGCAGCCTTGGCTTTTATATGACCCTGGAGAGCCCCAGTTCTTACCAAGAATGTTGTGAAATTTTCAAAATAGGGAAAAGCAACTCATTTTCATCTTTTCATTTTTGATGGCATACTGGAAGAGAATCACCCCGCTTCTGGAAGCACAAAGAATACATTTATGCTGAGGGTATTTTCGTCCTTTTGCACAGAGCTTCAGAGTTACCTGGAACTAAGTACATAAACTTAACTTTGATATGTCTGAGAACTAGGGGCAAAACTTTCAGCCACAAAATAAGGAAATCCAGAATGAATGTTGTGAATGGGTATCAAAAACATTCATTTACTCTTTTCAAAAACACGTATACAGGGGCGCCTGAGTGGCTCTGTCGGTTAAGCATCCGACTTCGGCTCAGGTCATGATCTGGCAGTTCATGAGTTCAAGCCCCACATCAGGCTCTGTGCTGACAGTGCAGAGCCCGCTTGGGATCTTCTGTCTCCCTCCCTCTCTGCCCGTCCCCCACTTGCACTCTCTCTCCCTCCCTTTCAAAAGTAAATAAACATTAAAAAAAAAACCCACATACACAATGCTTCCCATATTCTAGTCATCTTGCTAGGAAGTGGATATATAGCAGAGAGTAAGATTGATGTGGTCTCAGCCTTGTACAACCCACAATTCTTCAGTTGTAAAGTGTTTTCAGAGAACCTATTAGAACTAAATATCTTCCAAACAGTACAGAATTGCTGTCCCAGACATTTCACCTATTCAGATAATAATACCACGGGAATATTAGTATCTTCCTTGAAAGAAAGCCACCCTTGTCTTCAGGAAGCGAGAGCATGTAGAAACTCAGAAACCTTATTCTGTGGTGCATCAGAGACCTGCATCACATTACAATGTGTCTGAGAAATGAAGACCAAGCGTGGCCCTACTGAGTTCTATACGGCGACAATGCTATTTATCAAGGCACCCCAGATGACTGCCATCAGCCAGAAAGAAAATGTTGGATTGCTACAATGCAGTGCGAGGGAATCCATTGGTTCTCCATGATATCGCACAGATGCTTTTGGCCATGTAACCAAAGGAAAACTCTTAACAGCAGCAGGGTTTACTACAGAGTTTTTTATTTTCCCCCTTTTCTTTTTAAAATGTCTTTTCCCTGGACTGTAAGATGCACTAGATGCCATCACTACCGCCACATTACTGGGAGGGAGGCAGGTAGCAAACGAGATGAGTAAAAGAATATCCTGTCAGGGCGCCTGGGTGGCTCAGTTGGTTAAGCATCTGACTTCGGTTCAGGTCATGATCTCATGGTTCGTGAGTTCAAGCCTCACGTTGGGCTCTGTGCTGACAGCTCAGAGCCTGGAACCTGCTTAAGATTCTGTCTCTCCCTCTCTCTCTGCTCTCCTCCACTTGCTCTCTCTCAAAAATAAACATTAAAAAAATTTAAGAATATCCTGTCTACTGTACAATTATTTCTCTAGCCTCTAGAATATCCAGTTTGTCAAAGAATCAGCATCCTAGCCCTCTAGAGGTATCTTATCCATTAATGTCCTCTACATGGAAAACAGCTCAGAACTGAGGAGTTTAAACAACCAGAGATCAGCCCAAAAGGATGTCACAAGATTGGCAAACTGAAAAACACTCACTTCATGCACACAGAGCCCTCTCAAGACCTCACTTGCACCTAGTAACTCATAGTTTGGAATATTTTTAAACAAGCCTTGATATCTGGTTTCTAAAATCATTAAAAAAAAAGAAAGAAAAGGTTGGCATAATGACAAAGGCAAGAATTGGCAGTTGAGAGCAAGAAAGAAGGAATAAAAATTATAAAAAAAACTAAGCATCTCAAATAGCACAGCAGTTGAAGGCCATTTAATATAGACTCAAAGTGGATTATTATACTTCATAATAGGCCCTTGGAGGTTCATAATTAGGGTTCAATCTTTAATACTCAATACAATTACCTTGAGCTTTCACATAAAGATTGAGCAAGTAAAAAAAAAAAAAATCCAGATGAAACACTGGTATAATCACAATTTAGCTAAAAAGTACTACAGATATTATGCTCAGTGAACCAGCCTTACTCTGCTTGGTTTCCTCACTGATGAGTTAACTCAATCTTTGGCATCTATTCATTTTACATTTGTGTGAGAGTTCTGTTTCTTTTTTGAAAATTATGCTTTGTCATCTTGGAGGTGCCTGTGAAATGCTCAAGTACACTCATCCTGCGGAGTCCATTAAATTACATTGCTTACAACATAAATCTGACGGGCTGGAAGCCCAGACGGAGCTTCTCTGGGCTCCTGGGGTAAATCCCAAATGGCAGGAGAACTTTACCTTCACCGACTTGCTATTTTCCTGCAGTTTTTGCTTTTCTGGCTGTGCTTTGTTTTTGTTTCTGATTCTTGGCCAAGTTTGACCGGGGTTTTGGTTTGCACACAACCAGTAGCTAT
The DNA here is from genome assembly GCF_028749965.1 of Puma concolor. Lineage (NCBI taxonomy): Eukaryota > Metazoa > Chordata > Mammalia > Carnivora > Felidae > Puma > Puma concolor. The sequence goes on from NC_141675.1 coordinate 101,498,420, forward strand.
CTCCACTGGTGGCAGCAAGGCCTGGGGATCTGGTTTTCAGTTTGGCCACTTGGGATGCTCAGGTAGAACTGAAATCTAGCCTTGCTCAGTGACAGATGACTGAGCATTTGTGTTTGTTGTTGTTTTAATTTGTTGGTTGTTTCTCTATCTGTGAGTTCACATCAGGACAATACTTTGTGCCCAGTGGAAAAGCAAGCAGTCTCTTGAGATCTGGAACAGTGAAATTTTATGTTCCAGTGTTTACTTCTGACCTGTAGCCAAAGCTATGGAACTAAACTTTAAGTTCTTTCTCTGTATCTCTGTACCTGGGGGGGGGGGGAAGAAAAATCACTGGGTACATGTGAATCATCTTCTGACCTTCTGAGAGTAATAATAAATTAAAATGAAGGACCTCTGTCCTGATTGGTTTACAGGGACTAATTAGCATTTAGATAAAACTAACATTTTCAAAATTCAAAGAAAATAAAATGAAATTCTAAAAATTTAAACATGTTTATGGTTAAGAGGAAGAACTTTCGCATCAAAAAATGCTGATTTCAGAAGCAAGAAAACAGGTTTACATGATCAAAACAAATTCTCACACAAGTCAAAGTGATTTGACAATCTGGTTTAAAAAACAGCTATATGTCTTTTCCTTGTTTTATCAGTGTATAATATAACACACACATAATTTCATATTTAAAATAAGTTTGGATTTGTTTTATCCTAGAGATTAGCTAAAAATTTTTTTTAAATTTTATTTTAATGTTTATTTACTTTTGAGAGAGAGAAAGACAGAGTGAGCAAGGGAAGGGCAGAGAGAGAGGGAGACACAGAATCCCAAGCATGTTCCAGGCTCTGAGGTGTCAACACAGAGCTTGATGTGAGGCTCGAACTCACGGAGTGTGAGATCATGAACTGAGCCGAAGCTGGACGCTTAACTGACTGAGTCACTCAGGTGCCCCTAGTTTAGCTGAAATTTTTAAAATGTCTTATAGTATTAGTTTACTGAAAAGATAAACTAAAGTTATGTTTAAGATTAAGAAAAATATAGAAGTTGTATTCAACTAAACTGAATGATCATTGTGGCACACCTTTTTATGTCAATAGTAATTATGTTCTGTGATGTGTCAGCTTAAACATAATTTCCAATATCTGTAAGTTATGTACTATGGTCTTAAAGTATCTGGTTGTTCCAGAATTGAAAGAAGACCATGGAGAACAAAAGTTGCTAAAAATTTTTTAAATTGTAGGTTTGCACGAAGGGAGCTTTATTTGACTTGGTTGATAATACTTGCAAATAGTAAGTCTATAAAAATGTAATTAAAATGGTCAAATTTTGGCAAAGCTTGCACAACTGTGATGGGTTTACTCATAAAGTAATTGTTTAAAAAATGTATTGCATGACAAATGCCCTATTAACATAAAACTAAAACGCAGTTATCTATATTGGAATGATAGACTGATCTTGGAGAAATCAGCCCATGCTTATGAAAGGTAACAGAAGGTTATTTTTCTATATGATCTGCCCAGAGAACAGAGATGCAGTATCTCACAAGAGTAACTTTTTTGTGCTTTGTGCTGAGAGATATCCCTGAATATTTAAATGCCAAAAAATTCCTCATTTCCTAATTATTTAAGATTTACTCTTTATCACAGAGTAATCTATTGTTGCTTTATTAGGTAGGCAAATTGCAAATATTCATTGTTCTTAGGCATCCACAATCCTTTATTAGTCACGTAACGAAATTACCTCCGATTAATATTTAATTTTGTCTTCCCAAAATCAGACCCTAAATTCAGGAAAAAAAAAAACCAAACAAGTTTTTCAAGGTATCTTTTATATATGAACTAACCCTAAGTTTCCCAGAGGACCCGTGGCGAGCGCAAGATTTGTTCCTTGACCTATGAAAAGAAGAATGTTGGAAATAATTAGGTTTGCTATGCCCTTTATTGATGAATAGCTCAACACCATCAAAAATGGCATAGAAAGATTTGTCAAATCAAGTGAGGAGCTCATCCTTCCCTAGGCTAATGTTGTACAGGTGAAATATTATAATATATATTAAGTCCAGAGATGGTGCCCTTTACAGAAAGGTCTTGGATATATGCCAATGTCCTCATCCTCTATAATATGTTCTTACCCTCAGGGGAAATGCTGATTAAATAAGTCCAATGTCCTATGCCCCGATAGAGGATTTTAACTCTCCTTGCTTATACCACTCATTAACTTCACCACAGATTAACCATAGCTGCTTACTCTTACCCTTACCGAGTGGTCTCTACTTTCCTCTCATGTTTGCCTAGACACTTGGCTGTAAGTTATAGACTGCATCATGCCTTCAACAAAGAAAGAGTCTCAGAGCCTTGGGGATAGGACTTTACCAGATACTCTTTCTTCACTCTTGAGATTTCAGAGAACAGACTTGTGGGTAGAGGTTTCTGAGCGGACACTGCACAGACAAGCATGAGACGGCACTAGGCGGCTAACTCAGATTTTCAGGACTACTTTTAGTCCATAAATAGATGACTTTGTGAAATCAAACTAATGACTCAAGATGCAGAGGAGTAAGAATTAATTACATAGAACTCATCGAACGGATACTAGAAATCCAATTGCCATATGCATTGTGAAAAATCATTGGCATTACGTGTGATGTCCTATTGTCTGATGGGGAAAACCCTGTAGCATCCACCTTCATCTATCTCTAACCCTCAATTTAGTTGACTTTGATTTTGCAAACAAAACGGAACACTGTTTTCAATGGTAGTTTTTTCTCCTTGGTGCCTCAGAATTCCCGAAGAACTGTATTTTCTAAGTCACTTTATTTTTTAATTGCAATAACATTACTTGCAGAGGCTCAATGAGAATCTATCTCCCCTTTTACTGGGATGTAATCAAATAGAAAGCAGCAGAGGCCAAGCCCAGAGCGTCATAAAAATAAGCCTCATCTCATGGAGTATGACAAAGCCCATTATTGAGGCACTGGCTTTACAGGCAGTAAGGAAGGTTACTTCCTGGACTGCCAGGAACTTTAGCAGATTTGGGAACACTAGAGGAAACAGAAATTCACCAACACTTAAAAGTGCTAAAAATGAAACGTACTGGAGGTGATGTTTGTTTGTTTTTGAGAGAGAGAGCACGCAGAGAAAAGGTCCGAGGGAGAGGGCGAGAGAGTATCTTCAGCAGACTCCATGCCCAGCATGGAGCCCAATCTCACAACCGTGTAATCATGACCTAATCAAAATCAAGCATTGGATGCCTCACCAACAGAGCCACCCAGGCACCCCTGGAGGTGGTTTTTGAGGTTGGTTTCCTGCCCTTGGAACAGAAGAGTGACTAAGATCATCTCAGGAAGATCGCTGGGGTGAGGGAAGACACTGAAATGCTCTCCTAGATTCCTTAATAAGTCATCAGATAGAAGCTAATTTTCTGACTTCATTAATAATAGTTGTTCAGGGATGAAAGGTAAAGCATAGGGAATATAGTCAATGGTATTAAAAAGTTGTATGGTGACAGATGGCAGCTACAGTTGTGGTGTCCATAGCGTAACGTATAGATTTGCAAAATCACTATGTTGTACCTCTGAAACTAGTGTAACATTATGTGTGAATTATACCACACTAAAAAAAGCAAGAGTTGTTCAGCACAACATTGAGCCAGGTTTGCTATCCATTACATAAGAAGGTCTCTTAGGTGCTAATTAAAACTTTTTCTGAATTTATGTCAAAGAATCAAGCCCAAATACAATGCCTTTTTGTGACCACGAAGAATCGCTGGAGATTATTTATGACCACAAAGGGAACCGTCGTATTGGAGTGCCATCTCACAGACCCACCCAAGGAACTTAGACTTCTGTAAAGGTACTCACATTTGTTTTCATTCCCAATTACTGATCAGGATATCTGTGAGGATAGATATTAACCTACCAAAACTACAAGTGATGCAAACGATTCTTTTTCTAAAATTCCAAATGAATCTTGTTCCGTATGGATGGAAATGGCTTCTGTCCACTACAATCCAAACGTTACAATTTTGTTGTCCTGTAGGACATTATTGAGTTTGGTCTGTGGTTCAGAAATCCTATTCCAGCATACTTTCTTTCAGCAACTAAAGCTTGATACTCTGACACTTTTGTAAACTCAGCTTTATCGTCCTGCTGCATCCCTCATTAAGGAACAACTCATCATTAATGAGTTAAAATAATCTCTGACCCTGTTCATCCTGAAAAACAAATAAACAAAAAGGTCTATGCTTAAAAGAAAAAAATAATAAGAATGCAGTTAGTTTGTCCTCATTCATTAACAGGACTCTCAAGGGATGTTTTCTCTTTTCTCTCTCTTTTCAGTATTTTCCACAATAAGCATAAATCCACTTTAAGTAGAAAAAGACAACTCAAAAAATGTTTCCGTGTGTGTAGTTGGGGGTCACTGTATGTACTAGGAGGCACTGCTGAAGGGAGGATGGGGGTGGTGTGTGTATGTGTCCAGGACAGAAAAAAGGTTGAGCAACACTTAGCCAACCTTTCGACCTTCCAGACAACATGCTATTCAGAAAAATGTATTGCCTAATTCCCAGTGAGTCATGATTTCACTGCTTACTTCTATCAGACCATGCACATGGGAATTTGATGACATCAAGGATAGAAGTCAGGGTTTACTCACAGTATTCATGTTTGTAAGACTTAGAAGAAATTCAGTAAAAGGCATAACTACCTTGTTACATTGATCAAGAATCTACGCTTGAGAGGACTCTGCCGAGCAACTTAATTCAACACTAGGGACAGGGAGGCCTTCAAATACCCACACGTGGCCACTAAGAGTGACTGAGAGAAGGAAGGACAGCAGAATTCTAGAAAGGCACAGCCACGGCTGCTGCACTTGGACATCCTCCAGGCCCACACATATCCTTGGAGCGTGTCTCCAAGAAGCCGCTCAAGGGAACAGTGAGGTCAAGCCAGATGAAGAAGATTACCAGTCGCTCCATTTCCTGCTCCCTGAGTCTCTCCTCCCTCTGCCGCCGGTGATAATCCATCAGGTCTTCGCGGCCTGAAATGGAGCTGATGCTGCTTTTCCTTTCCCGAAGGACAGGCTGGGGGGTTCCTGAGGCCTGTCTGAGGCTGTCCAGATCCGCATCATCGAACTCGACAGATCCACAAGAGAAGTTCCTCCTGGTGGCGAAGACTCTGTCCGGCTCTCCAGGAGAAAACAGATGACCAGGGCCGGGCCCCGGATAGGAAGCCCTGTCAAGGTCATCGGAGGTACAGGAGGAGGTGGAGGCCAGAAGCATCTTCCGAGCCACTCGAGGACTGGCAGGGACGCTGAGGGTGGAACTTACATAAGGGTTGCCCTCAGAAGCCGAGGGTTTATAGGGTAAAGCCCCTGAGCTCAAAGAAGAGAAATTCAGGTAATTGTCATTGTCTACGATGCTGTGAGGTAGATCCTTTTCCCCCAGTTTCGCTCGTTTGGAATTGCCCAGGGAGTTTCTGGGAGGCAAAGTGAGGGGTGTCAGCTGGTTGTCTGTGGCCCTGTGTAACCTGGGGAGAGAGCGGCTGTAGGCCCCCATGTGACTCAGGCTGCTGCCCGAATACTTCCTAGTTCTTAAACCCATGCTTTCAGATGCCGGCTCCTTGTGTCGGGTCAACTTGGGCTGAAGTGTCAGGTTGTCCTGGCTGCTCATTTTCCTGGCTTGCTTTGGGCTTGAAGGCATGCTTGCCGCCCCCGATCTGCTGATGGGAGAGAAGCCGGTGTCGCTCAGGGGACTTCCATTCCACATGGCCAGGAGTGAACCGGACGCCTTTCGGCCTTCTAGCCCCCCGAGAAAGTAGACATTGTCATGGGATTTATTCCTTGAGCTATATTTGGAATAGGGAGGCTTCTCTGCGAGCCTCAAGGACCTTTCACTGTCCCTGCCGGTATAATGATCAAAGTCCGCTCTCCCAAGTGGATACCCGCTCAGGGATGGGGAGGTGCTGAGTAGAGGGGTAGGTGGTTTCAGGGAAAGGCTTTTGTCAGTTGCATCACAGGAGAACTGCTTGCTTCCTTGGATTTTGGCCAGGGAGGGGCTACTCCTGACACTCGTTCCCAGAGGGGAAGGGCTTCTCTTAGTAGGCACAGGCTGTGAGAGGGTTAAATAAGAGCCAGAATAGTCTCCATTGGCTTTAAATCTCAGACTGGAAGAGTATTTCTTGGGGCTCAGGCTCTCCATCACGTTTTGGGAATCGTCTTCCAGGGAATTTGTCACAAAGCCTGCCTCTAAGCTACCGTTTTGTAAATCAAGCTGCTTTTGCACGTGGCTATGCTCTGCCATGATCTTGCTGGAATCTGTCAAGGAAAAAGAAAAAAAAGTTTTACTTAACAAAGAAGACTGAAAAAGACCAAGTATTTGTCAGCCTACATCTGAACAAAAACAGCCTTACAGTCTGGCCTGATGTAATTAACAAACACAAACTCTGGTTTAGTAATAAACCTAGGTTTATTACTAAAATGAAGAAGCATAATGAACATTGATCTGGGATGATTTTTGTGCAAAAGAAAAATAACTCAAGAGGCCATCAATGACATTCGAGAACAAATCTCTAACAAAGTACAGGTGCAGGATTAGGCTGATCCATAAAAAAGACAATTTCCCACTAGCGTTCCAGTCCTTGGTGGACCACCTGCTTCCTGAGTACCAGGCAAACACCCAAAGTGGTGATGCAATGGACCCTCCTTTGGATGTCTCTGCTAGAATCATTAACTGTTCAGAAGTCAAGTCCTGCAGGACAAAATTCACATTCTGGCACACAAAGAAAGTTTCATGCTAGACACTGATCAGTAATATGAGGGTCAAAAGATGACTCTTGGGCACCTAGGTGGCTCAGTGGGTTGAGCGTCCAACTGTTGATTTTGGCTCAGGTCATAATCCCAAGGTTGTGGGATTGAGCCCCACGTCGGGCTTCATGCCGGGCATGAGCCTGCTTAAGATTGATTCCCTCCCCACCCCCTCTCTCTCTTCCTCTGCCCCTCTCCCCTGCTTGTGCTCTCTCTCTAAAATAAATAAAATGATGGGGCGCCTGGGTGGCTCAGTCGGTTAAGTGTCCGACTTCGGCTCAGGTCATGATCTCGCAGTCTGTGGGTTCGAGCCCCGTGTCAGGCTCCGTGCTGACAGCTCAGAACCTGGAGCCTGTTTCAGATTCTGTGTCTCCCTCTTTCTCTGACTCTCCCCTGTTCATGCGCTCTCTCTCTCTCTGTCTCAAAAATAAATAAATGTTAAAAAAAATTTTTTTTTAAATAAAATAAATAAAATGAAAAAAAAAAATAAGACAGCAGATGACTCTTTAAAAGGGGCTATGAGAGTTACCTTCTGAAAAAAGATGTCATAATGCTCCTGTACCCATCAGAAAAAGGCAGGTAATTAAGGAAACAGAGGTAAGAGTGCTCCTGAAACTACTGCCATATTAGGGTAAGGAGGCAGTATTTAAAACGTGAAAATGGGAGTATTCTTTCAAGCTCTTGGTACCCTAATGAATCATGCTCATCCTTGATCTCACACTCTCTCCTCTTGTGGAAATGCTTTTCTCTGTCCTTTGCACTTATCTGAACACCCCATTCTTCAAGGCTCAGATTAGGATTCTATCTTCCATGCTTACCATTTTTTTAAAAACCTATGTACCCATAAGAGTATTTTGGACTCTAGTGTGAGTAACAACTTAAGAAAATAAAGTTTTAGTTTATGAAAATAAATACAAATGATCACTGCAAATAGAAGGCTGGCATTTGTAACTGATAAAGATATGTATTTTTTAGATTACCGCCAAAGCAAAAATACCATTTGCACATCCTCATTGAATTCACGCACTTCTGACACTGTCCAACGTGTCAGGCTCCTCACACACTAGTTATTACATCCCTCGTCTCTATGTGAACAGTGTTGCTTATGGTTAGTAATCAATTTTAATAATGTGCTTGTTTCTGTACCCAGGCCACAAGTTTAAAAAAGGGGTATTTCTAGTGTTCCTATCTCATTTCCAACCTCTCTTGATTCACACCGACCCGTTGGTGAGATACTCAATGAACACAAGTTTTCAATTTCAGTTACAGACTTCCCCCGTGCCTCCTACCCAGAGATTGACGATTTTGCCTTGGTTGCTCAGCTGTGTGAACTTCCCAGAAAGATCCAGGCAGTATAGTAGGGAACTGCTTCTTATCCAGACTGGGGGCCAAGAAACAGTCTAGGTGCTTTTATCCTATTGATGAGCTAGGTACACAACATCTTGTAAAGTTCAGCTTCCCCAACAAGCTCTGCCTTGGGTTCCCTTTCCTCCAACCCGAATCCCATCCTGATTGATTAAAAGCAGGATTATCTTTAAAATTTTTTTTAATGTTTTAACTTATTTTTGAGAGAGAGAGAGAGAGAGAGAGAGACAGAAAGAGTGAGGGAGGGGCAAAGAGAGAGGGAGACACAGAATCCAAAGCAGGCTCCAGGCTCTGAGCTGTCAGCACAGAGCCTGACCCGGGGCTCGAACCCAAAACGCGAGATCATGACCTGAGCTGAAGTCAGATACTCAACCAACTGAGCTACCTAGGCGCCCCAAAAGCATGATTATTTTTTGAAGTAGGCCTCAAAACAAAATAAAACAAAACTGAGAGTCTCCTTTAAAACTGCCTCCCGGTTGGAATGTGGTCATGCCATCTGGCTTTGATCAGGTCTTTCATTCTTCAGGGACAGCACCATCTCTGCCCCCAGGACAAATGTCCCTCTGAGCAACTGTCTGTGACCACCAGCTATGACCTTGAAAGCCACACGAGTCCAGTTTGGGACATACCTCACTCTGCCCCCTTGGAGGACTGAAACCAAGATGACCTGCAGTCATGATCCTCTCTGTTCTCAACCAACTTCATCTCCGGCTGGTTTGCCATGCTGAAAATCCAGCAAACCTTGGCCAATTCTCTCAGGTTAAATAGTTTTGAATGGAAGAAACAAGGAAATAAGTGGGTCCTGAGGACACTGCGATGTTAATATTTTATGGTGGGTGGGGGGAAATACCCTAAATGCCTAACAACAGGGAGAAAGTTAAATAAGCTATCATACTTCATATGAATGAATATTACACAACCATTCAAAGTAATTATTTTGAGGTACTTTTTAAATTTTATTTATTTATTTTGAGAGACAAACAGAGAGAGGAAGGATGGGAGAGGGGCAGAGAGAGGCAGAGGGAGAGAGAGAATCCCAAGCAGGCTCCGTGCTGTCAGCACAGACCCCAACTTGGAGCTCGAACCCACGAAGCATAAGATCATGACCTGAGCCAAAATCAAGAGTTGGATGCTCAACTGACTGAGCCACCCAGGTGGCCCTGAAGTGTAATTTATAGCATAAAAAGTACATTCATACAATATTCAGTAAATTTTAAAAGCCATATATAAATGAGCTCAGTTTTCTTATAGGTACGCCCACCCATACACACAGATTACAGACAAATGCTCAGGCCAGAATTCTGGGAGTCATCATTGATATCCCCAATCAGTGTCTTCTCCATCAATTCTATCCCTGGCCTATCATGTCCTTCCTCCTTTTGTCCATCAATAAATCTCATCAACATTGTCCCTAAAACAGCAGTCTCAATCTAATCATTTCTTACCATTTCCACTGCCACCCCCCATTATGAGCCAGTATCTTCTCTTGCTTTGTCTATATGCCAAGAACAACAAGAACAACAGAATGGAAGAGATCATGCCAAAAAGTTAGTAGTGGTTTTATCTGGGTAGTGGTATTACCAGTGATATTATTATTATTATTATTATTATTATTATTATTATTATTTTAGAGAGAGAGGGAGTGCATGAGCAGGGGAGAGGGGCAGAGGGAGAGACAGAGAGGATCTCAAGAAGGCTCCATGCTGAGAGTGGCTCAATCCCACAACCCACGATCAATCAAGAGTCGAAATCAAGAGTTGGGCCATTCAACTGACTGAGCCACCCAGGCATACCTACCAGTGATTTTTAATTCACCTCTCATACTAGTTTGTACTTTCCACATTTCATACAACCTGAGTTGTTTTGACAATTAAGGAGGGAAAAAATACTTAATGTGAAATACTAGAGTATATATAATCTGTGGCAATACTGCTCTTTTTTAAATTTGCATGTATTTTACTTTATTTTATTTCAGATCTTTGAGGTGCAATTGACAGATAAAATTGTAAGATATTTAAAAGGCACACTGTGGTGATGTGATGTACATATATGTTGTGAAAGGATTCACCATCTGGTTAGTTAACACACCCACCACCTCACACGTATGTGTGTGTCAACATTCAAGTTGTAAATGACTTGGTAAAAGGGTGCAAACTTTCGGCCTTAAGTTGGATGTCTGGGGATGTAATGCAAAATATGGTGACTATATTACAGTTGAAAACATTATTATGTAATTGAAATTTGCTAAGTAGAACTTAAAACGTTGTCAGAAGTACTTCATGTTTAAATTGATTAGGTCCTCATTCTTCCTAAGTTCTTGTCGAGCTGTTGAGCGAGATCGTAACTCTTGTAAAAAAAAGGTTCTGTTCTAAATGACTCAGGCAAAATGTTAATTGTGCAAATTTACCCATTCCATACTCTCTTAATCTGAACAACACAACGGTTTTCCTGATATGAGTACAGTGGACAGAGTGGTTACTGAAAAAGTCCCACAAGTTTGCTGAACACAGCTGGGACAATAATATTAGTATCCTCATCTTCTAAAAACTGTAGTTGACAGGATACATACTTGAAGTGGTTCTGCTTATTGTACAGAAAGAAATTAAAATCCCAACAGAAAGCTTTAGGTACTTCATTCCTTAGGTGGCTCTTAGGTGCCCATCGTGTGTCAGATATTGATTCGGTCCTGTTCTCCTCCTGTCAGAAACAAAGCAGTATTGCTCTTCTACACCCCGTAACATTGGGATACGGCTGTGTCTCTGGCTTTGATCAAGGAACTAGGAGAGAAAGGGAGACGTCAGTTCCAAGCTGAAACATTAAGAGCTGGGGCATGATTCACTCTTTCCATCCCTCTGCTGAGACGGCTAGCATGCATCCAAGTCTGTACCCCTCAGTGAGGACACCGTGGAACAGGACCCCTGCCAACCCAAGATGGTCTTAAGCCACTGAGATTTGGGAGTTGTTTGCTACCAGGAAGGTGTTAATCTTCCTTAAGTTCTTACCATAAACTAGGCTCTCAAGCTGAGTACTGGGAAGCATGTGGTCAGACACCACTTCCTGCCTTACACGGCTTATAGTCCAAGGGGAGAGACACTCATATGAACAAATGATTGCTCTTAAGACACATGCCTTAATAAAGAACTGATTGACACACTGGCAAAGGAGCGTGGAGGGGATTAGCTCAGTGAGAGTGGCAGCCTGTGGAAATTATGGTGGAAAGGAATGACAAAAAGCTCATGTCCCATTGAAGGAAAGGGAATCTGGTGAGGACTACCCAAAGGTAGCATAAGGCCACTTCTGCACTTAAGATTCTGTGATTTTAAAAACAAAAATTATGTTTTTATTTATTTTTGAGAGATAGAGAGAGAGAGAGAACGAGTAGGGGAGGGGCAGAGAGAAAAACACACAGAATCTTGAAGCAGGCTCCAGGCTCTGAGCTGTCAGCACAGAGCCCCATGCAGGGCTTGAACTTGTGAACTGCGAGATCATGACCTGAGCTAAAGTCGGACGCTTAACCGACTGAGCCACCCAGATGCCCCTAAAATTCTGTGATTTAAGGGCATAAGCAAAATCTCAAGCCCATTAGAGATTAGACCACTGGTACATGCAGCAAATGCCCTGTCTCTGACAGAATTAATAGCAAAAATCATGTAAGGAAAAAGAGCTGTTTTTGATGGCATGGTCCTTTTTGAAAATTTCTAGCATGTACCTCTTCTGGGATGAACTCTATTTAATAACCATGCATTTCTCTCTCATAGTGATCTCAATTCTTTCTCATCTCTACCACCATGTAAGATATGCCCTCAAGGGTCCAAGCCATTTGCCTACCCTAGAAGTAGGTTAAACTGGAAAGCAATCCTCCAACCATTTAGGATATTTTAGACAAGGCTACAAAAGGAAATCTCTAAGTGAGATGTTAGAATAGACAAGAAAAGAATGAAAGTCAGTGGGGTGACTTTGGTTTAAAGATAATGTATACAAAATAGGAAACAGAGCTAAGTTAGAAGAGGAATTCCCACAATGTGCAGAGACAGCAACCTGGAAAGCAAGCCAGGGCACATGTGATTAAATAGAAGTAAAAAATTAAACAGTGAGCCCAAACACTGCATTTTAAACATTTACTCTGTTAACAGCACAGAGCCGAAGGGCTTAACGCTTAATATCAAAATGGATCCTTAAAAGTTTAATTTTTTAAAAGAGTATAGTTTTTCTGTTTTCTCCTAATAAAATTAGTCAGGCCAGTGTGTATAAAACAAATAAATTCTATTTTGGTATGAATAAAAGTTTATTTTTTGATTCAGCCATATAAGATAATGATGTGATTTTACTTACTTGCTTTTTAAATTTTTTTTTAATGTTTACTTATTTTTGAGAGAAAGAGACACAGAGTGTGAGTGGGGGAGGGGCAGAAAGAGAGGGAGACACAGAAACTAAAGCAGGCTCCAGGCTCTGAGCTGTCAGCACAGAACCTGACGTGGGGCTCAAACCCACAAACCGCAAGATCATGACCTGAGCTGAAGTCGGACGCTTAACTGACTGAGCCACCCAGGCGCCCCTGATGTCATTTTAGACTATAAAATATATTACTCTATTTGAGCCTATTTGCAGCTGCAAATGCTACTTAATCACCCAAATGAAATATTCACAAATTCTTTTCCCTCTTTATCTGGGCAAATAAAACTGTAGAATATGAAACTTCCTAACTTGCAGGGTTGCATACTTGATACCCTTCTCCTCCTCACACACGCTTTTTTAAAAATCAAGAAGTGTAATTACTGAAACAGTTTGGTTGAACAAACAAAATGCAACACCAAAGTACTGCAAAGCAGCGCTTGCTGAAGGAAGATCAGCTTTACAGACTCCAGGGAAGAGACAAGCAGGACATTTGCAAATAAGAAGCCACAATTGAGAAACCTGCAACGTTTCTCCCCCATACATGCTTGTAGGGGAAAGTTAAACATGATTTGGATGTACGCACATTCCAGAGAACATCTGAAAGGATATTCGTGTTTGACACCCCAGTTTTTCTGTTCAACCTCACTAGGTCTATTAAGGATATGTGAAAGGCTGTGCATATAAAAATACATCATCAAACACAAATATGGAACTTACTCGTCAAAGCTTCGTCCACGTGCCAGAGTTGAGTGAATATGTATACTTGTCTCAGTTTGGTTATCTCTTTTTTTTTTTTTTTTTTCAACGTTTTTATTTTTGGGACAGAGAGAGACAGAGCATGAACGGGGGAGGGGCAGAGAGAGGGGGAGACACAGAATTGGAAACAGGCTCCAGGCTCTGAGCCATCAGCCCAGAGCCCGACGCGGGGCTCGAACTCACGGACCGCGAGATCGTGACCTGGCTGAAGTCGGACGCTTAACCGACTGCGCCACCCAGGCGCCCCAGTTTGGTTATCTCTTAATGCCGCCAACCCACGCAACTCAAAAGGTAAAGGATAAGTCGGTGCCCTTCCTGACCCCAGGCATGACAATATGGCTGTGATACCCTTCCCCTTCCCTACTTCCGGAGTATGCTTTTCATTTTAGGTGAGATCACGTTAGTGGAGGCCTAGAGATGGGGAAAGCACAGGGGAATGGAGACCGGTAGAGCCAATATGCGCTTTGAAGGAGGGGGAGCCAGGAGGGGGGAGGCAGGAAGGTGGAGAACACACTGGAAGAGTTTGGGTTTGATGAATTCCCTGGCGATGAGGGGAAGGAGCGGTGGGACATGGGAACACTGCAGACGGATGCATCAGAGACTGCTGCCGAGGTCGGGACGAGGAAGGACTAGGAAGCACCGCGAGAGAGGTGTGCCAAAGCGGTGAGCAAGAGAGAGGGCAGCAGAGGGGAGAGATCTGTGTTAACACGTGTAAGAGGGGAGGCAGGCGAGGAGGACCCTGTTTCCAGCCTGGCTTCTGCGTGTTTATTTTGGGTTTCTTGTACATTTTATGTCAACAAAAAACAAGTCTCAGGGAAATTATAAAAATCACTGCATTGTTGTCGTAGAAGCAAAAGAGTCCCGAGGGCTTTCACAAGTACATATATTACACGCGGATCCACAGAATGGGCGTGGAGAAGGGAGAAGGCATCTGGTGCCCATCTGAGAGAAAAGACAACACCGGGAAGTCTAAACAGGAAAGAAGTTAATGTGTGTTGAAATGTTTCGGTTTACTTTCCAATCCATACATTTAATCCCCCCCCCCCCCCCCAGAGCTCTGGTTATTTTATCACCTGAAATGTACTTCAGCTCATCGTCAATTAGAAAATGCCAGAAGACATGAAGACATCTCTGGATGACACCACGGCAACTCACAGTATGTTTTCCCTAGAGAAGAAAATGACTTGCAAAACTAATCTCAAGGATCATGTTGGTTAAGTGTCTTGGTAGCTCCTTTTCTCTCTGACACATGGCTCTGGTATCTGTTTTAAAACAGAATTCTCCAGCGCCATTTACACTCAATACAGTGAGCTGATCTCATTCAAACTGTGTCGCCTACAGTGAATTGACAGCATTGTGATTGCCAGAGCTACAGGATCTGTCAAGAGGTTGGAAACACACCCAGCGATCAAAGGGTTAAAAAAAAAAAAAAAAGCAAATCAAAGCAAAGCGTGTGTTGTGTTTCTTGCACCATGCTGCATTGGCTTGTGTTAAGGGAGCGGGACTTACAGTCCGGTCCATATAAATGCAGTTATCCAGAAACCCAAAAGATTTTGCAGGAGTCCTGCTGTATATGACACGTTACTTCTCATTTGACGTTGCCATGCACAGACACTTCGTAGGGTCACCCAGAACAGTGGGGATTAATCAGAGCAGACCTGCCCGAGCAGAGCAGGTGAACAGTAGAGTGGCTGGGAAAAGGTGAGGATGTAGATTACAGAAGCAAATTCAGAAAAAAGAATACCCCCTAAAATCGGGAGGGTACACGTTAAAATTTCCACTTAATAAAAAAGTTTGAGTCTCTACTGTGTCCTACTCGGGCCCTCCAAGCAGAGGCGCTGGCTCTGGGAACATATGTTGTCGCAGACAGTGGCTGACACTGGTTTCAAAGCTCTCCCAGAACACTGGTGGTCCACAGGCTGGTCTCTTTCAGTGCTAATGTTTACAATATGGTGATGTTATAAATAAAGCACGTGCTGATGACATGTAATTGAATTCAGACACCAGCTTGAAGCAGTCCCTCAGAAGTAGTGCCATTCTTTACATGAATTCTGGGGAGGAGGGGTATTCCTGTGGCAGCAGATGGGGCCTGAGGGGGAGCTTTTTTTTTTTTTTTCCCCCTGAGGGGAACTTTTAGAGGACGAAAAGGGAAACCTGGGGAATTCATTTCAGCCCCAAACTGGAAGCTTAAGAATGGAGAACAATGGATACAAAACCTCCCTCTTTTTCCACTAATCCCAACAAGAAAACATGATGAAGGGGGGGGGGGGCTAATTAGAAGCTTCAGGAAGAACCATTTCCTTCTCTAGCAATATTCTCATTTCAGAACTCCCAAAGCAGCCATTTCCCCTATCCTCTGTTAATCCAAACATCATCGTCACTTAAATCTTCAATCCTCTCAGCTCTCCCTTCCGCAAACATACCCTCCTTTTGCACAAATATTTCCTTCCATCACTAAATCCTCCTCGTCCTTGTCCATCTTGTGCAAAGAAACCTCACCTCTCTGCTCAGCCCCACACCCACTGGCAAACACCTCCTGCTGGCAAATATCCCCAGATCCTGTCTCCTTCGTAGACGCCTCCCATACAGTTCTGCAAGCATCCCCAAGTCATGGTCTCAACCTATCCTCATCTCCCACTCACTCATCCCACTTCTTAAACTTTGTTCAACACTTCTTCCTCACTCAAGATTTTATATCCTAGCACAGAGAAGAAAAACACTTCTGTAGGGGGGCATAGTACCCTTCTTGTTCTTTTTGTAAGTAAACATAGCAGCAAATGAATTCCCACTCTTCCCTTGCTCCATGTTTGCCATTTAAAGATCTTCCTAGGGGCGCCGGGGTGGCTCAGTTGGTTTAGCATCCAACTCTTGACTTCAGCTCAGGTCATGATCCTGCAGTTCCTGAGTTCAGTGAGATGGAGCCCGGCGTCGGGCTCTGTGCTGCCAGCTCAGAGCCTGCTTGGGATTCTCTGTCTCCCTCTCTGCCCCTCTCCCCTCCTCTCAGAAGAAATAAATAAACTTAATATTTAAAGATCTGCCTCTTTGAACAAAATAATTATTATCCACTAGACACGTTAGATAGGTTGATAATCTCCAAGGAGGATATTTTCATCTCTCAGAAAGATCCCAAACAAAAAAAGCAGTTCCACAGGAATACGTGTATTTTAATGGCAGAATAAGGAGGCTGTTTTGTCCTTGCAGACTGAACCTATTCACAGGCGGCTGTAAATCTTACTGCGTGCAGACACGCACACACACCCTCACAGACACGCAGAGACAGACGCATGCTGCCCACATGCCCAGGGCAGCCTAAAACGCATGAAGGCTTTTCGTGACTGCCAGAACAGGCTCTCCAGAACCCAAGCAACTTGCGGCATCCTCAGAATTGGCCAGGTGTCAGGGTGGCCCACAGCCGGGCTGGGAAGAAAGGTGAGGACCACTGGAATGGCTGACAGGTCTCAAAGGACACTGATCACACAGTTTCTTTTCTAGGTTTGCTTTTGTTTTTGCTTTTGAAGTTTTATTCTATTATATTCTGAAATCACCTAAACAAAGAGGTCAGGGAAACCATTAAAGAAAGAACAAAAGCCTGAAACGGGGCTGCAGGGAGGAAAGCACAGCCAGCAGTGGTGAGCCACGGGGGGGATAATAAGAACATTTAACCAGATGGAAGACGTGAGGACAGAAAGTTAAAAAGAGTTCCAGTTTCTTCCTATCACAATAAAGGAGTCGAACCTCACACTCCCATTCCCTTCTGTCATCCCTTGCTGTCCTGAAGTCTAAGCTCTCCAAAAGAGAACTCCAGATGGTATCCAAAGTTTCCTAAAAGTAATCACCATCAACAGCAATAACCATACTTCAAATGGGGATCTTTATCTCCTATGATCAGAGGCTACTTTTAAATAAGTCTAGAGTGTTTATAGGAATAAAAATCTTAGAGGACTCTTTTTTTAATGTTTATTTTATTTATTTTGAGAGAGAGTGAGAAAGCAGGGGAGGGGCAGAGGGAGAATCCCAAGCAGGCTCCACACTGTCAGGGTAGAGTCCAACTCGGGGCTCGAACTCACTAACCATGAGATCATGACCTGAGCCGAAATCGAGAATTGGACGCTTAAACAACTGAGCCACCCAAGGCGTCCCTAAAAATCTTTGAGGACTCTTAGTAAAGAGGGTAAAACATCAGTTATGGGCCTTAAAAAAATTTTGTGCTAGTTCCTTGAATAAGACTTGTTTGTATGAACTTTAAAATATTCTTTAGACTCCCCAAGGAATTTGGCAATAGATTTCCTGTGATAGCTCTCTCCAGCCAGTGAGGAAGGCGAGAGGGAGGAGGCAAAGCAGAAACAATCTCAAAACACCTATGGGCCATTCATATTCCCTTCCCACCAACAAAATTCCTGACTTTTACCTAATCCCCAAGATGTGACTTTTATCAGTTAGACTCACATGTATGTTTACACCATTATTAAGGGAGCTTTAGCAATATTTAAAAAGAGAGACAATAATAATCCAAGAAGCATGTGTATATATATAATATATATACTACATACATTTATAATAAATTAAGTTGAACACGGTGACATGCTAGGAAAGGTCTCAAAGCATGTTGTCTCCAATTATATCAAATAAGAGACATGAAGGAATATACAAAACAGCACTACAGAGATGCTATCACTCACATCTAGAATATGAGAAAGGCTACAGAAAAAAAAACAAAAACAAACCAATGTCTTCAACCAGCATATGGCAAGGGGAAAAAAGGAACAAGACAGAGAGGGAACTGTTCTAGATTGAAAGAGACTCAGGAGAGTTTCTGAACATTGACAATAACACAGATGATATTATAAGTACTGCTGTTTTTTTCAGGTGTGCTGATGATATAGTTACATTTAAAAAAAATCCCTATCTCTTCTGGGGCACCTGGGTGGCTCAATTGGTTAAGCTTCTGACTCTTGATTTCGGCTCAGGTCCTGATCTCAGGATTTGTGAGTTCAAATCCCTCATCAGGCTCTGCTCGGACAGTGAGGAGCCTGCTTGGGATTCTCTCTGCTCCTCCCTGCCCTTGCCCTCTCAAAATAAACTTAAAAAAAAATCTTAATCTCTTAGAGTTATATTTTAAGAGTTACATATTTTAGAGTTATATATTTATTTATGAATGAAATAGTACAGTGTTTAAAATTTGGTTTATAACAATCCATATTTTGGGGGAAGAAGTAAGGTTTGCACATGAAACAAAGATTAGCATCACATATGAAAGATACATGAGATTTCACTGTATTATTCTGTTAACTTTTGGGTATGTTTAAAGTTTCTCATAATACAATAGTTAAAAAGTGAGATGTATACATTTTGCAAATCAATATGAATAAAAATACATGAACATATACTGACTTAAAAATTATAGTGGCTCACTTACAAAACGTGATAGGGTCAAATCGGTGGCTCCTAGCTTATTTTTTTTTAAGTATGAAATGTTAACCCTCTATCATAGTGAATTAAGCTCCTAAAACCTGAGTCTTTTAAGTATGTGGGAGAAATCTGAAAGAAAAAATGCACTGTTCAGATTGCAAGTGTCAGGCCATTTGTTATATTCGGAATGCTTGCACGATAATGCTAGGTGCGGTAACTAAATTTCACCACTATGTGTGCCCAAAGAAAAACCATCTCTTCAGACAGTTAAAATGTAAAAGTATTCACAAAAACTGCCAACCTTGCTATATAATGAGGAATGTGAACCTCAAAAAACTTAAATACTCACACTTTATAGATCTATGCTAAGAGAGACTGACATGCTTTGTAGATTCTTAAATTAGGTGACTTCCTCTTTGAAAGTGAGAGTGTTAAAGGAAACTATAGACCCATATTTTTAGGGTTCTTTATAGAATCCTAAAGCAGTTTCCGGTCAACATGAAGATTCCTGAAATTTTCCCAAATAAATCCAATGTTTCCAGATGTTTCTTACTTCTGATCATGGGAATAATTCATCCCTGGGTTGAGGTGACTCTGACTATAGACCTTGGAAGAATCCTCCTATTATGTGATCACTACAGTGAAGATGAAACCAGAGAGGTAGGGGGGAGTCACAAAATACCCAAACCGGAGGTCATGACTGTGTGTACACCCTCCTTCAGGTCCACTTCCTGAAGCAGAGGGGTACTCCAGTATCCAATTTCCAACAAGAACAATATTGACCCTAGGATCACAAGGGAATAAAGATGCTCTCTCTTGGCCCTGAAACCACCCCTAGGGACTTGAATTGGAAGCTGAGAGTCTATGGGACCAAACTCTGATCTTTCCACCACCCTGTCCCCCCATTCCAGTGTCTGATCAAAATACACTCTCTTAAGAGTCATTTTGTAATCTTCCAAAGTAACACTCGCCAAAACCCAAAACACTACATTTCCCATTCTCTTACCCAAAACTTACGAACTGGGAATAGTCGGAGCATGTAGGCTCAGGAGAGATGGAACACAAGGGGACCACATCTTCCATAGTTGTGTTTTTCCCTTCAACTCAAAAATTGAGCCGATGGATTTTAAAAATACCATAAAGTAATGATACCATGCCTTCATTACTTAATGGCTGATTACAGGGAATGGGTATTATAAGACATTTCATTTTCCCCTCTCCTGATGCCTACCTTTGGACCATACGTTGCTCAAAAGGATAAGAGAAAGGACTTGAACCAGCAGAGATCTATAATCAACTAACTAAATTAAATTTAATCAATGCAGTTGTTTATAGCTCTGGCCAAAAGACCCAATAAAGGAAATGGTTTCCTTAGGGTGTTATTCTTATTGTAATGGCCAAAATAGTAGAAAGAACACTGGACAGACTGCCAGGAACATGAGTCAGGAGACCCGTCCTAGTCCTGGTTCTGCCAAAATCACCAACAGAAGTTAAAGCGGGAGCAAGTCACTCCTGTCTTCACCTTGTGTTAGCTGAGGTTTCCCACATTTAAAATGGTAAGGGTGAACTGGGTGTTCTTTCTGCTCCAACTTTCTGGAGCAACAGATAGATACTGGTTAAATAACACAGGAGTGCCAGTTATACAATGCAGGACATGGAAATGACCAAAGGACAGAAACATGTTTTAGTGATAAGGTAGCAGCTACCTAATTGGGAAAAGCTTGCACCGGTGCCGTTGCCCATGACATTCCAAGGGCGTGGTAAATTGTTTCAGCATAACAGAGTGGGACAAAGGCCTGGTCAGAGTTACATTAATGCAATATAATACGGGTATTTGATTCAGCGTGATGTATAAGAAATATGTGTTCTGCATTCCCATGGCTTGCAATTTCCTTAATAAATCTTAAGCTGTTTTCGAAAACCTACTTCTGCAATGACGTAAGCAGTGTGGCAGCCAGACATCACTTCCCAGTCTCCTCTGAGTATCTCTTGGCTATGAAGCACTATTCACACTGGGTCTGAACTGGCCAAAAGAATGCAGGAGCAGGCTTTCCTCTGCTTTTTTACCTGCCCTTGTTTTAGCAGTCCACTGGTCAAGAAACACACCTAGGAAAAATCTTGTAACCTTTAGCTTTTTGCCATTCCATATGTTAATTCCACAAGCATACTACCATCTGGAGAAGTCACACACAATGTGTAAACCAAATATTCTAAGCTGATCAACACTAATTTCTGCTGAACTCCAGATTTAGCAGCAAGTCTCAGAAAAGGCTGACCCTGCTTGAGGTAACGATATTAAATATTGGCATGCACAAACTTTTCCTTCCCCTTCATTTGCAAAGTAAGAAAAAAGCAGCAGTTTGTGTAATAAATCAACTTTCACACTCTAAAGAAAAAAAAATAGCTCTTGTAAAAACCTCTCCAAAACGTTTCCATGTAACTTTGCTTGCTATTCTAGGTCTTACTTATCTGTTTCTTTGTACAGCAAGCTTCTCCAAACACTGGCTTTCCCACCAACACCTCAATAAAATGATTTTTAAACCTGGGTTTCTATTATTGACCACTAGCTGCTATAGATAAAATCTTGCCTTTAAAGCACATAAAGCACAAAGCTTCTTTTCAACATGTAAGAAACATCCCTAAATATCACGAAAACAACTGAAATTAACCCCTAGAGGATTCAAATCCTGTGTGACAAAGACAAGTTCTTGCCTAACTGTTTATCTTGAAGGGATGTGACACCCTGAGCTACCATTTTTGGTCTTACTCATTTTCAAAAGACAAGAGTCACATTACTCAGATGCCAATAAATATTTCCAGCCAACAGTTATTTAAAAAACAAAACAAAGCCAATGCCTGTCTTCTCTCCCATCATCTGAAACAAAAGTAACAACAATAACTACAAGGAAGGTGATCATGGGAAGGCTGCCCCCTTCTTTATTGTAGTACCTGCAGGGCGCAGACCCCTTAAAAAAGTCACCACTTTCAAATCATTTCTAAATATACTACCACATACTTGGCTTTGAGGTGCACCCATTGGCTAGTCATCAAGATGATAAGAACTTACCTCAGCACAGTTCAGAGTTCTGACCTCTCCCAAGAAAGGCATACTAAAACAGTCTCCTCTAATGCCAGAACCTCCCAGACTTGGATTGATTATAAACTACCCTGGCAGCAACACTTAGCACACAGACCTAGAATTCCTAATCACAGGCTTAATGGCTACTCATAGAAATGTAAATGTGCGAGTACATGTTTGTAATTGATCGGGCAATATGGGCACAGATTTTTTGATCTTTCAAAACTCATGGAGGTAACCCCTTTCTATAAACAGAGCCATTCACAAACGCCACGCTTTTTTAAACTCTCCCAGAAAATTAACAATAGCTTTACACTATTGTCATATTCTTCCCCATCAGGGAAACGGATGGAATGGTAGAGACTGGGGTATAAGAAAGTAACAGTGGCATAGGAGTTAGATGTGACTTGCAGGTCCCGCACTATCCAGTCAAGTGAGTGCATTGGAAGCAAAGGAGTCAGATAAGAGGATTTCCTTTTATTCTCAGGATTATTTTGTCTTACTCACCCAAAGGATAGCTAAACTTGAATGGTCTTCAGATTCCTAACCCAAGTTCTTTGCAATCCTACTTATTGTAGACAGCCATTCATCAGCTTATGAATTGCCCCCACAACTGCTCATTTCCTTATATGCCAGGTGGCTTTCCAAACCTCATACTCAGGAGGCCTCTCTCATTTCCCTCCTATCCATTCATGTACTCTACTCTTAAGCCATGAGGCAGGGAGGGATGGAAAATCTCAAATGTTTCTATTTTGTACCTGGATTCAAAAGCAGCATCTGCTAGCCTTGTGGAACCATCTGTTGCCCACTCTGCTATGGGAAGGGTAGTGTAGGCATCAGACGTAGAGTGTCACAGATCACACAATGGAATTATCTCCTTCTTAGGGCTGACACACCCAGGCATATGCTCCACAGTCACCATGGCTAATGTTACTCTTCCCCAAAGGGTTTATTTATTTCCTCATGAAGAATGGTACCTCTAAATGCTCACAAAGGGTCAGGTCCAGTAATAAAAAAAAAAAATTACAGTTGCTTGAACATCAATTGCCAAACTCCCTAATTCTGGGTTGTACCCAGGACTAAGTCTGCCACAAACTCATGTGCGATCTTATGAGTCACTAATCTCCAGGCATCTCCGTTTTCACATCTATAAAATAAGAAGGTGGAACTTGGTGATCTCTGAGGCTCCCCTGTAGTCTAATACTCCCAAATTCTGTGATTTTTAAGTGAACAAAGTTGTCGATGAACACAAGTTCTTTCACATCTTTGGTATAGTAAGACTCTTAATGCCAACGGCAAAAGAATCTGGTGCTGACAAAAAGGCTTCTATGACATGGTCTCTTGTGTTTAACAAGAACACAGTTGGTTTCTTGAGGATCGAAGTTAGATTAAGATCCCTAATCTTATTAACAGATGCCCACGAGGTAATACTCTGGTATTTTAGTGTATTATTCTGGAGCAGTATTCTAGATTTTGGGGGCTAGAGAATTCTTTGTGCCTGTTCTGTGCATTGTAGGATATTACATAGCAGCTGAGGCCTCTACCCACCATAGATGTCAGCCCAGTTGGCAGGGGGTGGGCTATTCTCTACCTCCAGACGGACAACCAAAAATGTCTCCATACGTTAGCCAATATCCCTTGGGGAGCAAAAGCTACCCCCACTTCCAATTGAGAACCACTGCTATACTGCATATCAGGGCTTTAAAATAATGCACATCACTTAGAAGTATTTTTGTTGTTGTTGTTAGTTTCAAATGGGTGACATTTACACTATTACAAGACCTAACAGGTTTATAAAGCACATGTATTCCACTTGGAAGAAGTACAAAGCACAGCCTTTACAAATCGTTCATAGCACGCTTCCCTGCTAAGGGTTGAGAATTAGCACACAAAGTCATAACCTCAGCTGCTCTTTAAAAGTATCCCAAAGGAATCACGTTTTTCACAGTAACTTCCCTAGTACACTCTAGAATCAATCCTTGCTTAGAGACTTCACGATAGGGCTTTGACGAGAATAAGGAAAACCAATGGTTGGTTTAAGCACTTTGGCTGTTTCTTCCTTCTCTTGTGCAAAGCCAATAAATAAAAAATGTTTCCGCAAAGGATGCTTATGAGTTCTGGCTTTGGTCTATATCCTTTAAGATAGGGCTTAGCAAACTCTTAGCTCAATGCCCCAAGTATCTTTTTCCTTCACCACTTTAAACAGGCATCCAAGAGACACCCCCTCCCTACAGTCCTTCAGTCCTCAGCCCAAAGGAACAGCAGTTGCCAGCTGCATGAAACAGACTGAAGGCTGCAAACTGAAATGATTACTACTCTTAACCAAACATCTCATTTTCCCATTGGTGAGAAAGGCTGAGATTTGCAAACCTCTGGGTCTCAGGAGGTGAAGGCTACAGCAGTCAACTAAGAGCAAAAACTCAGCTCTCCTTGGTTTTAAAGGAAATGCCAGTTGTACACGTTTTGAGAACTTTACAGAGTTTCTAAAGTACATATAATGTTTACATTTCCACATTAAAAATGTAAGGTGAAAAAAAAAAAAAAAACGCTTTTAAAGAACTAAGTCCAGGATATGAAAAGGGAATCTTGAATAGACACAACTGTTACTTTTCAAAGAACTCAGCTCTTTAATCAAACAAATATTTACATAATTGACGGCAACGGTACCAGGGATATAGCCATTCTGTTAAAATACTGGGCAACTCTAAAGGTTTATTTATCCCAAATCCAACTACTCTGTTGCTATCCTACCAGGAAGCAAGAATTCAAGTGCTCTCAGGGCAAAAGTTTAACCCTCTGAAACTGAACTTCATTTAGATCGCTCCCAGCTGAATTCAGACAAAGTCAGAATCTCAGGGACGTATGTCAAACACCTAAATTAGACCGAACGAGGAAGCTCGAAGTTACACTCCAGTACTTGAAAAGAAGTGTCTGCAACTTACACATTTATAGAATGAAGGGAAATATGGCTGACAAATACTTCTCCTAAAAGGAATCCACATTCGTACGCTGCTGCTTCTAGTTCCACTCCCAGCCGCGCTTGGCAGTGATGAGCTGTGCATTCTAGAACTCGTGAGAGCTACTTCAGAGCTGCCGGAGGAAGACTTCCAGGGATGAGGGCAGGGCCTGCCCAGAGTATTTCCAGCCCCAGGCCAGTCTACCAATTTAAAAGGCTGCGGGCACAGTTCCCTCTTCCACATAAGAAAGGTAGATGGGCAGGCTCTGGAAGCAGGTTGGACTTCCGAAGCTCTTTCAAACAGAACACCTCCACCCTGGAAGGGACAGCCTGTCAGCCTTTTAATTGCCTGGCGGTGGCGGGAGTTAGCCAGCTCCTGGACACTTTAATTTAAAGTGATGACTGCTGGAGCTAAGTTATTGAATGCACCAGCAAACATTTCAGCCGCGCCTCCGCCCTGCCCGACGCGGGTGAAACAGGGGTTCAGGACATTCCCCAATGCTTCCTCCAGCCGCTGTCTCCAGGGCTGCGGAGACCGCCAGACCACAAACTTTTGGAGATCGGAATCTGAGGTTCTGCACGGTTCAAACTTGCGAGCCCCACTTTTGAAACAGTGGAATCAGAAGCGCAGCCAGATATTTGGGGGCGGAGGGGGGTCTTTTTCTGAATCCCGCGCCCCACACCATCCTGCAGCAGACCTTCTCTTTCCTCCGCCCATCGCGACAAAGCAGCTCTCCACCGAAGATCCCCGTACCTCTCCCCTTGGTCATTCCAGAGTTCTGGGCAAAAGTTGCCTCCGGTGCCCCCCCAAACCCCGCCCGTTCCCTGCAACCACTCTGTGAGAGTCTCCCCTACACCGACACTCTCCTGCAGGGTCCAGCCATCCACCGGGGTCCAGGGCCCCCCAAACTGGGGTTCCGCTAACCCCAGGCTTTTGTCCCTACAGCCTGCAAGAGAAGCAAAGCAACTCCGCGTCCCCGGCTCCCACTCACCGTCTCATCTTTCCTCGAGCCGCGGCTCTCCACCGGCCCCGCCGCCCTCTCGCCTGGCCCCGGCCCCCGCCCCCGCCCTCCCTCCGGCCCCGGCCCCCCAGGCCGGGCCCCGCCGCAGCTCCAGCCGCCGCCGTCCGGCCACTCCGGGCTAGCGGTGCGCAGTCAGCGCGCCCCTCCTCGGCCCCGGCGGCCACTGCCTCCTCTCCGCCCCCAGCCCTCCGCCGCGCAACCGGCGGCGACCAACTCGGCGCGGGGGAGGCAGCGCCCCCCAGGGGCGCGGCCCGGACACCGGGAGCCGGCGCCGCCCCCTCCTGCCCGCCGGCCACCGCCCCCCCCCTCCTCACCTGGCGCTGCGGCGCGACGGGGTCCCGGCGGCTAGGGCGGGAAGGCGCGCTCGGTGAGCCACGCCACGCCGTGCGCTCCCCCTCGGGCCGCGGTGGTGGGCTCCGCGCGCCGCGCTCCCGGGCCCCGGCCCCTTTGCAGCCACCACGGCGGGCACCCTGGGACTCGAGGCGGTAAGGAGGTGAGCCGCCCAGCTCGCGGGCGGTGTGCAGTGGGGCTTTTCACGGCTGCTGGAGGAGCCTGGCTGCTCGCCCCGGCTCCCGGCGCCAGTTCTCAAAGCCGCCTCTAGTGCCTTTACAGTCCCGCGCTAGAGACGTTTGTGGCAGGCTTTTTCCTTTCTTTCTTTTCTTTTCTTTTCTTTCTTTTTTTTTTACGAGCTGGAAGAAGGGCGGGAGGGTACACGTCCTCGGGTGATGATTTCCTCGCCCAACGTGAAGTTTCAACTGGGAAACTCCAGGTGACCACACCTCACCTGCTCCCGACAGTTCGCCCGCAGGCAGGTACCTGATGCGTCAGAAGAGCAGCTTTGCGAGCTCCTTGGGAAATGGCCTCAGCTAAGGGCTGATGATTGGAACTAATTCTGATTTCCTTTCGGTAATTTCTTTTGAAAGTTTCTGTTTTCCAACTTTTTTTTTTTTCTCTCAGTTGCTACAACCAATGAGAACAATGCTGGTGGTGAATGGCCTCCATCGAGTGCCTCGGATGAAGGCACCGAAATGGACCCAGGGCAATCCGCGGTCCATCTGGGCACGCGGTAATGTGAGCCTCTACCAAGTCGGGAGCCCTTCTCTGGGGTTACAAAGATAAAGGCCGCCGGCCCTCGAGGAAGCCGCAGAAGCAAGGAAGAGAGCACCATGAAATGCAAGCTATTTAACTTATGCTCTGTATGGTTTGGGGGAAGTTGTTTTAGCTCCTAGTAACAGTTTCTTGGTCTACAGTGTAGTAATAATGATACTGATGCTGGAAGTCGGCTAATAAGGTTTTGCATAATGTAGGCAAAGTACCTGACACCATGAGTGGCCCTAGTAGTCACCCAACAAATGGCTTATTTAATGCACTTTTCGTTTGTGCAAGAAAAAGCCTGATTTCTAATGTCAGGGAGAGACTCATCTATGAACTGCTTGGTGTTTTATAGAACTACCCCACCCCCACCCGGTCCTAGCTCTTTGCCCCACAGAAACATACAGAGGCCAATCCAAAGGTTAAGTGCTCCTGCAGTTCTCTCTTCTCCTACCTCATTAATTTTCTCCCTTTATTGGATCATCTCCATCAACATAAAATCATGCTACTTCTCCCATCTTAAAAACAAAAAACTCTTGAATCCCCTTCCCCCACCAGCCACTTGCCCCTCTTCTACTCTGCTATAGCAAAATGCCTTTAAAGAATTTTAACAATGGCACGTGGGCGGTTCAATGGCTCAGCATCTGACCTCCACTCAGGTTTCATGGTTCATGAGTTCAAGCCCCACATCAGGCTTTGCACTGATAGCCTGCTTGGGATTCTTTCCCCCTCTCTCTGCCCCTACCCTGCTTGCACTCTCTCAAAATAAACAAATAAACTTCAAAAACAAAACAAAGAATTGTTAACAAAAGCCATCTCCATGTGCTGTCCTCCCATTTATTCCAGTCAGGCTTTTGCTTTGACCACGTCCCTCAACTTCTTCTTACCGAGATCAAACTCTCAAATCAAAAGGTGTTTCAGTCTTTACCTCACTTGGACAGTCAGCAGCAATTAACAGTTGATCACTTTCTCCTCCTGGAAACGGTTTCGACTTCCACACCACCGTGTTTTCATGGCTTTGTTCCTAACCTTTGACCGTCCCTTCTTTTCTCCCAGCCGCTGAGCTGTGGAGTGCCCAGGGTTCAGACTTTGGATCTCTTGTCTATCCACACTCTCTCCCATGGTGATCTCATCCTGTTTC
Source organism: Puma concolor (assembly GCF_028749965.1). Taxonomy (NCBI): domain Eukaryota; kingdom Metazoa; phylum Chordata; class Mammalia; order Carnivora; family Felidae; genus Puma; species Puma concolor. The sequence goes on from NC_141675.1 coordinate 101,526,427, forward strand.
AGGGCACTAAATACCACCTACGTGGTAACGACTCCCAAATCTCACCTCCAGCCGGGCGTTCTCCCCTGAACTGCAGGCTTCAGGCAGTTGCTCACTTGGATGCCTATAGGGCTTCTCCCACTGAACATTTCCAACGCTGACATCCTGAGAGTCCTCCCTCTGTCCCCCACCCAACCTGTCCAAACTAAGTCTCACTCCTATCAGGCCTAAAACCTTGGTATCATCTTTGATTTTCTATTTCTCTTGCATTTCCAATCCAATCCGTCAGGAAATCCTTTTAGCTCTACTTCAAAAGAAGTCCAAGAATTCAACTGCTTAGCACCACCACTGTTCTTACCACCCAGGTCTAACCTACCATCATGTCTTCACTTTGATTGCCCTAACCCTGTTTCTACTTTTGCCCCTCTCTGGCCTCTTCTCAACACAGCAGCCAGAGCAATCCCTTTCAACAGGAAGCTCATATCCCTCTTCTGCTCAAAACCCTGTGATGAACCCCATCTCAATCAGAACAAAAACGAAAGTCCATACAATAGCCCAGAAGGACAATACATGATCTGCCTTTCTCTAGCCTCAGCTCCTACTTCTCTCACTTCACTTACTTAGCTCCTGCCACAGCGGCCTCCTCGGTATTCCTGGACTAGATCCCTGGACAGGTATGCTTCCATCTCAGGGCTTTTATGCTAACTGGCCTCTCTGTCTGGACTTGTCCTCTCCCAGCTGTTTTGCTCCCTCACTTCCTTCAAGACCCTGATCAATTGTCACCGTGTTCCTCAGGCCTACCCTCACTATTTAAAATTAAAAATGCATTCTTCATACAGTAAGCTTTCTTTAGTGTTTTATTGACAGAACTTTTACCTTCTATAATATTATAAAATGTCCTTTAACAGTTGTATTTGTTATCTAACTCTCCTCACTAGAATAGGAGTTCTGGGCAGGCAGGGATTTTTGTCTATTCTCTCCAGTGATAGATCCCCGATGCCCCTAGAATGATGGCTGGCATTTAGTGTGCATGGTAGCTTTGGGCCAGAGCACATGGTTGCAAATATTTCCTTGCCCAGAATGATGCCAGTTGACCAGATAGACATTTTCGAGATGGTTGTGCTCCCCCAAAGGGTCTGAGGAGTATGTTTACCAACACATACATGAGAGGGGCTCAAAGAGTATTTATTCACTGTGACTTTTTAAAGTGACTAAAGCCAGTGGTACTTCTCACTCCTGCTTGCGTTCGTGTGGTTTTCAGTAGCTTTCATTATTCCACGGGTGCCTGAGATGAAGCGGTCCCCCCAAAGGTGCAAAGCTTAAACTAAATGTGAAATGCAGACCCCAAGCATCTTAAAATGTGGAGAAGACACTCAAAATGTAACACCAGCTATTATGTAATAATTCTTATTATCAGAATTTCTTTTAATTATGATATTTTTAAAAATAGAAAAAAAAATGAGCTCTTTCCTTCTACTTTTTCCATTTCCTGGGTTTTTTACGATGAAGTGCCCTATGTAATCCCAGACCAGAGCCACACCTCACTCTATCTGCCCTTCTCTATTGTCCAGTAGGATTTGGTGTTGTAAACAATCGAACTTCCTTCCCTGTCCCCTTCTCTAGGATCTGGAGTGGTTGCAATACCTGATTTTACTTTGCTGTTTCCTCCCCTGAAGTAGGAAGCGGAGAAATGTTGCACAAAGTGATATTGTAAATTACTTATGAGTTATTGCATTTGGAATTAATTTTGCTATTGTGCCCTCTCATCAGCAAACACCAGTTGGACCTGATTAACTCATGTCCTGAACCTGAACATCTCTTCCTCTCTCTGCAGTGATAGCCTAACACATCTTTGTAGCTAGTAACTTGGGCCATTCTCAACCCCAGTCCAACTTGTGGAACAGCTACTTGTACTGATGTTCTCTTTGATATTAATCCTATATAAAGAATCAAGTTGTTTTTTTTTTATTTTTTTACGTTTATTTTTACTTTTGAGAGAGCGAGAGAGACAGAGCATGAGTGGGGGAGAGGCAGAGAGAGAAGGAGATAGAATCCAAAGCAGGCTCCAGGCTCTGAACTGTCAACACAGAGCACTTACACGGGACTCCAACCCCCAAGCTGCAAGATCATGACCTGAGCCGAAGTCAGAAGCTTAAACGACTGAACCACCTAGGTGCCCCAAGCCTGTATAAAGAATCGAGAATTTTTTATTTGCAGAGTGCAATGGAAAGATCACTGGTCGTGGAGTCAGACAGCCCTCGGTTTAAACCCTGACTCAGCCCCATTTGAATGTGTTACTTACTTTCATTGAGAAACAAGCTTCTTTTCTGAAAAATGAGACTGATAATACCTGACTCGTATTTTAATGAATGAATGTGATAAGGCACCATGCTTTCCACAGGAGATAGGTAGCACCCAGGGAACACACAAAAGTATAGTGTTTTTTTTTTTCCTTTTTTTAAAAATAAAAATGGGGGCGCCTGGGTGGCGCAGTCGGTTGAGCGTCCGACTTCAGCCAGGTCACGATCTCGCGCTCCGTGAGTTCGAGCCCCGCGTCGGGCTCTGGGCTGATGGCTCAGAGCCTGGAGCCTGTTTCCGATTCTGTGTCTCCCTCTCTCTCTGCCCCTCCCCCGTTCATGCTCTGCCTCTCTCTGTCCCAAAAAAATAAATAAAAACGTTGAAAAAAAAAATTTAAAAAAAAAATGGTATATGTTTAAGGCAACATGATGATTTCATGGACATACAAATAGTAAAAGGTTTACTAAGTCTAACATATCTTCTCACATAGTTACCTTATTTGTGTGGGTGGTAAGGACACCTGAAATCTACCCTCTTATCAATTTTCCAGTATTCAATACAATATTATTAACTATAGTCATCATGTACATTAGATCTCTAGACCTATTTATACTTTTAACTTCAACTCTATACTCTTTGACCAGCATCTCCCCACTTTCCCCACCCATTTTCCCCATCTCTCTGCCCCCACTTATCACCTTTCTGCTCTCTGCTTCTATGTAATCGACGCTTAGATTCCACATATAAGTGAGATCATGCAGTTCTTTGCTTTCCATGTCTAGCATACTTAAAGTCCTCACCGAAAGAGTCGTTTCCAACCACACTTGTCTTCTCTTGTGGAGCTGTTGTCAGTGACATCAACCATTTTGTTTGGATTATCCTATGTTGAGTTCCACGTCATAAACTCATTTTAGAATTTAGTACTAAAATAAAGTTTCTCTTTCTTAAAAAAATCGATGTTCCTTCATTTCTTAGAAAAGGTATTTTGTCTACTTTCACAGTGGATTTGCCATTGTTGTTAAGGAGAACTGTGTAAACCCATGTTTCCCTTTGTATCCTGGTTGCCAGGAAGCTCAAAGTCATTAAATGATTGTACTATGGAAATAAAGATTTTGCTTCCTACCATTTTTTTTAAACATCTTTGATGTGTTTTTTATTTCAACAACCTTATTGGATATTTGGATTTTACTCTGTGTTCTCAAATGTATATTTAAACATATGAAGTATACAAAATACCTTAGCTCTTCAAATTAACACCATAATATTAACCAAAGTTAAAGTGGACATTTTCCCCCCATACAGCTTTATGTTCGAACTATTAAGATTGTTTCTCTAATTATGAGAATAATCTAAATACATTTGAAACATCTGATTAATTTCTGCATTAAATGTTATCTTTCTCCCCTGCCCCCAACCTTTTCTGTGAGTTTGTATTGGAATCAGGTAGGAAAAGGACGCTTTGTGTGTGTGTGTGTGTGTGTGTGTGTGTGTGTGTGTGTGTGTGTGTGTGTGCAAACTTTAATCAACCTATCCCAGCAGTGTTTATCAGGCCCATTTTTCTTTTCTAATCACTTGAAGAGCCTGAATTGATTTACTTTTCCAGTATAGCAGACTTAAAACAAGGAGTTTTCTTTGTAGCTTATCTGCTCATCACAGAAAAAAGCAATACTCCGTGAGCACCACTCCTCAATACCACAGGAAACTCAGCTTCTCTGTCTCTCCTCTTCATTTTTTCTTTCATCTGACTTTCATCTCTCTCCAGTTATCCCATTCCTTGATTTCAAACTCCCTAATGCTATGCTATGCTATAATACAATTCTATGGAGCCACGTTGGACAGGGATAAGTGTTTGAATTGATGTGTCAGATATATACAGACCTCACTGTTCTAGAGACTTCTGACAACTCAAAGCAGGAGCCAGGATTCAGAACATGAGGAATGCTAAACACAAAGGCAAATTTATTAAGCATCTACTCTGTTCCACACAATGTGCCCAGAGGAGTGGAAGATGGAGACAAAATAAGACATCTGTTATGTGTCTCTATATAAGGAGTTTACTGCCTAGCATATAACTGTAATGTGGTAATGTACTATAAAACATACTGTAAAAAAGTAAAGCAGATAAGTTCAGAGAAGGGGATATCTCTGCCCAATGAATCTATCAAGAAAGCTACTTGTATGTAACCTTCCTATGGAAAAAAGGGACCTTTTAGATAGAAGAGAGAGCATTAAGAATGCAAGGAGACGGTAAAGCCAAGGCTGATTAGGGAAGTGGTGAGTAACACTGGCTGCCTGAGCCCATGGGACATGGATGGAGGCATGAGAGATAAGACGGGGGAGTTGGGGCCAGATTTGGGGAGGGGAAGAATAGGTCTTTGAATTTTAGATTTCATGTCGAATGCCGTTTTAATTAGGTCATTTCCTTGCTCTAAACTTGCACTGGCTCCTTCTCACCGGACAAATACAGGAAGAGCCGGCGGCTGTGTAGGAAGTAGAAACTGATTATATGGGGCTAGGATGAAAGAGAGAGATGAGCTCCAGCCACGGGGTTTAAAGACTCCAATAAAGCAATAGGATTCTGTTTCCTAATATGTTAAACAAAGCTGTCAATCCAAGTCAAGGCTGCTCAGTTGACTAATCATTAAGGGCCCACTTAAAACACTGACTCCCTCTGCCCACTCCTAACTGCCATTCTTTTTTTCACGTTATGATGATCCCATAGTTACAGATCTTAAGATTCTCATAGAAAATAAGCACGAAACAGGTACCTGTTAGCTTTTGGGCCAAGTGTTAGACTGGAAATTCCAATGAACTGGTTGTGTCACCAGGGGCTTGGGGCCACTTACTTTTTATAATGTTTCACATTATGGGGATAATTGCATTGTTTCTCTTGGGGGAGTTGTTAAGACAGCTAATAAAAACATTTATGTATAGAACCCAGCTCTGATTAGAGATTTAGTGTCAGTATTCAGTAAGTTATAAATGGTTGTTTGAAGCTCTTATTTCTGAGATACAGACGGTGATGGTTATAGCTAGCACAGTTCTTTTAGACTCATTTGAGTTTCTGGCTATTGTCAAGAACCAAGTTTTTATGAGTTACAATTATGCCAAAAGAAGATGATCGAAATTTATTTACTGTTTCTCAAACAGGAACAAAAAGAAACTCTATTTAAAAGGTCCTTCTCTTATTGTTCATTTCAAGAGGCTGATTCTTGACGTACTGGTATTGTATTTATAAGACTGACATAGGAAACTCCAGTATGTAAACATGGGTGGATGAATGTACTACACCTTTAATATTAATATTAAAGTTAGCTCTGTAAAAGGCTTATCAACCCAACAAAGTACAAGAGAAAAGTTACATACATTGAGATGAATTTGCTAGTCAAGAAGGCAAATATGGATACATTTAAAGGGGGGCATTTTTCTCCTCCTATCCCCTGCTCTCCTCTTCAACAAAAGCCCAGATAAAGTCTGAGGATCTCCAACAGCAGGAGTGCTGGTGGGGAGAAATCACCTAAGCGCTCTCGATTCCTCTCGTCTGTTAACATCAATAGGCAATGTAATTAAGACAAGCCCTAATGTGGTTTATTGTTTTCCTATTGCACACGCTAGTTTTGTCTCTCATCCCATCTGGCTCCTGAAGTTCATCAAAGTGACTATCCAGGTGGAAAATTCCTTACACAGTCAATTTTGAAGGAGCCATATGGATGGAGAGCAACATTACCGCTAATAAATAACTCACTGATAATTAGTTCTCAAAAGGAAGTTTCATCTCTCATGGGCTATTAGCATTTCATGTTAAATTCTCTAGGACTTCGTAAATAGTTGAATGCTTTGCTCTTGCTGGAAATATCAACTCCTTGTTTTCCATTCTAACTGTCACAATCCTTAGAACAAGGAAGAGGAGGGTTGAGGGGTGCACAGGAAGGAAGGTGGTCATCACATACTGTACAGGGAGTCCCTTGGGCACAGCAGACCCAGCATGCCCAAATCATCCTGTCCTTATTCCGTGTGCATCCCTCAACCCTCCTTCTTTGTTAGAGTCTATAATTAAATAAAAGTCACCCCCTTAATTCAGTTATCCAATCCTGCCAGTCTGGAAAACTTTTTCAGTCTCTCGTGTTCACCAACCCCTATTACCAATCCATTGCCAAACCATACCATTTTTACCTCTTAAATATCTTAAATAGTACTCTTTTCTCCATCCCCTTTGCCTTCATTGATCACCTGGTATTCTTAACTTCACTCCCAGAGAAGGCCAGGAGCAAGCCCAGGTCCCAGGGGAGATACAGTTTCATTGGACTTGGAGCTAGAGGGACAATGGGTGTGTGGCTGGCAAGCCTCGCCCAAGGCAATGGAAGATGGAAGAGTCTAAAGGGACAGCTAAGATCCACATTTTGGGGAGAGAGTCAGGAAGTATCAAATCTAAGACCCTGTGTGTTTGAGTGGGAGAAGGGATGGGGTTAAATGGCAGTTGCTGAGTGATTACTCTGCGTTTGAAGTTGGAACTTATGGGCAGGAATGTGATGGTCTAGTGGAACAGGAGTAGACAGACATCGGAACTGTAAGCTTCTAAACCAAGGCTCTTGTCTCAATAGCACTAACTAAAATTCATAATTATTTAATTTTCCTTTTCTTTTCTCATCTCCCCACTAAAATCTAAGCTTTGAAGTCAAGGACCCTCTATGTGTGTCACCATCATATGCCCAGTGCCTCCCACAGTACTTCAGGCATGATCAACACTGTCAAATATTTGATGAGGGGTCCCTGGGTGGCTCAGTCAGTTGAGCTCCCGACTTCAGCTCAGGTTATGCTCCATAGTTTTGGTTTGGGAGTTGGAGTGCCACATCTGGCTTGCTGCTGTCAGTCCGCTTCAGATCCTCTATCCCCCGTTTACGCCCACTCTCAAAAATAAACATTTTTTAAAAAAGCAAAAAATGAAATATTTGTTGAATAACTATATGAATTGGTCTTGAATACTGAAAATCTAATCTTATCACTTCAATGCTTAAGAATTCTTCAGTGACTCCATCAAGCATTTAGGGTAAAATAAACCCAGAAGCTTCAGCTTAGCTTTAAACAAATAAACAAAAAATAAGCCATTTGGTTAGTTCAGGTTATTTTCCCACCTAGTAGCTTAACATTTCCTCCCTCTTCTCCCTGCAGGAAGGGGCAGTTTTGATCATAATACACTACTTGTGGCTTTTCGCATGTGTCATATTCATTCACTTCTTTCTTAATAAGCAGGGATAGTTCAGGAAACACGCTCTCCAAAAAGCTTTTCCCAACTTTATCTCTGGCCTTGGTAAAGTAAGAAGGCAGTGATGGTTAATTTTGTGCCAACTTAGCTAAGCTATGGTGCCCAGTTGTTTGGTCAAGTGCCATTCTAATGTTGCTATGAAAATTTTTTTCGTTAGATATGATTAACGTTAAAAAAATTTTTTTTTTAAGTAGGCTTCATGTCCAGCATGGAGCCCAACACGAAGCTTGAACACAGAAGTCTGAGATTAAGACCCGAGCTGTGATGGAGAATTGGGTGCTTAACCAACTGAGCCACCCAGGCTCCCACAGATATGATTAACATTTAAGTCGGTAGACTTTGAATAAAGCAAATTGCCCTCCCTAACATGATCAGGCCTCATCCAACAGTGGAGAACTTAAAGGGAAAGACTGAGGTTTTCCAAAGAAGAAGGAAATCTCCTGAAGACTGCAACACAGAAACGCTGCCTGAATTTCCAGCTCATGACCAGCCCTCAGACTGGTCATGCTCCACAGCCCTCAGACTGGTAGGCTCCACAACCACAGGAGACAATTGTGTAATATCAATCAATCCATCAATCAGTCTCTCTCTCTCTTTCTCTCAGCTCAGCTCAGCACCTATCCCCCCTTATACAGAGATTGTGTTTCTCTGGAGAACCTATACTAATACAGGAGCTTTCTATTTTAACTCCTCCTAAGTCTAGAACTTAGCAGATGAATAAATGAAAAGTTAAGTCTAGCATGAAATCACCCCCCTCCCCCCCCAGTAGAAGAGGACTTTGCAGTGCAGAGATAATCAGCTCGTGTCAGGGAAATACTAGTGAGTTAACCTGGTCTCCAGCACATCCCTGAACAGCCCCTCCCTTGCCCCCTGGTGACTTGATCATCTGAGGCATAATAAAAAATAATGAGGAAAATATACATTTTATGAGTCCACTCATTCTGTTTTTGAATGCAGGGAAACATGGAAACATGTTACAAAGATTTCAACACAAGCAATATCAGTGCTGGAGGGTAGAACAGCGGGGTGGGGCCTCAGCCCTCCTGGAAGGAGGCGCAAAATCAACTGCTCTTCAAGAGAGCCTAGAAATCGGGTGCCTTTCTCTGTGGTGCCATTTCACCCTTTTTTGTTTGGGCTTTGATTTTTGAATGACTGATGAGTCACTGAAAAAGACGTCTCCACACCAGCCGCTTTGGACTGCTTGTCTTCAACCTCTGGTCTAAACAAACCTCAACATGTCTTCAGTGAGGTAAGCGAGCACATGATCAAAGCTCTAGGCAAGGATGGCCAGCCTCCGGCTATTTTTTCTGGTGCTTGCTGGACTTCTGCATTTACACTAAAAAACGCCAGATCATTCCCAGTAGGTATGACAGAGAATAGGTACTGGTAAATATTTACTGAAAATCTCTGAGAATAAAGTGCACACCAAGACTTCTTACCGATTCGCACGTCACCAGTTCCCTCTTGCTTGGGCTCCTCTCTCTGGGTATAATCCTCCTCCATCAGGATCTTCTTCTAACTCTCAAAGGAGAAACTGAGAAAAGAAAAGTACCATGACTGGGAAGCCAAGGTGACCTTGGAGAACTGAAGGTCAACAGAGCTAACACTCAGGGAACACTAACTGCTGTTGAATTTGAAAAACAGACATCTTGGATCATCCTATAATCCCACTGCTGACTATCCTTTACAAATTTCAACACCATCGCCACTAACCACTACCAACAAAAGTACATTTTTGGTAGAATTGTTACATATTAAAAAACAAAAACAAATACAAAAAAAAAACAAAAAAAAAAACAAAAAACAGATGCCAGCAAACAAGTAAGGGTCAATACTTGGACAGAAGAACCAGTTTCTCAACATTGTTGTTTCGACCTGGGGTTTGATGTTACTTTATATTATATTTTTCATCCCATGCTCTGTCAGTCATCCTGTTAGGTCCTTTGTCTTTATTATTTCTTTTACTTTTTATAAAATCTCATATTATAGAAAAGGAAGCCAGTATCTTTGTTCTTAAGAGCTTTCCAAAGAGCTCCTGACTAAGTCAGGCCTTTCTCAGCTCTCGTATGTGTCTAGATTTCTCTGCAGACTCAGGGATGCCCCAGGAGATGATGTGGTCCCACGGCCATATGAGGGATCTCATCTGTTGTGCATCTACTATGCCAAATATTCCTCATCTAATTTTCGCAATGATTCTAAGACTAAGTATTACCATTCCCATTTTACAGATGAGAGACCTAAGGCTCAGGAAGAAGAAGAGAGTTATCAAAATCACATAACCAGTAATGCATGCTACCTTTTAAGGTAACAATCCTCATCTGCCATTCAGATGCCAAAAAAAGTATCAAGTTTTGTTTAAATTGTTCTTAATCTATTAAGGAGGATGGATTTTAATGGTGGTAGAACTAGAAGCAGAAAGACAGTTAGAGGTCTATACAATATTTCCAGGGAGACATGTTAAGAAAATAAAGTAGAGCATTTGTTTAAGATAATAAGTTTCAAACTGTGATATATTTGTAGATACAGAAATAGGCATAGGCACAAGGACAGAGATAGAGATAGATAACTCATCAGCCCAAGATAACTCAAGATAATTTACTGGTACTGGCAAGTGGGTAAGGGGAGAGTCTGGTGTGATTTGGTAGCTGATAGATAATGTGCCATTATCCAAGAATGGAAATACAGGAAGTGGAACAGATGGAAAGCAAGGAAGGGAATTCAATTTTGGATATGTTGATTTGGAATATGTCAGCAGAGCATCCAAATAAAGTGTGAGGTAGAGATCATGGTTGGAGTTGGAAATTGGAAGGGTCAGGTCATGAGAGGTTTTGCTTTTTCTCAAAACAGGAGGGAGCAAGCTAAGCTGGTTCAGAAGCTGAGGGAAGATAGAGAGGGAAATGGTGAAGATCTAGAAGAGAAGAATTAAGTGATGGATCGGGGTCATAGGAGAAAGGGTGAGAATTGGGTCAAGAGCCCAGTTGGAGGTTTGGCCTTGGCTAGAAGTGCTCCTCCTTTCAAAAGACTACATAGGGGAAAGGTGATGAGGATAGATGCCTACATGGATCAATGACTGTGTGTCAGGAAGCAGTAAGAGTAGTGGATTTTTACAGGCTGAGTGCCTCATGGTTGTCAGTGAAGGACAAGGTCAACTCTCCCATTGAAAGTCCACCAGCTTTGGGGTGCCTGGGTGGCTCAGTTGGTTGAGCGTCCGACTTTGGCTCAGGTCATGATCCCGCAGTTCGTGAGTTCGAGCCCCGCGTGGGGTTCTGTGCTGACAACTCAGAGCCTGGAGCCTGGTTCTGATTCTGTGTCTCCCTCTCTCTGCCCCTCCCCTGCTCAAGGTCTGTCTCTCTCTGTCTCTCAATAATAAACTTTGAAAAATAATTTTGTTAAAAACTTAAAAAAAAAGAAAGTCCACCAGCTTGAACATTTTGTAGGAGATAAATGCAGAAATATAGTCTTCCATAAGTTGTATTAAAAAGAAGCTTGAAAAGCATTTGTGGCACAAGTAATACCATCAAGAAAGGGAAAAGACAACCCACAGAATGGGAGAAAATATTTGCAAATCATACATCTGATAAGGGACCTGTATCTGGAATATGAAATGACTCTTAAAATTCAAAATGGTCACAGGATTTGAATATATACAAATGCCAATAAGCAGGTGAAAAGATGCTGAACATCATTAATCCTCAGGGAAAATCACATTAATACCACAATGTGATATCGCTTCATACCCCCTGGGGAGTCTATGATGAGAGACAGATAACAAGTTGTGGAGAGGATACTTGTAAGGGCTTGGGGGAATGGAAATTGCCACTTTGGAAAACAATGTGGTGATTCCTCAAACGGTTAACCATAGACTTACCACAAGATCCAGGGTTCCACTCATAGGTATATACCCAAAAGAAATGAAAACGTACATTCACATATAACTTGAATACTAATGTTCATATCTTCATTTTTCCTAAGAGCCAAAAAGCAGAAACAACCCTTATGTCCTTCAATGGGTGAATGGATAAAGAAAATGTGGTATATCTGTGTAATGGGATATTATTTGGCAGCAAAAAGGAAAGGATGCTCCAATGTAGACAACCCTTGAAAATATTATGCTAAGTGAGAAAAGCAAGTCACATCACATCTTATATGATTCTATTTATATAAAGTGTCCTGAAGAAACAAGTCTATAAAGACAAAAAGTAGATTGGCAGTTGCCTAGAGCTGGGTGTGGGGGAGAGGTGGAGGAGCGATAGGATATGACCGCTAATGGGTATGGGGTTTCCTTCTGGGGTTGATGGAGATGTTCTAAAATTGGGTTGTGGAAAATTCTGCAGATACATTAAAAACCATTGGTATCTGTACTTCAAATGGATGTATACTCTGGTATGGGAATTACATCTCAGTAAGTTGTTTTCAAAAATGAAGGTTGGGGTGCCTGGGTGGCTCAGTCGGTTAAGCAGCTGACTTCGGTTCAGGTCATGATCTCGCGGTTCGTGGGTTCGAGCCCCGCATCGGGCTCTGTGCTGACAGCTCAGAGCCTGGAGCCTGTTTCAGATTCTGTGTCTCCCTCTCTCTGACCCTCCCCCATTCATGCTCTGTCTCTCTCTGTGTCAAAAATAAATAAATGTTAAAAAAAATTTTTTTAAAAAAATGAAGCTTGAGGTCTAAGGAAAAGACTATGGACAGAGGCATGGATGAAAGAACACTGTTGAAGACCAGATAATAATGATAATAATAGCCATTATGTTTGAGGATTCACAAGCTGGGCACTGTGGTAAGTGTTTTACCTACATTATCTCCTTTAATCTTTGCCACAAACACATGTATATTAGGTACTTTTTCCTTGTTGTGCAGACAATAAATTTCAGAAAATGTAAGGAACTTGTTCAAGGTTAATAACAAGAAAGAGACAGAGACAAGATATATAGACCTGTGTCTGTGTCCACCTGGAGCCTATTTCTTTTTTTTTTTTTTTTTTTTTTTTTTGTCATATGAAATTTCTTGTCATATTGGTTTCCACACAACACCCAGTGCTCATCCCAACAGGAGGAGCCTGTTTCTTAAATACCTGCACTACGCTACTTCCCACAAATTTTGCTCTCCCAGTTAGCTTCAACTTTCTGGGTTTAGCGCAAATGCCAATGTCTTTAGGTCAGCCTCTTTTCGCTGGCCCAGCCACGACATTTTATGGGAGCATTCTACCAATCTTAGAGTAGTTCAGAGTGTCTTCGTTTCTGCCATCCCAAGTAAGGGTTGTAAAATAAATGCAACACTAATAAAGAGTTACAGAATACATACCTCAATAAATTAGCACTCTCTTTACCTCCTTCACACCCAGGGGCCTTAGAAGCAGGACTGCTACCTCGTACAGAGCGATTTCTTGCTGTTCAGGACACTGGTTAAGAGATAAAGTAGCCAAGAGCTCCACCCAGAGAGAATGTGTCTCTTCATTCTCCTCTACCCAGAGAAATTGTGAATGAGAAGAAAAGAACAGAGGCTAATCTTAACTCTTAGAGAAGCAATGCTCCTACCAAGTTGCTTCTCAAGATGGTTCTCTCAGGTTTTGAGGTCTTTTATTTTTTTTTTTTTTTTTAATTTTTTTTTTCAACGTTTATTTATTTTTGGGACAGAGAGAGACAGAGCATGAACGGGGGAGGGGCAGAGAGAGAGGGAGACACAGAATCGGAAACAGGCTCCAGGCTCCGAGCCATCAGCCCAGAGCCCGACGCGGGGCTCGAACTCACGGACCGCGAGATCGTGACCTGGCTGAAGTTGGACGCTTAACCGACTGCGCCACCCAGGCGCCCCATCAGGTTTTGAGGTCTTGATGCTACCTTTCAGGTTTCCTCACCTATTTAACTGCACATATACCTACAATGGCCTTTGCAGTGGAGTAGGGGTTCAAGAAATTTTATCTTCTTTTTCCATTCCTTTCACTGTCTTCCCTCTTGTCCCCACTTGGCACTCATCAAGTGCTTATTACTCACATACAGACCTCCAGAGCAGAAAGGGGGAACTGTAAAAGCAGAGACAAAATACAAACCTGGCTCACTGAAACTGGTCTGCTTAATCTCCTCTGTGCTCAGTAATCCTAGCAAAATTCTGGGGACCATTTAAACTGAGACACTAAGTACCTCCTGAGGAAATATGGCATCTGTTCACCAATACCACTTTTTAAAAAAATAATGTGAGGATCAGCAGAAGAAAAATATTTATTTGTAATAAAATATCCCAATGCTTATGTGGGCTTCCATTGTGCCAGACATCGTACTGAAGTTTTTATAGACAACATTTCGTCATCACCTAACTTCTTATGGTGGGTTCTCCTATGTGACAGATGAGAAAATAAAAGGAAGAAGAGAAGGAATAACTTTTCCAAGGTCACCAAGTCAGTTTGCAGAGGGGACCAGCAACCTTCAAAAGGTCCAGGTGACTCTGAAGTCTCTCCATCTCTCCATTACCCCACCTCCCACATCCTTTCTGTTGTCACCAAGCTCCTTTTCATGGAGATTGCTCTCCTAGAAGCAGTAAGGAGAAACATGATTATAAATATCTAGATATATTCAGAAGCAATCATCCAATATCAATGCAAAAATACTGATTAAATATTAGAAAACAAAATCCAACACCACATTAAGAAAATATACCATGATCAAGTGGGATTTATTTCAGGAATGCAAGGATGATATGGAATTAAGAAATCTAGTAATATAAAATTCCACATCAGTAGATGTAAGTGGAATAATTATGTGATTATCCCCTATAGGAAAAAAAAAAAAGCTTTTGACAAAAGATTCCTGATAAAAACACTCAAGAAAATAAGAATCGATGCGTATTTCCTAAACAGAATACCTTGGTCCTAAAATCAGCATTGTGCTTAATGAGAAATACTAGAGATAGTTCCACTAAGATAGGAAAGAGTCAAGAATGCTTACCATCTCTACTACTGTTGAATATTGTTCTAGAGGCATTAGCCAATACAATGTAAAAGGGCAGAAGAATAAGAGACACAGGAATTGGAAAAGAGCTAAAACTGTTTTCCAATGATATGACAGCTTAATCAGAGAACATGAGGAAATCAACAATAAACTAACACAAACAATAAAATAAATGCTAATTTACTAGGGCCAATTTTAGTTTTGTTATAGTTAGAATAACTTCAACCTTCAGAAAAGCTGCAAAATGGGAATGCAAACTGGTGCAACTACTCTGGAGCAGTATGGACGTTCCTCAAAAAATTAAAAATAGAACTCCCCTACAACCCCGCAATTGCACTACTAGGTATTTATCCAGAGAATACAAAAGTGCTGATTTGAAGGGGCACACGCACCCCAATGTTTATAGCAGCACTATCAACAATAGCCAAAGTATGGAAAGAGCCCAAATGTCCATCAACTGACAATAGATAAAGAAGATGTTGTATATATATATATACACATACACACAATGGAATATTACTCAGTGATCAAAAAGTGTTGCCATTTGCAACAATGTGGATGGAACTAGAATGTATTATGCTAAAAGAAGTCAGTCAGAGAAAGATAAATATCAGATGATTTCACTCTTATGTGGAATTTAAGAAACAAAACAGATGAACGTAAGGGAAAGGAAGGAAAAATAAGATAAAAAGAGAGAGGGAGGCAAACCATTCTCTTAAATATAGAGAGCAAACTGAGGGGTTGCTGGAGGGGTGTTGGGTGGGGGGATGGGCTAAGTGGGTGATGCGCATTACGGAGGGGACTTGTTGGGATGAGCACTGGGTGTCATATGTAAGCGATGAATCACTACATTCTATTCCTGAAACTATTTTTACACTATATGTTAACTAACTTGGATTTAAATGAAATTTTATAAAGTAATAAAATAAAATAAATTTTTTTAAAAAGTTGCAAGAATAACACAACAAATATTTTTCCTGGAACCATTTGGAAGTAAGTTTTGAATATGGTGCCCGTCATTACTGAATAGTTTAGTGACGTAACTCATCAAACAAGGATATTCTCCAGAAACTCACAATATAAGGATCAAAATCAGGAAATCATCATTGACACTACCATTGAATTCACTAACTTCTTTTAAGTTTAATTAATTGTCCCAACAGTATCTTTTTTTTTTTCTGAGAGACAGAGGGGGCGCAAGTGAGTGAGGGTGCAGAGAGAGAGAATCTCATGAGGAGCAGAGAGAGAGAAGCAGGGCTTGAGCTCATGAACTGTGAGATCATGACCTGAGCTGGAGTCAGATGCTTAACCGACTGAGCCACCCAGGCACCCCCAACAATATCCTTTATAGGAGCTAATCAAGGATCATGTACTGCACTTAGTGGTTGTATCTCTTTAGTCTTTTTTCCACCCTGTAAAAGTGTAGCATGGGTGACCTTTCTTAATTTACCCTCACTCCCGCCCTCTACACCAGGGGTATCAGAAAAGGCCAAGACTGACCACAGCCCAAACTCATCCTGCCAGACATAGAAAATGAATAATTGCTTGAATGTGTAGAGAGAAGCTTGGAAATGATGCCATGCCTTTTATCTTCTCTTATTTTTACTATAAAAGTTTTGAAATAGAATATGAATGTGGAAATATGTTAAATCATTCACTCTTTGCTGAATTCTTCCTAGATAGAATATTCACGGGAAAAAAATGTCTTCTTTCCAAATGGTTCTAAGACAACGTCTCTTAGGTTGTATATTCTCAGGTCTGATCTCCAAGTAAATCTCAGGTAAGGAGCCTGTTCTTAGATTAAATTTTATACAAGCACACAAAGAATACAACTGTCCCCATTGTGTTAGATATGGGTTCTAAGCAAGCTAAAAAAAAAAAAAAAAAAAAATTCTAGTCTGAATTTGCTTCAAAGTTCTGTTGGGAATTTTTGGAAATCTGTTCGATTACCACTAATTTCATGGAATGATAGTTCAAATTTCTTTACATGTAGAGCCTACAACTACTTTTCCATAATTATATTTTTTCTGGAATCATATCATTAGCTTTCATTCAATTATCTGAAGGCTTTTAAAAGTATAACAGATACATAGGTAACCATCATGCTATGTGTGTTTGATGAATCTTTGTGCTCATTAACCTACCCAGATACATTATTGGATTTCCTTATTTCTGTTTTTTCTTTTTAATGTTTATTCATTTTGAGAGAGAGAGAGAGAGAAAGAGAAAAAGAGAAAGAAAATGAGTGGGGGAGAGACAGAGCACCTTATTTCTGGAGTCCAGACAGGTTTCTGGAGCCAGTGTGAATGATCACATGGAGTTGCCAGGTTTTTGTGGCAAATTCTAGATTTCTTTTAGTGCCTGGGATCCCTGCTTCTTGAGGCTAACTCAGTGGAAGTATTCTTGAATGTTGATGTTCTATTTTCTTATCTCCTTGGTGGCAGAATAACCCCCCCACCACACACACCTTTTTTTTTTTTTTTTTTCCCCTACCGTTCTTTGTAGGAGCCGTATTATCTCAGAAAAGGTTGGAAAGAGATGGATTATGGGAGGGGCAAAATTCCACTTTCTGGTTGCCTGGAGACAAGGCCACACCAGGGAAGATTAAAAAATACAGATTCCTTAATACCAGTCCAGACTTTCGAATCAGAATCTGTGGAATAAATCCAGTAATACGTATTTTTTAAAGAAATTTCTCAAGAGATTCTTCCTTGACTAGCATTGAGAAGTTGTGTTTTACACACACATTTTGCAGAATGATCCCTAAAAAAACTTACAAGAGTCTGGGAAATAATGCTCTCCCTAGCCCCTTCTTAGCAAAACTGTGGCTCATATTAGCATTTAAGGAAACATCTACTTAATTTTGTTTACTGCAACATTTCTCAAACTTATTTGACTATAGAACACACTTTTTTTTTTTTTTTTGACACAGCACATTACTATACCATCCCAAAAAGCACAAGCTTTATGAAATGTTGGGAGAGAAAATACAACTCACCATGTCACCCCCTTTTTTATTAACAAAATCAGCACCTCTGATGTTTGTCAACTCCCTAATGCTTACAACTTGCAGCCACTTATCAAGACTATTATACAAGGTTTCATAGGGCCTTCGTTCTCAATACTAGTCTCTGTCTCGTCCTCTGCTCATTCCTAAACCTTAGATGTTAAAAAAAATAAAAGTAGTTATAGAATTGGTATGCATTGATTACTTCCTGAATGCTAGGCTCTGTTCAAAGTACTTTACGGGCCCTATATCATTAATCCATAGCCCTATGGAGTAGGTTTTATTATTATAACAATGTTATGACAGGATATCGATGTAAAGACAGATTAAGTAGCTAAACCTAAGAAAACACACAGTTACTAAGTGGTGAATCAGGTATTACAGACATTGAATCCAGGTGTTCGGACTCTGAGTTGATAGTATTAACCAGTCTTATTTTGTTTGAGCATTAGTCATTGCTCTTCCTCTACTTCCTCTGCTTCTCCACGCTCCTTCTTGGCAGTCTCATCTAGTCGAAGCTTCACCTTGTCCACGCCTTACTAAGCCCTTCCCCCAACTCTTGTTTTCTCTTCTGGGCCACAGACCCACTCACTAACTGCTTGCCAGACATCTCAGTGGGGAGCTATCACTGGAACCTCAAAGTCAATATAATTCTAATAGAATCTCATCTTTCCCCCTCCAAATTTACCCCTCCTTTTGTGTTCTCCCTTTCCAGTCAGTCATTCATGTATTTCTTCCTACGACATATCTGAGCATCTGTTACGTGTTTGGTACTATGCCCTGGTAGGGATATGTATGTATAAAAATGAACAGAACCTGGGTTCTTACTCTCGGTTTCTATGGCCCCATAACTTCAGTGAACACATGCTTCATCATGCCCTCCTCCTCTTTCTTTGTTCTGTTCTTCCATATTAATCTCCAGCAGCTATATTCATTGTCTAAATTGTCCTCAAGCTATATTTACTTGAAAGGGAGTTTGGTTTTCCTGAATTATTTTCCCATGACAGGTCACAGGCACATCTATAGGTGGTGTGTCAGATTGTATTCTAAGGATGGCGACACCACCAAACATGCAACGTGACACCTTCTTGCAATGTGACATTGACAGTCCTTCATGAGATGGGGTCTATACCTCCTCCCTTTGGATCTAGGTGGGCTTGTATCTGCAGTGGAAGTGATATGATGTGCTTTCAGAGGCTACGTCGTAACAGGCAAAACAACTGCCTGTTCCTTTGGGGGTGCTTACGCTTGGAAACCAAGGAAGGGGAAAGACCTCACAGAGTTGCTATGTGAAAGTGTCCCAGGTTATGGTCCCCACCGAGGACACAGCCGACAGCCAGTACCAACCTCCAGACTGGTGGGTGGACAAGATTTCAGATGATTCGCAGTCCTGGCCTTTAAGCTACCATAGCTGATGCCGAGCAGAGCAGAGCAGAAACAAGTTATCTCCTCTGAGCTTTACATAAATTGCCGATGTGTGAGCCACATAAGTGTTGTCATTGTTTTAAGCCGTTGAGTTTTGGGATGGCTTGTTAGGTAGCAACAGACAGGCAGGATAGGTGCCTACATTTGTTTTAACCTCCTATATGTTGCCAGAGGCGAGGTCACATAGCGCAGAGCACAGTTGCTGCCAAGAAGGGAAGCACCAGGATTAAATGTCAATCGTGCGTCATTATTTTTTAAATGTTAATCCTCTATAGCACCTAATAGAGTGTGTGGCATGGAGTATATGCCAAATAAATACTTATTGAATTGAATTGAAGCATGATGTGATAGTAAGAACATACATTTTGCTGTCAGCTGTACTAAATTTTAAGTCAAAGTTCTAGATGCCACAGTTCTAATTTTTAAATAAGAGAGATAAGGACAAAATGAGAAAGACTGAAGCCTGATTGCAAAGGATCTTGAATGCACGGTTAAGATTCTTTTTTTTTTTTTTTTTTTTTTTTAGGTAATGGGGACTCATGGAAGATTATAGAGATGTGATAGGCATAAGGCAACTTTTTGAGAAGATTAATATGGCTGCAAGGCACGGAACGGGAGACCAGGTAAGCAAAAACCAGTGAGGAAGTGAAGTCAGTGTCCAAGCATGTTAGTATCTAAACAGTACCTAAAAAATGTAGCCAGGAGAATGTCAGGCCAGGATTAAATGGGAGGATGATATTACCAAGGATGTTTCTATAGATTTTGAGTTGGAGCCTATAAAGGAGAAGATTAGTATAAAGAAAAAGAAGTCCAAAATGGATCCCAATAATTTGGCAGAATTTATTAAAAATTATTCACAGAGGATAGGCGATGTATGAGTCAGCAATCTCACTTCTGAAAATATGCCTTATTAAGAAATGACAGCAAAAGTACTTAAATATAACCATCAGCCAGGTAATGGTTAAGTATGGTATGTCTATACAACGGAATAATGTGAGAAAGAAGTAACTGAATAAACTGATCTGAATAAGCTTTAAGTGAAAGGGGCATGTTGTAAACAGATATACATATATGTATATTATATATATGTATACTATCTGATTTTTGTTAAAAGCAGAAGAAAAGCCTGAGTGTCAGAAAGAAAAAAACATTAAAATTAATGCTATTTTCCTCTGGAAACTGGGAATTTTGGAAGGGTGTGGGAGTGAAGTGGTCTTAAAATAGATACTTTGAAAACTTTGTATAATTTGATTTTTTGTTGTTCCTTGCTTTTTTTTTTCTTTAATCAAAACATGAAAAACACATTTTAAGTTCACAAATCTGATACCATTACAAGCAAAGAGTATCATTCACAGAAACAGTAAAGTCTGAAAAGACTATTAGGTTCAGGGCATCGATGATGATTCAATGTGGATGAATGTGTTTTTGGCATAAAGGGCTGAATCATGGTTGGAGTTGTGATCTTTGGCAGCGTCGAAGGTGCGCATGGGCAGGCCTTCTAGAATCTGGTTCTGGTAGGGCCAGTCAGGAGTTGTGGACGATCAGGTGGGGCTTGCAGCTGAGAGCAAGAGAGGGACTGGGACTTCTGCCTGTCCCAGCACTGGAGGGAATAACTCTTTTGACACAGCCTGTTTACCCAAAAGCCTGTTTATTCTCATGCCATTTATGTGATTCCATAATAATTAACTCTGGACCTTCCAACCTAATATGAAAGTTGGGAGGTAGGACAACTTCCTACAGGTAAAAGTCGTCTTCATAAATTTATCTATCCCCACCATGAATTTATTTACATTCTTAACCTGGAATATATCTATAGCTATATTCATATCTATGTTTATAAATTTTTTTTTTTCAACGTTTATTTATTTTTGGGACAGAGAGACAGAGCATGAACGGGGGAGGGGCAGAGAGAGAGGGAGACACAGAATCGGAAACAGGCTCCAGGCTCTGAGCCATCAGCCCAGAGCCTGACGCGGGGCTCGAACTCACGGACCGCGAGATCGTGACCTGGCTGAAGTCGGACGCTTAACCGACTGCGCCACCCAGGCGCCCCCATATCTATGTTTAAATCGATATTCATAGCATCTATATTATCTGTATATTTGTCTAGATATATGAACAGAAATAAATATCCTGCCTGCACATTCTCATATAAAATAATCAGCATTTATTCAAATTTAGCCCTGACCAATACTAGGTATTAGGACGTATTAAATGTAGGGTAAATATATTATAAGAATGGATTCCACACAAGGTATTATAGCGGTATGTTGTAGAACCAGGGTTTTATTACAGGATTACTGACTGCTTCTCCAGATGGATTTAAATTGATGACTCTAAGAAAATTTTTGCAAAAAGGCGCCTTCTAGCCTACTGACCCTAGAAATGTGCTTATCATAGCTCCTGGGAAGATCTCATTTCCCTTCATGGCTTCAAAATGCTTTGGGCAAAAGAAACATTGTGTATTTTATTAAGTGAATATTACCCTCAAAGCACACTAATGAATTTTTTTAATACATGAAAAGCCCCCTTTAAAGTCTGTTCAATATATAATACACATTGCCTTGGAGAAGTATTAAATAATATATTTGAAATTTTAGAAATGCGTATGCAAAGTTCTCAGCCGAAGTCCCCCAAATATTTGTAATTCTACTGTTGTCAGTTTCCTTTTATGTATCCTGTCTCCTGTAGGTTCTGAACAGATATAGGGATAACAAAAAACCGTGTCATGATGCCTTTCTTTTCTTTTCCTTTTTTATTTACAAAGCAAGAAGAAAGGCATGGGAGTATATGAGTTGCCTAAAATCTCACTGCCCTTCATGCTGACAATGATATTCTTAGACTCTGGGATGTGTTCCCGTTTTTTGCTATTCTCTTTACTCATGACATTTAGAAACAAGTGACTAATACTTACCTAAGAAGTGTGTATGTATTTGTATAAAATATATGTGTAAATTTTAAATCACTGCTATGAATGTATATGCTACCTCGTAAATTAATAGAAAAAATACAGCATTTCAAGCAAAGAATTTAGATTGCTTTAACTTTGTCAGTTTCTTTCTCTCCCGAACAGAAATGCCAGACTTGGTTTCCCTGCTTGTCCTCCCGCAGTATACCCTGCCAAGCTATTCCAAAGTGAAAATCATTACTTCCTGCTATCTAGTGGGCGTACAGGAACCAGAGGAAGAAGAAAAGCTTCTTTTCTGAAACCAGGAACAATGCTAGGATGTGGAGGCCTCTGCCAAACTTTAGTAGCTTTCTGTGCATCCTTTACTACCGCTGCGGGGAACAAAATTACCAATTTCTCCATGACAGTTTGGCTCCATGATGGTTTGAAAAAGTTGTAGGTGGGAATAGACTCTGAATCTGAATCTGTTAGGAACTGGAATCATACCTAACCCCCATTTCTTTTGAATGGTTCTGTTGGTCTGGTGATGAGAAAGACAAAATGAGGTAAAAACAAACCAGACCAAAGTGCAAGTTTAAGGCCCAGTGAAATAATGTGGGTAGTCTTCCAGAATCTAGTTAAATAAAATAGGGATTCTTAGGAATGTAAGACATCAAGGTGTTTTCTTTCTTTAAACAAGAGAATAATGGAAGACACAGAAATCCAGGATAAGAAAGGAGTAAGTATGATAGCTTCATTCAGGGAGATAGAAGCATCCACCCACTCCTGTGAGTTATTTTTCAGTTGTGATGAATAGGAACAAAACCATCTACATGCTTTCACTCTGTTCCTCTCTTTGCCGATTGTAGGCCTTGGTGAGATGGCGCAATAGGGGCAGAGTGAGAGAAGATAAATGACTCTCCAGTGGCTTTCCATGATCTTTATCATGAATATCTTGGCTCTAATTAACGCTGGTGATAGGAGAAGAGAAATGTCTTAAATTCTGGGTGAACAGTCATTTGACCACTCAGAAAAACATTTGAACATTAGAAAAAAAACCTGCAAATATTTGTCCCTGTTCATTTTGAGCTCATAAGTGACTGAACTCCCTTTTTTCTCCCTAAGAGAAGAGACCCAGTAGATGCTGACTGGATTGTAAATTCCACAGGATCGCCCTGGTGCATTCGTCTTTATATTCGTGGCACTTGGCACTTGGTGGGGTCTCAATGACTATTTGCTAGATTTCAAATGATTGAGTCAGAGAGGAGTCATAATCTTTTAGAAGCCAAAACAATTTTTAAATCTTGATAAGAAGTTCATCTAAGTACGTCATTCCATCTGTGTTCACAGGTCAACTGAAAAAGAGGAATTAGGGAAGTCAGCAGATAATCTACTGACAGATGTGAATTTCGGGGTATCTTTGTGATGCACTTTTCCTATCACTTGTGGGAAAATATCGCCAGCACATAAATCAATCAGTGCCCAGGAGGCTGTCCAGGAACAGAGCAGAGCCCCATGTTTACCAGTCCCACGTTTCCCAGTCCAAGTTATGTGAGCTGCTGTCACCCTGTAGGCCTCTCTCTCCTACTTGACTCACTGACTCGGAGGAGAAGGAGCAACTCTCCCAGTGGTGCGTTCAGGAAATAACCTGGCTCTGCATAGTAGTTGGAAGCCAGCTGACCTTAAGAATTACACATTCTGGTCTGCCTCTTCATATTCTACGTTGTGCAGAGGCAAGTCCTCTAATGGGGAGCTGTGTGGTGACCGGTGGGTAAGTCTAATTATGGAGTGGAGTTTTAGAAGTCTGCTGTTGTTGTGTACCTAAGCCACACCCTTCTTTAATGGCTTTATCAGTAAAGGAAGATGACATTTTATCCCCTGCCAGACTTTCCCGTGTCCACCTTTCCATCGTTTTCAAACTTGATTGGGAAAAGAATGTTATGTTCTTGTCCTCTTCAAGCCCTACAAGGGTACTTGGCTCCAGAAATTCTATGCATCTATACACTTTGCATCTGGTTATCTGATGCATAGTCACTCATTTATTCATCCTGCCATTGTTTTGGAAATAGTTAGTGAGCCCTTAGAAAATGCCAAGTATAATAGTAAGCCCTGGGACCCTACCCATACAGAGCTTACAGTGTAGTGTTCTTATAAAGCAATTTGACAAGTGGGTGAGCACATAGCTTCCCAGGAGGTAACGAAGTCTGAGTTGAGTTGCTCAGTTTTGTTTGTTTGTTTTCTTAACTGAGACACAATGGAGTAGGATTTGGCCAGGAGGTAGCCAGATCTCCCTGATGTGCTAGATCTGATCTGGTCTGCCTGATCAGAACTGGAGCTCAAGGGGCAAACAGGTGCTTAGTTCTGAGAGACCCTCCTCAGACACCACAGCAAAGGCCCTGGACTGCCTCCTAGGTACCAAACAACTGTGTTAGATATTAGAGGAGTGACATGGTCAGGTTTCTGTTCTGAATAGGTCACTTTGATAGCTTGGAGGACTGATCTGAGGAAGACAAGCCTGAAGAGACCAGGTATGAAATTATACGAATGTGATTTAGTAGAATCTCTGCTTATTTTTGTTTTCCCTTTCCTTTTCTTTTTACCCTTGGCAATCTTGACATTTTGTAGGATGAGCAGTCAGGAATTCCCACCTCTGATGATGATGATGATGATGATGATGATGATGAAGAAGAAGAAAAAGCAGATCATGATGGCCAGTGTTAATTGAGTTCTTGTTATAAAGGGCCACTAGGCTAAAATGCTTTTGTGTACTAGCTCACTTAATAGTCACTAAAAATGCATGAGATAGATAGTATCATTATTTTTTTTTTCCATTTTACACACGAGAAAAGTAAAGTTTACAAGGTTAAAATAACTTTCCCAAGGGTGCACAGCCAGCAAGGAGCAGACCTGGTACTTAAACTAGAGCCTGAGTTCATCTTCCATTCTGATGAGTCTGTTTTGTCTTTTTTTTTAAGTGTTTATTTATTTTTGAGACAGAGATAGTATGACAGCAGGGGAGGGGCAGAGAGAGAGGGAGACACAGAATCCGAGGCAACTGTCAGCACAGAGCCGGACGTGGGGCTTGAACTCATGAACCATGAGATCATGACCTAAGCTGTCATGGTTTCTTAACTGACTGAGCCACCCAGGCGCCCCCTGATGACTCTGTTCTTTATAAGAAGCTTCATAGCACTTTACCAAGTGCTTTCTTACACAGCGTCTTACTAGAGCTTTATCCAGATCCTTGGGTCAACTTTAAATTCACTCTAAAGAGAGTGATTTATTTTCATTTAATAGAATCATATGCTCGTGAAAAAAGTTTGTGATGTATTTTAAAATCATGAACTATATTGCTCATTATTTGTACATAGATAATCAATTTAATGACTTCTTGGCTAAGTTTTAATAGTCAAATAAAGATGCCTTCATCTTCCATCAAACATATTTACTGAATGAATTTTACAGTCAACTTTAAATAAATATTCTATAAAATATAATTAAAATATGCTGGGAGAACTGATTTCTGGTTTTGTTGTTTTTTTCTGTTTTTTGCTATAGATTATTCATTCAATTTTCAACAACTACTGACTAAGCACCTAACATGTGTTATGCACGATTTCTTTTAAGCATAGGGAAGATAATAGCCACTAATTTCATTAGGTTTGCTCTATCATATAAGCCTAACTTAGCATCATTATCCTCAGTATTTGCTTTCAGAACAAAGAAAGCAAAGGAGGTCATTGTACAGGTCAAAGCATCCAATTAATTCAGTTAAGTTAATCAAATCATTATAGTACTTTAAATTTACTGGTTTTATTTCTTGGAAATCTTTAGATTAGATTTGTATTCCCATCCACGTTAATACGGTAGAGATGACTGAGTTGCTTTATGTTCGTTTACATAAATAAGATAGAGATTTGTTTATCTAGGGTTGTGAATGCTTCAACGTTTGTGTTAGCATTACTTATTCCAAACATTGTAGGTTTAACTAGAAACCCCAAAGTGCCATAATGAACAACTTGTCATTCTCAGTGAATGGACTTGTTCTTGTTACAAGTGAAGGAATTACTGATGAATGTGATTCCAAGCCACCCAGCAAGTCCTAGCTGGAATCAATCCTACACTGAGAAATTACAGATATGTAGCCCTGGTTTGTTGCCAGAGATAGGCTGCCTCTCCCAGAGGGTTCTGATTCATGGAGCTTCACGCCCTGCCCCTACTCTCACCTCCTCACCATATGACCACACCTCCCTGGGCAGAATTGCTAAAGGAATGTGGGATGGCAGAGTTCCTGGCTTCCTTCCTTGGCTAATGGGCCCAAATTACGGCACCACTGTTAGGTTTTAAGGATTTCCTCCTTGTTCTAGTGTTATCATGTTTTCTTGGTTTCTGACTCTACCTATTTGAGAGAAAATGTAGGGTCCAATTCTTGTTTAGGCTGCCAAGATTCCTCAGTGCTTGGGCAAAGTAAGGAAAAATGGCACAAGTGTTTAATATTATCCATAGACCTCAGAAAACTACACTTTCTAGACATGAGTAAGGAGCATGTTGGTAAATTTATCCCCAATGTGCCAGGTTTATCCTTTTGAATAACTGTATAATTCCAGCAAATACCATATTGAAAAAGTATTATCTGATTGGTATACTTTTTTCTCCTTTTTTTAAATTTAGATTTCAGTTGGTTAACATACAGTGCAATATTGGTTTCAGGAGTAGAATTCAGTGATTCATCACTTACACACAACATCCAGTGCTCATCACAAGTGCCCTCCTTAGTACCCATCAGCCATCTAGCCCTCCTCCCACCCACCTCCCTCTGTCAACCCAAAGTTTGTTCTCTATCATTAAGAGTCTCTTGTGGTTTGTTTCCCTCTCTTCTCTCACCCTCCCTTCCCATATGTTCACCTGTTTTGTTTCTTAAATTCCACATATGAGTGAAATCATATGGTATTTGTCTTTGTCTGATTGACTTACTTGTCTTTGCATAATACATTCTAGCTCCATCCACATCATTGCAAATGCCAAGATTTCATTCTTTTTGAAGAATATTCCAGTGTGTGTGTGTGTGTGTGTGTGTGTGTGTGTGTGTGTATGTCTTCTTTATCCATTCATCAATTGATGGACATTTGGGCTCCCTCCATAGTTTGGCTATTGTTGACAATGCTGCTATAAATATTGGGGTACATGTATTCTTTCAAATCTGTATTTTTTTAATCCTTTGGGTAAATACTTAATAATGCAATTGCTGAACCATAGAGTCGTTCTATTTTCAGTTTCTTGAGGAACATCTATACTATTCTCCAGAATGGCTGCACTGACTGTTATATTTTTGAGGCTTTATTTGAAAAACTATTTGACAAGACAATCCAATATTTAATTTTATATTATATTAATATTAATTGTAACAAACATACTAAAAATGGATGACAAAGATTAATTTAAAGATAATTCAAGTTTTATTCCAGACAATTATTTCCTAAATTAAGCTTCTTAAGACAACCAAAGGGAAATTAATTGATTGTATTTCAATCTTTCTTTCCTTTCTTCAGCTCCCTTACAGGCTAATGATTCAAGTGAGCCAAAAATTGAGAACATTTAAATGCAAAACCTTAATAATAATTTAGTGCTTAAAGGTTTATTTAAAAAGAAGTGTGATTTAGTGGGTTCTTTCAATGGAAAATGTCTATTTGTCTTACTTTACTCCAAACATTTCCCAGTACCCTTGGCTTTATTAAGAGTTCAAAAACATGAGAATCTTTTGAAACTAATAACTTAATCTCTCCCTACAGATCTCTCCTTTTGATGGTGTAAGAATCTTCATATATCACCAAAACAGAAGAATATTGATTGACACAAAGCTAGGAAGCTGGATGCAGCTCTTTAAAGAAAATCTCAGCCTTTTGTACGTTTGTTGAATTGTTCTACACTGATTTGTGTCTGTGACAATTACTTAGATTATGGAAATTTGTGGGCTTAAGCAAGTCTTTTTCTTTTTAGTATTCCTGTTTTCTCACCTATGTAATACTGGAACTCTTAAAGCTAAAAAAGCCCACTTCTCAGAAGTACACTATGGAATCAGCCATTTGTTGAATTTATAGGTTAAATGTTAAGTGAGATGGGGCTATCCAGAGATGGCATAAAAAGGCAAAGCATCTAGAAGTAGAGATATAAGGCACAAATCCGCATGGTTTCAAGAACACCCAGGCGGAATTATTCATGCATGTTCCACTGACAAGCTAAACTGATCTGTGGCTTTTCCCCCACATTGTACCTACTCTAAAATGTCCAGTATAGTTTATATCTATTAGGATACTTCAAATAACATGTCCATCAAATTAGTTTAAACAGTATGGGAAGTCATTGACTCATGTAACTGGACATTAAGGATTCACTGGGTTTCAGTTGGGGGACCAGAGGTGTTTCATTGCTGAGCTGTGCTGAACGTAAGCTTCATCCTAAGGACAGTTTTCCTCCTAATTACAAGATAGCTGCCAGCTTCAATCAGGGTCACATGCTTTTTCCTCCACTTTCAGTGTAAAGGAGACTGGTTTTTTGAAGGGCCCCTGGAAGTCTCCAGCAGAAGCTCTTTGAGCCCCATAGGCAGATTTGGGTCACATGCCCACTCATGAACCAATCAAAGGAGGAAGTTACGGGATAACCTTTTCACCTGAGGGACAGGGGCTATGTCAGAAAGGGATGGACACCTAAACAATAT
Organism: Puma concolor; assembly: GCF_028749965.1. NCBI lineage: Eukaryota > Metazoa > Chordata > Mammalia > Carnivora > Felidae > Puma > Puma concolor. The sequence goes on from NC_141675.1 coordinate 101,554,939, forward strand.
CACAGTTCTATTGGAATGGAAGAAAGAACAGCAAAGGCTGAAGGTCACCAGTAATGTTCACTCCAGAGATCCTGAGAGGACATGGCTATACAGTAAGTAGAAAAACCATCATGACCATTAGCACATAGTAAGACTGGGCATTTGAAGCTATCAAATGGGTCAGATAAAAGATCTATTTATAAGAACCTGACCCTGACTCCTGAGGAACCCCATGGCTGACAGTGTGCCCGGCAGACTCTTTCTGGTTCTGGCCGCCAGAGGCAAATGCACAGACCAATAAGTGGGTTGAAGGATGAAAGCGTACGGCTAGGATCTCTTCACTTCTCATGGAGAGGAAAGAGCATGGTTACAAGTTGTCTGCACATGGGGAAGTGAACAGAGCAAGGATCCTGCACCTGACGGCTCTGTTCTCAAGTATCATTTGTGTCTGAGCTTTTGCATCATGGGTACATGTGATGACCCTTCCACGTGCATGAGCCTTAGACTTGTAAAGACAGTGAGACAGCCACAGCCAGCTGCTGACATCCCAAGTGGCATATTTGAGTCTGCAGCAAAGCAAGAGACTCAAAAGCCAGATTTGGGATGGGAGGGAGAAAAGTATATTTTAAATTTCTGTCTTGGGGCGCCTGGGTGGCTCAGTCGGTTAAGCGTCCGACTTCAGCTCAGGTCACGATCTTACAGACCGTGAGTTCGAATCCTGCGTCGGGCTCTGGGCTGATGGCTCAGAGCCTGGAGCCTCCCTCCGATTCTGTGTCTCCCTCTCTCTCTGCCCCTCCCCCATTCATGTTCTGTCTCTCTCTGTCCCCAAAATAAATAAACGTTAAAAAAAAAATTAAAAAAAAAATTCTGTCTTGATTGGCGGGGGTTCTTTAAAATACGAAGAGATACTCAGCGTCACTCATCATCAGGGAAGTACAAATCAAAACCACATTGAGATACCACCTCACACCTTTCAGAGTGGCTAAAATGAACAACTCAGGAAACAACCGATGTTGGCAATGATGTGAGGAATGGGAACCCTCTTGCACTGTTGGTGGGAATGCAAACTGGTGCTGCTGCTCTGGAAGACAGTGTGGAGGTTCCTCAAAAAATTACAAATAGAACTACCCTACAACCCAGCAATAACACTGCTAGGAATTTATCCAAGGGATACAGGTGTGCTGTTTCGAAGGAGCACTTGTACCCCAATGTTTATAGCAGCGCTTTCAACAGTAGCCAAATTATGGAAAGAGCCTAAATGTCCATCCAACTGATGAGTGGATAAAGAAGATGTGGTTTATATACACAATAGAATACTACTTGGCAATAAGAAAGAATGAAATCCTGCCCTTTGCAACAACGTGGATAGAACTGGAGGATACTATGCTAAGTGAAATAAGTCAGTCAGAGAAAGACAGATATCATATGTTTTCACTCATATGTGGAATTTGAGAAATTTAACAGAAGACCTTGGGGAAAGGGAAGGGGAAAAATAGTTTCAAACAGAGAAGGAGGCAAACCCATAAGAGACTCTTAAATACAGAGAACAAACTGAGGATTGATGGGGGTGGGTGGGGAGAGGGGAAAATGGCTGATGGGCAATGAGGAGGGCACTTGTTGGGATGAGCACTGGGTGTTGTATGTAAGCAGTGAATCACGGGAATAATCCCTTGAAACCAAGAACACACTGTATACATTGTGTGTTAGCCAGCTTGACAATAAATTCTAATAAAAAAAATAATAATTTAAGGGAAACTTAACACAAAACTTTAGACTCATTTTTTTTAAGGCAAAGTTTTTGGGGGGCTAATTGGTAAATGTATCATAAAAGAATTAAATTCGTAACTTTCTTTGAAACAAATTAAATAAATTTTTAGAAATACCAAAAAGTAAGGCTGGGGGATGCAATTGTAGAGCTTTAGAAAACAGGTGTCTGAGTCAGACAGGAAAAGGAAGCTAGCTAGGGAAGCTTGACCACTTGGGTTCTGCTGCATTGTCAGGAGCCAGGCAGTCAGCAATATGCCCAGACCTCCAGGGCTGCGAGGTGGTCCGGGTGGGGGTGGTGGTGGGGCAGGGCCATGTCAGACTGAGGAGAACCCACAGTGTCTGTCTTGCTTCTGTTTGGGATATTGGAAGGAGGTCCCCTCATAGGACCCAAAAGATCCCATCTCTCTGCTGGGCTGGTTGTGATATTTCCTGGGGCTGCTCTAACACAGTGCTGCAAACTGGAAGGCATAAACCAACAGGAATTGATTGTCTCACGGTTCTGGAGGCTAGAAGTCTGAAATCAAGGTGTTGGTAGGGCCATACTTGCTCTGAAACCCTGCTGGGAATCCTTCCTCTCTCACGGTGATTTTGGGCAGCCCTTGACAGTTCGGGCTTGCGGCTGAAGTCCTTCCACCTCTGTAGTCACATGATATTCTCACCTGCTGTGTCTGTACCCCTGTCTCTTCTCTTCTTATAAGCACATGAGTCATATCGGATCAAGGGTTCTCCCTATTCCTATGTGACCTCATCTTAACTATGTGATATCTGCCATGACCTTATTTCCAGACCAGATCACATTCTGGGGAGTTACTGGGGGTTAGAACTTCAAATATGCTTTGGGGGACACGATTCAACCCTTAAGAAGTTGTCCTATGAAAGTAAAAGTGGTATATCTTAGACAGGCCTGGAATTTAGCTTAGCTCCCACATGGCATAGACAGACTCAAAAATTCCGACTTGCCCCAGGAGGGGTGGGAAGGTTTGCTGAAAGTCGCCAAGTGGGGGCAAAGTGGTTCTGGAGTTGCGAGTTGCAGTCCCAAACACCTGAGCTGGGACCCATTAGGGAAGAGCAGTCAGACCTCAGGTGGGATGCACTGTACCACTGAGGAGTCATCAGGAGAAATTCCTGGGCCCAGATGAGCTGAAAGAACAGACCATAAATTATGAAGTACGCCAGCTGCAGCTTTCGGCAGCAGATGCCAACAGAATCATCAGCCCAGGGAGCAGCTGGGATCAGCCGCTCCCCAGAAGGGACCAGCAAAGTTCCAGGCAGCACTGCATAGGTCCTAGAACCGTACCTCGTCTCCATGACCCAGAGCTACATGTCCATCCCTTAATAGGCAGAGGAAATGGGGCTCTGAAAGACTGAACATTTTTGTCAGTAATCCAAGCTAAGACCAAGTTACCTCAAGAGACAGATAAGACTACTGGGTTGGACTAAATGTCCACACCATGCCTCTTCACCCCTTACACACACACACACACACACACACACACACACACACACACACACACTGCTACCTGAAGAAATCAGGCTGGTGAAGAACATCAGGCTAATCACAGAGAAATCAAGAAGACACATTTTTTTTTCTACATCCCTTAATGGTAAAGTGAACCCAGCATACATTCTCCATTTCGTCATGACCAGGTCATTCTAAAGATCCAAAAGATATTAGTGCATACTGATCGTGATTGAAAATTTGTCTCCTCGGGTCATCTGGTGTCTTAGCTGGTTAAGTGTCCACCTTTGGCTCAGGTCATATTTCATAGTCCGTGAGATTGAGCCCTGCATCGGGCTCTGTGCTGACAGCATGGAACCTGCTTGGGATTCCCTCTCTCCCTGTCTCTCTACCCCTCCCCTGCTTGTGCTCTCTCTCTCTCTCTCTCTCAAAATAATTAAACCTAAAAAAAAAGTAAAAAAGAAAAAAAAAGAAAAAGGAAAACTATAATATAACTTATTAAAATTTGTCTCCAATTTAAGTTTGCTGTGAATGTATCTGTCTCCATGCAGGTGTAAACAGGCCTTTGGTAGGTTTATGAAAGCCTGGTGGACACGGGTCAGTGTGGGCCCAAGGGCTAGTTAAAGAACTTTATGCTCAGTCCTAACCCACAGTTCTAAATGGCAGAGCAAGTGTCTACCTGACAGAGGACTAGAGATCAGCGATTATTTGCCTTAACTTCCTGTTATCTACAGACACACGATTCCACAATTCCTTCAACAATACCACCTTTTCCAACCGTTGTGATGTGATGCTGCTGCTGTGTTCGAAATTTCTGGATTGAGTTGATTCAAACGACATATTATTGGGAAGTCTCTGCGAACATGATAACAAGCATTTTCTCAGGCAGACTAGCCCCGGGTACAAACGGGTTCAAACTGCAGAACATCTATTCCATATCTCAGCTCGCAGCCGTAGCACGGTTGGCCTTGCAGCTCTAGTCAAATCAAGAATCCTGGTCGGAAGCAAAAGAGAGGATCCAACATTTCATCTTCCTCCTGGCCCCTGAGGTCACCTGGCTGCAGGTGACTCTGGAAGTCCCGCTGGTTGAGCACCCTAGTGTCACAGGTGATCCCATGTGCCGCCAATACCGCTGAAGCTGCTGCTTCAGTCACCTGACCCAGTCATCATGTCTGAGTCTCTTCCAGGAAAGCAAATGTTTGGTGCCTTAAGACCCTTTCTTTGTCTCCCAGACTATCCAGTACATAATGTGTCACTTTACTTAAGCAGATATATTATAATTATGTGTATGTTTGTTTTCCTCCAGGGCCAGGGAGTGAGTTCCTCAAGGGCGGGGACCGTGCCTTTCATGTCCTCATGTGTGGTGCTATGTGTGGTATGTACTATGTGATCAATAAATAAAGGAGAGAATAAATGAAGGAAGAAAAGTTTTGGTGACCTTTGGTACTGTTCTCTGTCACTGATTTGGGCCAAGGAGGGACGGAGCAAGAAGAGAGCTCAAAATCGTCAACGTAATCCCTCAGGCTTTCTCTTCTGCAATTTGCCAATCTTGCCTGGAGCTCATAGGAAAAAGATTGTGTATCTTGACTCTTGGGTCCTTTTCGTTGAATTTTCACGGCAGTGGAATAAATTCTCCCTCTTTAAGAGGGAGGGAGAAAATTCCAGAAACCTGAGGTGGTCTGGAGACTGCACAAAGGGATTTTCAGTTCTGGGAGTCAGGGCTATTTTCTACGACCACTGAAAGTCTGAGAGTTTTCTGGATACTCCTGAGGTTGAGAGGAGTCAGAGAGGAAACCGCTGCTTGAATGCTAGCCCAGCAAGTTGTATTCAGTGCACCTAGGCAGGTCGTTTAAACTTTCTGAGTCTTCTCTTACCTTAAAAATTGGGAGAAATGACACCATCTTATATCTAGAACTAGAAATAATGTATACATAATATGCCTGGCAGTGTTTGGCATATATAATTGGTATTTAATCCATACTATTATTATTATTATATTTAATATTCCTACTTAGCATCCTGCAAATTTCTTTCCCTTTTCCTCTTTGGTTCGTTTATATTGAACGGATGACAGAGCCCCCGTGACTTCTAATTTGGTGTCAGTAAAGCATAGGAAATTTTATTTGGATTCTTAAAATCCCTTAGTGAGTTCAGATTATTTTTATAGATAGAAAACAAGTATCTCTTTCATTTTATATATATAAAGAAGCTTTATATTTAAAAACTTTTAATTTAAGCCATGTAAATCAAAACTATAAGTTTAACCAGTTTTATATATAAAATGGGGGAGATTCCTTCCCTGTGCCCACCTGCCCCGGTGCAAAGTGCAAAAGAAGTGGAGAAAAATACCACATGAGACACTACCACCCAACTTTACAACCTAAGGTCCCTGGCTTCAAAAAATGGACTGGAAAGGTAATCAGTATGGTTATAAGTAACCTGGCCTGCTTTTATTTATGGGGCTTGACATATCAGTCCTATTTGCCAAATACAGGATTTCCTGGCAACCGAAACTCAAAACTCGTTCTGTGGAATGTGATCATGCCCAGTAAAGCTGTTAGCCCATGGAAGTTATATGTCTTTTCAGCACTGACATTTTTGCCTGCCAGCAGTCTGGAATGGAAATGAGACCTACCGTTTCTGACCATCAGGCAGCCCACTGGGCAGCCCTTAGGTTGCTGACATTTTCCTCCATAGAGCAGTAGATGGATATGTTTAAATACAACTTTAAAAAATGTAATCGCACTTGGCACACGAGGGCCTATTTTTAGTATCATCACTGTCGTTGTACCTAAGAACAGATTCATGGTCACGTAGCCTGTGACAGTTAATTTTGTGTGGCCTTGGCTAGGCCTTGGAATCTGGAGATTTGGTCAAACACTGGTCTGGATGTTGATTTACTAATACTCTTGGTATTAGTAAACTACAATACTGCTCTTGTACTTGAGCAAATAGAGCCCTGCAATTGGTCCCATACTTTAAAGACCCCATTCTGGTCGTGCTCCTCTGGGCCTGCCTTTCTGGATTTCTTCTTCTTCTTCCCTCTCCTTCTTGACCACAAAGTGAATAATCCAGATCTGGGAATCCCATGCCCAAAGTCTCTGTTTATAGCCTGTGTAGATATGTCTCACGAAGATACTTACTATCCTAGTCTGAGAGGGGCCGTGGGGCAACAGCTCACAGATAATGTGGATTGAATTAATAGGTGTGAGCGAGTGTAAAATGCAACACAGTGTTAAATGGATCTGGGATCAAAAACAGAAGGGTCTCAGGGCCAGGGTTAGGCTTTCCCTGCATTGCTATGTTTTACAGTGGAATTCTAAGGGCTTTGGAATCCTATATTTGCACCTTGTTTTTCAGGTGGTTATGAAGGTATTTTTTATTAAGACTGATAAAACATATTTATTTAACCATTTCTAGCTTTTTTAAACTTTTAAACATTTAGACATAGAGTATTCATTTGTACTCTTGATCATCTATGTCAGTCATTACAGCAGTGAAGGAATTTGTGACTCAGATAAGAGTCAGACTAGCTGACCACCAAGTCCCTTGCCAACTCTGATGCTACATGTGGTAATTAGAGGCAGAAGAATGCGGTCAGATTCTCTCTAGAGAGCTCAAGAAAAACAAAGAGAAACAACCTCAAGCCACTAGGGCAAGGATGGTTTGACCTTAGTCCAAGTTTCCTTTGGTTGAAACTTCCACTTGGATACTGCTTTACTTCAAAGCCTGAGACATTTCATACCATGCCACTATGACCACTAAGGCCTGAGAGACATTTCATTCCATGCCATGTGTGGTTTGTAAATGAGGTCTGACAGCTCTCACCAACCTTGCTTGGTTTCCAGCCCAAGAATTTATTTGATAAACACGGATGTATCTTGAGATTTAAATTCACAAACCCTATTGGGGTTTGTTTGTCTTTGGGGTACACAGATAAAAGAAAACCAGAATGGGCCATGATGTGATAGGGGGATATCTCCTAAAGGATAAACAACATCAGGGTTGAGAAAATAAGGGGTTTGTTTCCTCAAAGGAAGTATAGTATACCCTATAGTATACCCATAGAGAATATACTAATTATATTTCTAGGACACTCACTTTGGTTTTTTGGACATTTCAAGCAGCTTCTCAAAATTCCCTGTTATGTAAATTCTCCAGAAAAGAAACAAACAAGTAAACAAACTAGAATTTGAAATGAAGCTCTCCTGTACTCAGTGTCCCCCAGGTGGGAAGCAGTCAGAGTGTATTGGGATATCTTGGGCTATGTCATGTGTTAAAGATGTAGACAGGCTTTCCACATCACGTGATTAGACATGAATGAGACTAAGTGACCTTGAATTCGGATGGGTTATCTACCCTGTTTTTTGTTTTTGTTTTGTTTAGATATTTATTGTTAAATATTTATTATTACTGTTTATTTTATTTTATTTATTTACGTTTATTTTTTTATTTTATTTCTTTATTTATTTATTGTGAGCGAGCAGGAGAGGGGCATAGAGACACGCAGAGAGAGAGCAAGAGAAAGAGAGAGAGAATTATAAGCAGACTCTATGCTGTCAGCACAGAGTCCAAGGCAAGGCTTGAACTCACAAAATGTGAGGTCACAACCTGAGCCAAAGTCAAGAGTCAGATGCTTAACTGATTGAGCTACTCGGGCGGCCCCGTTTTGCTCTTTTTTGCTTAGATTCTCATACAGAAAAATTTGTCAGAATTCTGTATCTTTGAAGTTAAGAAGATTTGTCATTGTGAACTAGGATGGACGTGGCCATTGGGAAGACACATTGAAAGGGAAAAGCAACAAGGTCTGTGAAATAAACCTAACTTCAGAGAAAGGAAGCACCTAGTCTGGTGACCAGAGTTCAAGATGTATAGGAATGATTATGGTACAGCATGTTGTGAATGACAGAATTTCCTCAGGATTCACCCAGTCTGGACTGGTGTCACCCGTGTGGAAAATGATATGAGAGAGCTGCAGCCTTGAGGCCTCACTGTTGGGTCCTACGACAACGCTAACGAGACTCTAACTAGCAAAGCATTACCGCTACGAGAGGTTTGACCCTGTAAGACCCACCTTCAACAGTGACAGTATCTGATATTAAGAAAACATGGCAACCGTGGTCCAATCAGACCCTTCACCTGGAGAGTGGAAGTAGGACTAGTTCACTTGGGGTAAAGTCATTTCCTGGAGTTCTTGGATAATGGGGTTAAGTAGGAGACTTGAGAGTAGATCTCGTTGGGGGAAACCGGGCTCAGTAGGACTAGTCCATGTCGGGGGAGATGGTAAACTAAGTAACAACAGCAACAACAACCTATGTGATCATATTTGGTGAACACACAGGCATACCTCATTTTGTTGTGCCTTATAGATATTACATTAAAAAAATTTTTTTTAACATTTATTTATTATTGAGAGACAGAGAGAGACAGAGCATGAGCAGGGGAGGGGCTGAGAGATGGGGAGACACAGAATCCGAAGCAGGCTCCAGGCTCTGAGTCGTCAGCACAGAGCCCAACGCGAGGCTCCGAACTCACAAACCGCGAGATCATGACCTGAGCTGAAGTCGGACGCCCAACGGATGGAGCCACGCAGGCCCCCCCCCATAGATATTACATTTTATACAAATTGAGCATTTGTGGCAACCCTGGATTCAGCAAGTCTACTGGTGTCATTTTTTTCCAATGGCGTGTGTTCACTTTGTGTCTCTGTGTCACATTTTGGTAATTCTCAGGATATTTCAAACTTTTTCATCATTATTATATTTGTTATGATGACCTGCGATCAGTGATTGCGACTCACTGAAAGCTCAGTTGATGGCGTTTTTTAGCAATAAAATACTTTTAAATTAAGGTTTTTACATTTTTTTAGACATAGTGCTATTGCACACTTAATTTACTACAATATAGTATAAACATAACATTTATATGTACTGGAAAACCCCAAAATTCATTTGACTTGCTTTGTTGCAATATTTGCTTTAATGCAATGATCTTGGACCGGAACAGTAGTAGCTCCATAGTTTCCTGTGCTTGAACTAAGTTTAGGAAGCAGACTGTATCATTTATTCAGCATACAGCCTCCAAGAGAGAGTCACCATTATAGCTCCATTTACAAGACCACTAAATTTCTCTCTGATACTTTACCGACTAAAAACACAAACACACATGCAGTTAATTTTTTCTTTCTTTTCAAGCAAGGCCGGCTTCCCAAAACCCATTTCTATGATTCAGCTTATATATAACAGAAACCACAACCTTCTACCAAAGGCTTTCATGTAAGAAATCAATCTCAGAAATAAACATTACTATATACAAGAATGAGAAAAACATTACTGATAAAAATAAGGAGCCATAGTGCCTCAGAGAAGAGATAAAGGCTGAATGGTCTACAAAATGATTTACTTCTATTCCTAAAAAATGATGAAGAGTAGCAGCTATGGAATAACAATGGAATAAGAAGCCTGTATTATGCACCTTCTATATCTTGGGCATCATGCTTAGTTTCTAAATATACATATATTTTAAATAACAATGGAATAAGAAGCCTGTACTATGCACCTTCTATATGTTGGGCATCATACTTAGTTTCTAAATATACATATATTTAAATATAAATATTTTTGTATGTATAGATGTATGTACTTACTAAATACATATGTAATATGTGGTAAATACTGATATTACTGTATAAGTGGTAAAAACAGACCATACCCTCAACCAATAAGCAACTCTTGGGTTTTGTTGTTTTGCATATGGTCCATAGAAAGAAAAGGTGGATTTTGTCTCCCACACCTCACCCCCTTATACCTATATAAGATATACCTATTTATCTTATCTTGCATGCAAGAAATGTTAAATGAGCTGCTCTTCCTTTGCATAAAGTAACATGAGACATAAGTGTTTAATAATGTCATGGGTTACAATATGAAAACCTGTTTTCTAATCTTATTCTAAGGACTGCTCTAACCTGCCCATGGCTCTTTATCCGTTAAGCAACTTTTCCAAAACCTTAGTCATTCATTTGCACCCTTTATGATTTTTACCATGCTGTATATTTACCCGACCATTATTTTTTTCTTAGAGTCAACTCACATTTTAATACTTAAATTCATAAAAGCAAATTTTGTATCACTACTATAAAATAAATAGAAGAAAGCCGTAAAAAGAAATACACAGAAAATTATACAACTTATTCCACTCTAGTTAAATATTGCTTCTTAAGAAAGCTGTAGCCCAAAACCTACTCTCTCTTTATTAAAAAAACAAATTGACTGGGTGTCTGGGTGGCTCAGTCAGTTGAGCATCCGACTTCGTCCCAGGTCATGATCTCGCGGTTCGTGAGTTCCAGCCCCACGTCCAGCCTGCTTAGGATTTTGTGTCTCCATCTCTCTCCGCTTCTCCCCTGCTCATGCACTGTCTGTCTGTCTGTCTCTCTCAACTATGAATAAACGTTAAAAAAAACAAAAGAAGCAGATTGGGAAGTGTTAGCAAGGTGTAGAAGACACAGCACCACTGGACTTACTCCTTGATGTAATCAGAAAGATAGAAAGGAAATTGAAAAAGCCCTCACTTTGTGGGTGATTATCTTAGGCTGAATGAGTGTTCCATTTAAAGCCATCTCTCCTGTTGTCAAGTGAAAGTACTTTACATTTTGGGAATCACTGAGGTGAGCCTATAACCTATTAACTTGGAGAATTGGTTATTTAAGCTATAAACTCATCACAAATTACTGCAGTTAGACTTGGCTAGGTACCAATTTTTGCATTAGGGTTTCAAAGGGCAAAACAGGCCAATTCTACGGATCGGAAATGAACACGTTAGGTCAGAACTCCTAATTCTCTCATCACTTCGTCTAGTGGTTCTGTCTTGAAGATTTTTTTCAAGATTCCTTTTGTCAATGTCAACATATCACCTGTAATTTAGTTGGTTCTTTGTTCTGCTTAATTTATTTTTAAAGAAAATGGCATTATTATAAATGAAAAACTAGTATCACTTGCAATAAATTGATCATCTGGAATGAATACAGAAAAAGCAAAGCAATGTTATTGATGTCAGTACATTAAAACCTGACGGAGCTAGAGTTCTGTTATGTGTTATAATGGGAGACTAATAACTTTTAGAGAGGTGATAATATAGCATGTAGATCCAGCTTCCTGCTTGCTGTGATGTTATTTTGTGCAGTGTTCCTTGTCCTTTGTGACTCCAAATCAGATCCTCATGTGGTTGTGCATTCCACCTTTTGGGAAACACTGATCTGGGCCATGTTCTCACAACTGAGCTGCAATCAGCAAACTTATGTTTGCTTCAGGCTGGCCCATGGTGGGAATCTAATTAAGATTTCCCTTTGAGAAAAATATGGAACATTTAAAAAATTTTATTATACAAGTATAGTTGATATACAATGTTAGATTAGTTTCAGGTGCACAACATAGTGATTTGACAGTTCTATACATTACATTGTGATCATCATGATAAGTGTAGTCACCGTCTGTCACTGTCACCATACTTTGTTATTGCCATACTGTTGTCTGCATTTCCTATGATGTACTTTTCATCCCTGTGACTTCTTTGTTTTATAACCAGAATTTGATACCTCTTAATCTACCTGACCTATTTTACCCATCCCCCCACCCTCTGCCCTCTGGCAACCACCACTTTGTTCTCTGTGTTTATGAGTCTGTTTCTGTTTAAAATATGGAACATTTTGAACAAAATACATGGAATAAAAAGAAGTCCCTTAAGAGGATGGAGAGAAGAACAGGCACGTGTATTGGGTTACCAGAGACAGACGTGGTTTGGTGCCCCCTTTTACTTGCAATGGTGTCCCAGATGATAACTTATATATTCACCCTAATTATACATTCACCCTAATTAACTGGCTTAAATATCACACTCACGTCATGAATCGTGGGCTTCAGAATATATTACCTCTTTATTCAGCTCGAAAGCTGATGGCAAAGAAAAGAAAGTCTAAACCAGGCTCAGGCCTCAGATATGCTTTATAGTTTTTCCAATTGCTTTGCAGTTATTAACAATTTCTGGCACTTTTCCACCTTCCTTTCCTTTAGTTGTTCTTTCCACATCTTTGTACAATTTCCAATTGTGTGTACCATTCTATGTTTCAGACTTTCAATCAAAATGTTTACATTCGTGTAGAAGGAAAAACATAAAAGCACAAAGCCTGATAGGTTTGCTTGAGCCTTACATCATAAAGTTTTTCCCTCTCACTTAATTATTTTACATTCGTTATGGATTAACTAAAGACCAAAAGGAGGGGAAACCCAAACATATTGAAAATGCCACTTCATTTTCCCCCTTTCAAAAACTTCTGGGCTGCTCAAACACCAAAGAAAGTATTATACACTTTTGAAAGACTTGAATGGAAAGTTTCTAGTCAGCACTTAGTTCTTTCTCTCAGATCAGCGACAAACCACTATTATACGCTAAAGCACTCTGCTAGATTTAAGGGGATGGAATACTTGGCGTCTCCTTTAGAGAAGCTCTCTCAGTCCGATGACTGATAGTTACATAAATCAGCAGCACAAGCAATGTGCTAAGGCTATTGGAGAAGCATCCTGTAAGTCTTTGTAGTATCTTCTCGGCTAAATCTCCTTTTCGGGGTCACAGAACTTCACTCTGAGCCATGGCCGTGAAGCCTGCCCAACTGTTCTCTTCTCTTTAAGCTTTTGGAACAAGATTTAAAAGTAAACAGAAAATGTAAAAAACTAATTTGTCTGACTCTGAACTATATTCTTTGACTTTCTCTCCAGAGGATCAAAGGCAAGTGATATTTGATGGAGTCCCAGTCTGAATCCTTCCCTCAAAAACCTTCCATGAAGGTTGCTTGAAACAGTGCAGGTGAAACCAGGCAGCAATCAACTGTCCCAGGATGACCCACAGTAAGTGAACTCTTATCCTAAGGCTGGACATGGCCTCATAGAATCAAAGAGACCAAGTGACAATGTCCTAATGATGTCATTATCCCTCCTCCTTCATTGGTCCCTTCTAACATTAAGCAGAGACATTATTAAATCTTGGATTATGAAAAAATTAGTTCCCTGGCCCTTCCACTGTATTGCCAAATAAATTTGGGTTTCGTTAGATGACTCAGATGCCATGTGTTTGTGCTGTCCTCCCCCATTTCCCTTCCAGAGTACTGTTCTTCCAAAGCACTGGCTTTCGTGTTCACTGTTACTTTTCATAAAGACACAATCCATGTATGGTATCCCTCTCTTCTGCAACTGTCTCAAGTTCCATTCATACCAACTGAAAACAAATAGTGATCACAGAAAGATGCCCTGGAGGTTCTAAATGACTGGGAATATCCTCGAAAAGGATACAATGCTTACAAAAAAATCTGTCTGGCCTCAAACACATTAGTGACCTTGGAGATGGAATTGGACATTAAAGACAGCAAGGAGGCACTGGTTTCTCTTTCGAGTACCGGAATTCAGGTTCTGAGAGCTCCCAGGGACATTGTTGGTAGCAGGGGAGAAGTAAGAGTGGAGAGTGCTAAAGGAATATTCCAAGCCTCTCACTTGGGGCTTTGTTTTGAACAAACTGAAAGTGGAAAATCACTAGCTTACCTAGGATGAAGGTCGCAAACATAAACACTACTCAGGCATCATTATTTTCTCTCACTCCCCTGGACTTTATCACAATGGCATAGTCCAATGTGCTTAAAGTGAGCAAAAGATATTTGTTTTTAATAATTCTGCCACATATTGAAAGTCAAGAGTGTAGGCCTGATATCACACCTCTCAGATGAAGCTGACGAACATGGAATTATAGACTCTGAAAGGTAGAAGGACTTTAATTATCAGTGTTTCTTAATGTGTGTGCGTTGTGTGTGTGTGTGTGTGCACATGTGGGCGTGCGTGTCTGTGTGTGTAGGCTGGAATCTCTTGTATCACAATCAGCAGGCTGCCAGTAAACAAAATTCCTGGGTCTTGCCACAGAGCAACCAAAGCAGAATTTGGGGGGAACTACAAGTCAGAAAACACAGTGAACTTGGAGACATTGGGCTACTCCTCCATCTACTGATGAGGACACTGGGTCATTTCTCCAGCAAGGCTAGCTAATAGCAAAACATGGGTGAGAGCAGGGTGCTCCTGACCCCAGTCCAATGCATTTTCTTCCTGATTTGATGAGGAAATATGAACTTTCCTAGAGCAGTGATTACATCCTGTTTGCAAAGCTTCCCGTTTGGCAGGTACTTTGATTTTATCAGCAAGATGCTAAAGGGTGTACATTCTTTCAAGAAGCTTTAACTTGCAAGACCAGTTGCTTCCATCCCCCTGAGAAATAACCTGATGACTCAAGATGAGACACCCTCTGGTTGAGTCTCTTCATGTAGCCAGGGTCATATTTGGTTCCACTCTGTTCCATGATAACCATGAGGTGCAGCTGCTCTTACAGATTCTCCTGTGTGATAGCACAGATGATGTTTTCCCTGGGGGTTTCCTCATGTGTTTGAGCCTTTTGCACAGGAAGACAGCTCCTCGAAATTTCCTCTGTGTTTTCTCATAGAACTGGCTTAATGTGGAAGCAGCCATCCACTCCCACACAGATTGAACACATTTTCCAACCCCATCTTCCAGTTTATTTATTTAGTCTTTCATTTATTACTGTTATTTTTTAAATGTTTATTTATTTTTGGGAGAGAGTGAGAGCGCGCAAGCACATCAGACGGGGAGGGGCAGAGAGAGAGGGAGATAAGAGGATCCACAGCAGGCTCTGAGCTGACAGCAGAAAGCCAGATGCGGGGCTCGAACTCATGAACCTTGAGATCATGATCCAAGCCGAAGTTGGACGCTTAACCAACTGCCCCACCCAGGGGCCCCAATTCTCATTTATTTTTATACTGTATATGGGATATCTTAGTAAAATTTATTTTGTACCAAGTGTTCTATTTTACGCTTGTAAAATGTTGTTTTAAAGAGTAAAAGTGACTTCTGTGTTTGGGGATTTTCTGGGTGGGTTGCTGGGTCATTGCAATGGACTGAATTGTGTCCCCCCAGATTCATATGTTGAAGACTTAACCTCCAATCTGACTGTATTTAGTGCCGAGGCTTTTAGAGGTAATTAAGGTTGAATGAGGCCATACTGGAAGAGTCTTGATCTGATAGGATTGGCGGCCTTATAAGAGGAAGATCGCCCACCCCTCCCATGCACACACACTGAGGACAGGCAGTATCGAGCACACAGCAAGAAGGTGGCTGTCTGGAAGGCAGAAAGAGGGCTTTCATGAGAAACTGGCCATGTGGGCACCCCAATATCAGACTTCCCGGCCTCTGGAGCTGTGAGAAATAAATTTCTGTTGTGTGAGCCGCCCGGTCTGTGGTATTGCATTACTGTAGCACAAGCAGACTGAGAGAGTCGTGAAGAGAAGGCCTGGTTTTAGAAAGCGCAGGAACATGTGGTAGTCTGGCCCCTGCAACACGTATTTCCAGGCTCCGGTTCCCTCTGGTTGGTGTGTATGCCCTCGTGTGAGGAAGTTTTTGTTTGGCTTGTTAGCTTCCAGCTTCTGTCAGACAGCTCCAGGGCACTTGTGACAATGAGGCCTCACCTGCGATTGTCAGCAGTGACACGATGCAGTGAGTCCTGCTTTATTATATTCTTCTTTAAACATATTTTTTAGTTTATTAGTTTATTTTGAGAGAGAGAGAGAGAGAGAGAGAGCAGGTGAGAGAGAATCCCAAGCAAGCTCTTCGTGGTCAGCACAGGGCCTGACGTGGGGCTCGAACTCACGAACCATGTGATCATAACCTGAGCTGAAATCAGGAGTTGGATGCTTAACCAACTGAACCACCCAGGAACCCCTATATTCTTTTCTTAAGGCCTTCTTAACAAAAATTTTAAGGGTGCAATAAAATGTTGTTAACCGTAAGCACAATGTTGTGCAACAGATCTCTAGGACTTAATCATCTTGCATAACTAAAACTTTATACCTTATTATATTCTGAAGGCAGTATCTGACCTCTAGGGCTTGTATACTCTCTTGGATTACATCAGGGCCGTTGTCCTTAACCCTTTTACAAGTTACTAAACCATTGAGCTTAATTTAATTTTTTAACGTTTATTTTTATTTGAGAGAGAGAAAGAGCGCGCGCGCACGCACACACGTGAGCAAATGGGGGAGGGGCAGAGAGAGAGGGAGACACAGAATCTGAAGCAGGCTCCAGGCTCTGAGTTGTCATCACAGAGCACGATGTGGGGCTCAAACTCACGAACCGCAAGATCATGACTGAGCCGAAGTTGGACGCTTGACCGAATGAGCCACCCAGGTGCCCCACCAATGAACTTAATTTAAAAAGTGACTCTTCAGCTAAGTTATTTTGTTGACTTACTTGTCTTCCAACATTAGTACCATCGGAAAGCAGAGATGCTACATGGTTGGTAGACCTGCCAGACCATGCCTTAGAAATGAGGAAAGAAGTCCTGATTTCTGGGACAAAGACCTGACATATAGTTATAAATTGGCGTTAAAGAAAGAATCTACCTTAAGAAATGAGGGAGCTGGTGAGTACATAGGTTTCTGTGGAGAAAAGAGGAAGAAATAAGGTTCGTGTGGGTAGGAAGTGGCCCATTGCCAGACTACGGGTAGGATCTCAGGAATTACTAACATGCCACAAAACCACAGGCTTGGAGACGGCATTCTCTTAAGGGAAGAGGTTGAGTATAAGGTCACCAAAGGCAGCGGAAAATATTTATTTTACTATTTAGAGTTGTTTTCTTTTCTTTAAGCAAAGTCTCCTTCAATTCCATAGCAGGAGATTTTTCCTGGCGCTTCTGATTAATGTGGGTTTGTTAGTGATTTTCCCAGGAAGCAGCAGCATCACGAGAAAGGTCCTAGTCATTTTACCAGGTAACGGTTGTCACCTCTGCAACGCCAAAGGTGACCAGTTAGGAGATCAATCGGGGTCCTGTTATTACCTTATCTGTAAAGAATGATAATTTATTAATGTAGCTTTTCCTTGATTGTAGCTGTCAATTCCTTCTGGGAATTATAAACTGAACCATTGCCTATCTTGGGAGATGCAATTTAAATATACTGCTCAAAGATCAAATATATCATTTATGTGTACATGCCGATGGCTTCAACAGAGACCTACACCCTCATTTCCAAGTTGCTTGGTGTTGGTAATTGAGTTGTAAATTGGACCCTAAGTAAATAATTTGCTCACTGTTATATTAGTCATGAGAATTACAACCATCAGATCATAGTAACTGGAAAATACCTTAGGGTTCTTCGAATAAATTCCATTAGTTTTAGAAATTAAATATTTGAGGATCAGAGAAGGTAGAAGGCTTGTTCAAGCCTCCTGGGTCTTTCAGAGCTTTTATGTTAGCGCAGCAGTCCAGGCAGATTTTGTCTCCTTGATATTGTTACTCATGTGAGATGCACTTATCACTTGTGAATAGGTCTTTAAATACCCAGTTCTGAGGAGGAGAGAAGATGGCAGTATAGGATGTGGAGGGGGGAGGATAACCTCCTCTTTCCAAACAGAAGTAGCAGATGTCATTTATACAAAGCCTTCACTCTTGATTACACAAACTTACCCCATGCCGCTTAGAAAATGAGAAAAGATCGTCTGTGGATGGAACCTCTGAGTGGGGACCGGCACGTTCTGTGGTTTGCCTCGTCCAAAGGTGTCAGAAGTGGTACACTCTAAAAATAGTTTAATCCACAATTTTGCACCCGTTTCCTAAAGCCCAGGGAATGAATCAAATTTAACTTGGCCATGACTTTTCCACTCTGGCTATACATTAACATTGCCAGGGGAACCTTTATAATCCTCAATGCCCAGACAGTGCCTCAGAGCAATGAAGTCAGGATTTCTGGGCTGGGGTCCAGGCACTGGTAATTTTTAATACTCCCCAGGTGACTCTAATGTGCAGTCAGGACTGGGAACTATCGAGTTAGGCATAAACTCAGGCAAAAAAAAAAAAAAAAAAAAAAGAGAGAGAGAGATTAATCATAAAATGTTCTTACTATGAAGGAGATAAAGCAATGTTTCAGTTAACTGCATTTAGCAAATTACCCCAATTTTGTTGGCACTATCTTTGGTCTGTGAGATTAGTTTTTCTTTTAAAATTTAAATAAGTCAATGTTTAAACCCCAATCTTCAATTACTAACATGTATTGCTTTCCCTCCTTATGTCCTCTGTCTCAAGATGGAATGTGCTTTAAGTGATTTTCCAGGCAACAATAACTGTCATTTACCAAGTTCCTGATGTTTGTCTAGCCCTGTCTTAAGCATTTTGTGTACTTCATTTATTCCTCAAACAGAGCCATGCATTCGGTATTATCATCCTCATTTTATTAAGGGAGAACTTGACTTCAGAAAGTTGTGTTGGTTGCCTAGCCCACACTGGTTAAAGTGACAGCAGAGTGGATCCCCTGAACCACATGGTTTTCTATTCTGACATCCTGCATCCCAACAAGAGCATGCTTTCGTGGAAAAGTCCTGGGCTGAGGAGTAGCAAATGTGGGTTCTTGTCCTGGATCTGCTACCAACGTGTAAACTCAGACGAGTCCTATTCCCAACTGGACTTGAATTTCATCATCTTAAGAAAAAAAAAAAAAGGAGGAGAAAACTAATAAACTAATAAGAGAACATGAAAAATAAACCAGTCACGGACTACATTTTGTGTTATATAAAATTTTGTTTATATGAAATTTCTAAAAAAGGCAAAAGCATGGAGACAGAGAGTAGTTTGGTAGTTGCCTGAGGCTGAGGGTTGGGATGGGGACCAACTGGGAAGGAGGTGCCAGGGAACTTTTTGGGGTGATGAGAGGGGGGTTTCAACTGAATGTGGGGATGTCTGTATAACTGTAGCCACTTACTAAAAGTCATCTAACTATACATTTGCAACAGGAGAAGTTCATGGTGTGTGAATTACATCTCAATTAAGCTGTAAAAAATGGTACCGAGGCTTGTACTACAAGATGGCCCCTATAATAATTCTATAAATACTATTTATGGCATTTCCATGACAAGTAACTTTCATGAAATGCTGCATCTTTAACAACATTTTGGCCTACTTGTTTTAAAAAGTTTTTATTTAAATTCCAGTTACTTAAAATACAGCGTAATATTAGTTTCAGGTGTACACTATAGGGATTCAATAATTCCATATATCACCCAGTGCTCATCACAAATGCCTTCCTTAATCCCCTTCACCTATTTCACCCATCTTCCCCCCCCCTGCCCGCCTGCCTCTCTGGTAACTATTAGTTTATTCTATAGTCAAGAGTCTATTTCTTGGTCTGTTTGGCCTCCCTTTTTTATGCACACGTTTGAAGTTGGGAACTCGTGACAAATGTATACATTTATGCAACCATGTCTGTAATCAAGATACAGAACATTTCCATCACCCCAAAAATTTCCCTTGTGTCGTTCTCAGCCAACCCCTTCCCACGGCTCCTGGCCCTAGTCACCAAGACCTGTTTTCTGTCATTATAGATTAGATTTGTCTTCACCAGCGTTCCATAAATTTGGAATCAGTATGTACCCTTTTGTGTCTGGCTTCTTTCACTGAACATATTGTTTCTGAGATTCATCTAGGTTGTTGCACTTATCAGTAATTAGTTTTTTTTTTATTGCTGAGTAGTATTACACTCAGTGGATGTATCACAATTTGTTCTTGGCTATTATGAAAAAAGCCACCATACACATTTATATTCAAATCATTTGTGGACTTGTATTTTATTATTTTTTTAATGTTTATTTATTTTGAGGGGTGGGGAGGGATTGAGAGAGAAGGAGAGAGAATCCCAAGTAGGCTCCGTGCTGCCAGTGCAGAGCCCGACTCACGGCTCAGTCTCACGAATTATTAGAAATCAAGAAATCAAGAGTCGGTCCCTTAGCTGATTGAGTCACCCAGGCACCCCTGGACTTGTATTTTCATTTCTCTTGGGCAAATGCTCACATCTAGGAGTGGAGTTGTAACATGCAAATATATATTTAACTTGTTAAGAAAACACCTGTTTTCGGGAGCGGCTGTCTCTCAATTTGATTTCCACCAACAATACATGAGAGTTTCTGTGGTTCTACAACCTTCCTGACAGTTAAGTATTACTCTATTGTTGTTATATTTTTTATATTTTTGCTTTTAATTTGACTCAAAGTTGATACTGGCATATTATTTATATCAACACAGTTTTTTAAACGAAATTTGTTCTCACAAAATTTTGAGTTTTCCTGAAAACAATTAGAATGATGACCAGACTTTTCAGAAGCTCAGTGTGCAAATTAAATCTTACTGGTTGTCATCGGAGTCATTTAAAAATTTAAACAAACACTGCAGTTTAGCAATGTTCTCATAAAAATTTCAGTCGTGTACACTAAGATGAAAGTGGGACAAGCTGTCATTTTAAATCAGGAATAAAAGTTTTTTGGTTTTTTTAAGAATAAAAGTTTAATCGAGCAAAATGTGGATATCTTCAAAGAGCAAAGTAGAAACCAATCAGTTGACGTGGGACTGGTTTTTGGAAGTTTGGACCCATTATCTGTGCCCTCGTGCTACAGATGGCACGTCATGATGTCCTCTGAGTTGAGAGAAACACATCAGAAGGTAAGAGACTCACGTCACTTAGTTTTTGTGCCTAAGCTTCTTCCTATATGTTTGACATATTCACCTGGGCCTTGAGCAGCTAATTATAGGAAATAAAAAATTTGTTAAAACTAGCCTCTTTTCTACCTTGAAGAGTAATGAGATGATGATAGGAAGAGTATTCTGAAGTGGATTCCAATAATGTCTTCCTCCGCAGGCTTCAAAAAAACTCTCCTCATAAATTCCTCTAAGCTTTTACAGATAGATCACACATTTTCAATGGCAGCCATCGCATCCCCAAGAGGGGCAGAAATTGGTTCTGGGCATGGGAAGGGGTAAAAGAATTTTACTCTTTTTATGTATAAAGCACATATATACACAGCAGTACATAATCAGATCTAATAGTATCTCTGTGGAATTAAATTTCATGACGGAGAGGATGATTAGGAAAAAATGTCCAAAAGACTCTATGGGAGTGTGGCAATAAACAAAAGGTTTAGAGATACTGGAATACAGAGAGGACAAGAAAGGACATGTAAACAGTTTCAGGGGACTGATTAAGTCAAATGTCATCTAATGACTACTGGCTTTTGGTCTGGGATTGATCCCTCTCAAGATACTGCTTGGCTTGAAGTCATTAGCTTTGAAACAGGAAGGAAGAAACCTAAGATTTGTTAAGAAATACCTGTAAATTAAAAATTTTTTATTCTTTACCTCATTTTATTTTAAAATGACACTTGCAAGAAAAATATTGACATCTCCTTTTTTTGTTTTTTGTTTTTTTTTTTAATAGAGGAGGAAATAAAGGCTCAGTGAGATGAACACTTTCAAGTTCTACAAAGAATACAGGGCAGAGTTGAGATAAAGTTCTGGGTTTGTTTGATTTCAAAGCCCAGGTTTTTCTAGGCCTCATGCTTGCTGGTTGGTGGGATGGTGTCCCATTCAATTATCTTTCATGCACTGACAATTGATTCAAGTGCCTGAGTCAGGAATTGATGGGTTCTTATAGTTCAAATTCCAAGGATGACTAGCAGTCAGGGTGGAACTGTCGCTGAGGTATGCCAGGAGTCCTGTGCGGCTGTGGGTGGCGGAGGGGGTGCCCACTCTATGGAGGGGGCAGTCCTCAGGGAGACTCAAAGGACTGGAGCCAACAGGCATCCAAGAGCTTGAACAGAACTGATCTCAGGGTTGCAGAGAACCCATTAGTCACCATCTTACATTACATTCCTTGTTGGTTGGTGAGGGAGAGACATTCGGATCCAGACCAAAAGTTGAAGAACCACATGAGTGTTGGCGAGATGCCTGTTCTCCCGGCTTCATAGCAAAAAAGCGGAGCTTTTGTTCTCTGTGTTCTCCCATTACCGCACTCCCAAGTACCACACACATCAAGGAATAATCCCTGATTTCAAAATTAGAGCAATGGCCAAATAATCATAATGAAAATGTGGACAACAAGTCTGCTTTTTCTTTTGTGCCTACTGATTAGTATAAACTTTTCGCATAAAATCTCCTACACACATTTGGAGTGAAATCTTTCATCTCTTTGGTGCTACCTGATGTTATATATCTGCTTTATTTTATATTTCTGCTTTTCCTTTCCTTTTCCAGTGACAGGTTGCCATTTTTAACTATGATTAATTCTATCCTTTGGGAACAGTACCTTGGCCTTTAACGTTTCTTCGGAGGACAAAAACCACATGTCCCCATCACCTACGTCCCTTATACCTCACCCCATCATCTCGGCAAAATAAAAATTAAGTGCAAGAAAGACTGCTTGATTCCCTTGGCAGGGAAGAAGAAAGGATAATAAACTCAGTTGCAGAAGATGGAGGTTTTAACCCTATGTTCATTCTCTTTTTAAATTTATTTTTGAAAGTTTATTTATTTAATAGAGAGAGAGAGAGAGAGAGAGAGCAAGAGCATGAGCAGGAAAGGGGCAGAGAGAGAGAGAGAGAGAGAATCCCAAGCAGGCTCTACATTGGCAGCACAGAGCTCGATACAGGGGTCAAACTCATAAACCATGAGATCATGACCTGAGCAGAAACCAAGAGTCAGATGCTTAACTGACTGACCAATCCAGGCACCTCTATTCCATTTTTCCCAAGAGAGATATTATGCACGATTATTGCCTCATTCTGCTGTGATAAATGAACATATGTACAAAATAAAAGGGACTTTAAGAAATTTTTATGTCACCCACAAGCCAGGAGAAGGTGTGATTGTTGTTATTTTATTATTAACCAAATTAATAGACCTAACATCTTTCCGGAAGGACAAATACCAAGCATTTCACAAGAGGTTATGGGTCATCTTACTCTATGCTAGCCTGGAAATAAATCAGGTTTGGAAAACAGGAAATAAATGTTCTAAGGGATCATGGAACACAGCAGAGGCACCATAGGGGTATTTGGCTAGTTATTCTGGATTCTCAAGCAAGACCTGAGGCACAAGGCCTACTTGAGTGGCATCTAGGAAGACAGAGAGAAAATGAGGAACCTCTAGGAAGGTGCTCTGCCACTGCTCTCTCTTTCCTCTGCTTTATGCTACAATCTTCACAGGCCAGAGCCTCCGGAATCAGGGTGTAGTTACCGCTGTGTTAACGCTTTAGTCCAGGTGGTTTCCTGTATGTAAGCACAGTGCTCTACGAGCCGTACGGAGAGCTGGTGGGGCCCTGCAGACTTCTGCAGGGGTAGTAGCTTGGTAGACTGAAAGTCTTCCTTAGAAGCCCAAAGTCTTTGTGGTAGTCTCAGAATTGCACTTACTCAATATTTGATCTTTAGCAAGTAATTTAAATATCTAATCTTGGCTTATTTATTTTAAAAAGTTTTAAAATTGAGTTATAAGTCGTGTACTGTAATATCCACACTCTTTAAAGTGTACAAGTCAATGGTTTTGGGTATATTCAGAATGGTTTTGGGTACATTCATCAATGCTTTCTCATTTCAGAACCATTTATTTATTTATTTATTTATTTATTTATTTATTTATTTTGAAGGAGAGAGAGACAGAGAGTGAGTGGGAGAGGGGCAGAGAGAAAGGGAGACACCGAATCCGAAGCAGGCTCCAGGCTCTGAGCTGTCAGCACAGAGCCCCACGCGGGGCTAAAACCCATGAGCTGTGAGATCATGACCCGAGCCGAAGTCAGACGCTTAACTGACTGAGCCACCCAGGCGTCCCTAATTCCAGAACCTTTTAATCACCCCCCTCAAAAAACCCAAATGCTTGTACCCATTAGCAATAACTTCTTATTCCTCCATCTTCCCAGACCCTGGCAACTACTCATCTGCTTTCTGTCTCCGCGGGCTTGCCTGTTCTGGACATTGCATATAAATGGAATCATAGAATATGTGGCCTTCTTTTGTGTTTGGCTTCTTTCGCTTCCCGTAATGTTCTCAAGGTTCATCTATGTTGCAACATGTATCAATATTTCATCCCTTTTTGTGGCCAGTAACACTCCATTGTGGTTCTTTACTCATTTATTCAATAATCTGTTATTGTCACTCATCTTTCACTGAACACCCACCATGAGCCGGCCATGTCCTAGACTCTTGGGACACATTGATTCGTATCTGTTATGTGAATAAATGAAGGCACACTTTTGTTACTTAATATATACAAATAATTATGAGACCTTTGTATGCCCCTCAGTTAAAAAAAGTTTAGGTTAATGAATTATTTATGAATTTTTTAAATTTTGAGAAGTCTTTGTCCATCTAGGTAAAAGGGTTGAGTATTACCACCAGCCTTGCTGGAAGAATGCTTTCCCATATTCGGTAGGGATTTTTCTTGTTACAGTCATTTTTCAAAAGGGCATTAAACATTCATTTGCTTTTTATAATATGCAAAAATGAAAAAGGACAAGGCTTAGAACATTAGCCTCTATACATGGCATTGGCATTGCCAATTATTGTTGGATTTTTGTTCTAAATCTGAAGAACACAGGGCATGAAACAGAACCTGAGAATGCGGGGTTCTTGTTCAGATTCTGCCTTGAGGGGCTTCTGGGAAAGGTGGGTAAGTGGAGGCAGGGAGCCCTGTCTCGGGAGCCCGAGTGATACATGGGCAAGTGCATAGGGCTCAGTGCTCAGAAGGGCCCAATCTTAGTGTAACATTTCACTGGAGCTGTCTGGAGATTCTTAATAATTTTCAAACAAGAGGACTTGTAAATGATATAGCTGATCCTGGAGGAAATGAACGTTTGTTAAGCATCCATTCTGAGCTGGCCACTTAATCTAAACCCACAGCCCTTGCTATTTTAAAAGGTAATGTTTCTTTATTTTAAAACTAGAGGATTAGACTTATTCTGTAAAGTCACCTCTAGGTCTAAAATTCTCCAATTTTAGGTCATGGAAAATGTTCTAGTGAAGGCTGTGTAGTGATGCCAACTATCTCTTCTTTTTCAAGATTCATCTTAATTGTTAAGTTTCCCTGGAAATCATCCTGGATCCGGTGTAATTTAGTAACTTTCCATCTGTGTCCCCACACCCTCTTGGTGTTGTAAGAGGCTTTTTTCAACTATGTTATATAGAGTAAAACTAATTTCTCTCTCTCTCACTGCATTTCATACTCCCTAAAGTCAGTTACTTTGTCTTCATCAACTTGTAACTTGTAAAATGCTATGCGCTCAAAACTCCCTAAAGATAGGTTGAGTGAACGGTTCGTTGAAAAACTAAGGAACCCATAAGATTTAAAATTTTTAACTTAATTATAGCAGGAACTTTAAAATGCACTGGGTGAATAGATTTCTGTGAAGAAACTGGAAAGTACTTCTCAAAAAAAGCAAGATGAAAGAGTTCAGTAGGGGAAATGAAAATTCACATTTGCCAGGGCTTGCTGTTATTGGAGATGGGAAAAGCTAAGGCGTATGTTTTGGCCATGGCAGGGTCACTGGGCTATAGAAACTAAGGGCGGACAACAAGAAAAGCAGTTAGGACAGCTTCGCAAGTAACTGTGATTTAAAAGCACGATAGCTTTAAAATTATATATGTATAATAGTGTAAAAATCTAATAAAAAGTAATACCTATCCATGATTCAAATTAATCAAGGGGTGCCTGGGCGTGTCAGTTGGTTAAGTGTCGTACTCTTGATTTCAACTCAGGTCGTGATCTCATGGTTTGTGAGATTGAACTCTGAGTAGGGCTCTGTGCTAACAATGTAGAACCTGCTTGGGATTTTCTCTCTCCCTCTCTCTCTGCCCCTTTCCCCTCTCTCTGTCTCTCAAATTAAATAAATTTAAGAAAAATTAATCAAAAGGTACAGAAGAGCATAGAATTAGCAAGTCAAGTTCTCTTTACCCCAACCCATACTTTTATTTCCTAAAGATATGAGTTTCATGAGTATCCTTCTGGAAATGCTTTATGAATAGTATATTTATACAATGTTGTTTTTTCACAAATAGGATCCTCTTTATACATAGTTTGTTCTTTGCCTTTTCATGTAGTAATATTTCTTAGACATTCTCCCTTATTGCAACCTGTAGATCCCCCCTTATTCTTTTTCAGGAGTGTATAGTATTCTACCACATAGGTCGAACACCACAGATTAAATCAATCCCTTCTGATGAACATTTATGTTGTTTCAATTTGGAGAAGTTATATAAAATCACAATGAAGATCTTCACATAGGGAATGTATCCACAGGATAAATTCCCAGCAGTGAAACTGCTTGAAGTCTCTACAAGTTGATGTGAAGGAGAAACTAATTCAGTAATCAATGACTTAGAGACATCAAATACTTCTTTATTCTTGTCTTCCAACTACCTTTAGGAATATTTTCTAATTGGGGCTCCTGGGTGGCTCAGTAGTAAGCAACTTCATCTCAGGTTGTGAACTTGTAGTTCATGAGTTCAAGCCCCACGTCTGGCTCTGTGCTGACCACTTAGAGCCTGGAGCCTGCTTCAGATTCCGTCTCTCCCTCTCTCTCTGTTCCTCCCCCGATCATACTCTGTCTCTCTCTCTGTCTCAAAAAAATAAATAAAGATTAAAAGAAGACAAAAAGAAAAGAAATATTTTCTATCTGGTATGAAATTTTTTTTCAGAGTAACTCCTGGCTTGCAAAAAAACAATTTCTAAACAATCGAGCTATATTTTTACAGACCAACTAAAACGTTCTGCTTCATCAATGTGAAGAATCAAAGTATGGGCAGTTTTCCTTTCTAATGCTTCTTTTTCCCAAAAGTCAATTTGGAGACTGGTATTGCTCTTATATTTATACAAGTTCTTTTTCAAACTGTGTTGATACCATGGTCAATTTGGGTGTGAGTGTTTGGCTGTGGGTTTTCTGTCCCCACAACTAAGTGCGAGTTCTTCCAGGCCACCCCCAACTCAAGCTCATCCTCCTGGCCCTCAGGGGGTTCAGAATACTGTCCTTTGCAGAATAAGAATCCAGTAAATGTGTTGTAATTGATCATTTATATTGTGAACATTAAAAATGCCAGATCCTAGAATTGTTCAGATTAAAGAAAAGTCAACATTTTAAATTAATGTTTTAATAATTCCATTGCAGAGTTGTGGTCCAGATAATTTTTACATAATCTTACTTGATTAAAAAATTCATAAAACAAATTAAAAAAAAAAGTAAATGCAAACAAGCCTAGATCATGTGAAGATATTCCTGTACCAAATGATTTGATTTTAAAATACTCTTAGGTCAGGGGTGCCTGGCTGGCTCAGTCAGTTGGGCGTCTGACTTTGGCTCAGGTCATGATCTCATGGTCCGTGAGTTCGAGCCCCGCATCGGGCTATGTGCTGACAGCTCAGAGCCTGGAGCCTATTTCAGATTCTGTGTCTCCCTCTCTCTGACCCTCCCCCGTTCATGCTCTGTCTCTCTCTGTCTCAAAAATGAATAAACGTAAAAAAAATTTTTAAAAATATTCTTAGGTCTTAGGTCCTTTTTTTCTCTAGTTTGATGGTAATAATAACTTTTAAAATGTCCTTTGAAAAGTTAGAACTCTCTCTCTGACTGTTACTTGCTTCTTTTTTTTTAAGTTGAAAATTTGCCTGTCAGTTATTGGGACTGTGTTTTTAAAAGCTCACCTTGTTACACTGTGTTTTCCATTCCTTAACTATTGTGTAATCATGACTGAGTGGCCTTGGGCAAGTCACTTCATCTTGCTGAGCCTTAGTTCTGCCTTATGTAAAACTGAGAGGATCCTGCATGTTCACTCTAGTTCTAAAAGCGTATGACTCCAAGGGAGAAGTGGGGGGAGGGTGGAGCGGTGTTGGGGAGGAGACACAGTGAAAGGGGAAAGGTTGTGGGGTGTGCCTCAGGAGGCTGACTCTTCTTAATGTTGATTAAATGCAAGGACAAATATTTCTCAGTTTGTGCTTGGAGATAATTCGATATTTATTTTTGATACAGCTTCCTAGTGTTTCAGCCTGTAAACATTTTTGGTAGATTGACAGAGGTCTCCCAGGCATCAAGAATGCCACATATAGGATGGATTTTAAAAGGCACAGCTTGTAGCAAATATAGAACCAAGGCATTTTGGCCTTTGTCTCATGACAGACTGTGTTGTGGAATCCTTACACATGGATTGAATTGCTTTCAAGTATGGTAGTCAACAATAATAAGAAACAGAAATGCTTGGGGCGCCTGGGTGGCTCAGTTGGTTCGGCAACCGACTTCGGCTCAGGTCATGATCTTGCAGTTTGTGATTTCAGGCCCCGCGTCGGGTTCTGTGCTGACAGCTCAGAGCCTGGAGCCTGTTTCGCATTCTGTGTCTCCCCCTCTCTCTACCCCTCCCCCGCTCACGCTCTGTGTCTCTGTCTCTCAATAATAAATAAAAGTTAAAAAAAAGAAACAGAAATGCTGTGGCAATGGCCGGGCCTTGTAGTCACTTATCCAGTGTCTGAGCAGAGAATTAAGAAAGGGTGGGGCTGTTCAATGACCCATGAGATTAGTGTGTGTGTGTGTGTGTGTGTGTGCACGCGCGTGCATCCTCCTAAATAGAATTTAAGCCATTGAAGATTCCATATCGTTCTCTTTTTTTCATTAATATCTTGAGTGTCGACTATTTGTTCATCACTGGTGTTATGCAGTCAGTAGGGGAAACAGATATTGAATAACTAACTACACTAGCACATAGATAATAATGAATTGTGATAATGCTAAGAAGGACAATAAAGGGTATAATGACAAACTTAAACAGGGTTACTCATTTAGATTCTGGAATCAATGAAAGACATCTCTGAGGAAATAGTATATAGGTAAGACATGAGACATGAGTGAGAGGTAGGCAGGAAAAGATTTCGGGCAGAGGAATAGATTAAGCCTGAGGTAGTGAAGAGCTAGGGAGAGTTTAAAGGGTGCCTGGGTGGCTCAGTCAGTTGGGCATATGGATTTCAGCTCAGGTCATGATCTCACGGTTCATGGGTTTGAGCCCCGCATCGGGCTCTGTGCTGACAGCTCAGAGCCCTCAGCCTGCTTCGGATTCTGTGTCTCCCTCTCTCTCTGACCCTCCCCTGCTCACTCTCTCTCTCTCTCCTTCTCTCTCTCAAAAATAAATAAACATTAAACATTTTTTTTTTAAATAAAAAATAAAGACAAACAAAACTGGTTATGTCAAGTACCTAGAGAAGAGCTGCAGAGAATAAGGCGCGAAGGCTTGTAGGTCTTGTAGAACTTGATAAGGATCTTAATTTAATTGTATTGTTATTCTTATTGTTTTATATCATACCAATTAGGGATGGAGCACAATCAGATTTGTACGTTTAAAATCTCCCAATGGCTCTTCTATAAAGAATCCCTTAGAAGTGAGCAGGCATGGATTCAAGGAGATTTGTTTATATCTGATGTAAGAGTACACATAAGGATGATGGTGGCTTGAATTAGATGACAGCAAAGGAGCTGGAGAGAATTGGGTGGCTCTCTGACATATTTGGAAAGTAGAACCACAAGGACAATGTTTTAACACCTCTGGAATGTTTTTAAGAGATATTAGCTTACTTTGTTTTCACTACTCTAGCAGACTCTATAAAGATGGAGAAGTATTTTTCCATTTCCCCTCAAGAAAAAAGGACTTTATTTATGAAAGTTAGGGACTGAGACACCCTGAGGGATTATCCAACAGGGGTATGAGCTGCAGAGGTTAGAGGAAGCAGCATGGGTGGGAAAGAGAGCAGGAGTTTTCGAGACTTGAAAATGTGTGGAAGTGGGTGGTCTTATTAAATGTGTATTTACTTTCAAATAAATATGGTCGGGGCTAGTTCTGCTCCCATGAAGCTCACTGGGGATGGATAGATCTTTAATGGAAGCCATTGTGGAGGCTAGTGTGGAGGGCCTTGATGAAAGGTCCCCAGGGATGCCTGGGTGGCTGTCGGTTACACGTCTGACTCTTGATTTCAGCTCAGGTCATGCTCTCACAATCTCATGAGATAGAGTCTGCATCTGGCTCAGCACTGGGCATAGAGCCTGCTTAAGGTTCTCTCTCTCCCTCTTCCTCCCCTGCTCGTGCGTGCACACACACACACTTTCTCTCACAAAAAAAAGAAAAAAGAAAAGAAAAGAAAAGAAAAGAAAAGTCCCCAGCTCCAGCCTTCCACAGAGAGAATAGAGGTAACCATGTTCAAATGGACTTGGGCAGTATGCACTTTGGTGATGAACTAAATTTTCTAGTTAGGGCACCATCATCTTCTCATCCATTTCTATTCGCATATCATCTTTGCAAGGGGAAGGAGCTCTTAAATATTGCTGAGATGCAGTTTCCTATGACTAGAGGGCAGAGACCTAAGCATATTTATCTGATTAAAAATAAATAAATAAATAAATAGATAGATAGATAAATAAATACAAGTATATCTGATTGTAGAGGAGCTATTCTTATCTATATACCTGACGCAGCACCTTAAACAAAAACCACACATTAGTTGTTACCTTTAATGATGATAGCGGTGGACAGCAGGCAGTTTATAGAATAGTATTGGCAAATAAATTTTAAAAAACGTTACTGAAAACCGGGTTGTGCTGAAACAAAAATGGAAACAGCTGGAGCGCATGTGGTTCTCTACACATGTGAGAGCCTTTGAAAACAATGGTAAGAGAGGCCTTCCATATGGTTCCACTCCTCAGTCAAGTGCTACCTAGCCCCTCCTTCGTGTCCCATCTTCCAACACAAGACCAAAATCGGAAGCCTTCAGCAAAGATGAACAAGGTAAGGGTTGATCAAATGGCTTGCCATTCATGGATCAGGGACAGGGGTTCCAGTCTCATTCTTCACGCTAGGGCCCACATGGATCCAATTCAACCACTTTCCATTTACAAAGTAATTCAGGATGAAGTGAAACAGGGACTTGTACATTTTGGTGGGAATATACATTGTTTAATTTTTCTTGAGGCCGGATCTGGTGATATCTATAAATAGCCTCCAAATGTGCATTTCCTCCATTCTCCTCATTGCAAATGAATTAATCACAATCTTGGCTAATTGCACACACATGGCCTTATTTTGTTTATTTGTTTACTCAGTAGCTTATTTATTTGTGATAAATTCTTAGAATGTACCACTCAAAACAAATGCTCAGATCTTTAAAAAAAATTTTTTTTGATATTTAGTTTTGGGAGACAGTGTAAGCAGGCGAGGGGCAGAGAGAGAGGGAGCCACAGAATCTGAAGCAGGCTCCACGCTCCTAGCTCAGAGCTGTCAGCACAGAGCCTGAGGTGGGACTGGAACCCACAAAGTGCGGGATCATGACCTGGGCCGAAGTCAGACATTTGACTGAACCACCCAGGCACCCCAAATGCTCAGATCTTGATGATAACTGACATCTAACTGTAAGTTCTTTGCATTTCATCCTTCTGCTTCCCTCCTATCTGAAGTCATCTGAATCTCATATTCATCACCCCATGCCTTGGTTTTGATGTAGATTTTTTTGGTAACATTTGTATTTCTAAAATTTTATTTTGTTATGCACACACATACGTGTGTGAGCACGTGTTTTTAGTTTTTATGGGCAATTTTTTTCATTTAATAATATATTGGTAAGATACCCATAGTGCTGCATGTTACTCTGATTCACTCCTTTTGGCTGCAGAATGATTTTAGTTTTTATATGGCACAGCTCATTCATGCCTTCTTTTGATGGGCATCTGGGTTTTGTTCAGATTTTACTGACTTAATCCAAACACCCTAATGGAAAATAACCAAAAGGTATCAATGGAAATTTCTAAAAATAGGAAATATATAACTAACAAAAATATGAGATGATATTTAACATCAGCAGAAACCAGGAAATGTAAATCATGATTATAATAAAATAGCATTGGAGAACCCATTGATTGATAACCAGGACCAGGTGTCAGAGAGGCTATAGAGCCTCAGCATCTTGTACATGTTATTGGGAGAGTCTGAGTTGGTGCAATAGCTTTGAAAAACAGCTTTGCATTATCTCCTAAAGGAGAGCATTCATCTACCCTATGGCTGGGATGACTATATATTGCCGAATCCAAGACACCTTTGAAAATAAAAAAAGACACATGTAGGGTGCATCCCTGGGTCAGCAGGAATTAACTGGGACTGCCACGGGGAAACCAAGCCATATGATCATTTATCTAAAACCCAGAAAGTCTACTCCCACGAGAGAAACCACTGCGTCTGCTCTGTAGGAGTCTGTGTAGAAATGCTCAGAGAACCCTTCTTCACGTGAGCAAAATCCCGCACATAGCCTTTCACTTAGCAAAGGCTGTATCTAGGAGTTGGTACTAGGAAATGATACTAAGGCAAACATTTATTTGCAATGTTATTCATCAAAGTATTTCTGTAATACTGAAAATCTGGAAACTATTCAAATAGTGACAATTCAGTCTTGGTTAAATGATTGTGGTACATTCATAACATGGATTATTGGGCAGTAAGTTAAAACCATATTACAGAGGAATGAAGAATGAAGAATGTTTATAATATGTTAAGGGGAAAGCATATTACAAATCAGTTTGCTCAACACGACACTCAACAAAAAATGAATATGTACATTAAAAATAGATTAAGAGGATGCATTTTATAGCCTTAATGGAAATCCTTTCTGGAAATCCACCAATACCTGCTATTAAGGTACCTTAATGTACCAGAAAACATTTAATTTTTTAAAATTTTTATCTCTATATTATTATGCTTCCTTTTAATAATCATACATTTTTTAAAATTTTTTTAACATTTATTTATTTTTGAGACAGAGAGAGACAGAGCATGAACAGGGGAGGGGCAGAGAGAGAGGGAGACACAGAATGTGAAGCAGGCTCCAGGCTCTGAGCTGTCAGCACAGAGCCTGACGCGGGGCTCGAACTCACGGACCGTGAGATCATGACCTGAGCCAAAGTCGCATGCTTAACTGACCAAGCCACCCAACCGCCCCACACATTTTTTAAAGTACCTGTAAAAGGAAGCAAACCAAATGGAAAACAAATCTTATACCAGAGCACTGTTTGGGCTAAAAGCTGTCCAGAGTGGTAGGCAGCCTTCCTTACACTATGCTCACCTCACCAAACAAAAGTTTGTACTGCATCCGTGAAACGAGGTTATCTTCCTTGGTCAAACCCTGCCTGGGTGGCCACAAACACAAGTTAGTTCGTTCACTGTCATCGTATGGCTCCTTAACTGAAATCCCTTATCAACCTAATGAGACAGTCCTGATGCCTTAAGTGTTATGAAAAGAGTGTGAAGAGACAGGCTCTTAATTATGTGGATTAGAAACTTCTAGAAGGTAAATCGAAAAATCTTCAAGGACTTTGGACCTTGGTTCCTTATCAGAGGAGACATTTACCTGAGGAGTTTGAATTAATCTGCTTTAGTGGACAGAAAGGAGGCACTTGGAGCCTGCTTGGAGTTAAAGGGGAATCGAGTGAGTCCCTGTAGCGCTCCAATAGCAGGAGCCTCTCTCTTAGCCAGTCTCTAAGTGGAGAATGGCCTTTATTTCTGATAGGGGAGGCTGAATATTCAGGGCCATGCTGTGAGCTCTTCAGAATTATGAAAACCCTAGCCCTTTTCTGACTAGAAACAAACATTAAGAAGCTAGGCTTCCACTTCCTGGTAGCTGACTGACCTGAAACACCTCTGAGGTGATGGTAAGATCCATTTACCTACAATGTTATTTATTCATCAAAGTATTTTTACAATACTGAAAATCTGGAAAATAGATTTTGTTTGAAGTTTCTGTACCCCCTTCACCCCAGTCAAGCCACTCAAGCTCATAAGACACTATAGCAGATATGGTGGCGATGAACTCCTTTTGAAAGTTCTAAGGTGGTTTTGTCTGGACAGACTCTGACTGACTAGAACATGGACTTCACATATGGTGTTGGTGAGAATCAGAGAGGTTATTGCTTCCAAGATTTTTTAGGAAGTCTGTCTTGCATTGTTCATTTGGCTGAAGATAAGGGTCAAACAAAAATGCACAAGGCACATAGCCCCCCAGTGATGGTAGCTTGGTTGATTCCGGCAGTTAGTAGTCATTACCACTATATTAACCACCGTTTATTGATCCATTCCCTATAGGGTCAGAAACTATATGAACTAAGTGCATAATACACATTTTCTCATGCAATTCTTTTTTTAAGGCATATTTAAAAATATTTATTCATTTTTGAGAGACAAAGTGAGCAGGGGAAGGGCAGAAAGAGAGAGGGAGACAGAGGATCCAAAGAGGGCTCTGTGCTGACAGCAGTGAGCCTGATGTGGGGCTCAAACTCACCAACTATGAGATCATGACCTGAGCCTAAGTCGGACGCTTAACTGACTGAGCCACCCAGGCGCCCCTCATGTAATTCTTAACAACCCTACAAGGTAGGCTATTACCATTGACATTTACAGAGGAGAAAACTGCATTCCATGAAGGTTAAATAGTTTTCCCACGTCCACAAACCTAGTAAAGAAATTTGAACTCAGGACCAACTGAACCCAAAACTGTACTCTCATTCACATGGCTTCCCATGTGTATATGGCAGAGCATTTCATTATTTCTCTTTTTTTAATGGGAAATGTACTTATAAGTATTTACAGCAAAACTATTTTGTTCTTATAGCTTCTGAAATCACCCAGACAGGAAGATGTATGCTAATTGTATAAGCAAATATGAATGGTATTTCTTTAATTGTTGGTTGACCAAGTAACTACCTGGTTCCCATAGAAAGTATATTATTATACCTTCTAAGAAAGAGGACTAATAAGGAGTTCTATCGAAGACAACAATCTTTCCTTCAAAGGAAATCCTAATCTGATGCCAGGAATCTGATAGAAGCTTCAACTACAGGCATAATTTGTTGTTTAGTAGTACCTTCCTTGACTGTGAGGAGCACTTCTTTGTCCAGTGCTTTGTTCTAAAGCCTGAAGTGATAACCAGAGAGAATAAATCTCAGTTTGCAAAAGAGTCACAAAGGGATGTGATGTGTGACCTTGGTTTCTTTCTTACCAATTTAACTCCCACGAGGGGCAGAACCTAATGGAGTGCTTATAATGACACTTCTGTGCCCACATCTTGTAATGTGTTTGCTCTGCCAACAAGGGAAGAAGAAGGGGTTAGTCTATGATGGGCTCTTTCCCATAAGTTATCCTTTAATATTTAAAGTATCCTTATGTGGTAGTTCTATTCGTTTCAATTTTGCCACCACATCTCAGTCTCTCTTCAGAGAGAAAAATAAAAGGTAGATCAGTTAGAGAAATAAGAGAAGGGTCAAAGGGCACTTGCTGGGATGAGCACTGGGTGTTATATGTAAGTGGTGAATCACTAAATTCTACTCCTGAAACCATTCTTACACTATATGCTAACTTGGATTTAAATATAAATAAATACACACACACACACACACACACACACACACACTCAAAAAAAAAAATACTGGAAAATCAAATCCAACAATATATTAAAAAATCATTAACTACCCACACAAAAAAAGGAAGTGTTATAGGAGCCTTTCCATTTAGGGAGTGTCAAATTAATGTCATTAAAAAATGTTTTTTAATGTTTATTTTTGAGACAGAGAGACAGAGCACGAGCAGAGGAGGGGCAGAGAGAAAGGGAGACACAGAATCTGAAGCTGGCTCCGGGCCCTGAGCTGTCAGCATGGAGCCCAACTCAAGAATGGCGAGATCATGACCTGAGCCAAAGTTGGACACTTAACCAACTGAGCCACCCAGGCGCCCTCAAATTAATGTCATTTAAGATGATATTGGCATATTCTTTCTCTTCCAGGCCTTTTCTACCATTAGAGTCTAAAGGCCTTGACATTAAATAGCAGGACTGATGGCCACAATTTCCAGGTTCTACTTCTGATCAGGACTGAGTCTATCACTATGTCAGTCTTAGTTTTTAGTCAGAGGAGGGTAACCATGCAGATGAATCCTGTGGCATTCATAAGACACAAAAAGACACCTATCTAAATTAGTACTTTGAAATTAAAAAGGAAAATGTGTAATGGTTCTCTCCACTTGCTAGTTCCTTTGCCTGAATTCCTTTCTCTTGTCCTTTAACCACATTTAAGGCTGGAATGTTCTATCGACTCTCTTCCTGGAAACTAATGACCCCGTCGGTTCAGAATGCACGAGGTGATCATACTGGTTAAAGTGAGGAACCTATTTGTGACTAGGAATCTTGGCCCATTTCCCATTCATGCTCCCATTCCAGTCTTTGCTGGATTACAGAGTTCCTTACCATCTATTTTTAATATATTTATTGAAAAATTTACTGCTTTATTCTCAAAGGCTTATTTTGGGGGCCTACAAAGTCTATGTTTGTTTTAAAAACTGTAGAAAAAGTATTTGGTGTATCTTCAACTTGATGTTTTATTTTAGAGAAATATGCAAGAAGGCTGGATCCACCCGAGAATAGCCTGGGTGGGCTGCCAGTGGTTCTACCCTGGGGTGGTCCTTTCTTTCTGGCCATGGCTGTGGAATGTCTCTGTTTTCTCCCATGGGGGGAGGGGGTTCTGTCTTCCCCGAGGCAAGGTGGACCAGAAGGGAAATGGCAAGGTCAGAAGCAGAGCTCCAGAGAACAAGGGAGAGAAACTCAGAGTCAACCCAGGCCACCAGCCATGTCTTTGGAAATCTATAGAAGCAAACTGAGCATCGCAGTTCCGGTTTGAAAGTGCTCTAATCTGTGGCAGGTGCTGGGCCACATCACACACCATACAAAGTCAGGAAGAGAGTCTGTGGATGACAGAGTGGAGAGAGTCCTCACTTCCAGCCTTGAAACCCAACTGCAAAAAAAGTGCCCAAAGAGAAAGAAGAATCTTTCATTTCTAAGGACCATCTGATTTGACATTAGCTATTCTCTAAAGACATTCTGATAGCATAGCCTGCTAAAGAGAGTACAATAAATGCCCCTAAATGGTGAATTATTGAACTACTTAAATAGAGAATACATTCACTTTGAGTACCTTGAAATCATGAGGGTAAGAATTGTAAGCTGGAGTTTCTCAGGTATTATATGGAGTATGTAATGGCCCAATAGCTACTGCTCCACAGTAGGCACCATAAATACCAAGAAAACAGAAGCACTGGGATACTACTGAAGAATGGGAGAGAGACAACTGTAATCTTAAGTATGTTACCCTCATAAATGGTGTCCTATCTCCCTCATGCTGATTTATATCAGGTCACTGGGTCTACCTATTGTGGATGTGATCCACCTATACAATACATCAAAGAGTCATTGTTCTATTCATATCATTTCCTCTGGCCCCACGGGAACTCTTAATGAGTTACTTACTTCCAATCTTATCTTTATTCCATTTCTGAGAGAACTCTCTCTGAAGACCCTTAGTGGATACAGAAACCTGGTTTGTCTTGAGAAGTTCTTCAAGACGGGAAAGCATTTGTCAAGCATCAGCTATCTTCTAGGACAATGGCTCTCAAAATTTGATGCCTCTACCAGCAGCATCAGCATCACCTGGGAACTTGCTAGAAATACAAATTCTTACATGTCACGCCATACCTATATGAATCAAGAACTCTGGGATATAGGTCAGCATTCCATGTTTCCACAAGCCATGTAGATGATTCTGAGACCACTATTCTAGGACATGTTTTTCTCTGTTGGGCTGTGGGATACCTGGAGAGGTGTTTTTATTTGAAATCTGGTAGTGGGAGACACAATCACATGCGTCAGGGGACTGTTGAAATGTTCTCTTCTGTCAGCTAATGTACTTTCCTTTCCTCTGTTCCTGATCATGAGGAGCTGGCAGGTTATTTCTATTGAAGCAAAAGCTGAGATTTCATAAGGTGAGAGTCTGAGGGCTCAGTGATATACAAAATATAATATTAGAATCCTGCCCCAATTGTTTGCAGGCTCTAAGAGGCAGATCTTAGAACTATCTCTACAAAGGCCAGCTTTAGACCACATGAATCACTTTCCAGCCATTACTCAAATCAGTGAACTTTGCCATTACAATTACACACGAAGATATGATCACTTGTCAGTGTGTCATTAGACCCTTCCCTTAAACAAAATGTGCCTTTATTGAGCAGATAACTAAAGCACAGAAAGGATATCACATTAGGTTTTATTTATACCATACTAAGAGATCTTAGATGAGCCGGCACCATGGAAAATGTTCACAGAAGGTAATTATCAGGAGGGATTTATGAAGGTCATTTGTGGTTTGGTTGACAGACTCCAGAGGCATCTTTAATCTTAAACAGGCAGTTGTAATTGAGTCTCTGACTTGAGCCTTGGGGGCATTGCTCAGCATTTGTCTTAATACAACTACCGGTTAGCCCTGGGGAAGTGGGCTTGGTAGGCTAGTCTTCCCTCTGATTGAGAAGGGTGCACAAGATGTACAGCTGGGAGAATCTTCAGATATCAGCTAGACCTACCACTTAGAGACTTGGGTAAAAGATGCCTGTGTCTGAACCTACAGCACTTAAAGACACTCACCACGCCTATCACATTGTATTATAATTGTTAGTCTACTAGGCTGTCATCACTACTAAACTGTGAAATCTGCGAGAGTACGGACTTCATTTTAGTCATCTTTGACCCTCTGGTGCCTAACACAGTGCCTGATACAAAACAGGTTTTTAATTTTTTTTTTTTATGAATAATGAATGTATGAACCTTGGGTTTATCTTTTGGATTTGCTTCTAAGGGCTCTCAATGAGATAAGGTATTGAAATGACCAAGATTTGTTAGATCAGGCACATGGGTTTCTATTTGGAAACATGATTATAAAGTTTATTTCACCTACTTATTAAACATAAAATTATAGTATCTTAGACTGTGAGAGGGCCCTTAAATCATCTAATGATGATATTTTATTTCACTTCTCTAATTAGAATGACAAACTATAGCCCCAGAAACATAAGTCATGTGTCTAAGGTTCTACTGCTTATGACTGGGCGGTGGGGCCTGGGCTAGTGCACCAAGGCCCGAACTTAGTGCTCGTGTCCCTTAACTGTTTAAGCCATTTTCAACAAAAGCCGTTTTAGGAACTCAAACCTACTAGTTTGAAGGGAACAAGGGTTATTTATGAAGCCATTTTCCTCAGGCAGGTCAAACATTTTCCAGAATTGTAAACTCTTAGATTTTTGCAGGAGTCTTAAAGATCATTGGCCCGATATCCCAGGGCGGGCAAGGATCTCCTCTACAAACTTCTGATAGAATTTAGTCATTGCTCGAACTCTTTCAGTAATGGGAATATCAATAAATAAAACTTTCTGAACAGATCTCACTGACACAAAATTCTTCCCTTTATTCAAGTGAAATAAACATTTCTATACCTTCTAGTGCACCAAGTGCAGACATCTACAACTACATAGAATGAACCTAGCTCTTCTTCACAGCAGTCGTTCTTAAATCTGAATATAATTTTCATCAGCTTTAATCTCTTCTCCAAGCCAAACATTCCTTGAATTGTTTTTCAAAAGACAGGATTTCTGGAACCACCCTCATTCTGATGGCCCTTCTCTGACTATCCTCCAATTTATCAATATTCCAATTTAGATGTAAGACACAGAGTGCACTTCATAAGTATGGTCCAATGTATGGAGAATGCAATAGAATTTACTTCCTTTCTTGTGTGTCCTAGATTTTTGTGAAGGAAATTTAAAGTTCCATTAATCTGTTTGTCTGCCTCATTGCTGCTTCTTACTGTGTTTTAGGTCAGTTAAAAACTCTAGGTCCTTTTTTCATTCCTTTTTTTTTTTTTTTTTTTGAGGGGACAAGAAAAGATTCCTATTATATTCAATATTCATAAGTAAATTGTAGATGGATTAAAAAGCATGTGTAGAAAATAAGATATTTAAGGAAAATATTATATTTCATTGGGAGATTTGAGGACATATTCTAAGAATGACTTCCAAAGACATAAGTCACATGGGAAAGACTGCCATATATTTTTTTTCTTTAGCATTTATTGATTTTTGAGAGACAGAGAGAGATAGAGATTGAGTGCGGGAAGGGCAGAGAGAGAAGGAAACACAGAATCCGAAGAGGCTCCAGGCTCCAAGCTGACTGCACAGACCCTGACGTGGGACTTGAACTCACGGCCCATGAGATCATGACCTGAGCTAAAGTCTGATGCCCCACTGACTGAGCCGCCCAGTCTCCCTTTACTGCCATATTTTTTTTAATCTAAAATTTGAAATTTCAATGTGGCAAAAAACATAAATAATATTAAAAAACTAGAAAACTGAAAAATGTCTGCAAAATATATGATAAGGGTGAGTAGACTTAATATCTCAAGACCCCTGTGAATCAACTAAAATAGACAACAGAAAAAGACCATGAACAACTGCGTAACAAAGAAAAGAAATAACCTTCAAACGTGATGAAATCCTCCAACAAACTAGCTACTAGAGGTGCTGTCCAAATTAGAGTGGTGAATATGAAAATAGCCAACATCCTGCGTAGAAAAGTATCTGACAAAACAGGATTTCTCACGCACAGCTGGCGGGACTATATATTTGTAGCACTTATTTTAGTATAATTTAAAAATATATAAGAAAAGCCCAATAAGGCAATAATCTTTTTTCCTCTAATACCACTTTTCTAAATTTAACCAACATAAATACTAAGGATGTGCACAGAGTGTCATCATAACATTAATTATCACATAATAGGAAAAATAAGTTTAAAAATAGGGGATTGGTTCAGTAATGAATGCAATGTCCAAGTGGTGAGCTATTATTACCATGCAGTTGTAGAACTGATGCTGTAGAAACATATTTGCTTTACAATATAATAAAGTGAACTGATATCTTACAAAATAGAGTACCATAAACACATCTCTTCTTATCTTTGTGTTCAGAAATACTGGTTTATTAGTCTAAATAGGTTAGGTTTTACTGCAGTAACAAAGGTGCCCCCAAACTCAGTGACTTAATAGAACAAAAGATTAGTTCTTGCATATGCTATATCCCAACTCATGCTGTGAGAGAGGGGACCTACTCATCATTCACTCAGAAACACAGAAAAATGGAGGCTTCAGGGGCGCCTGGGTGGCGCAGTCGGTTAAGCGTCCGACTTCAGCCAGGTCACGATCTCGCGGTCCGTGAGTTTGAGCCCCGCGTCGGGCTCTGGGCTGATGGCTCGGAGGAGCCTGGAGCCTGTTTCCGATTCTGTGTCTCCCTCTCTCTCTGCCCCTCCCCTATTCATGCTCTGTTTCTCTCTGTCCCACAAATAAATAAACGTTGAAAAAAAAAATTTTTTTAAAAATAAAAAAAAAAAAAACAAACAAAAAAAAAACAATGGAGGCTCCAGAAGCTTCCATGACCACTGAGACAGGAATATAGAATGGAACAACTTGCACACGCTGCATGGCATTTCTGCTATTTTGTTGTTAAAAAGAAAATCACAAGGTCATGTCTCATGTCAAAGGGAGTAAGGAAGTGCAATCTTACAATGAACTTGGAAGGAAAACTGTGATTTTTGGGGGCAGTTCTAAAGACTACCACACTGACGTTTTTTTCCTTCTTATTTGCTTGTTTGTATTTTCTGACCGCTCTATACCAACGTATAGAATGCTTGATTAATAAAAATTACAGTTCACACATATATCCTTCATCATAAGTTTGTGGAATGTTGGTGATTATATTTATTGCCTGTTAAAATATTTCTCAATCTTGATCTTGATTCCATCAACCAACATATTTTCCTTCCCAGTTTTGTGCTTTTGGCAGTTTCTAAACACATCATCTAAATCATCATCAACATGATGATGAGCACTCTGACCTGTTAGAGAGACTATTCCTTCCCAAGGACATGGCTGCACTAAAGAATTCCCTTTAATATGTTTGTTCATTCAACTTCGAACCCATGCCACTGTTTTCATATAGTCCTCAGTTTACCATCTGCTTCTTAAAATGACATGATAACAAACTTTGAAAACAGCCTTACTGAAAAAAAAATGAATTCCTCTCTGGTATTCATCTGACATAGTGTCTTAAATTTGACAAACCTTGATTTTAACAAAGCTCCTTTGGGACAAACGTGAAGTGTTCCGTCCCAGCTGTCCACAAATTGGCTATTTAATGTTCAACCTAGAATCTTGCTAAGGACCAATAAATAGCAAGTTTGTTAATCTCTAAATCAGGACATTTCTGTCTCTGGAGCACAGTTTCCTTCATATGGATGCCTCTCTCCCTGGGGGTTCTCTGATGGATCTACAAGTTTGTTCTGAATGATCTGAAGTTGGAGACTTGAATGCAATTAAAGGAAATGTTTTATCTTATCTCCTAGCCTTGTTTATGCTCCAGTTCCTTTCTAGCCATGCTTGTTCCATTCTTTCTTGTTAAAGAACTTGTCCTTAAGAAAAGTGGAAGTAAATTCCAAAGCACAGTGGACATTCTAGATGTTGTTGCTATTGAGGCTACCCATTTGAGAGAGAAGTATTTTATGCAAAGGTAATCAAGCGTTGGTTCCTGGGCGATTACTCAGTTGAGGACTTGAGCGTATTCATTGGAGGACTCCAGAAACCTCCTTCTGTATGGTAAGGGTTTTCCCATGACCTTGGTGTTGAAGCCACAGACCTCAGAACTCCAGCAAGCACAGTTTCTAGAAATAAACACGTAAAGCAAGAGTTCTCAGAATGCTGAAACACAGAGAGCTTTTGAATTTTAGAAAATGCTGTCCTGGAATAGCTGCTGGGTCAGAGGAGAAGAAAGCAAATAGGAACTAAGAAGGAAAACAAAAACCAAAACTGGAAGTCAAATGAAATGATATGTGACATAAGGTTAGAATGTAAAGACTCACTCGAACTATGCAAATAATATGCAAATACATATAAAGATAAACCCGAAAAAGTGGAGAGTATATATAGAAATATTTTAAAATTTCTCTTCTTTCTGAATGAGCTGAGAACAAAATCAAAGCTCTACATGCCATTTTGTATGTGCTAAGCAGCTGTTCAAAATGATGTGGAAAGTAGAGAGCGTCATTGCCCTCACGGAGTTTACCTCTGACCAGAGACACAGATCATCGCTACACAGGAAGAGAAGTGTGATGAATAATCTGCAGGATCTGTCCTTGGCACTACAGAAGCTCTGGCAGGAGTTAGTTCACCTGGTTTAAAGGGAGTAGGGAGGCCCAGGAAGTGTGTCCGGCATAAATGATGTTTAAACTGAAACCAAAACGATAAGCAAGGACTAGCCATAGTAAAGAGGAGATCAGAGAGCATTCCGGATTGAGGAATAATAGGAACAAAAACCTTACAAGATTAATTAACTATAAAAGCTTGAACTCGAGCTCTTGAACTGGAAGAGTGGTCAACATTTCTGGGAGTCATGCAGGCACAGAGCACCTGTCTTTCTACTCTCACTTTGCATTTGACAGGTGGGGAACATGAACTACAGAACCAGCTCAAGGTTTGACATAATTGTCTGGAGCCTAACGTCCTTTCTAAGACTGACCATTTAACTTGGAATAGGTTTCATACTTACCTAAGGTCATTTTCAGTACAAATCTGGACATTTGCTATCTAGTGTAAGGGCAGTCACTGCTTATCTCCACATTCTGTTGTTATTGTCATTTGGATGCTG
The DNA here is from genome assembly GCF_028749965.1 of Puma concolor. Classification (NCBI taxonomy): domain Eukaryota; kingdom Metazoa; phylum Chordata; class Mammalia; order Carnivora; family Felidae; genus Puma; species Puma concolor. Next base: position 101,598,664 of record NC_141675.1, read on the forward strand.
ATTGTGACTTCTGGCTTTATAGTTTGTCTTTTTCCTTTAAATCCCCTCACCGTACCTTGGTCCTGGCCTTGGAAACTGTCCCATTTCTGAGATATTAAAAGAGTAGAGTTTTTGCCTGAAAGAGCCAGAACGAAGTCATTGTTTCCTTGCTTGATAAATTCAGAATAGGCAGGTTGCATCATGGCCCTTTGTCTGGGGTAATTTGGTGCTGGAAGCAATACTGCCTCTGTCTACAGCTGCCACCTCATACTTCAAATACAGAGGGCTGTGTTTAATCTGCACCAAGATTAAGGCTGAGGAAAGCAAATCTCTCTCAAGTTTTCCTCGATTAAAAAAAAATTCCCAAAACTTCTGTGCTTAAGAATTTGAGAGCTGAGAGTATGGGGAGAAAGAAATGCACCTGCAGAAGGCTGAAGAAAATTCTTGCTTTTAAGTTGAACCATATTTGGAAAACTAATGATCATTTCTACCCTCCGCATGAGCCAAACTTCCTGTGAATGTCCACAGAGGAGAGTCAGTTGTGATTCGTTAAATATATTTAGAAAGCAGAAGTGAAGAATCCTAGAAGAATGGGCTCTTGGGATGAGGCTACTGTTATTGAGGAGATCCTAATAAAACCCTCAATTAAGTTCAGTATTTGGGCACAATGTGAGTATTCCACCAAACTCTCTTTGTAGTCTTGCCTTAGAAAGACCCTTAATACAGAGTTTGTTACAAAATTTGGAGCAAAGGGAGAAAGATAGAGAAGAATGAGAGGCATGGGGGCTGGAGTTGTGAGCAAGAGGTTTCCTTGGGAGTGTTAAATAAGTTTGGGAAGAGAAAAGCAGGTGGAGAAGGAAAAAGAAATTTTAAGGAAGTGATCACCATGGTCAACAGATTCCCTTTATAGTTCTTCAGAAATAAGTAAAGTAGTTATATTTTGAACTTTCTTTTTTAGCAGTTAGATTTTTCTTTAACTGTGATATTACTCTGTCATTGGACGACAGGGGTGTCAGCTTGAATCATGAAAGCTGAAAAATGGCAGAGATGATGCCAATGGAAAGATTCTGTTACTACACAAATATAAAGAATGGTGACCATACATTCATTGATCAAGTACTTACTAAACATCTACTATGTATACAGCTCTATGTGTGACCCAGGGGAAAACCAAGGTTTAGTATGCTGTAGAAGAGCAGAGAGTCTATTTATAAAGACACACTCAGTTAATATACCTGCATGTAAAAACTCCTACAGGGGCACCAGGGTGGCTCAGTCGGTTAAGCATCCAGCTTGGGCTCAGGTCATGATTTCACGGTTCGTGAGTTCAAGCCCTGCATCGAGCTCTCCAATGACAGTGCAGAGCCTGCTTGGGATTCTCTCTCCCTCTCTCCCTCTGCCCCTCCCCAACTTGCACTCTCTCTTCCACAATAAATAAATAAACTTAAAAATAAAACCTACAAATATCCCCTATAGATTTTATCTTTATTTTTTTATTTTGAGAGAGAGAGTGTGAGCAGGGAAGAGGGGCAGTGGGAGAGAAAGAGGGAGAGAGAGAGAGAGAGAGAGAGAGAGAGAGAGAGAGAGAGAGAATTTCAAGTGGGCTCCATGCTCAGCATGGAGCCTGATGTGGGGCTCAATCCCATGACGCTGGGATCATGACCTGAGCCAAAATCAAGAGTCGGATGCTCAGCTGACTGAGCCACTCAAGTGTCCCATTTTGTCCCTGCTTCTGATGCTATTGCTGCAGTTGAGTCCATCCCCTTGTCACTAGAGCTACAAGTCTGCCACAGTCCATCATAATTTTACTGAAGAATCTCTATGAGATAAAAATTCTAGGAGGCCTGAGTTAGAACCATGAAGGTGCTTTTTCCTTAGCATGACTCTGTTCAGTATGATTTTGAAATGCTATGCTTTTTAATAATAATATAGTATGAAGTCAACATTTGAGAACTCACTGTGACAATTATCTATAAAAATAAAGTTTTGGCCCACATTTTGTACACCAGACCATGGTACACTCCTTGGCCGATGGACCTACTTATAAAATCTAAAGAAGGGGTGGGGCACTAAGTAACTAAATGTGGGGACACATACCTAATCTTTCATTGGCCACAGCTGATTTTATTACTTACACTAAGTGTTCCAATATATATGATGGTCAGGGACTTATGTAGCTAAGTCAAAAAGATTTAAGTCAGAGCTCTTTAAAAAAATTTTTTTTAATGTTTCTTTATTTTTGAGAGAAAGGGAGACAGAGCACAAGTAGGGTGGAGCAGAGAGGGAGGGAGAGAGAATCAGAAGCAGGATCCAAGCTCTGAGCTGCCACCACAGAGCCCGATGCAGGGCTTGAACCCACAAACCATGAGATCATGACCTGAGCCAATGTTGGGCACTCAACTGACTGAGCCACCCAGGCGCCCCAGAGCTCTTTCAAAAATATCATTTTTGGTAAAAATAAAAAATCATATGATCTAATAATTCCACTATTGAGTACTTACCCAAAGAAAACAAAAACAATAATTTGCAAAGATATATGCACCCTTATGTTTAATGCAGCACTATTTACAATAACCAAGATATAAAAGCAACCTACGTGTCCATCAATAGATAAATGGCTAAGGGAATTGTGGAATAGATAGATAGATAGATAGATGATAGGTAGATAGATGTAATGAAATACTATGCAGCCATATAGCCATATAAAGGGATGAGATTGTGCCATTTCAGACAACATGGACAGATATAGAGGATTATGCTAAGTAAACTAAGTCATACTGAGAAAAACAAATACCATATGATTCCAGTCATAAGTGGAGTCTAAAAAAAAAAAAGAATAAATAAATAGCAGAATCAGACCTATAAATACAGAGAACAAACTGATGGTTGCCAGAGAGGAGAGGAGTGGAAGGAGAACAAAATGGATGACAGGGAGAGAGGTTTATAGGCTTCCAGTCATGAAATGAATAAGTCACAGGAACAAAAGGCACTACATAATGAATATAGTCAAGGATATTATAAAGTGATATCATGGGACAGATGGTAGCTATGCTTGTGATGAACATAGCCTAATGTATAATCGTCATATCACTAAGCCATATTCCTGAAACGAATGTAACATTGTGTATCAACTCTACTCAAATAAGTAAGTAAATAAGTAAATAAATAAATAAATAAATAAATACGTAGAATATTGATTTTGGGAACCTGAAGGGTTGTTGATGAGTAATCAGTGAAAACGGAAGCAGAAACGTCATATTATATACCAGTTGTTCCCACAGTGTGGTCCCTAGACCAGCAGAATCAGCATCACCCAGACATGTGCTAGTGCTCCCTCAGACCTACTGAATCAGAAAGTCTGTGAGTAGACCTCAGCAATGTGAGTTTTACAAGGCCTTCAGGTAATTCTGATGTCAATGAAGTTTGAGAACCAATCTTGTAAAAGTAGCCAAAGAGAGGCTATCTGAGTGGCCTAATGGACAACACAGAAACTAAAGTGAGTCACTGAGGAACTCTGTGTGAGTGAAAGAAGACTGTAGGTAGAGGAGAATGGATCCCATGACAGAAGAGAACTGGGGAAGAACCTTGATCTCCATAGATCCCTCAGTTCCAGGTTTTGCCCAGTTATTTCTACACAATAATTGCCATGCTTCTTTTAGGGATTCAGAATGGGTCTTGGGCTTCTTAGGACCAGCCTGGCCTGTTTTGAGCCCTAGGTGGTAAGCAGAGATGTTCTATACAAGATACTCTAAGGTCATGGATACTGTAATGAGAGCTGAAGTGCATTTCATGTGAAAGCATGAGTTGTCTTCCAATTTCATTGAAACTGTAGTCAAGTGCAGAGTTTTAGGAAGGGCAGCGCCAGCCCTGAAACAGTTACAGCCCAGTGAGGTGGATCTATAATGGGCTTTGTATTAGTTTGCAAAGGCTCTCATAACAAAATACCACAAACTGGGTGGCTTAACCAACAGAAATTTGTTGACTCACAGTCGTGGAGGCTAGAAGTCAAATCAAGATGCTGGCAAAGTTGGTTTCTTCTTAGCGCTGTGAAAAAAGAGTCTGTTCCATCCATTCTTCTCTCCTTGACATGTGGATGTTCACATGGTATTTTCTCTGTGTGTGTATTTGTGTGTAAATTTCCGCATTCTGCAAGGACATCAGTCATCAACTCACCCTAATGACCTCATTTTAACTTGATTACCTTTGTTAAGACCCTATTTCCAAATAAGGTCACAACTGGAGCTATTGTGAGTTAGGACTTCAACATATGAATGGGGGGGAGTGGTATATAATTCAACCCATGGTAGTATACCTATTTTCAGTTTGGTTGGGTGATGGCATGCAAACCCAAAGCCCTCCACATGATTCTGCTGACCCCTGTGCATATAAAATATCTTTTCTAGGGTTTGTCCAGTGGTCTGGATTTGCCAGAAACCAGTCCCCGTACTGGGATAAGGGTGTGGGGACAATGGTATAGGAAAAATACCTAACATCTATCTCAGGGGAAAACACGTTTCACATCTGAAACTAGTTGAAGGATTTAGCGCCCCTGATTTTTGCCCACTAGAATAGTGCCATATATTCCTTGGAGGAGGATCAAATGAATTCAGCTGACGTGACAGAACTCTTAATTCTTTTCTATTGTGTTGCACAGATGGCATCAAAAACAAGTTGAGAACATGATGCATTCGAGGGTTACCACAAACCAGCCTCCTTTTGAAGGAAAGAAAAATGTGGTATGCAATTGAAAGAAATCACATAAAGATGCACAGAGAAGGAAAAGGCTGTTTCTAGTAATCTGGAACCAGAGTGTTTTTGGTCTTCTTGTTCTTCTAAATATTCACATTTGAGAGTAGACTGGTCTGCTTTATAATAACCTATTAAATGTCCCTTTGTTAGAAAAAAAGAGAAAATAAATACCATAAATTCTGAGCCTAAATTTTAGAGCTAGATAGTAACTTCAAATCATATTCTGTATATTTGGGGTTGTTTTATAAGAAAAAAAAAGAAAAGAAAAAAAACCCTATATATTTATTTGGAAAAGCATAATGACTCAATTTTAATAACGACTTCCTTATTCCTCTTGTATAGTAGAGGCATCTTTCACTAGCAAGAACCACTGTCTACATAGAGTCATTTTCTCAGAACTTCCTATGGCACATGACGTTGCCTTCTGTCAAAGCCTTTCTGTCTAGGCTTCCTGTGTCATTGCATGAGACTGCCTCTTGGCTTACCTTTCTGTCTTCTCTTTTTTTATGCTGTCTGGAGGTGTTTCTTCTTTTGGCTCTTAAACTGTACACACTTTCCAAATTTTCTTAGCTTGACCAGAAGTTCCTTAAGACTAAGAATCTATCTTCCGTTTCCTTAGCAATATACTTAAGTGTTTTCAGCGTAAGCATCTTTGGATAGAATGTATTTCTATCTTTGAGAAAGATTAGGAAGGAGCAAGTATAATCATTACCATTGGCTCCAGGGCCAGTTGCCAAATCTACAGGCAAATGCATGTTATTAAACTTCCCTATAACTAAGAAAAGGTGAAGGTTACATGCAATATCAAGGGTGAACTGTGACTATTTTACACTCTTATGCTGGCCTAGATTCTTTGAGTTTCACATCCAGGTGCATGAATCATTACAAATCCCTTCCTTCGTATTTTCCAAGATAAGGTACAGTTGATTCAGTATTTTGGCAGGGAAAGATTTACCCTCAGGAAGCTGGATTTTCCAGAATGATGGTGGGAGATCCCAACTGGATCAACGTGGAGGGTGAGGCATAATTGTAGGAATGTGCACTCAGATAGTAAATTAATATTTGGCTTATAAGACAGATATAAGCGCCCATAAATCATAAGTATTTTGGAAATACGGTGTAAGAGTAGAAAGGGACTTTCCATAAATTGAAATGTTGCCCTATGCAGCATACTAAAGAAAGAGACTTTGCTTTTCCATCTTCTTCCTTTTCCTGCTCCCTTTCCTCCCCATAGTTCCACTTGATTAGTGAAGAAAGATTTAGAATAGGACTCAGGAAAGTTTATGCAACAATGGGGATTCTCATCCAGATCCATCTATATGGTATTTCCCCAATCTACATTTAAAATGCACTTCGAGAGTGCATTCCCCAGTAGCAGTCACCAGGGTTTCTCAGGGTTTCTCATTCTACTTACTCATGCACCTCAGCCTCAGCCCAAGAGCTTTTTCTGTGCTGTCACACTGTGCTTCAGGATCTCCTGCCTTTGGCATTGCTGTGGGGGAGCTCAACATCTCTGAAAAACAGCTACCTATGTTCCGAAGTTTGCACCAGCAGCTCTGAGAATTCTTCAGGGCTGATTTTATAGCAAAGCAATGAGGCACACTTAAACACCTTATTTGAGAAACGAGTGTACATTTTCATAAAGTCAGTGTAAATTTTGGGCTCTCATTAATTTGGCAATAAGAAATAAATGGATTCCTAAACTGTAGAAAAAAAATATAAGAATGTATTTGCTAGAGAAAAACATATCTAAAATAATTATTCCCCGGGTCAAATTTCAAGTGAAAATTTCATTATGCCCAGGTTTATAAGAACATTATTTTTGCTTAGTCTACATTACCTCCATGATAAACCAGATTTCATGCATACGAATTGCATGACATTAAAAAAAAAAAAATGTACAGTTAGAAGAAGGCCTGAGAGAGGTTGCCAAAAATCTGCCAAATCTGTCATTTAGGAGTTTCCAGGCCCCTTTCCAAGACCCTTTCTGCCACCAGAGTGCTCTGGGCTGGAGCAAATTCAGGCCATACACTCTGCGTCTTCGACCCTTACTTCTTGACTCACTAGTCTCTCTAGACTATCATCTACATGCCCTTCCATGTGATTTCTTTCCACGGTTACTCACCTTTTAATCTCCGGGGTGGGCGGGAGGGGGCGGGGAGAATAGATTAGACCTGAGTTCTTTTACTACGGGTATGGACCGACCCTGTACCTCTGGCAAAATGATAGGCCGAGCCACCTCCCTTTGTCGGCCTGCTCCTCTGCTTTGGTTGTAAACGATGATGGTGACCATGATAGTGTCCACTCATAGGTTGTTGGGACAATGATGTATCTACAAAGCTACTAGAGGAGGGTGCTGCAATAGTCGGGGCTCGGTCATTGGTAGCTATGATTCTCATAACTGCTGGGAATTGTTTTGATAAAAACCTTCATATTTTTCATATCACATGTAACACTATTAAATATAAATCTTAATTTGGTTCTCCTGTTTCTTCATTGCATTCGCCATGGTGCGTCTCTCATCAGATACAGGCGGCAGCCGACCCATCCACGGTATTTTCACATTTCAAGCCAACCACTGTGTTTGTTTCTCAGCGGCCAGAGGCTTGCCGAACCGGGGAGTGAAACCACACCCGAGCTGCGGAGTCAATAAGAGAGCTGGATAATGAAAATATTTCTCTTAGGGCTAGGCTTGGCAAAACCCTCTGCTTAAATTAAAAACACCATGAAGTTTGGGCCTTGTAAATTGACAGTGCTCTTTGAAATGCAGGGAAGTTAACAGGACACAGAATGTGCCAGAGTTAGGGTATCCATACGACTGAAATTCTTTCAAGTCAGCTTTATTTCAGCTTTTTTCTTTTTAAAAGATGAAAACAGAAAAAAAAAAAAAAAAAAAGCCCTGAAAACCACCCCAAGCCACGGTGGCGGTGCCCTTTCCCAGGACCCCGTATTCCCCCTCTTATTTCTGGTCCTGGCACTTCTTCAGTCGGCCCGTCTCAAACCAGATGTGCCCAAGCGCTCAGCGCTTTCATCCCCGGCCTTTTCCTGTCCGATCTCCCATTAGTTTCCTGGAGATAGAGTGCTGGTTAGCGCCAGGACTTGGGACAAAATCTGTTTGTTTGTTTCTGACTTTATTAATTTCCTAAACCACTAAATCATCCCTGAAGGGTCACTAGTCAGAGGGTAAACGCTTCGCCAAGAGTAAGTTCGCAGAGCACCTGCAGTGGGTGTTGTTCGTGCAATCGCGCATCGGCACCGGGTGCCTGCCAGCCTCTCCCTGAGCCTACCTGGGAGCCTCAAGAACACTCCACAGGGAGGAAGGAGGAGTCAAGCGTGAGCAGCTCTCCCGGGCACTGATCTTCCTTCTCTGCTGAGTCTGTGGTCCCAGTGCACTTGGAACAGCAATATGCAGAGACCAGCACCTTCCTAGTGCCTCTGGTAGGTGTCCCTAGGCCTTGGCTAGATAGACAGAGTCCTGAATGTATAAGTCAACTAAACACCATTTGCCACTTTCTTTCTAATACGGCTGCACGGGCCCCTTCCTGCTACCTGCTCTCAACATAACATTTCCAAAAGGGGTGAGAAGAGAGTGCTTAAACATGTTTCCAACTCGAGAGATGGTGTGGAATCTAAAAAACAAAACAAGTGAAAAAACAAAAGCAGAACCATGGGCAAAGTGGATGAAGGGGAGTGAGAGGAACAGGCTTCCAGTAACCGGGATGAGAGGCACAGCCTAGTGGATATAGTCAATGGGATTGTAATAGCGTGTGATGACAGATGGTAGCTACAGTTGTGGTGAGCAGAGCATAATGTGTAGAGAAACTGAATCACCGTGTTGTGCACCTGAAACTAATGTAACATTGTGTGCAACCTGTACATCGATAAAAAAAAGAAATGTGATGGGGGTAGCATTTGTGATCAAACTCTACAGTTTGGGGATATCAGGAATAAAGCTAAAGGTCCAGGGGCGCCTGGGTCGCTCAGTCGGTTGAGCATCCGGCTTCAGCTCAGGTCATGATCTCAGTTTCTGGGTTCAAGCCCCACACCGGACTCTGTGCTGACAACTCAGAGCCTGGAGCCTGCTTCGGATTCTGTGTCTTCCTCTCTCTCTGCACCTCCCCCACTTGTCTGTCTGTCTCTCGCACTGTGTCTCTCTGTCTCTCAAAAATAAATAAACATTAAAACAAATTAAAAAAGAATAAAGCTAAAGGTCCAATCAGACCTGGCCTCATAGTAAGCCTGTGCTGTAATAAATCTCAATAGTTTACTGAGATTAAACACAAATCCTTTGCTTGCTAAATTCCCGGTGGGTGAAGCAACTATGTTTATTTATTTAACCATCAAAGGTTTATTAGGCAGGAGCACTGCCAAGCCAAGATATATAGAGTTGCAGAGATAATAAGCCTTTGTTTCTGCCCGAGAAAGAAATTCAGGTAAATCTGATCACAAAAATCCAACAGCCTGGAAGGTGTGCAAAGCGTTGGAGAAAGCACTGAGGTATAGAATCGCACTTAGCAGAGATGTCAGGAGTCATGGGAGAGCCTACCTAAAGTCCAACTTTCTCTAAAGCTGGTGTGACAAATCACTGATTTTCTGGGTCCTCCAGGGACACGCAGGGACATGTCGGGATCCATATTCACATAACCCTTGGCTCCTCACGTACATGTGGGTCATGCAGTGGCTCTCATACCTTATTGTGTGTTGAAGGCACCTGGGCAACAATACAAACGAGGTTCCTTTGTATTGTGAGATTCCTCGTAAGAAGTTCAGATTACGTTGGTTTAAAGCGGAACCTGGGAAACCTTGCTCATTTTTATTCACAAGCGTTCCAGTTGGTTCTGCTCAAAGTGGTTCTCAGACTGCACCTTGAGTAATGCTGTCAGAGCACGGAATCTCCCGTTTGCCTCCACCAAGGGCTGGGCTCAGACCTTTACGGATGCAATCCCAGTAGCAAGAAAGTTAACGACTTATCTGTTTCCTGGAGTTATTTGCTTCTGTGCTTAACCATAGGAAAAATATACTGGGAATCGGAAGTGTCTGATCTACACATGAATGGGAGTGGACAGAGGAGGGGGTCTGGGCCTCTCATCTCTCTGTGGAGAAAGCCCAAACTGCAGTCCTCATCTGCCCCAGCTCTCACATGGCAGTGCAGCCTGCAGGGCCTCTGAGGAAAGGGTGCAGAGAGAGGCTGTGTGAGGGGTCTCTTTAATGAAATACTGTCTTTCCCCGAGGCACGAGGATATATGAGGAGAACAGATACATTCTCAGGAAATAGGTAAGCGCTAAGCCCTTTGATGAAGAAAGCTACGTTGGTTGTTCCCTTATGCTTTCACCTGTGAATCCGAACCGAGAAGACTGCTAACGCATATCAAAAAGAGAGTGTAGACGTGGCACAAAACTGCTTTATAACAAGCAAGCCATTCATTCCCAGCGTCTGGCTAGGACAGGGATGACGCCTGCACTTCTGAGCCCAGAGATCAGACAGCACGCAGAGCTTCAAAACGTTCTCCAGCTTTGGGGTTGACACACAGTCACGGACACCTGTAGCCACAGGCATGTACACGCTCACTGCTCGTGGGCTGCCTCTTCCTCCTCTCCTCTCCCTTCTTCTTACTCCTTCCCTCTTCTCCCACTCCCCCCACCTTGTGAAAAAAATCTTTTACTATAGAAACTATAAAGGAATTTATTTTAAAAAATAAATCAGAAATATAAGGTTAAATCCTTTAGAAATACACCTTGTACAACTTTTCCAGCATCACACTGGAAAAAACTTTCCTCTGAACAAGGTCTCCTGAATAATAATAATAATAATAATATAGATTTTGATCCATTTTAAGTATGTTGTTTGTTCTCCATGATGTGAGTGGACAGAATTCATAATTCAAGTAAGAGAGAAGTAATAAATTCCCGTAATGATGGCAACTTTGTATTTTAAGAGAGCATTTATCTCCGGGGGGGGGGGGGGTAAGAGTGAAGGTATCCTGTACTAAATTCAAAGGGTCATTTGTCAAAATACAGAAATTAAAAAAAAAATTGTTTTAATGTTTATTTATTTTTGAGACAGAGAGAGACAGAGCATGAACGGGGGAGGAGCAGAGAGAGAGGGAGACACAAAATCGGAAGCAGGCTCCAGGCTCCGAGCCATCAGCCCAGAGCCCGACGCGGGGCTCGAACTCACGGACCGCGAGATGGTGACCTGAGCCGAAGTCGGACACTTAACCGACTGAGCCACCCAGGCGCCCCCAGAAATTTTAAAAGCCTAATGGGAAAAAATTTGATCTTTCTAAAAAAATAGTTAATTGCTATGGTTAGGGTAGATGAAACCAAAATGGGCATGTCAAGGGTGACTATTTTGGAGTAGGGGTGATCTTCAACAAGAAACACTGCATTTACTGCTATGGACTGAAGTACGTCCCCCAAAAGATGCAGAGATCCTAACCACCCATGCCTATGAATGTGACCATCTTTGCAAATAGATTCTTACAGATGATCAAATTAAGATGAAGTCATTAGGGTAGGCCCTATTCCAGAATGACCGGTGTCCTTATAAAAAGGGGCAGTTTGGGCACAGACAGACATGCACACAGGGGAGAACGCCATGTAATGAAGAAGGCCAAAATTGGAGTGATACATTATAGGGCAAGGAACGCTGCAGTCGGCCAGCAAATCACCAGAAGCCAAGGAGTAAGGCATGGAAAAGAATTTTCCCTCATTTGGCCCTCAGAAGGAATCAAACTGTCTACACCTTGATTTGAATCCTAGCCTGTAGCATTATTAGACAAGAAGCTTCTGCTGTTTAAGCCAGCTAGTATATGGCACTTTGTTTCAGCAGCCCTCGGAAGTGAATGCATTTACCCCAGGCTTGCTGATTGACCTGAGTGGGTTGACTATACCAGAATTGGGGGGAAAAGGGACAGGTTCACACTGGTGTGTGAGGAACCTTGGGAAGGTGGTCTGGGATGCCACGAGGCTATTGGGCTCCATGTCTTTGCTACAGAGACCTACCAGCCTTTACTCCGGCTTACTGGATTGTCCCAGTTACTGTTTTGTGCTGGGGCCACTCCTCTCTGTAATGAGCTCTTCTCTGTTGGTGATCAGATCCCTGATTAGCCCACTGGGACTAGGATGTTAACATTATCTTTCTTTGCTCATCTTCCAAAGGGAGCCTCACAGCATATACTGGCAAGTTCCCGAGTTGAGAAGTCAGACTTTTTACTTTGGGTTTCTCATTTTAGCTCTGTAACATGGCCACGTAATATTAGCATGTGACTTCATATGTCTGAGCACCTTTACATTTGTGAAATGGGTACAGTGAGCTTTGTCATAGTATTCCTATAATAACATAAAAGTATTTTGTACACTGTCCAGCATTTTCCCAAGTGTGCTTCTGCAGTCTTATAACCTGGTAGATTCAGGTATATGGGCATGCGTGTGTGTGTGTGTGTGTGTGTGTGTGTGTGTGCACATGCCTGGGCTGAGAAAATCATTCCTCCTGGAAAAAAAGTACAGTACGAAAGTCACAGAGGACAGTCACTTAACATTTGCATGAAAAACAGTAACAAATAAATGCCAAACTAAATCTGCAAAGTCTTACTAATTGATAATCTCTAAGGAAAAGTGTACAAACCTACACATACACACGGGGAGATTAGAAGAAAAAGTAATGAACAATCACAGATCTAAATACTTGCTTAGGGATGATAAATGTTTCACCAGACAGTTTCAACATCCCAAGGGAGCCTGGTATCTGGAAAAATACGTTGATGATGTAATGAGAACCTTTCCCAGAGGAAGCACCTTCTGCTAAGGGAGACAGGGGCCTTTGGCACAGCCAGGCATTCTCGACTGTGGGGCTCTGGCCTGTCTTTCTCATCGCCTCAGTTTTCCACTTATGAATCAATGATCGTGCTCCTCTCTCTAAATTTTTTTTTAACGTTTATTTATTTTTGAGACAGAGAGAGACAGAGCATGAACAGGGGAGGGTCAGAGAGAGAGGGAGACACAGAATCCAAAACAGGCTCCAGGCTCTGAGCTGTCAGCACAGAGCCCGACGCGGGGCTCGAACTCACGGACCGCGAGATCATGACCTGAGCCGAAGTCGGACGCTCAACCGACTGAGCCACCCGGGCGCCCCCTGCTCCTCTCTCTAAAATACTATGTTGGGATCCTTGAAAGTGAACTCAAGTGTGAAATTACACGAGAAGCTAAAACAACAAAGGAACTAAAATTCAGCAATACATTCTACGGGTTAATTTATCTTTCTCTTCTAAACCACTAGGACCCTTGTGGCAATCACTGGTCAAGCATCCCAAGCCAGCAGGGCCCTTCATCTCCGTCTGTATAAACCATGTGTGTTTCATCAGTTTGCATCCGTCTGCCCAAACACTTACTGAACAGAGCCGCACAAGATCACACGGTCTAGGGATGGAACAAAACACAGAGGGTTGATGGGAAAACTTTCCAGAGCAGCAGGTAGTAGACAGAATTGCACACGCAGAAAGCTAAGAGTGTACGTACAGTTTCCCCGTGTGCATTTTTGGCCTGGGAAATTGTGAGGATGAGGACAGCCAATTCTCCAGCATCCTTCTCCTAGTAGATTACACAGGCTAGAACGTGCCATTAGCACTTTGACTCTCTTATTTGGGAATAGAGTGGTGACAGTCCAGCAAACCTTGATTTAGAGCTGTAAGATGTTCAGATTGAGGGCAGGCAGATGATGACTACTTGGTTGGCAGGGTCGTGTCAGACAAAAGAGGTTGTCTTTATAATCACTGGGCTGTCAGAATATGGGGAGAGGAAGGTGTGTGACAGCATGGCCGAACAAGGCTCCGGACCCAAGTAGAAACGTTTATTTGGACATTGCACTCCCTCCCAGACCAGTAGGCCCTAATATTTGGACTGGCTTTTCCATTCTCCCTCTGGCTCAGGTGCTTGTGAAGGAAATCAAAGGGGGCAGATTTTTTTCTCTCTCACAGGCCAAGTCACGTCCAAACACAAGGTTTCACACACAAGATTGAACTCGTATATTAAACAAGAGTCAAGCCCACTGGGTAACTGAGGAGTGCTGCTCTTAGGTCACAAATAAAAGTCCCATTGAATGTGGATCTTCACTAACAATTTCCATCTGGCAACACTCATGGCCACGTGTCTGACCACGGGTCAGAGGTGAAAGGAAAGCAGCAGTTCACTGAAGGCCCTGTTTGCATTGGCCCATAATTAAAGACACAAGACGTTGTTCACTGGTGGCCGGAGGGCTCCTTGGGCATTTGTGAATCTCTCCCTCAGGCAAAAATGAGAGTGGGAGTTGGTTGGATGGTATGTTGAAGCATTCCAGACGTGAATCTGAGTATTGTCTCTGAGGACCTCTGCACGTAGGCCCAGCCAGACAATGCAAAATGAGCTGGCAAGGCAGAGCGAACTCTGAGAATGCAGGAGACTGGGTGCTGGGAGTGAGCAGGAAGCCGTCTAAATCGTAGGCAGTTGTACAGACCTTTGGTCGGCAAGGGTCTGTTAGCCGCACCGGTGATTCACGTGTTTGTGGCCAGAGGGTGAGGGTGGAGGCTGACTGGCTCACCGATGGGTGGACCTACAACTCTCCAGGTAGTCCCTGAATGCCTGAGGCTAGTCACTTCCAGTGTTTTCACTCTGGGTCAAGGTTTGGTCCGGGAGAGAGAAGGGCCTTCCGTACATCATGTTATCAGTACCTCAGCTCTCACCGACTGTCCTTTTACATTTCCCTCCTCCTCAGGCCATCAGAACCTAGTCCGCTGTATGCAGAGAATAATAACCTTACTTCAGTGTGGAAAACACTGTGACAGACTACATACACGTAGAAAAGTCAGCCATGGAGGCCGGGTTGACGGGACAGGATTTGATGATAACGTGCCTGTTTTCCTTGGTGTGTGGCATCACTTCCCAATCCTGCCCCGAGCACAGATTCTCTTATTTCTGCGATCCAGTTTCCATTCAAAACCATCCAAAACAAAATGAGATAATTTTCCGGGACATTATTCATGTTGTTAACACAATCTATTGCCCTAACTCCTTCCTAACAAGGGTAAGTGCACCCACTGGTTGCTTCTCTTCTTGCCTTTTCCTAATTTTCTTCTGGGCACTCTCAGTGAGGATCAATCATCTCTCTTTCTGCTTCTTCACTTCCAATTTAACTTCCAAGCCTCACCCTTTATCACATCTTACCAGCTCTTCTCAAATTCTACCTGCTTCCCCTATGATACCCGATTCATATACCTCTCAGTCCGGAGCTTGGAAAACCGAGCCTCAGTCATTACAAAAAATTAACATCTTGGCAGACAAATCTAGTGGCCAGATCTCTAAAATAATATTCTGGACAATAGCAGCTACAACAAAACATGTTTCCCAACTAGTAAACTCAATGGGCCTCTGGCAATAGCTAAGGATACAGCTGTTGGGAACGGGGTCATGATAGTCAAAATTGTTACCATTTGCTGAGCTGTCACTAAGTGCCGGGAATCATTCTGAACACTTTATATAAAGTATCTCATTTAATCTCACAACTAAATGCAGACGTCATGATTATTTTCAGAAGGAAAATATGCTTTTTTATGATTTCTCAAACTGGAAAGGGTAGAGTAATTTAAACCGTAGGTTGATTGAAGGAATTTAAAAAGAAAGAAAAGGAAGAAAGAGAATGAAGAAAGAAAGAAAGAAAGAGAAAGAAAGAAAGAAGGAAAGAAAGAAAGAAACAAAGAAGGAAAGGAAGAAAGAAAGAAAGAGAGAGAGAAAGAAAACCTTTCCTCACGGTGAGAATGCCAATTTCTGATTTGGGGTTATATTACTGGAAATATTTGATTTTCTAGATTGGCAGCAATAATCTGCAAGATTCTACTTAGTAGAATGTGGAAGAATGGCAGATGTTTACAGATGCCCTTCTATTGGCATAAAGGGTTCCCACTGGGAGACTCAAGGATTGTGAGGAATAGTGTTTCGCCCAAAGCTGAATACAGTTTCCCTCTGGTTGTCTGCACCCAGATCTTTCCTTCACAGAGCTGGGAAACATCCCTTGATATTTTTGTACACAGGTTCCCTGTCTCAAATAAGCTATGAGCCCACTGCCCTCTAACTGACCAGAGTAACCCGACAGGGGCTTTGAGGCCAGATGCCAGAGTGAGGTGACCTTGATACAAAGCATAGGAAGGAACTCTTTTGCTTTAATACAGCTTTAGGATTATTAACTCCTAAACGATAAGGATATCTGTGCCTCTACAGACCCAGTACCTAGTGAGACACAAGTAAGGGTTTATCAAATAAATGAATGCCACACCCTAATTTATGCTGCCGTGGGAAAATTCTTCATTTGTTCAGACTGGAATATTCCACATTTGGTAAGCACTTTTAGAGCAGGTGTTACGCTGAGCTCTTCAGGTAGTCTGTGAGCCCTCTGGAATTACATGTAAAACTTTACGTCTACATGCAGGAATTTTGGTGAAGGTCTTTAGCATTCATTAAATTCTTAAGAAAGATCTCAAACCAAACTACTTTGGAATTACTGCTTCATGGTTTAAAAGGCAGTCACACTTCATTATTTTATCATACAACAATGCCATGTGAAGGACATTATTGTAATCCTTAATTTACAGAAGGAGGAGATGTGAAGTTGTGAAAGATGACACAGGTAGCCTGTAAAAAAGCCTGGTGTTCTCACTCCGGATGCCTGTTCTTCCCACTTGCAGAGTGTGTATATGAGTGCATGCAGAGAAAGAAAGGACAACAATGAAATGTCAAAGTAGATTCAACATTACTAAATGAAGGCTGGCTTTCTTCCCACCTCAAAAGTCAAAGAATGGGACCATGTCCTCCCAGCCATCTATCAGTTTCACTTCTCGGGAAACTGCTTGAGAGAAGCTGGCTCTGGTTTTTAGTTCAGGCCCCGAGGCATCGCCCAACCCAGCAGAGTAGTTAAAGAACCAGAAACGAAATGTATCACCGTTTACTTCTGGACTGTAGTTTCTTTATCCACATAATGGAGCTAAAAATACCATTCACTCTGACCCAAATACATTTCTCTCTCCTTTAAAAAGCAGCTGACAGCATAAGTGACTTCTGGATCGATCATCTTTCCTGGATGCTTCGTACTGCCTGACATCTGGGACTTGTTACCTCGTCTGTGAACTGAGGGCCTTAGGACGAGGTAATTTTGTCGATGACTTATAGCTCGAAATTGCTTTTTCTGTGATACTGTTGTGGAAGAAGCAAGTGGAGTGTGGGGAAGGGGAAGTATAAAAGCAAAATAACATCCACTTGGTTGGGGCTCCTGGAGTCATCACTTTTCATGATCTCTTTCCACTGGTGTCTGGGTTCATCCATTTTTTCCTCACTGTACCTTGAGTGGCGACATCACTACTTTCTCCTGCATCTTCAGGAAATCCTGAATGTCATACCTAGGCACTTCAAACACAGATGCTGGTGGAGGTAGCCAAGGGCCAAGGGTGCATCACCTCTCCTGGTTTTCCCACCCTCCTGCTGTGGGAATGACAGGTCCGGGAATTCTGACACTCCTTGTAAGTGGTTTTCCTCCCAACAAAAGGCAAATCAGAAGCGTGCTGACAAGTTCCCCCGGGGGCACTGGAGAGGGTTGGCCTGATGACCTGTGTAGGTTTTCCAACTCTCAGAATTGGTGATTCTGCAATTCCTCTTCATGGCTAGATCACCCAGGGATGAGCACATTCCCCCTCAGCAAGTATACATGAAGGCTTGGGAGGCAGAGTCTGACTCATGAAAAGTCGGGGAGGGGGGTGGTTAGACTCCGAGTGTGAATAGGTGGACCTTATATCCTGTGTTTTGGGATCAGAGCTATGCTGTTGCACAACTCCAGGGGATGCTTGCTCTGTTGTATTCTCTGTCAAAGTCATGAAGCACAGTTGTAACACAATGTGACAGAATCCGCCATCCCTGGAGTTGAGCAATGCTATTGCCCTGCTAGTGATATCTTAAGGACCTTCATTTCATCACAAAATTTCACATCCTCTGGAGGTTGAAATCTGAAAGTCTGGGCAATACGTTCATCCTGGTTCCCTTATGAAACCTGGCAACTCCACACCAACATGCATACGCTGGAACGAAAATGTGATCAACAAAGAAAAGAGGCTAAATTGAGGCTACATAGGGATGAGAAGTAATTTATCAACCCAGACAGCAAGCCAAGTTTAACGCAAGAGACAGAAGAACGTGCTATTTTACCCTGTACTCTTTGACAAGACAGAACTTCCTCGGCTTACAGGGAGGTTGCCACCGGGATGAACTCATGGTAAATTGAAAATATCCGTGGGGCGCCTGGGTGGCGCAGTCGGTTAAGCGTCCGACTTCAGCCAGGTCACGATCTCGCGGTCTGTGAGTTCGAGCCCCGCGTCAGGCTCTGGGCTGATGGCTCGGAGCCTGGAGCCTGCTTCCGATTCTGTGTCTCCCTCTCTCTGACCCTCCCCCGTTCATGCTCTGTCTCTCTCTGTCTCAAAAATAAATTAAAAAACGTTGAAAAAAAAATTAAAAAAAAAATAAATAAATAAATAAAAAAAAAAAAAAGAAAATATCCTAAGTCGGCAATGCATGGGGTACATCTAATGCACAGAACATCACAGGTTAGCCTGGCCTACTTTAGACATGCTCAGAACACTTCCATTAGCCTCCAGTTGGGCAAAATCATCTCACACCAAGCTCGTTTGATAAGAAAGTGTTGAATATCTCCTGTCATCTATGGAATGGTAATGAAAGTGAAGACCAGAGTGATTATAAGTGTATCGATCGGTGGTTGACCCTCGTAATCATGGGGCCGACTGGGGGCTGTGGCTCGCCTGGCTGCCCAATATCCTGGGAGAGAGGTGGGCTGCCTACTGCCTGACAGATCAATGTTCCAAATGTCACGTATGCTTTCTATGGGATGCATATTGTTCTTGCACCATCATAAAGTTGAAAAATCCTAAGTCAAGCCACTGTAAGTCAGGAAACTAATATACACATAGTTTTATTTTTTATTGAAAAATTTTTTTAAATGTTTATTTTTTAGAGAGAGAGAGAGAGAGGCAGCATGAGCGGAGTGGGGCAGAGAGAGAGAGGAAGACACAGAATCCAAAGCAGGCTCCAGGCTCCGAGCTGTCAGGACAAAGCCTGACACAGGGCTTGAACTCACAAACCGCGAGATCAGGACCTGAGCGCTGCTTAACTGACTGAGCCCCCAGGCCCCCCACTAATATTTTTTTTTGTAAGAATCTTAGATGTTGGAATTATTTTAGTCAGTTGTATCAAGTAGGGCAGTCATAATGTGGTCGTATGTGGTCATATGTGACCAGTTTACCATATAATCCCCATCCTCTGGCTACTGACCAAAGTCCAAGTGCTTCCTAAATATTACTTCATTGGATCCTCCCAGGAACCCTAGGAGGCAGGTGTTACTGTCTCCATTTTATAAACGGAAAACTGCATCTCAAAGAGGTTCATAACTTACCCAAGGTCACTTAACTCAAGCAGCAATGTTAAGGGTCAAAAGGTCAAGTCTACCTGACTCCACAGGTGTGCCATTACCAGAACACCAGACTGCTTCCTTCCTCTTATGCCATTATGTTTTCTTGAGCAGATGTAGCCGGAACTTCTCCATTACTTGCCGTAGGGCAGAAGTAGTAATAATAATAATAATAGCACCAACTGTAGAGCTTACTGTGTGCCAGGAACTTTCTTGAACACTGTATAATGTATTAAATAACTCATTCCTTGTAAAATCTTACAAGGTGGGGATCAAGCCTCATTTCTGGATGAGGAACGAAGACACGGAGAGGTTGAGAAACTGGCCCAAAGTCAGCCGGCGGGTTAGTAAGGGGGCGGGGCTGGGAACAAAAGCCAGGCAGCTGGGCTCCAGAGGCTGTGCAGTCCCCCACTAGGTCGGGGCAGTTTGTCAGAGAGGCAAATCACTTAGTGGAAATCCATTGCCCTGTTGAGATGGGTCCAAGCTCGCATTAGACACAGTTTGTGAAGGGTTGATGCCCTAGGAGGGAAAAATGCTAGTGAGTCAGTGACTCAAAACTCTAATCCTTGCTTTCCATGGTTTGATTGTCTGACACACCCAGTTTCAGGCAGGGTCATCGAGCTAAGGGCAGCCAGGCTTTCTTGTCTTTCCTCGGTGTACCAGTGGGAGCGGAAATTACAGCACGCCACGGGAGGGGAGCTGAAGAAGAGGCCAGCCCACAGAGCCACATGTCCCGCATCAAAAGAGCAGGTAGTTTTAATTTTCCCATTTCTTTTCTCACTTCTTAGTTGTGGCTCTGCTTTTCCAGAAAAGTGAAATTAGTTGTTTCGAATTCCTAGGCACCAGTGTTCTGCTGAGAACACTGGGAAATGAGGCTTCTTTTTGCACATGAAGTCATAGTTTAACCCAAACCAAAAACAAAACAAAAAAAAAACAACAACCAACTTGAGAGTCTGTAGGGATCAGAGCTGGGTATTGTGTTACAGAAATTTTCCATTTCAGACACAAACTACATACAGCAGCATGTGGGCCAAAAAAGGCAGAGTGAGAATCCAGGGGGGCCTGAAGAAATAATATCTCCTCCTTTAATCCTGAGGAGTGTGGCCAGGTTCTCGGGGAGGGCTGTCCAGAAGTTCTGGATCAGATCACACTTAAATATCTGGGATTGGAATGATGATCATAGCGGCATCTCGGGGCATAACTTCAGAGAGCTCCCTAGGATGCTCCTGGGCAAGACGCTTAGCCTCTCAGTACCTCAGTTTCCAATATCTGAAGATAAGACAGACACTACAAAATTTGTTGAATGTCATAAAAGTGCTATACATAAGGCTATATAATAATGGTGTAATAAGGCTAGTTATATTACTACTGAACAGTACCTAACAGCTAGTGTTTACTGAAGCTTTATTACACTTGAGTCACTATGTTAAAGATTTCTAAACGCCATCTCACTTCATCCTTACAACTCAGATCAGTGGCATTATTTCCCGATTTTATATGTGAGGAAACTGCGGTTTGGAAAAGCTAAGTGACCAAACAAGGTCATAATCTTAGGTAGTAGACTTGGGTCTCAAATCTAAGTCGAGTCTGGCACCAGTGAACTGGTACCTTATCCTGCCTCCCCAAGGACAAGCTGACCTTGGCCCATACTGCTCTAGTCCTGGGTAGAATCTGGTGAGAATTCTCTAGATGGCCCTCAGAATAGGGGACATTACTTGTTTGATGAAGTCTGGTCCTTTGGCCTCTCATCCTGGCTCTTAGCAGCTTCCCTTCCAGGTTAACATGGAAGTCCCTACTTTTAAGAAATATTGAGCTGGTTTTCCAGGTAGATAGACTGGTCCTGGTCCCTTTGGGTCAGTTCTTTAGTGGGTAGTACCTGGAGCCCCGGGTTCTTAGAGTTCAATATCCTTGACCAGCAGCATCAGCACCACCAGGAAATGTAAGCGATGAGAGTCTGTGGCCCCGCCCAGATCTACTGAACCAGAAACCCCAAAGACTTGGCTCAGCGATCCGTCCTTTAACAAGCCCTGAAGCTGATTCTGAGCAGACAGTGCGAGAACCAAGAGCCTCTGGGGCAGATAAAAGAGGGAGTTAAATCAGGAATAGAGGCCTATGATTCTTAACAGCTGCTGGTGACTCATTCTCCCCAGCCATTCCCTTCTGGGTTTCTGTCCTTTTTAGGATGAAGGATTTGCTCGCATCCCATCCTGTGTGATAAATGTCATCAACAGTGTCTGTTCCTTTCTGAATCGACGTGCCTGAGGAGACTTTTAGCTTTATCCGCTCCCATGTGCGCCCATAGCCCACTTCTGTTCTGGGAATCACTTGCCCAATTTCCAGTCTGGGTGACTAGCTACAAGTTACTCTTCATGTCAGAAGAGAAAAATAAGGTTTATTCAAGCTGAGGTTCTAGGCTGAATTGAAGAATTGCAGAATTGGGGTAGCGTTCCAAACTTGCTTAGTTCTAAAGGCTCTGAACATTGTGTCCCACTGTCCCCCCTGCACCCCACTACTTAATATTAATGGCACAAGGTGAAGCAATTAAAGCTGAAAATGGGGGAAATGATTGCTTTAATTTTTTAATGTGAGCTCTGCCTCTTGGGCTCCCTGACCCCACACGTCTCTCGATGGGAAAAAAAACTGAATGGGCGTTGCAGAAACAAGAAAAAAGAAAAAAAGTTTCTTCCTTCTGGTTCCTTCCCCAGAGACTAGTGTAAAATGGGTCCCCAGTCCAACACAAATCCGCCTTTTAATAACCACGCAAGACTCACTTTCAATAAGAAGTATTCCAAGTTTGCCGGTTTGTTATAAAAGCCTTTCGTGTCATCTGAGATGTCGCTTTTCCTAGTAGGAAATTTTATTCAACTCTGCCAGAAAATGGAAGCTTTGGTTATTGATGTGACCCATATTAGCATCGTTGGGGTGGGACATTTTCTTTTATCTCAGCAGAGATTCACTGACATGAAGTTCTGGTTTGAGAGGGTCCCTGAAGTATGTCTTACGTAGCTTTGTTATTATTATTATTTGCATCTTACACTCAGTTGGTACAAACAGTAAATTTATATGCTAAAACAAAAATTCCCCACTGCCCATATACATATATATGGGAGATATATATATATATATATATATATATATATATATATATATATATGGATAAATAATTGTGTGTGTGTATTACATTTTCATTCCAATCAGCTCTGCGAAACAGTAATTTTTCTCTTCTTTTTCTTTCCTTAAATTTCACAGTGAACTCTACAGCCTTAATCCTGGCATCCTGAGTAATGCATCCAGGCTCAAGGTGGCAGGGGCCCACGCTGCTAGGACCTGTTAGCAAAGTACGGCTTGTTGTATCTGTCTCTCCCGAGCCTAGTACAGTCCTGGCTTCATCATGGTGGTTGACTCACCCCATGTCAAGCTATGGATTCTTCAAGCTATACCCACAGCAAAAAAATATATATTTGAAATATTTTGTTCAAAAAGAATTTAATGATAATTTGATGTTCCTAATAAATTGTAATTCTGGTATTGAAAGAATGTATGTGCTCAAAAAGTCAAGAAATAAACTTTTAATATCAAAACATTATTATTTCTATGTGTTTTATAAATAAACTTTTTATTAAGGTCCCTCACAAATTCAGGATTAAAAAAGTGGGGAGTCTGTGCAAAAAGAGAATTTTAGAATGTGTTAGGACATAAGTACAGGCATTTCTTTTGAAAAACAAACAAACAAAAACCACATACACGCACACGCTGACGTTTAGAAAGTGCCCCTGGTAGAGGGAGGCAGAGAGCAGCAGAGCATGCGCGATGGAAGCTGGTGGAGGAAGCGTTGTTAGGTCATCTGCTCCACCCGCCGCAGTGAAATTATCCCCCATACGGCAGTTTATGTTTCTGCGGTTTCCTGAGGGCTTGGGCTCGTTTTAAGTAATTTTCTTCAAGGTCCTCTAAGTCAGTTTAAAATTATTTTGTGAACTATTCACGCTATCATACGCTCCAGCCAAATCTACCACAATCTAATAAGCATCTGGATATGCTCAATGCGACACAGCCTGGAGTCTCCTTTCCTTACATTTCAGCTCTCCACTCGGATCTCTTTGCCTCCCTGGTGTCTCAGTTTTTCCCAGGCACTGAGTGCACCCCCTCTTGCGACACCAATCCACCAGAGACTCGTTAAGATTGCGTGTGTGTGTCTCCAAACAGAGATTTTATAAAATGAACTGAATATAAGGTGGTAGGAAGTAGGTCATTCTTGAGGGTTATAACTTTTTTGGTCTTTGCTTCATTTTCATTTCAGCCAGCATCAGGTATTTCTTGAAGCTCAATGATGAGAAAGACACTGAGCCATAGCTGTTCGGCCCTGGACTTTGCACAGATTTTCTCTCCCTCCTCTGCCTCAAGGTGATCATACCCACTCACTCACTCACATAAACATCTTTGTCCCCATCTGCTTTTTTTCTTTTTTCTTTTTTTTTTTTTAACATTTAGTACTTGTTTAATGTTTTATTCTCTGAGGTCACAAAGTTGACTTAGAAGAGTTTTTCTCAAACTTCCCAGTTGAAAATAATCACCTGGGGCAAAAATACAGTTTCTTGGGCCTTCTGAGTCAGTTTAGCATTATTTAATGAAATTATATGCAATTATTTAAATATAAATAAAAGAAGGTTCACGTATTCCTTGGCATATATGTTCAATAGGGCTAAGGAAGGCATTGTATATTTTATTTATTTTATTTTTAGGTGTATTTTTACCTTATTTTTAAAAACAGTTTTTAAATGTTTATTCATTTATCTTGAGAGAGAGAGAGTATGAGCAGGGGAGGGGCAGAGGGAGGACAGAGAGAATCCCAAGCAGGCTCCGTGCTGTCAGCTCAGAGCCCAACGTGGGGCTCTATCTCATGAACTGTGAGCCAAAATCAAGAGTCAGACTCTGAACCTACTGAGCCACCCAGGCGACCCAATTTATTTTTATTTTATTTATTTTATTTACATTTAATTTATTTCTTTTAGTTCTAACAGGTTTCTCATATGATTCTTGTCAATAGATACATTTAGGGAACACTTGAGGCGATGATCTCCCAAGTCACTTCCACCTTTAACACATTACACTTCAGACAATCTTGATGACTTTTCTCAGAGGCCTTCATTGATAAATGACATCAACCGTCTTCTGTAACCTCTGGCCCCCAAACGCTCTTCCCTCCTAAAATTCCATAGCAACTATCTGTATTCTTCAGCAGTGACCCATGCACTAATTTCTTCAATGCCTCAAACATTTGCTTAAACCTTTCATTTTATTGAGTGTTTTGAAATTTTTCGTCGTGCCTACTGAGGCTATGGCAGACTCCTCCAGAGGAAGGTAACGTTTCATATATTTCCATTTATTCTTCATTTGTGTTCACACAGTGTTTTGCTCTCAGATGAATAAGGTTTTGTTCCTAATTTAATTTTCCCTGTAAATGTATTTTGCTACATGCGTAAAGAGTATATCATTTCATTGCATACACCCAGAGGCATACGATTTAGGAACCCCAGTTTTATCCTCGCTGGTGCAGCTGTTAGGTACTCATATAACCCCCTAATCCTTTATAAAAACTTAACAGGACAGCTGCCTTGATAATACGCAGTTTCAATAACAGCCTCTGTTGAGGAAAATAATATCCCATTGTAGTGAGTCTCACAGATTAATGATGTTTCTGTGCAAAGAAATGTCTAATGGACAGGAGTCCCCTAAACTGGGAATGAAGCTAAACACTGAACAAAAGTTACCCTTAAAATTTCTGCCACGAGATGGAATTATATTCTTTGGATTTAGCAACTGCTGGTATCTTTGTTATATTAGTTGTTTAATGAGACTGTTTCAGTGTAGTGGGACAGCTCTTTAAAGTACTTTTAACAAGGATACTATTGTTAAAGAAAAACAGCTCTTTCATTTGAGCCATTAAAATTATAGGGGGAAAAAATGAAAAATTACCCCTGGCAGCATATTTTTGAGTTCAGCTGTGACTTCTCCAGTCTAATCACCAAAAAACTCTGCAAGGCACTTCTTGTTTGCACAGCAGTTTGATCTGGATTCTTGTAAAATTAACATAGGTTGACAAATTAAATTTAACACCACCACCCTCCAGGACATAGAAGGTAAAGGACATTAAAACAAACATGGGGAATGTTACTGGAATCGCACAGTATACAGTCAGATCCAGTAAAACAAAAATCTTACTTGTGAATATAATTGAGTGCAGAATATCAACCCGTAGGTGATATTAATTACTTTTTATATGTACCTACATCATCTCTCATACACCGCTAAAACAGATGTCTTTATTTCCCCACAGATTTTTTTTTTTTTTTTTACTGGAATTTACCAGAAACATCTACTTGGTTCTCAGGTTAAGCAGGTCAGTGGTTTTGTGCTATCACAGTTTAAAATCTCTTTCAAGAATTCATGAAATAAGCATCTTACATTGTTGGTGATTAATCACATTAGAAAGCTCAGTCTCTTTGAGCTTATCTTCAAACTGAATTTTTTTTTTTTTAATCAAAAAGGCTCACAGGTAATTTGAAACTTATGTCCTAATAGAATTTAACAGGAAATACTCCTCAGCTTCGTCCAAGTTTGTTTAGAAGTACACATAGAAAGACTCAAAAATTTTAAATGAGAATCTCATGTTTGAAGCCTGACTTTAAAAGGAAAGGAAATATATGTTATGTAAATGTATTTATTTAATCCAACACAAATTACTCCGTTTGGCAAACTGCTCAATTTAACAAGGGAAGTGAGGTGAGAATAAAGAGAGACATGGTTGCTCTGGTACCGCCTCACAAAGTCACCAAGTGAAGTGTGCTTTTGTCATTTTTGCCTGCCCTGCCTTCCTATTTCAGGGAATCCCAACAAAGAGACCCAGGCCCAGAGGGCCAGATGTTTCCTACCCCAGTTCCCTGGCAGTTCAGGCTGCCAGCCGCATCTGCCCGAGACTTTGAGCTTCGCTGAGGATTGCAAATGTGCAGGAGGCCCTTAGAGATTATGGCCAGTGCCCCCGAGGGAGGGTGGCATCCAGATGGGGCCGGTGGAACCACAGCTCGTATGTGTGATAGCATCTTGAACTGTTCTGTGGTGCCATCTTGGCTCTGTGTTATCTTTCCTGTTTCCTCCTGTGTTTCTCTTCAGCCTGCCTACCCATTCCGTCAACCATGCGACATCTTTCCAGTAAATCCTTTTCTGCTTAAAGCAGAGTTAATGTCTGTGTGTGGAACCAAGAACCCTGACTACAAGGTTAATTCCAGCCACTTAGGACCAGAAACTCCAGTGTATCCATGTGCCCACAGGTTCGTAGGGTTAGTGTCATTGATATTATTTAGATAAACTCTTCCTCAGTCCAAATAAGATTTGAAATTAACACAGAAAGACACAATAAGATTTAAAAAAAAAATAGTGAGAAATAGGAGTCTGCAAACAAAGGTATGGGCGCATGAGCCAGGTTCCTAAATGTCCTACTTTATAATGAGAAATGGAACTTGTAGGCAAATGAGGGCATTCCTTTCAATGGATCCTCACACTCTCTTCCCTGCAGGAGACCTTTCTGGGGAGCCAAAACAGTCAGAGGCTTCCATGGGGAGGGTGAGGAATATGGAGTCTAAGCCAAGGAAACTGGGCTGTCTTCAGGGGGCAAGTCACAAATAATAGTCCCTGGGCTCCTCTGCCCTGGCTTTGCTGTGGCTGGTGAGTATCTGCTTTTGGCTCTGCAGTGTCTTTTAAGGCTCTTCTTTTAAAATGTAAATATATTTGGATGAGATAATATATTAAGCCATTAACTTTAGCAAAGTGTTTCCCAAACGTCAGTCATTCATGTACTACCCTCACAATCTTGCCATATTCATATACTGTCTGTTCTATTATATTTCTTTTTGATTCCTATATCCCTCCGATACTTTGGTTCTAAATAATTTACATGAATGTGAAAGCTTGTTATGCTATATGTTTTTTCACACTCGTGGAAATAAACCAGTAGTATTAAAACAAGTATACACCATCTTGCATTCTACAGAAAGTTTGTCAAGTGGACTAGGACCTTGTCGTTTAAAAAATTGTGCAAAGAAGTTAAAATTTTGGAGTTCTTAGTGTATCTTACCAAAATGCCTATATTGTACTCTAACCCTGCATTTATAGTTTGGCTGGGTGTAGGATTTGGGGTTGAACTCATGTCCTCTCAGATCTTTGAAAACATTTTCCCAACATCTATGGGCACCATACGTGATGTTGATGAGACGTGAGAAGTCAGTCTAATTCATATTCCTTGCAGGTTTCTTTTTTCTCCTCTGAATGTTCTTTTATTCTTTTAATCTTTGGTATTCTAAAATATCACAAGGTGGCTTAGTTGTTTTGTTTGTTTCTCTGGGCTTTTTGTTTGTTTGTTTTAAAGTTTATTTTTGAGGGAGGGAGAGAGAGAGAGAGTGTGTGTACGAAAGGGGGAGGGGCAGAGAGAGAGGGAGAGAGAAGATCCCAAGCAGGCTCCACACTGTCAGTGCAGAGCCCAACCCAGGACTTGAACTCATGAACTGTGAGAGATCATGACCTAAGCCAAAATCAAGAGGGACGCTTAAGTGAGCCACCCAGGCTCCCCCTTTTTGTTTGCTTTTAAATTCATTTTGCTGTACGTGAGCTCTTTTAATCTAAGTATTGTGACTTCTGAGCGCTAAGATTCTACTTTTGGATACTTAGTAAAAAGGGATACTTTTTTCCCCTTCAACTTGCTGTGCCGTTTCTGGGACACCTATGAGTTAGATATGGGACTTCCTGGATTGGGTCTCAGTGTTTGGCACCTGAATCAGTCAGAGTTTGATCAGGGAAACAAAAGCCCTTCTGTGTGTTTTCGGTAGGAAATGTTTTAATACAAGGAACAAACATTGGAAAGACTGGAAGAGGGCAAGTTTCTTGAACTGTTACTGAGTAGCTCAGTCTGCAGTCCCAGTGTGTGGGATTCTCTAGATGTTCAGTTTAAAGCTGCTTCAAACTTCGCATGCAACTTCTGCCTGTGCATCTGCTGGAGACTGCTCCGGAGAATAATGCCTCTTCTTTTCAACCTTCCAAACCACCAGCAGGCTCTAACCTGAAACCAGGTGGGGAGGGCAGTCTGGGAAATGCAGTTCTTCTTTCTTTGTGATGCAGAAAAGCCCTTAGCAGGCGTGGCAGCGAGCAAGGTGACAAAAACAATCTAGCACAGAGCGACACCGGCTCTGTGCATGTCCAAAATCCATCACATACTAGCTGTGACCTGGGGAAAATTTCTTAATTTCTTAATGCTTTAATCTCTCCAATGTAAAGAGAGAGACTAATATTACTAGCCACCTCATTGGTTTTCTGGGACAACTGTTTGAAATAATGCATGAAATGGGTGTGAATCAGTGCCTGACACAAAATCAGGGCTTTTTGTATATGTTGGCTAATTGTAATTTTTTTAATGTTTATTTTTGAGGGGTGGGGCAGAGAGAGAGAGAGAGAGAGAATGAGCAGGGGAGGGGCAGAGAGAGAGGGAGACACAGAATCCGAAGCAGGTTCCAGGCTCTGAGCTGTCAGCACAGAGCCCGACACTGGGCTCGAACTCACGAACTGGAACTGGGAGATCATGACCTGAGCCGAAGTCAGACGCTTAACTGAGTGAGACATCCAGGCGCCCCATATGTTGGCTATTCTAATTTTTCTTATTACTGCTTAATTATCTTTTATCTTACATTTCCACCAAGGTCATTTTGCTCTAAATTTTGAAAAAAAACCCTTCAATATTGTTTTCCAGTCTATCCATTTTTTTATAGCAGTAATAATTTCAATCACAAAGGGAAATTTATTAGATTGTTTTCTTTTTACAGTGTCTCCTTTTCTGTTATGAGTTTATTCTTTTTTAAAACATTTTTATTTTAATAAGATCTTGGGAAGATCAAGACTCCAAACCTTGGGTCTGTTTGGTTTGTCATTTTGTGCAGAAGCTGAAAGTATGGGGTCAAGAGGCTTGGTCGCCAACAGCGCTGGGGCTATTCTGCCCTTGGTGGGTCAAGTCGTAGTCTGAGTGCTTTCCTTTCATACTCTCACCCAATTGGGCTCCATTGTAAGACACAGGTAGTAGTATTGTCTTTGTTTTTAACGATGAGATAACAGGCTTAAGTCAAATGACTTAAGGGTTACACAGCTCATAACTGGTAGACATACATTAATCATAGATCTATTGGTGACAAAGTTCGATCCCTGACACTAGATGGAGCTCATCATGTGAAATGGCTGCACAGTACCCATAAGTATGGGTGTGTGCGCGTGCGTGCGTGCGTGTGTGTGTGTGTGTGTGTGTGTATTCATTCAGTCCTTCTCTGATGAATATTTAGGATTTTTTCAGAATTTGCTGCTATAAACAAGCCTTACACAGATATATGTGTACTGTGGGAAGTTTCTAATGCATCCTTCTATTATTGTCTAAAAGTAAGTCCTAGAAGTGAATTTGCTAAGTCAAAAATTACCCACATTAAGACATTTTTATGATTTGACAAACTGCCCTTAAAAAAGGGGGCTGTAGGGGCGCCTGGGTGGCTCAGTCGGTTAAGCGTCCGACTTCAGCTCAGGTCACCATCTCGTGGTCCGTGAGTTTGAGCCCCGTGTCGGGCTCTGGGCTGATGGCTCAGAGCCTGGAGCCTGCTTCCGATTCTGTGTCTTCCTCTCTCTCTGCCCCTCCCCCGTTCATGCTCTGTCTCTCTCTGTCCCAAAAATAAATAAACGTTGAAAAAAAAAATTAAAAAAAAAAATTTTTAAAAAAAAGGGGGTTGCAGCAGTTGGCACTTGTACCATCTCAGTGTGTGAAAGTAACCTGTTTCCCACTTGCCCACCAATACATTGTGTTACCCTAACTTTGCCAATCTCATAAAAAAGGAAATGTCATCTTATTGTTTAACTTGCCTTTACTTTCATTTTTAGCATGGCTAAACAGCTCTTCAAATGATTATAGGTTATTTATCTTTCTTTTTTTGTGAACCGCCAGTTCATTTTCTGCCTAGCTTTCTACTGAGACAGTGCCTCTGGCTGGTATGGATTTGTAAGTACTCTTTGGGGATAGTAACCTTTTGCCTGTCATTTATATTGCAAAATACTTTCCTGTTCACTGTTTCTATTTTTACCTTTCCTTGTATGTAAAAGGAGTTTTAAGTTATTTAGTTTTTAAGTATTAGTATTTATGTGGTCAAATCTATCCTAATTAACTTTTACATATATTTTTCCCTCCAGTGGATGAAAGAGTGAAACCAACATGTAAGTTGGCCCACGAAGAGTGTGATTTATGATCTGAGTTTCGAAAAGAATCAGACAACTCCACAATCTCTTGGCCCAATTTCAGGAAATGGATGCATTATTTAAGATGGTGAGCATTTTCACTTACACACTAAAGATTTACCCAAACCAACTTAAGAAGATTGGGAAGGATTTCCAACCTTCCAACCCAGGTTAGGTTGAAAGCTACTAAGCCCACCCTTCTTCCGTATGTCCTGCTTCAGACATGTGGTGTTAAAGTTGGAGTTGGAGTTCGATGTTAATGGAGGCCATTGGGATGGGTGCTGGTAGGTTATCCCTCTCCTTAAACCTTGAGCTTCCAAACTGGTGCCAGCTGCTGACATCACAAGACTTCTCTGCTGTTTCTCTAATGTGTTGTTCTGTGTTTCTATTTAAGGTTGCTCCCAGGATATATGGAAATTCAGGTCATAGCTGAGTAGAGATCAGATTCATAACAAGACAGTTCGCCAGGCAAATTTCCCCAGTGTTCGTGAGAGCTTGTGAGGCCTGGGCTGCAGAGAATGATTCTAAATTGAAGCTCCAAGTTCAAGGAATGTGAATGAGGCATAGACTCTATTTTAGGGTAAAGTTTTAGTTCTTCCTGTTCCTGCCTTTCAATTAGAAGGATCGCTCTGGACCTTCCTCTTACCTTCCTTCTCCAGGGAATCAAATCTGCCACAGTCATGACTACCACAACTATCTCTACTCCTGCATTTTTTTCTTCTTAGGATATTCAGACAAATTTCTAAAAGGAAGCAGCCTTCTCTTTGAAGTCTGAATTCTTGAAAAGGAAGGATGCAAATACAAATTTCCTTTTCTTTAAAACACCACTTGGGCCTCAACTTCTTTGAAGGTCTTCTTGAGCATCCATCTAGAACTTTTCTGTGGTATATTCAATTATCACTGTCCCTATAGCCTCATACCTACATTGATGTGCTGGCTCCTTATTGGTTCATTTGCCCTATGAAATGTTTGTCCTCCTCAGGGCAAAACTGTGAGCTACTCATTTCTGTATCTATAGCACATAACACAGTGTGAAGCATATATTAGGCACTCTATAAATGTCTTTTTATTGGATCTGTGTTAGAATAATAGAAAATGTTTGATTCCAACATGCTGTTATGACCTTGGCTCGGGGAAAGTGGGAGTTAATAGCTTCTGATACAAATTTATATGAAAAATAGCAGTATCCCAGTGGGAATTAGGTTAGATAGTCATTCAAAAAGGAAAAATGGTGACCTTCAGATAATCCCTTTAGGGGAACAGCCAAAAACTGAGCATAACCAGACATGGTCAGAGAGCCTGTCTGCGAAATAGGAGAAAAAAATTTGGAGAGTGGGCTAAGCACACAGTGCAACCAAATAACACTTAGGCCATTGTATCCATTGACCAGCTTACTCAAATTTCATTGGTGAATCTTTTTTAAAAATCATATTAAATAATACGCTAATGAGATATAAAATCTGGCATGCCAAGGGTTACTTGAAGATATGAAATTCAATATACGGATTCATTTAGATATCTCAAAGGAATGTTTTACATGCCAAACCTTCTTATAGTGTGCCTTTTCTAAAAATGATCAAAATGTGTTGCAGCAATTTTAGAGAAGGGCTATGCTATCAATAGAAGTCATTTAAGCCCATGTTTTGAACAGACATTTGCTAATTAATTCCAGAAATTAAACAAGTACCTAGATTTGTGTAACGTACATCCAGGAATAGTTCAGATAACGGATTTTTCTTCCTGCACAACTGATCTAATGCCTTTCTCATATTAAAATTCTTTCCGTGCATTGCACACATGTACACACGCACACAACTTGTAAATTATTTTAGGTTTACTGCAATTACGTTAAAACACTTGTTGCCCCTAAATGCCTGAAGATTTATAGTATGAAAGTCTCTTTGGTTTAAAATGCTGCCTCTTTGCCTTTCAGACTATTGGGCAGTAAAAAATGGGATTATAGGAACAGTCTCTGCATTTTCTGGAAAGTCTCCACAGGATAAGCCCCTCCTTAACTTCACTACCTGGCAGAGTCTTGGGCACAGATAGAATACTTATGGACTCTGGCTCCCCTGACTATGTGCTTAGTGAGGACTATGGGTAGGTATAAGAATTGCCAGATGACTTTTTGAAAGTAGGAAAACAGCATTATATTGCTTCTGAAATGGTTTTTCTCTTACTAGAAAACTGACAGGGCTGGAGAATCCAGTCCCATACTGGGAATTCAGTTCAAGAAATGATGGTGTGCTCACTGGCTCCGTAGAAGAACCTGTGACAGGACTCACCGGGGCTTTGTTGCTTTGTTACTTGGTCACTTTGTCACATGCATTAGAGAATGCATGGGGTTGTCTCTTGTTTCAGCACTTGACTGTTTTATTTAGTGTTTGTTTTTAATTCCATGAAGTCTGTGTTTGAGCTACATTTGACATTGATAATGCTTCTTGGAATTATGGGCCATTTTGGTTTTCTGGCCTCATTAAGAGGTAGTCCATGTTTGAATCATAAGCTTATTTTCTTCCCATCCCGCCTTACCTGAATGCATTTGGTGGGCAACCCAAGGGTGACTTTTGCTATTTGGTTGTTTGTTTTGTGGCTTCTAAAAAGTGAGCCTAGGGGCACCTGGGTGGCTCAGGAGGTTAAGCGTCCGACTTCGGCTCAGGTCATGATCTCGAGGTTCATGAGTTTGAGCCCGGTGTCGGGCTCTGTGCTGACAGCTCAGAGCCTGGAGCCAGCTTCAGATTCTGTGTCTCCTCTCTCTGTCCCTCCCCTGCTCATGCTCAGTCTCTCTCTCAAAAAAATAAAATAAAATAAAAGAAAAGAAAAGAAAAGAAAAGAAAATAAAACAAAAATAAAAATAAAATATAAAGTGAGTCTAGCCAATATGGTTGTGGACAGTATCAGCTACACATTGCTGTGTTACCCATCCCTTTCCCCAAGAGACCACCTTAGAAGAAGTCAATTAGATACTAGAAATGGAGTCAAATATTAGAAATACACACTGAGAAAGTGTGTAGATGCAGTAACATTTCTGTTGAGTACAACAGAAAATCACTTGAGGGCCCTGCCAGGAAGTCAGTCTATTCTTACTGAACTCACGGTGTTCCCTAATCACCTGGAAAATTACCAGATATCCCTTGGTGATCATAATTGAGGTTGACTTTCCGTCTCTCATCTTTTCTTTTGTTTTATGTTTACTTATTTATTTTTGAGAAAGAGAGAGTGAGTGGGGGAGGGGCAGAGAGAGAGGGAGACAGAGAATCCTCCCTCCAGAGAGGGAGACAAGACAGCGCAGAGCCTGATGCAGAGCTCCGTTTCACAACCTTGAGATCATGACCTGAGTGAAAATCGAGGGTAAGAAGCTTAACCAACTGAGCCACCCAGGCGGCCTTCTCATCTTTAAAAAGGGACAAAAATGGGCAACAAAGTGACGCAGCTTCGTACTGAAAGCATGAGACCATTGATGCCTAATTTCTTTCAGTGCTTTCCTGTTGGGGCCAGAAGTTCTTCGCCATTACTTGTGAGTATGGTTCTTCAGGGCCTTAGAGCTCCCCAGGTGTGGGTCCCAACTGACAAGTAAACCCATGTGGGCCGTGACGCTGGATGCTTTCTTTACCAGCACTTCCAGTCACGCCTTGGTGCTTGGTGCTTGGTGCTCGGTGCAATTAGCTCTTTCCTTTGAATAGTCCTGCCCTGGGCTGCTTTCTCCTTGTCACAGTGAGCAAGCATTATTCTTTCCTTTTTATGGGAGAAATAGAGCAGAGAGGAGTGAAATAACCCCAGAGGTGAAAAAATAAAAATTATCCATGCTTGGAACGGGACGTCCTAATTCTGTCAGTCATCCCGATGACTATTTCTGTGGAATATAAGAGGGAAACCAGCGTGTCTCCCAGGAAAACTGCCCTTTCAGTCCAGGGCCTCAGGGAAGATCTTTGATGCATTCTTCTTCCTTGTTGTGCCCTCTCTTCATTACACATAGCCTTTCATGAAGCTTACAAGAAGGGACATGAGCACAGGCGCCCAGTTCGCAACAACCTGGGTGAGTAACCCTGGGCAGGGCAGCCGGGAGGGGACTCCGGGAGGGGCGGGAGGATGAGAATGATCCCACGATTCAGAGCCAACTTGCAGCTCTCCCAGAGTCCTTGACCATTGTTTTGTGAACTTAAGAAGAGGTGCCGATCTGTCCCTCACTCTTCCGCCTTTTGCTTGTAATGTCACCAACGCACACAGTTCCATCTGACTCACTGCCATGTTTCTGTAACCTTGGGCAATCATGTCACCTTTAAGGACTTTTGTTTGTTTACAAAGGGAGGATAATAGTCATGACCGCCTGCTCGCTGAAGCGCACGTTAGTGACAGGTGTGGCAAAGCTGAGTGTCAGTGCCGGATTTGGTGGCAGCTGGACAAGAGAACTCAGAGGTGCTTGCCTCCAATTTTCCAGCTGAGTGGGCTTCTTCTCCAGAAAATATCGATGCCCACCCTCTCCGATCTTATAACAACCTTGGACTTTCGTTCCTGAGATCTTTGTAGCGGTTTCTCACTCCTCCCAGTTCACACGCCTGAGAGGTAGGGAAAGTGGCTCAAGAGAAATAAAAACCATATGTGTATTTTCTTTTTAATTTTTTAAAAATGTTTATTTTTGAGAGAGATAGAGCATGAGCACAGAAGGCGCAGAGAGAGACACACACACAGAATCCAAAGCAGGCTCCAGGCTCTGAACTGTCAGCACAGAGCCCGATGCAGGGCTCAAACTCACAAACTGTGAGATCGTGACCTGAGCCAAAGTCGGACGCTCAACCGACTGAGCCATTGAGGTGCCCCAATGTATTTTCTTTTTTTTTTTTTTTTTTTACTGTTTATTTATTTTTGACGGAGAGAGAGAGACAGAGCATGAGTGCATGAGTGGAGGAGGGGCAGAGAGAGGGGGAGACACAGAATCGGAAGCAGGCTCCAGGCTCTGAGCTGTCAGCACAGAGCCTGATGCGGGGCTCGAACTCACGAGCTGTGAGATCATGACCTGAGCTGAAGTCGGACGCTCAACCCACTGAGCCACCCAGGCGCCCCCCAATGTATTTTCTTTTGAAAAGAACTGTCGATCTTAACTTTTCTAGTTTTTCCTAGAAGATGGAATATTACAACTAGAGGAGACCATAAAAAAGAATACATGCAGACCTCCTTATCTCCATTAAAAAAAAAAGAAAAAAGAAGAAAGATAATTGAGGCCAAGAGAGCTGAAGTGATCTGCTCAGTGTGGCACTGTCAGCTGCAGCAGTAACAGAATCAGACAAAACCAGTCTCCTATCTGCTGTGCTCTTCTGTTACTGCACGTCCAGAGAGCAAGGTACCTTCAACGCACCGTTCCCTCCACACCATAGGTTGATACTTCTCGTCCTTTCTTTAGCCATCCCTGGCAATGACAAAGTCTTTTTCTTTTTTTAAAATCACTCTCTCTACAGGGGCACCTGGGTGGCTCAGTGGGTTAAGCGTCCAACTCTTTATTTATTATGACACTCAGGTCCTGATCTCACAGTTCTTGAGTTCGGGCTCTGCATTGACAGCGTGGAGCCTGCTTGGGATTCTCTCTCTCCCTCTCTCTGTCTGCTTCTCCCCCACTCTCTCACACTCTCTTAAAATAAATAAATTTAAAAAAAAGATAAATCACTTTCTCTACAAAATCTCCAGTCATCTACCAATTTATTACCATCAATGAATATTTATTGAGAACTCGTAATCTTCAGACTACTGTACAAATAATTAAAAGTACACACACACACACACACACACACACACACACACGCACACACACAGACCCAAACAGGGGACTCTAAGGAGGCTGTGGTTTGGCTCACTTGATAAATGAAAAACCTTCAAGATTATTTAATCTTGTCTCGAAAATAGTGCCTAATATGTTTCTCGGAAAGAGTAAGTGACTCTAGTAGAACTGAGGATGACCCATTGATGACCCATCAATGAACGTTTGTGGTTATTCACAGGGAAGATGCAGAGAGTAAAGAATCAAAACTGAGTCACCACCAAGAAGTTCAAAACCCACAGAGCAAAATACTGGTGGAGTCAGGACCAGAATGCCTCTGTTGGGCTATGTTTTATGTTCTATTGTTTGGACTACGAGTTACCAAAACAGCTACATTCTATAATAATACCTCTTATCGAGGGCTTTTCCATCTTGCAGAGAGAAACAAAATGAGATGAATTTTTGAAGTGAACAGTCAGATTTCGGGAAGTCTAGCCATTGGTTCTTCCCTATACTCAGGATTCCGGTCCAGGAAATAAAGCTAAATTTTGTGGAATACATATACTTGAACTTGAGGGCAAATCTTTTCAGGATTGAAGGATGGACCTTCTTTGGGTCATAGAGAACCTACCATCTGTTCCTTCACTGCAACATCCTTGCTTGGCCTCTGTGTGGTCTCTGGGTTTTTTTTTTGTTTGTTTGTTTGCTTGTTTTTGTTTTTGTTTTGCAACTTGTTCACTTACTAACCACAAGCTTCCAGCTGCTTATACTGTGAAATCTAATGAGATTACAATAAAGCAGGCCCCATGCACAGCCGTCATTATGCAGAAAGACACAAGAGCCTCAGCTAAACACACCATAAAGGGTTTATCTTAAGATATGAATCCTTGAAAACATCAGCTCAGCGATGACAAAAAGTTCTGCCTAGAGTTCTCTGCAGGAAATATTTTTGATATTGTTTTGACTTTAGGAAAAGAAAAACAACTAGACTTTGTGGGGGTTACCTAAGTGCACAGTGAAACTGCAAATTCAGACTGAATCCTGTCCTCCAAATACAGAGTTCTTATGTGGAAACAATCTCATTTTCATTTTGCTTTCTGGGAAACCCTCCAAGGCACCGTGAACTGCCAGCTTTTTGTGACCTTCAGTTTCCTAACTGCTCCCAAGGGAAACTTGACCTTGGAACTGTGGAGAGGAGGGGAACAAGTTGGCGTGGAGCAGGGCAGAGGTTTCATTCTCTCTGTTTGCTCATTTCCCAGAGCATATGGGTTCTCCTGCACCCTTAGAGCCTCTGAGGGCAAGGAAATGGGGACAAAAAGTGCAATGCAAATGCACATTAACCCCAATGCAAGGACACATACAAGACTGTCACATGGGGTGGAGACTCAGATGGCCAGCTGGGAGCAGTTCCCAGTGAAGCATTAGGAATAAGAAAACATTCGGCCACCTGCAGATGCACAACTGATACAGGGCTCCCTGACTCCTCAGAGCATCGTAGGACCAAAATGAAGTTCATAAGGCACAAGAAGGCTTCCTGTAACGTTAGCTGGCTTCCATAGGTATCGGGGACACACCCATGACAGATTCTCAATTTGAAGAAGGACTTTCTTGGGTTTCCTATCATTTGGCAACTTCTTGACTCACAAGATACCATCTGGTCATAGAGTTAACCAAGAGAGGAACTGTGTATATCAAGAGACGCTATGGGGGCCCTGTAGCCCCTACCTACATATACTGTCCTATAGGCATATAGCCAATGAGAGGAGAGTGGTTTCTTAGCTTTTCCCCAGCAAGAATTCCTTCCATCTCTTTCTTTGCTTATGGGCACATGGGTTGAACAAATTTGCCTTTAAGGCAGATTTTATTAAGTATCAAGTAGTGTCTTCATTTCCATTACTCAATGAAAATCTAATTAGAGTAACATTACCACACTGACCTGATAGAATCTCCGCCCAAAGCAAAGCGATCAACATTTGAGTAGGTCTCTGAAGCCTGAGAACAGGCTATGTAGTCAGTTGGCATTTTTAATTTCTGAAAATAGCTTGTATTGTCCCATTCCCACCCTTTGTAAGCCTGAAGGATCCAGGGAACTGCTTGTTTGTTAGAAAAAAAAGAGAGCAAAGAATTTGGAGTCCTAAGCCTATAGGACTTGTTAGCAGAGTGATTCTGAGACAGCACTCACCTTTATGGAGTCTTAGGTTCCTTATCTGAAAGGATGTCGTTTTACCATGACACCCTTCTTACAGGGTTATGATGAAATTAAATAAAACCAGACTAGGAACTTTCGACATATTCAGCTTTCCCAAAGAGAGAAATTTGCAGAAATAAAAAATCTGGGTACAATAAGTGAAAAAATTTGTCTCTGTGTTACATTTAAATCAAACAAATAAACAAAACAATGTTCACAAACCAGGAGATAGGACAATTTTCTTTTTCACAGTTTCAGAAAGGGATGGAAAAACTGATGTAAGGGCAATTGTGTGTGTGTGTGTGTGTGTGTGTGTGTGTGTGTGTGTTTTCTTGTTACTTTCCTGGAGGAGAGGAAAACCACTGTGATGTTGAGTGTTATGCCTGTATGGGATCAAGAATGCCTGGCTGAGGGAGTCATAAATATGTGCCCTGAGGATCCAAGCTAATAATTTACAAAGGACTCGTACTCTTTTACCCTTAGAATACAAATAGTATAGACACTGCTGAGTATTTTTCCCAAAACAGAGTGCCAAAGAACATGGGTTTTGGCCAGGCAGACCCCAACTCAAATTTCACCTCATCTTACTACCTGTCCAATATACGAGAACTGAGCAAATTGCGTAAGTTTCTTATAAGGATTAGATTTTTTAAAAGGTAGATAAAAAGGCAGGAGTTCATTTCCTGCACGTCATAGGCACTGGTTAAAGGTGAAATGTTGTTATGCGTCCTCATATTTCAGCTTCAACTTTTCCTCTTTATCCTAATGTTTTAGTTAGCAAAAATGATAGCATGTGAATACAATTCTTGTGGGGTCAGCTGCATCAGGAAAGGGTACTTACTCAGCGGCCTTGGCAACGCGATCTCTATTTGTAATGCCTTTGCTATCACACGCTTAAGTATGAGGTGGGTCTGGAAAAAGAAGAAATTCTTTGTTCAAAGATATTCAGCCAACCACATTTCACCATGGCACTTCTTTATCTTGATCTTGTAAATGCTCAGGAATTGTGGCTGCTTTGGAATTTCTGCCAGACAGCTAATGGAAGTTTTAGGATGTATCCAAACAAAAGCAAAATGGAGGTTGGGAGAAAAGGGAGATTTGCTGCTGTGCCTTACTGGTTCACTGCTTGAATGACAGCTGTAAGCCATTTGGACTCCAAGCCGACATGGGCCTCTTTGGGCTGCAGATACTGGGAACCTCGATATGATAGATTGTTGAAGGTTCCTCTTGCTTTAAGCCTCTTTCTGCCCAAATCCCTTGGATTTAGATGAGTAGAGATTAGCTAAGGTGAAGTGAAATTGTAATTATTAATTTTAGTTCCCAGAGAAGGACTGGAACGGTGTCATTTGTTTCCCTGGAAATAGTTCAAATGTTGTACTTAAGTTGGGGCTCATGTGTTTGAGTCTCTGGAATAGAAAGGGGCAGAGATCTAGCCTGAAAATTCCCTCGGTTTACTTAAGAAATATCCAGGGCTGGGGGCACCTGGGTGGCTCAGTCGGTTGGGCGGCCAACTTCGGCTCATGTCACAATCTCACGGTCCATGAGTTGAGCCCTGCGTCGGGCTCTGTGCTGACAGTTCAGAGCCTGGAGCCTCTTTAGTTTCTGTGTCTCCCTCGCTCTCTGCTCCTCCCCCACTCGCACTCTGTCTCTGTCTCTCCCTCTCAAAAATAAATAAACATTAAAAGAAAGAAAGAAAGAATGAAAGAAAGGAAAAAAAAAAAAAAAAGAAATATCCGGGACTGGAAAGACTGCAGTGACTGTCACTCCTGGGACTGGGAACACTTCCCTCTGCTCCCAGCCCGTTGTTCTCTTTACTTGCTCTTGCAGAAGGTCTAGTCTAGTCCATGCTGCCATTTTGGTAATAGTGGTACCCAGCTGGCCTCGGGCATGGCACATCCAAGGGCCAGTGGAAAACCTCTGACTTTGTTAGTCAGCCTTGCTTTCCTAGGTGACTGCCCTCTCAACACCCACACACCCACAATTTATGTTCCTGCATGTGCTTAACTCTATGACTGCCTTGGAAAAGCATTGGATAGGGAATGAGGCAGGATTTGGTAGAATCCTGGCTCAGCTTATGACTGAGTAAACATGGGCAAATTAATTAACTTCTGGGTTCA
Source organism: Puma concolor (assembly GCF_028749965.1). Classification (NCBI taxonomy): domain Eukaryota; kingdom Metazoa; phylum Chordata; class Mammalia; order Carnivora; family Felidae; genus Puma; species Puma concolor. The sequence continues at coordinate 101,639,241 of NC_141675.1, forward strand.
GGGCACCTGGGTGGCTCAGTCGGATGAGCGTCTGACCTCAGCCCAGGTCATGATATCACAGTTTGTGGGTTCGGGCCCCATGTCAGGCTAACTGCCCACTTTGGATGCTCTGTCCCCCTCTCTTCTGCCCCTCTCCCACATATTCTCTCTCTCTCTCTCTCTCTCTCAAAAATAAATAAACATTGAATTAACTTCTGAGTTCTCATTTCCTGACTTGTAAAAGGACTAGTACTGTCTATCTAGTTTAGTCAATCCCGAGAATAACCTCCCCCTACCTAATATCCAATATGCATGAAATGGGAAGAAAAGCTGGATATATTCTCAAGGGCCACCAGTGTTTTGGCCTATTCCAGATGCTGCAGAGAAAGGACAGATAAGACCTATCTGTTTCTAAGGCAGCCTAAGGGATTATGGGTAAATCTGGCCAATGCATTGGAATGCTCTGGCACACTTTCCCCAGTTCCAAACCACCTCCATCGCATGCATTATCTACAAACATTCTCTGGAAACCAGCCAGACACACACTTAACATTTTACAGAGTTAATATCTTCACAGAAATGTATCAGTTACCATAATTCTTCACCACATTCCTGGGAGTTAGCCACAGACTCAGCCCAAATCACACATGGGATTTGTGTCCAGGCCACCCTCTGCAGTGGCTTACACTCCTGCATCTAGTTAACTTCCCGAGCCACATAAAAATTCCGGCCACAAACCGCACCAAAGGGGATTCACTTCAGTTCCATAAATGATTGACAAAAATACTGTCAAACATTACCTTGTTGAATAAATTGCCCGATCCCTCTCCTAAAGGGAGTTCAGAAAAATAGGGCTTCTCTTTCACCATACAACTAAAAGTGGAAGAGCTAGGAACCATTGCACAGACCTGTCAAGTATATGGGTAACAATATGACAACATTTCTGGAGGGGTTGTATTCAGATCTAACTGTTTATTTAAAATAACGTATTTTTGGAATGTGTAGACTTGAAAGAAAAATTACATGTTTTTTGGTGATTACTTAATAATCTTATCCCCCCTCAAGAATCACTCGCTAACTTGTTCTTTATTCAATTTTTTCTCTCTAGACTTCCAGAAGTAAGGGAAGCTTCTTCAAAATCACAAGCTCTTATGCCTGAGGTGACATCAGGTATTCAGTTTGTTCATGAGTCTCGTTCGTGTTCATTTATTGTTGAGCTAGGAATGAGCCCGTGGCATTTACTACTCTGTGTAGGATAAAAATGTCTCTGGTCAGCTATCACTGCAGAGAACAGTTATCTTCTACATTGCCTTGTGTCTCTTCTATAGAGATAGGCATGGGCTTTAGCGGTCTTCTGTCAAAGTTAGGAAACAGCCTTTCGTCAGTAAATGATTGACCTGGCCAGCCTGGGTGATAAGCTTAGGTAAACAGACTTGATTCTGCTCCAGCAATTTGAAGACTTTTAACTCCTTAGATTCCAGAGCCGAATAATGCACATGGCTTTCTGGGAAATCCTATCGCTCGAGTTCGAAAGCTTTTTGCATAGACAGTGTGTTCCTCAGATTTATAATGCAAACTGTCCTGGTATATCTTGAAAGTGGAAAGAACTTATGCCAGCAAAATCTGGAACAAAACCATGTTTGAAGAGTCATAACTAATGGAAGAATTTCATGAAATCACAAATACAATTTTTATGACGAAAGATAGAAAACTTTCTAAACCTTTGAAATATGTAGAGGAAACACAACAATTTTCAAAAGGGAAAGAAGATGGAAGAAAAATACAAACCACTTTGCAGAACACGTTGGTGGACGAATGATTGAATTCTCTCAACATGCACCCACAACTAACACATCTCCTTCAGTAGACCATCATCAGAGATTCTCTGGCTACAAGGCTGGGCAAAATGCCTGTTTTGTGATCTTGAGAGAAAGGCCCATGACCAGACAGATTGCCTACCTTGATTGCTGCTTTTGGAATCTGGACTCTTCTCTCAACTTCCTTCCTGACTCAGCAGTGGTGTCCCACGACTGTTCCAATCCTGGCCAAAGAGTTTGGGACGATGGTAAGAAGCATCAACACAGGATTTCACTTTTTCTCAAGCACAAAATCAAGGTGTTCCCCTCCATTTCCTTTCCCGCTTTCACTGGCCCCTGCGGACAGTGGTCATGAGCTGCAACTTGCTTGCAAGCAGGTATGTTGACAGATGTGAAGGAGGGAACCTGTGCTGGTTTCAGCTGCCTGGTCTGGCCAATCATTACAGACCATTCCAGGCTCTCAGTCCTGCTCAAGCCCAACCAGCGATCTTGATGACAGAATCAGATAGCAGCACTGCAGGGGAAGAAAGCAGATTTGTTAGCTATTGACTATCCAGAAAAGCAGTGACCTTTCAACAGGATCTGTGAAGTAGACAGGTATATATGGGAGAAAAATACCTTTTATTTCACTTCTTTTTCCTTTAGCAATCTCAGAATGCAATTTCAAGGTCATTTTAACAAATCTCTCATTTAATAGAATTTCTTCTATTGAATTCCTGTCTGGTGAGAATCATTTGGAAATTCCTTGAACAAATATGGCTGCCACTTACTTGAACCTTGAAATTTTATTCCTATTTTATAAATGAGGGAACAGAAGCTCAAAGGGGTAATAGTCATGCAAGGAGTAGGTGCTTAAATCAGGATTCGAACTCACTATTCTAAAACCAGTACCAATGTCCAATGTCCATACACTTTCCATAGTACTCTGTGGTAGACTGAAGAGGCCCCAAAGATGTCTATGTCTGAATTCTTAGAACCTGTGAATATGTCACCTTTCGTGGTAAAAGGGACTCTGCAGATGGATCAAGTTAAGAATTTGGAGATGGAGATTGATTATCTTGGGTTGTCCATGTGGGCCCAGTATATCACAGGGGGCCTCAGAAGATGCTAGGATCAAAGGACACGTGGTGACAGGAGTGGAGTCAGAGAGAGATTGAAGATGCCATGCTACTGGCTTTGAAGAAGTCAGGAAGGGCCCCTGGCCAAAGAAGGTGGCTTTTAGAAGCTGAAAAGGCAAGGAAATGAGCTTTCCTCTAGAACCTCCAGAAAGAACACTGCCCTGCTGGCCCATTTTAGACTTCTGACTGTAGACTTGAAAGGTAATACATTTGTATTGTGTTGCTGTAAGCCACTGAGCTTGTGATGACTTATAGCAGCAATGGAAAACTGGGAGAACCAGAAATATTCTGCCTGATGGTGAGCTCTACCTTCTCGAAACGACAACTCATGGGTCCAGTTCCTCTTTGAACATCAGGCATTCAGGGGGGCAGTTGCAAATGATGGGGAAGGACCCTGGGAGGAGACTCAGAGACCAGTTCCAGCACTGCCTTAGACCAGTCATTTATCTCTGGCTTTTAGTTTTCTCTCTTGTAATATTAGCACCTGGACAAATGTTCTTTGGTCCCTTCTACGTCTAAATTCATAAGATTCTCGGTTAAGCGTCCAACTGTGGCTCAGGTCATGATCTCATGGTTCGTGGTTTTGAGCCCCACATCAGGCTCTGTGCTGACAGTGTGGAGCCTGGAGCCTGTTTCAGGTCCTGTGTTTCCCTCTTTCTCTCTGTCTCTCCCTCACTTGTGTTCTCTTTCTCTCTCTCTCAAAAATAGGTAAACTTAAAAAAATTAAAAAAAATTAAATTCATAAGATTCTAATATCTCAGTCATACAACAATTCAAAAATAATTAAAGATATCCCCATCATGTTTCTCTTGGTGTTTTTTAGTTTATATTTTGTAATTTTGTTTATTTATTATGAGAGAGCAAGGGAGGCTCAGAGAGGTAGAGAGAATGAATCCCAAGTGTGGGGCTGGAACTCTCAAATTGTGAGATTATCACCTGAGCTGACATCAAGAGTCAGATGCTTAACCGATTGAGCCACCCAGGCTCCCCTTTCTCAGTCTTTTCTAAACACAACATCCCCAGTTCTCATGTGACACCACTTCTAGACCCTTCACCCTCCTAGCTGCCTTTCTCTTAAAAGGCTCCAATCTGTCCACCTCCTTCTGAAATGTGTTATTTGGACTCGTGTGGGATACCCAGCCATGCCTCCATATTTGCTCCTGTGCCTGGTTTCTTCCATCTCCCGCTGCCCTCTCTTGCTAGAGCCCATCTGACTCTAATTCTTTAGGGTCTTTTGGACTTGCTTAGTCTGTTCCTTTTTATCTTCTTTTATCCAACCTTACCTCTTGAAAGAGAGCATCCATAATCAACAAATTCATATGAGTCTTAATTTAGTTCATTTTTTAAATAGGAAAGACCAAAATCTTCTAGAGCTAGCCTATGTCAGCCATCTTTGCTTGCTTAACAACTTTGAAATGATAGTTAATTCTCACAAATATTTGAAAGACAGCGGTATGTAAATTTCTTAGAATCAGATTCCTTTGAGAGTCTGATGAGAGCTATGGATTCTCTATTAGAAAGGTGTGCTCATAGTTCATAGTTTCAAATTATTTTTTACTTTTTTGAGAAAGAGAGAGAGAAGAGGCGGAAGAGGGGCAGGGGTGCGTGGGGAGAGAGAAAGAGATAGAGATGAGAGAGAGAGAGAGAGAGAGAGAGAGAGAATCCCAAACAGGCTCCATGCCCTGCGTGGAACCCAATGTGGGGCCCAATCCCATGACTGTGAGATCATGACCTCAGCTGAAATCAAGAGTAGGACACTCAACTGACTGAACCACCCAGGCGCTCCAGTTCCAAAATTTTGTATGTCATGTCAGGGCATTCTGGCACCAATGAAATAGACCACTGAACCCTCTGATGTGTGGCAGGTTAGTTCTAAACCTGCAAGGTTGTTGGGGAAGGGGGAGCTTTTGCAAAAGGCAGTCTAATATCTTCCTCCAGATCCATTTATACTTCATGGAGGCCTACAAATGAGACTCCTGGGCCCAGATTGAGCAAACACCCATTAAGCGTCAAAGCAGGAAAGTCTTTAGGCCACAAAGCAGAGAGGTTAAACAAAGAATAGTTTTCGGTGGCCTTCTTTTGCAATAAGAGCTCTGCTTCTTAGGGCCTTTCTCCACAGGATAAGTCCATTCTTTAGACACCAGGCCCCTTAGATTAAAGCCATCTGCTTGCCTAAGGCTTCTCTCAGTTGCATGATGCTACTGGACAGAGGCTGACAATTCTGTGTCCCCTTTCCCCACCCATGCTTTCCAAAAACACTGCCCAGCTGTGCAAACACCCTGGTCTGACTAGCACTTTTGTTTAACTGGCACTTGCCCAGGCCATCCGGGGTGAGGTTTGAGGCACATGGGCTTTGGACACTGTTCCTCCCTTGCAACCTTCTACCCTCTCTGAGAATGAAAGGTTTCAAGTCTTAAAGATAATAACAATCCTTCAGTCACAGTGAGCAGATTTGCAAAGGGATAAACAAAAAAACATACTGCTGATCAAGAATTCCTTTGGGGAGAAAAAAAAAAAAAAAACCAACAACAAAAATCCAGAGCATTCAGGCATTCTAACCTCAGGGATTCACAGAAGAGGACTCACTTTCCAAGTCAAAGAAGCAGGGTCTGGTCTCTGCATCGCACGTATCTCCAGTGCAGCCATCTGTAGGACTAAGTGACTCGGGCACCTTTCTCCTGCCACACTGGATGGCACGGAGAGAGGGCATGGACTGGGCACAGACTTCTACAGGAGACATTGAGAGTCTCCTTATGAAAGAAGAGGTGGTTTTCTAGCTCAAATAGCAGTCTGTTTATATACTTATTTACTTAGTTAAGGATGTTTGAAAAGAGCATGGCCAAACCCAATTCTTGACAAAAGCGTGCAGTGGAATCAACTATGGTGGTTTTCAGCCTGGAAAGGATCATAAACAAAGGCCATTCCCATAGCTTCACAGTGGAATTTTTTTAAAAACTTAAGGAAATTTTATATCACTGTTGAAAAACCCAGTATCACTTGCCATAGAGAGAAGGTAACCATAAAAGAAAGAAAATGCACACAAAATTATATTAAATGTTAGCTGGATATTACTGGCCTTTTTGGGGTTGTTGTTTTTGCTAGAAAAACAAGGGTTAGAGAGTTTTCGTCACTAAGCTGAGACTTTCCTCTCCACTAATCAGGATGATTAAGTGATTGATGATATAAATTCTATTCAAAGCTATGGCCATCGTCCCCCTCACATCATCTGGCACACCACCAGTGGTCGGAACCCTACTCACTCTCAGAGCAGTGCACAGATAGTCCAGTGATTGTGCAACTTTCTCTTTCACTCTCTGAATTTATCTGCTTTCCTTCTTATTAATTAGCTCCTGCTAAGTCATTAGCAATAAACACAAGAGTTAGTAGTCAACCATGTTGAAGGGATTGTGCCAGGTACTCTTTGGAGGGGGTGGGTGCAAAGTCACCACCCCCAATACTAAGACTAACTACTCTTGAGAGTTACTGTGTGCCAGGCTCTGTGCTGAAATGTTTTCTGTATAGTGTCTTATGTAGACTTCTCAAAAACCCATCAGAGCAGGTATTAGTAGTCCTATATCCTGTATATTAGAGATGTTAGTTTTGTTTAGAGTTATACAGTCGGGATGTGATAGAGTCGGGATAGAAACACAGGGCTATGCATCTCTGAAATGCCTGTTGCCCCAGCTCCTGTACTCAATAGAATGTTCATAAGCTAGTTGTAATATGAAAAATTAATTTGTACATAATATACGCGCTCCATTTTCACAGAGGCAATGTTTCAACCCAAGTGTGTGTTCAGAAATTGAGGCAGTAGTCTTTGCAAATACACCATGTGGATGTTGGGACTGAGACCTATCTCCATCATGCCATTTTCTACTAAAAGCCAATGGGGATGACTGAAAGTGGTGCTTATGAAAGCCCATCAGAAGACCATATGGTAGGGGTGCCTGGGTGGCTCAGTTGGTTAAGCGTCCGACTTCGGCTCAGGTCATGATCTCACGGTCCGTGAGTTCGAGCCCCATGTCAGGCTCTGTGCTGACAGCTCAGAGCCTGGACCCTGCTTCGGATTCTGTGTCTCCCTCTCGACCCTCCCCCATTCATGCTCTGTCTCTCTCTGTCTCAAAAATAAATAAACATTAAAAAAAATAAAAAAAAAAAACCATATGGTAGATTTACTAACCATGACTAAAAGTACAGGTGAAAAATCTATGATGTGTTCTTCGATTGCTATGTTAACTTGAACAGAAATAGAATCGTCCCTAATTTGCTGCTGTAACATTCAACTATGTGAAATGAATGATTACGTAGAATTAACTTCATCTCTGCTAAATTCATACACAGGTGTTTCATCAGAGCCCGTTATTTTTGCACGGCATAGGGCAAAAAGAGAAAGTCACTGAAATTAAGTGGGCTCAGGCATTCTACTAAAAAGAATTAGGAATGAAGAAAATATTGGAATCTTCCTTGCCAACAGATTGGACGCCCACTCTAATCTCTGCATTGTTTTATCTCGGTGCTTGGCAATCACTCAGAGTAACATGGGCTCACCATGGTGGTCAGGTGAGAATATGGATGCAGGACCTGGCCCAAGCCTAGCAGAAATGGTTGAAGTGCTGAGGGCAAAGCTTAGAAAAGGATGGGTGACAAGATTGGGTGCACATTTCGTGCACGGCTCATCTTGGGGACTGCAGGTGTGGTCAGCGGATTCCAATATGTCTTCATCCAAAGTCGTATACTAAGATATTTGATTGACACTGGGTCTATAACCTTTAAAAAAAAAAAGATCAGAAGTGGACCAACAATAAAATGTACAGAGAAACAAGGAAACATGCCTGCTAAAGCTTTATATTTATTATTAGGTTTAAGCCTATTTAGGTCGTTCAAATATAATACAAGAAAAGACATAATGTCATCATACCTATTAAATTGTTTTTTCACAGTTAAAATGAGGTAATCTGGCTTTACAATGTTTTAGGTTGAATTAAGCAGAATAATCCAGGTTACAAGAAAGAAGGAGAGATATATTTGAACAATCATTTCCTCGGAGGGAAGAAGCCAAGTGAAACGTGTGTGAATAAGATAATTAAGCCACAAAATACATTTCAGAGTACCAAGCAGCATATAAGTTAAGTACCAAACTTAACTCTAACCTTAAAATTGGTACAATTTACTATTCTGATTTTATTATTTTTTGTTACTTAACTTAGCAAGCAGCATGCACGGTAATATAAAACAAGCATAGAGGACAAACAGAATATCTAACAGAGTATTTATAAGATTCACATATCATATCTGAATTGACCAAGACTTATTTTCACTATGACAACCTCTGTATTTTCTAATTGCTGATAGGCGAGGTTAAGTATAACAGTTGGCATATACACAATACAAACACTGCCTACACAGTCTGTATGTGACGACGCTTATTAACATAGGGGTGCAAACTAGTAAGTATAATAGCAGCAAGGTACCGCCGTGCCTAGAATATGTTCTAAGATTTATCATGTTGATACTATAGATTCATGACTGAAGTGCTACTAGTGCTATAAAGCAATAACATATGTTAAACTGCAAATATACAAAGCAACGGAAGGCTTATCTGACTTCAAAGTGCTGTGCTTCTCATTGGGCTCCAAGCTTGTGAGCATGCCCCTGCGATTTGAATGAAGTATTGGCCCCGAGTTCTGGGCCCCAACCAGATTGTGTATGTGTGTGTGTGTGTGTGTGTGTGTGTGTGTGTGTGCACGCACGTGTGCATGCACACACACATGTGTGTGTTGGGGTCAGAACTACGCATTTGGGACCAGTAAGGAGCAATAAAAACCACTGTGATAGGAGTGGGCTTGGGCCTCATTGAATGTGTGTGTCTATTTGGATGAATTTCACTGGTATTCTGTTATTAACAGTAATCAGCAGATGATCAAGGATGGCCAAGAGGAGAGGAGAGAGTGGTATTCTGTGCAGATCAGAAGGAATGAGAAGGAAAATGCCTCTAGACTATTGAGGTTATCTCAAGATTGTGGGATTGGATTCCCAGCAAAGAGAAGAAAAATATTTTATCCAAACTATGTGGCTTAGAAAGGAGTTTGAAAAGTACTAAGAATAAGCATCGTTGGAGAAAAGACTAGAACACTGTATCCACTGCAGGATAGAAAGAGTTATCTTAGAATATTTTCTGAGCATTTAAGACTGTGCTATTTCAACACCACCAATAGCATTTTGCACTGTATTCTTCCAGGTTAAGGGCCAGTTCAGCAATATAGTACCTTTCGTGTCACTATTTCTCCTAGGAAGCTGGGGAAGCCAGAAGAAGATAGTAAGTCTCTTGGGAGAGTAAAGAGCTGTTCATTACCATTTGGAGTTAGGGTGAAGTTTCCAGCTAAATCACTTATCACCTAATCAGTTCACTCCTGTGTGTCCCAAGGCAACATTTCTGAGTGACAAAGCCATGATGGCAAACACTAGGAAGCAGTCTGAGGCTGAGGGCCGAGGACTACTGCGAAGTTAGTGGAATTGAGAGGGACAACCATGTTCTATGCCACACAGAACAAACTTCCTGTTCGTATGGACATTTGACGTGATCAATTTCTGTGCACTTCCTTTTGGCATAACATGACTGTTTAGCATGGATTTGGGAAAGCCCCCTCTTGGGAACTCAAGTGTGTCGGCAGATTTCATTCAGCTCTATTCATCTCACTATATGGATCACTACGGCGCCAGTATTGCACCAGCTGTCGTCCTAGACCACACTTTTGAGAAATGAACCCAAAAAGCATTTCTTCACACACGCCACACGAGGAAGAATTACCATAACTGCACACCTCGCCCCCTGAGTATAAGGCATTTAATTTAATCATAAGGGACCTGACATTTTGGGGAGCTAGTTGACCAAGGTTTGCAGAACATCACTAAGGTACCCGAAAACATCTTTATTCCAGATTAAGGAACCAAGGTGGATTTAGCACAGGGTTGCTTACTTGCTCAGCCACAAGAGAGAAGTCTCATGGCTGTGCCCCACTCATTAGGCTGTTCCACTTCCCAGAACCTAACAATAAAAATCTGCAGTCAGCCAATAAAGAACATTCCAAAAACTTCAACTGGGCCATGAATTCATTCTGTAAGACAGCCTGAATTTGTGTAGCCCTACTGCGCCCACAAAAAGAAATCGTTTCATTTCCGTCGTAATTTCTTCTGTTTCTCCACCTTTAGCTTAGCACTAAGCTTTCTCGCCAGGTTGTAATAATGTCTCTTTGGGGAGCACTTTCTTATGGCAGGATTCAGAAAAACAGAAAATCCTGACATACCACAAAACTGCATTTAATCCTAGAAGGCTCCACTTCATTGTCTTCTTGAACAGAAACATAACCTTTGTGATGTGAATATGAGGTCATGAAAGGAGAGCCAGGATTCTTAACCTTGGTCATGACCTGGGCTCAGATCTTGTGCTTTTGAGTTTATATAAAAATCCTGGGTTTGGACTGTGGCTCAACTATTTTCAAGAATTCAGGGGTCTGGTCTCAGTGTTAAGGAAAATAAATTACTAGAGAGTCTAATACAGCATATATATCATTTTTTGGGGGGGGCATGACATCCTTAGGTCTGTCAATAATTTAAAAATTAATCCTCAATAATTTATCATTCCCTTCCATCAATTCCATCTTGACTTCTCTCTCCAACCCTAAGGATATCTTTTCTGCCCATGAAACCGCAGTGGTATCTCTAATAGGCTCCAAGTTCAAGCCTTTAAACATTGCTCCAATGTAACTGAAACCTGTGATTGTCCCCTTTGCCACAAAGCCATGGAAATGTGGCAAATGGTCTAGGGAGTTCATGAAAAGCCATTTGGAGTTACCATTTCAGGATGACGATGGCCTACATTTCAGAATAACTATGGCCCCAAATCCTATGAAACTAAAGCCTTCTTTGGCTCAATCAAGTAGCTTTTTTGTTGATCTTGAAGTTAATTCTGAGTAAGTATGGTAGGCTCGTTTGATCTCGTGAGAGTGAATGATGCGGTTGGGTCAACCATTTTTATTGTTGGCAGTTGTAGAATGAGTCATAGAACTAAAGTCTCCTCTCCCTCTGTCCCGTCACTGAGTCTTCTGCTTGGCCTCATGTCCAAGAGCAGAATGCATATATCCTTTGTATTATATCGAACAACTTTTTCCTGGCGCAGAGATTCTGCCAAGTCAAGGTGTTTATCAAGGGCGAACTGCCAATAATCCTCCTATCTCCCAGAACTCCTGTGTAGAATTTCAAAATGCAAGCCAGGCTGGCAACCCAAAACAGTATGAAGGAGTGAACACCTGCATTTGCCACATAGAGTAGGACTGCATGCACACGACGTTGGGACCATTTTCTGTGCTTCTGTGTCACGCTTGATGTCTTTCCTCTTACTATGCAAACACTGAGGTGCACTTCAGTGTTACAACCCAAGTGAAGTCCAGTTATGTATCTTAAGACGAAAGGAACAAAAATCAAGTAAACATTTCACTGAACAGTCAGCAGCCCTTGGGTGTCACTGGCATCCTCTGTAGACACCCTGCCAACACACCTGGCCTCATAGCACCAAGCACCTGGACAAAGCTGAGGCTCAAATAAAACAGAGCAGAATAATTCTCCTCTTGCCTCCTGATCTCTTTGCCAAGTAACAAAGGGTTAAAAGAGGGGAAATGACCTAGTCCCTAGCAATTGACCAAGAGTTAAAAAGAAGACCAACTGAAACAATGAGACCACAAATAAAACCCTGAGGGGTGGCCAGGATTTCAGAGCTTGTCACTGGGGTTTAATATTAGAATTGAAGAAAAATTGAGAAAGTGAGGGCACTTCCTTTCTTACCCCTTTCCAGAGAAGGCCCCCCAAAATTTGATGATACAATCCCAGGAACCTCTTTGGAGAGGGGGCTCAAATGCAAGAACAGGAAAAGTTAGACCAGATTTTCCCAGAGGCATTTGTGTTGTGGCCCTCCTCAAAATGCAGAAGCTGGAGGTCAGGGATTAAATTATTTTACAGACAGTAGAGGCTGGAAGACCAAGATTTGGGGGTGTGCTTTTGGTAGCTCACCCCGGATACCCGCCATTGCAGGAGACATGTAAGATCCAGCTGTGAGCATGGAAGAATAGAAATGGGAAGCTCCCGGGCGGGGAGGGGGGGGGGTGGCCTAATGGTCTTCACACATACACACATCCATCCAGGATTCCACGTTTATCTTTCCTCCTTAAGAATCCAGATGCTGACATTTCCTTAGGGATCCTCAGACGGTCCTGAGGAACCTCAGTATGTACACACTCCATGCCCAGTTTTCTTTCCAGCTCCTTCCTTTTCAACCTTCTACTGGAGAGTCTTCCTCAAGAATTGAGAGTTCTTCATGACCCATTGTATCTTCTGACCCAGTGCGTGGCCTGGCAGTGGCTTCTCAAGTCTGGACCACACCCACGCATGAACACTGTCCCAGCATGACTGCGGGAGCTGGGAATATCTGTAGCTGAGTCAGAGGTCACTCACAGTGCTGAAATGCACGGTCCTATTGAAGGGAGAAAGATCAGGGCGGCATCGGGCCTGGGTGAAAAGAGTTCGGGAAGCTCCTTTGTGAGTGCTCTTGAGGTAAGAAGCACTGAAGATACTTAATCTATAAATAAATAAGTGGATAAATAAATAAATAAATAAAACACAAGAGGACTCTTTATAGATAAGTACCTCTTACCAATTAAAAAAAAATCCCCCCTTGAGTTTCAAAGCCCTCATGCAGTGGTGATTAGCAGGCTCAGAACAACCTGCAAAAAGGAGAACAATCAAGACACAAACTGGAAAAGTTCCCACACTGGGTATTTCTCACTTGATGACCCACAAGTCATCCTAAATGTCCCCGAGGTAGTCTTGTTTTCAAGGAGTTACAGAACAGCTCCCAACCCACTTGGAGCTTCCTCCTTAAATCCATTGCACTTTCCCATGCTTCCTGTATCTGCCTCCCCGGTGTCACAGACAAGGCGCCTTCCATTAGCGTTGTGTCTCACAGCACAGACCGAGTCCTAGGCAGACGACAAGGAAATGCGATTCCAAGATCTGGCTTGAAGATCCCACTCTTCCAAAAGGACTTTGCCAAAATGATGCAGGAGTTTACCTGGCAGCCATTTTGGGGAAAGCTACAGATTTAAACCAAAGAAATCGGGCGTGCAGCAAACATGCATGTCTATCTCCTGTTGGGCCCCACACTGAAAGGATCTTCCACCACTGTTCCTTTCACTTTTAAGAAGGGGCCAATAGAAATAGAAAGGGATCAATGTTTTAAAACCGGGAAACACATTTCTGGTATCAAAGGCAGTACGTACTGTTTATCTAAAGAATGAAGGTGACCAGTTCCCAAGCATAAGCTATGGAAGAACAGATTATGGCTGGTACAGCCTGGTGATAAAGAAGTCTTACTCTCTCAGGGAAGAAGTGGTGACATTCAACATGCCAGAGAGAGATGGTGCTTGGCCCTTTTTCCCCTCAAAGCCTCGGGTTGATGTTAGGGCCACCCCGTAGGGCCATCCACACCTGCAATGAGCCATTACTTTGACTAAGGATGCCTTTCTGATTCATCTCCTCACAGGCTCAAATACAACATCCTGGAAGAAAACAGGAAACTGGGCCAATTAGGGGACACTCAATGGAACCTGGAGACTCCATTTCCATATTACATCCAACATCATGAGCCACTGGGGAGACCTTGACCTTGATCACATGAGATATGCTTCTTCCCTTGGACTTAAGTTTTAGTCTCATTTGGGAAAAATGCAATTAAAATCTCTGTAGTTTAATCCAAATGGCCCTATGAAGAAGGGAAAACACCCTCCTCCTCCTACTTCCCCATCACTGCCCAGGGACCATCCTAACAGGAAACCCTTCAGAACTCTGGCCTGGATCAACAAAGTCAACATTAAGTTAAATTAATTAAAAAAAAAAAAATCAAATCAGCATTTAGCCAAAGCTCTATCCTCCTGTAGGAGGTCGTTCAATTCAATGACAGTAGTGGCAAAGTCCACCAGGTCCACGAAGTCCGATGTGATGATGTTGACACCCATGGCTCCGGGCTTCTGGGTTTTCACCCAGTCCAGGATGGCAGGAAGATTCCTGCACAGAAGAGAGAGCAGGGAGCAGAGTTTAAAAGGACTCTTCCAGAAACAGAAATAAGACGTTTCCATTAATGTAACACAAGTATGTCAATAAAAGCACAAGCCCCCAGAAGTCCATCTGTTTAAGCTTTATATCTCTTTGAGGGATAGAGTGATGTCAACTCCAACAGAGAATTGTACTTTCAAGGTTTCTGCGCTGGAAGACAAGATTATTTGCCGCAAGCACCAAAGAGACAGCCATGTCAATGGGACCTTGAAAGACTAAGATCAAGACCTAATTCTTGGTAGGCTCTTTAATTATTTTTAACACGAAAAATTTCAAACATATTGATTGCAACACTGAAAGAAATTTATAGTAAGTGCATCCACCATCTAGCTTCCAGCACTAACATTTTACAGCACTTGCCACATAACCGTCAATCGACCCACCACTCTATCCTTCCATCAAAACATCTTACATTTTTGACAAGTTCCAACTGCACACATCTACACACATGCCCTAACGCCTCAGTATGCATCTCATTAAGGAGGATTCAATATTTGTTTTAATTTGTTTCTCTTTTGACATAAACTTGCATCCAATAAAATGCACAAATCTTACATGTAACCTAGTTGAGTTGTGACAAATGTAAACACATAATACATACCCCGTGTCAAGGTACACAAAGAACATTGCCAGCACGCCAGAAGGTTCCTGCATGTACCTTCCTCATCGATCCCTGTCCCCATCCTCCCAGAGGCAACAGTTGTCATAACTTTTGTCCTACCATTGATTAAATTTGCCTGTTCTAGAACTTCATGCAAGTTCACGCACTCTGTATTTTTTGTGTGAGGTTCTTTGACTAAGCATTCTGGTTTTGGATTCATCTGTGTTGCTATATACGCCAGTAGTCTGTTCTCCTTTTTAATCACTGCAGTATTCCACTGCATGAATACAGCAGGTTGTTTATCCATTTTCTTATTGATGAATAAACGGGAAGCTACTTGTTTTTAGATACTGTGGATAAAACTGTTATGAATATTCTTATCTAAGTCTTTTTGTGAACATTTATTTTCATTTCTTTTGGATAAGTACCAACACCTGAAATTGCTTTATTATATGGGAGGTTTACATTTAGTTTTATAAGAAACTTCCAGATCTTTCCCCAAAGAGGTCGTTCCATTATATATTCCCAGCAACAAAATATGAGACTTCCGGTTGCTTCAGAGTCTCACCAACATTGGCACGATTAATCTTTTTATTTCTAGTGGGTATGTAAAGATATATGACAGTGTTTCAGTTTGCATTCTTTTGATGAAGAATAAGGCTGAGCAGTTTGTAATGTGCTTATTGGCCATTTGTATGTCTGCTTTTTGAAGTTCTTGTTCAATTCTTCTACGTATTCTTTTTTTTCCTTTTTTCTTTTAATTGTTGATCTGTAGAAGTTATTTATATATTCTAGATGCTAGTATTTTCTCAGATATGCTTTTTGATATTTTATCCTTGCCCATATGTTGCCTATTAATTTTCTCAATGGCATATTTTGGTGAGTTGAATTCCTTAATTTTAATGGAGTCTAACTCATCAATTTTTCTCTTATAATTTATGTGACCTATCTAGGAAACTTTTGCCTAGTCCCAAGTCACAAAAATATTTTCCTGTTTTCTTCTATAAGCTTTATGGTTTTAGCTTTCCTGTTAGATCAAAGATCTACCTCCAGCTAATTTTCATGTATGGTATGAAGGAGGTGGTCAGAGTTCACTTTCCCATCTGGATATACAGTTACTCCAGTAGTATGTGTGGCTTCTTAATGGACCAGTGCTTACTCAGTGGTCTCACAAACACAGCCTGTGAGTTACATTGTACAATTTGAGGGTTTTCTATGTGATAGCCAGAATGTTTTGTCCAAAGCATCTCACAATTTAGTGACATAAACAAATGACAACAATTTAATGTGATGCCTTCTGTATTAGCAGGAAATGGAAATATCATGGGCGGTACAGAAACTTCATAGCTTTGCATCATGGGAAAAATAGCTCACTGAATACCTGATAAGCTGAGAAGACCGTGAGGAAGACAAAAACTGTGGCTTACGTTTTGGTTAAGGGACTGGGGATTTTTTAGGAAGAATTTGCTCTAGGCAAAAATTGAAAATAAGTTCATCTTAGTGGACTTCTTTCTCTTGTGGTGACGCTGTCCTTGGTTGTCATCTTCTCCTTTCCTTTTCTCTTTCAGAGCTGCCCTTCCTGACCTCTCCGTCTTCTTGACAACCTTATTGAGGCCTCGGTACCATTTTGCCTTCCTTTCTCTTTTCCTCTTACCGTGACAACGATGGTCAGTCCTGCGTTGCTTCCCTCACTCAGTGGACTTGATAACTGGCCAGGGGCTAAAACGCATCTCATAAGTCAATTTGCATTTTTATATTAGTAGTCTAATTGGGATTTAAGAAACCACGATCACATGAGTAATTACATTTTTAACTGGGTCTCCTGAAAACCTAATAACCTCAGCTTGACCTCAACTTATTTAATTTCTTTGCGCCTCAGTCTATCCCCCTGTAAAATGGGGATAATAATACTACTAACTTCATACAGATTTTTGAAGAATTAAATAAGGTAATACATGTGAAGTGCTTGGAACTACGCGTGGGATATAGTAAGCACCATGTAAGTGTTTGGCACGAGAGAAGGAATCATAGATGGTAGAGTGTAGGGTAGAGATATTTGAAGGCCGAGAACAAAGCGCCACAAATAGTCTTCCCTTGGCGATAGAGGCTTGGAATACATACAGTGGCCCACAGGAAGGCCACTGCAGTCCTGAGCCTGATCCATTCAAGACTTCTTTTTAAAATGTACTAGTCAGGGGCAGCTGGCTGGCTCAGTTGGTAGAGCATGAAACCCTTGATCTCGGGGTGGTGAGTTCAAGCCCACGTGGGGTGTAGAGCTTACTTTAAAAAATAATGATAATCTGCCAGTCAGTGTTTAGGTATGTAATGCTGGCGCCATCTTCTGGTCATCATGGGAAAATGAGAATTAAAGGCTTGGTGGCAACTCCAGGTGACTCCAGCCGGAGCCAAACCACAGGGGATCCCCGGAGCCTGAGCAGAGAAATGTGGGAAATGTGCGGTCTCCGGTGACAAAGAGCTCTGTGTCAGCCTCAGGTTGCTCGTATCAACCTTTCCTCAAGGCAAGGATCAAATAACCAGGATTACGTACAACGACAGGAAAATGTAGAACTCATTGTGAGGAAAAACTGCTTTGTTTTCTTAACTCCTGGCCTTTACCAAGGTGGGATCAGTGCAGAAGGGTGAGCCAGATACTGCTGATAGGCCTGTGAAGCACCAGGCCCCACGAGCAGAGCAGTTGCTTAGAAACTTCCCTTTGCCTTTGAAGCCCACTGGGAACAAGGCTGGCCCTCTCCATTTCTGGCTTTCTCTTTCTCTACAGGTAGAGTTGGCATGCCTACTTTGTGCCAGGCACTGTGGTAGGCATTGTCACATAAGATTCTACAGTTTTTTGCAGTATTATTAATCCTCTTTAAGTGGCGAGAAAGGGACAGATCAGAGACCTCAGGAAACTTGTCCAAGGCCACCTGTTAAGAGACAGCATTAGTTTGCTAGGGCTGCCATAGAAAACGCCTGACTGGGTGGCTTACACAACAAAAATGTTTGTTCTCCCAGTTCTGGAGGCTGGAGTCTGAGACTGAGATGTTGACAGGTTTGGTTTGAGTCTTGTCTCCGTGGCTTGCAGATGGCCACCTTCTTGCTGTGTCCTCACATCAGCTTTTCTCTGAGCACACCCATCCCCGGAGTCTCTCTGTCCAAATTCCCTCTTCTTATAAGGAGACCAGTCCGACTGGATAAGGGCCCACTCTAACGACCTCATTTTAACTTAATCACTTCTTTAAAGACCCTCCAAATACAGTCACATTCTGAGAGACTGGGGCCTGGGGCTCTAACATATGAATTTCCAGGGAACATAATTCAGCCCATAACAGGGACCAAGTCAGGTTTCAGTCTCAGGCCTCTGATTTCAGTCTGTGTCCCTTTCTATGGCCTCATGGCTGCTCTGTCCTTGGGCTTCGGCATAACCTTTTTTCTAGTTGATTTCAGTGTGAGTCCAAGGTTTCTAAGAATCTAGGGGCAACTACCATAGAAATTCAGTCAGAATGGCTGTATTTTTCATGGCTTCCTTTCAGGGTGATGAACCATAGCAAACAAGATCTCAGGTCCAAAATTTCACCCAAGAGTTAGGTTAACTTCCCACTGAAAAAGAAAAAAAGGCACCTCTACATTTGTGGGAAAATATACCTGATCTTTTTCCTCTTGGTGCAGCTGATAACCAGTGCCCAGGACCAGTCTGACAGCACCCTTGTACGTTAGTTAGGACAGACTTTTGGCATGTTGGAGTTGCTTCTTGGCTATGCTTCTTCAACTGCCCAGAGAAAATAACAGCTGCATGTCATGCTGGGGGTTTGGGAACAAACTCTTGACTGAGTTTCTCCCGTCTGTGGATGTGGAGGCCTGGCAATGCTTGCTGCCATGTACTATTCTTGAGACCAGCACGGTGGAGAGGCCCAAGTGTCTTTCCAGTCTCGAGACACCTGCTTGCTAACAGTGGGCAAGGGCTCGGCATGCTAGGATCTCTTGGCTTTGGGCATTTGCTGCCATCGTTACCACTAAGGTCAAGACTTTTGTGCTTCATCTGCAGCCAGATTAAAGTTCTAGGAATTGACAAGTACGAACAAGTGTGAATTGTGACTTTGTGGGTTCACAGCTGTAATCAAGAAGATACGACCAGATTCAGGTACTAGTAAGTACCTGACTTTTAGTCAAGACAATTACAGGCCAGTGGAGCAGAAAGGAGCAGAGCAATGAAATATGCTATATTCAAGCCAGTGGTAAATATGGAAAAGGGCAACATTAGAATAATCCAAAGTCCAGAGTTAGGGCTTTTACCCTAACTCTGAGTATTGACTCAGAGTCTCAGAATATTGACCCTTACCAGCTATGTGGGTCCGAGTCACTTAACTTTACTGAGTCCCATCTGAAATGGGGACAATAATGTGCTCTAGACAATATGCCCACCTGGAGGCTGGCTTAATTTAAGAATGAAATCAAAACATCTGCAAGAAGGTAATTCATTTTCTGAGTACAGTATGCAGATATAACGTATCCTTATTTTTAAATACTTCCTCTGCCTTATTAATACAGCTCCTTGTACAGGCTTTATTATAGTTATTTTCACAATGTTTATAGAAATGTACATGTTTATTTTTCCTGATAGACTTAAATTCCATGAGGACAGAGACTATATTGTTAACCTTGTATCTTTATTTTATTTTTTGTTGACCTTGTGTATTTTATTTATTTATCTTTTGTTTACCTTGTATCTTTATTTTTTTTTTATTTTTTTTTTCAACGTTTTATTTATTTTTGGGACAGAGAGAGACAGAGCATGAACGGGGGAGGGGCAAAGAGAGAGGGAGACACAGAATCGGAAACAGGCTCCAGGCTCTGAGCCATCAGCCCAGAGCCTGACGCGGGGCTCGAACTCCCGGACCGCGAGATCGTGACCTGGCTGAAGTCGGACGCTTAACCGACTGCGCCACCCAGGCGCCCCTACCTTGTATCTTTAGACCTACCTCCTCCCAAGTACTCAATCTTTGTTGGACTAATGAATGAATGAATGAATGAATAAATAAATAAATAAATAAATAAATAATGTTAATCCATAAATTTACCAAATGCATGCAGAAAATAGTGTGGATACATAAACATATATTATAAAAAAAGAAAGTTTGTAATTCTGGGTCTTTCAGAGATATATCGTTCGTTTATGACATTCTCTTTTCCAAGTTCAGCACAAGTAATTTAGTCAAAACTTAATAGAGTCACAAAGTAAAGGTTTCTGGTTTTGTTCATGGCCAACATAAGGCAACATAGGAATTTTCACCAGCAAACAAAAGTGCAGGTGCTCCCTGCTATGTGAACTCCTGCCAGGTAAACTCCTGTTATCTGGAATGATGCTATCCAAACTCAGAACCAAGCAGGCAGGGACACATTTTTGGAAGAACCTTTCTCTATGTAAACGCTGGTGCTTGTGCTTACCACCTGGAACTCAGGAACCAAAGTGAGTCTTGTAAATATCCTTTATCACCCCAACACTTCCTCAGCTTGGATAACACGGTTGCCCTGTTATCCAAATGTATTTATAACATTCCCTTTATCCATATCCGTATGCATAGGCACACACACACACGCACGTGTGCGTGTGTGTGTGTATATAAGTATCTGGAGCTTCTCCTACCTAATTGTACAGTGAGAATAAATTGTGCTCTGAGGAAGTATTTCAAGCTGTGACAGTGCAGGCAGCATCCTCAGTTGCTTCTTAGGATTCATGGTCACAATGGACGGGACAAACCGTGGCAGGCTATCTCTGCATACCTAGCACCTAGCACAGCTGCCTCACTTAATGCTTTTTTTTTTTTTAATTTTTTTTTAATGTTTATTTATTTTTGAGACAGAGAGAGACAGAGCATGAACGGGGGAGGGTCAGAGAGAGGCAGACACAGAATCTGAAACAGGCTCCAGGCTCTGAGGTGTCAGCACAGAGCCCGACGCGGGGCTCGAACTCACGGACTGCGAGATCATGACATGAGCCGAAGTCGGACGCTTAACCGACTGAGCCACCCAGGCGCCCCACTTAACGCTTCTTAAATGAGTGAGTACTTGGGCCGGCTGCAAGGGCAGGGCAAGTTCACAGTGTGACCACGTGCCAGAAATGAACAGAGTGCTGTTGGCTTAAAGTGCTTTGCCTTAGCATCAAAGTTCGGAGATAGTTACAGTATACTGTATATTCCAACAAAGTATTCTGAGATCCTTTGGCCACAGTTAATGCAAACCACCTCAAATGCACAGATTTTTCAAATATAAGGTTTTCTGTTTTGTCATTATTCTAAATGTTCAAACTATACAATTTTACTGTTGATTCAAAAGAGAATCAAGTTGTTTTTTTTTTTTTTTTTAAACCTTACTTCTGGGGTGGAAGCAAAAAAATTTCTTTTTCAACTTTTTTTTTTAAATTTTTTTTATTTTTGGGACAGAGAGAGACAGAGCATGAACGGGGGAGGGGCAGAGAGAGAGGGAGACACAGAATCGGAAACAGGCTCCAGGCTCCAAGCCATCAGCCCAGAGCCCGACGCGGGGCTCGAACTCACGGACCGCGAGATCGTGACCTGGCTGAAGTCGGACGCTTAACCGACTGCGCCACCCAGGCGCCCCCCAAATTTTTTTTTTTTTTAATGTTAATTTATTTCAAGAGAGAGAAAGACAGAGAGCATGAGCAGGGGAAGGGCAGAGAGAGAGGGAGACAGAGAATCCCAAGCAGGCTCTGTACTGTCAGTGTTCAAGTTAGAAGAAGCAAACTCTTACCTATGAACCAGAGTGTTCTTGAGGCCACCAACCAGGCCTCGGGCGATGGTCTTCACTCGGGGGGTAAGAATCGCTTGAGAGACATGGAAGGAGCCCCGTGGGGCCCGCTCACTCAGAGTGGTCTCCAAGAAGAGGATTAGTTTGCGCACACTTGTGGTGTTTGCCCAGGGCGCTGGGATCTTCTTTCCGGGCCACAGGAAGGGGTATTGCTTGTAGAAGGGGCAGTGATAGAAAATAAGAACCTGAAACATTCAAAACAGAAAAAGGAGAGCAATTTATGAACAAGCTGAGTGTTAACTCCCTGCTTTGTCCTGATTGCTAGGATTAAAGACAAACGAATACAAGCATACAGAAATTAAATCATTATATTTAATATATATTTATATTAATTATAATTTATTATATATTATATATATTATACATATATTTAGAAAAATCAATAAGCAAAGGTTTAAGTACTTGTATATGACTTGAAGATTCTTAGCTTTTTGTCACAAACACTTCTAGAAGTATGGTAAAATCCCAAACCCCTTCTCAGATTATGTTTTAAATGAATGTCTAAAATAAAATAGGATTACAAAAGAAATTATTAAGACTGAAATATAGCTATTAACATATTATTAAGTTTATAATAAATTAATGTATGTGCTTCACAATACATACATTAAATAAAAGTATTTTGTTGTAAGTGTACCAAGTTCCATCATTTTGAGTTATGATGAATTTAAGTGATATTTCAAATAACTGAAACGTAATAGGGAAATAGCTGTGATTTCTGTGGGGACAAAGTCACCCGTACGGCCGATAGTGCTGTGGCTGACTGCCTGCACTCATTGTCGATGAGTATACTAATTTTCAGCTAAAGGTGACAGGGAACAAATATGTAGATTTTTCCCATGCAAATTCACAGCCTACTTAAATTCTACCCATGCCCCTTCCCTTGGGGCTCTGAGCCCCTGATGGAGAGCCCTGTGGCTGGCGCGGTCTGCAAGTTATGGCTCCTACGCTCGTGAAACTGACACTCCTGGGGTTGTGACCAACACCTTGAACTAATCTGGGAGTACCTAGAGTTTCAACAGTGCGAGCTGACTGAATGAAATAACCCTTCCCACGAGGGCGTGGGAGGGCACTACTCCAGGCAGGGATGACTTCCAGGAGGCGATGGGTCTCCAGCGGGGCCTCTGGGGACTGGTAGTGATTTTGAAAATAATTAGCAAGCCACAGCCACAGCATTAATTAGTTTCTGAGAGGCAGCTGAGGGACAGGGAATTGCTATTTTGATTGTCCCAATTCAGAGCTCTGCTGCCTAGGTTTCTAGAAGTAATAGATTCCCCCTGCTCCCAGGCACCAGTAATCTCTTCCTGGAGGAATGTCCAGCGTGTTTATACTCCCTGGACCGCAATCCTTAGAGAGCTAGCCCGAGAGCATAATCCCCCAGGCACCCAAGAAGGAAGGCTATGAATGTGTGTCTCCTTTGCAGTGTGTTTAGCTGGTGACTAAGGTGCCTGACCAACTGCTCCTGGGGGCCTAGAGCAAGGGCGCACCAGGCTGGATGCACCCAACAGGCAAATAGTTGTTCTTGTTGTTTTTAATGGTGTTGAGTAATGTCTGACTGACTGCTAATGATGCCTGTGGTAAACACGTGTGTTAATGAGGTTAATCACAGGCTCATAGAAAGCAGATTGCCTGGGAGATTGGGAGGATTTCCCGCTGGCGGTGTAATTGGCTGGCTGGAAGGCTGGGGTCTCCAGCCTGGGGAAGGGGAGAAAGCTGGCCTTGGAAATGGACTGTGGGAGAGGCGGGAGGCTGTGCGACCCTTCTCCGGCAGGCCATTTTCAGAGCTGCCTGGACCCTGAGCAGTGTCAGGGGATAAGAGGACCGTGCTATTCTTTGGTCTGCCTTGGAAAAGGTGTAAGGAGTACAAATTGTACAAAAGGGGCTTTATGCCTTTCCTCAAGAGACTTGAGCAATCTGACCCTAAGAGTTAGAGGGAGAATTTCTGCTGACAGCAGGAGGCTGACCTAGCAAACCAACCTTATTCTATGGAATTCTAGGGCAGTAACTCTTGCCCCAGGGCCTGTGTTTCGCATCTGCCTCCCTCCATTGCCCTGCTATATTTTTCTCTCCCTTCCAGCTCAGCAATTTATGTTCAGGGTTTCTCTTGAGGCTCAGATTTGAAATCGAATTTCTTTTGACAATTATTCCTTGATTGACCTCCTCTTATTTTGATGGGTCCTTTACTGGCGGCCCCTGGGCTGTAGATTTATGCTATGTACTATTTTTCAATTGATTGATTACAAACCCCTCTCTTCATAGAGTGCAGGTAGAGCAGTTTTATCCTGCAATTGTATATCGGTCGTTTTGTATTTTAGGAGTGTTATGTGCTCCCACCTTCTCATTAAAATTCGAGATACTGCCACATTGTAGAATAAATCTTCTAATTCACTGTACCTCAAAACCCATAGCCGCTACGCACATGTATCAGTGAGCTGGGACGTAACTGTCGGGTAAATGAAATTTGACTGAACGGTAGTACGCTTCGTGCTATTAAATTGTAGTGATAAAATACTCAGGGGGTTACATGCCAGGCAGCTCATTACATAATGAATATTTAAAGTTTAACCACCAGCACAGGGTAGGTGACTGATGACTGTGAGGTCTCTGTTTAGGTGTTAAGAAGAGACACGGCAAGGAAAACTTCGGGAAGCGAAGAACAGGGAGATCCTCCAATTCAAATGGATGACAGGCTCCCTTTTTCTGATAATGTCATCGTAATCTCTTCCCTTCGTAGTTTGAGGTGTGTGGTAGTTGGAAGACACAGATTAGCCCATACTTGCAAATGAGGATAGCTCGTCCCCCTGCTGCTAGAAATTCACTGTCCGCCCTAGTCAGTATTCCTGAAGATAACCTGTTACTCTTGCAGACTTCCAAACGATTTCGTATGCAGGAAGGCATTCCATCCAGGATACTCCCTGGGCACAAAGTATTAAATCTATATTTATGGCAGATATCTGATTATCAAACTTAGCTTTACTCAGATTTGTTCTTACCTGAATCCCAAATTCAAAGGCCCTCCTACAGGTCTCTAGCCCTTTCTTCCATTCTGCGAACTCTCTGTGACTCTCTGATAATAGGGGCTCATGGATAAGGAGAACATGTTTTTATGAGCGTAAGTAACCCACGATATTTGTTGTGAAAACCACGAAGGTGAGGGAATGGCGCTGGGACGGCATCAGAAGCTGCGGGAGCTCTGGGGAGCCAGGCAGGCTGTGACCCAATCCTGGTTCTTGCCACTCACTAGCAATGTTCTCTCCGGCAAGAGGCTTAGTCTCTCTGTAAGTCTCATCCATAAGATGAGGATAATAACAAACACCTACCTCATAGTGCTGTAGAGAGGATTAAATGTGCCAATCCATGTACCAAACACGGAGCAGAGAGGCTCAATAAATGTTAGCTGTTAAGGCGACATTGTTATTACTATTATTTCATATCGTAAGAGAGACTCCACTGAGAGAAAAATCTCTCCAAATTAGGCCTTTGAGTCTGAAAAAATATCAGTAGGTTCAGGGGCAGAGGTGTGATAAATATTTGGCAAACTATCACAAAGTTTCAGCGAGGAAAAGTGGTTTAGAGAAATTTTAAGAGATACTAAGAGTTAAGTCATTAGCCTCTGTGGAGTCAAAGACGTTTATTTAGCCCTTTTATAGGTGTGCAAAACCACCTGGCATCTCCAGTTACTGAGGCCAAACCTGGGAGGCATCCTTGAAGCCTGTTTCTTTTGCACCCTGAATCCCGTCCACTAGCAAACCTTGTTGGCTCCACCTTCTGGTAGATTCCAAATCTGACCACTTGCTACCAATGCTCTTCTCACCGGTTCCCCTCCTACCCCTGGCTTCTTCCTAACAGACGCAGAGACTCCATTAACGTGTAATTCAGGACACAGCACCCTGTGCTCAGAACCCTCTCACAACCTTCCTCCCTCAGAGCGAGAGCCAGAGTACCTAACCAATCACCCACGGGCTCTGATCTTCGCTGCTCTGCTCTTCAGCCCCATGCCCCTGCTTCTCCTCAAAGACGTCAGGCACTGGCTGGTTCCTCTGCTGGCAAAGTTCTTCCCCCAGTGTCCACACGATTAACTCCCTCGAATGTCTACTCTGATCAACCTATTTACAATTGAGATCGACCCTCCAACCCACAGAACGCTGGTTCCTCCTAATCACACTTGCCTTTCTGTTTTCATTGCTTGCGTCCCTTTCTAGCATTTTCTGTAATGGTTTTGTTATGATGATGACCTATGATCTATTTCCTTGCACCTGAATGAAAGCCCCATGAAGGCAAGGATCTTTGTTTTATTTATTAATTTATCTCAGGTGCTTAGACTGGTGCTTGGCACATACTTGGTGTTCAATAAATATTTGCGAGTGAAAAAGCTTTAGTTGATTTTTAATTAAAAGCTCTTCCCCAAGTTCAAAAATAACTGCCTCTTTAAGATGCTTTGGTTGATGTGTGTGTATGAGTAAGTGAGCAGCTGTGAATGAAAGGGACTTGCTTTTTTTCTTTTTTTAAAGATAGTCCACATGGGAGGCTGACCTTTCCTGAAGCTCCCCTCTCCCATTATCTATCATCCTGTGGGATCAGAGCAGCATATATCTTGAGGCCCACATTCCTTTTCTGGACGCTCCTCAAGGCCTAGTGTGGAGGCTCTACTAAGCTTAAGGGACCTGGGAATTCTCTCCAGCCTGGATCCCTTTGTTGGGCTCTTCCTTCCTTAACTCTCTCCAGCCATGACCCCAAATCTGTGAAGGGAGCCTTTTAAAATGTTAAGCCTCTGAGTCGAATCACTTACATGCTTTGTCAGCTAATGCAGGGATTTTCTGACATTGAGGTAGAGGCAGAATGGACTGGCCTATCCCTGAGGGGAAGTAGGAGCCTGAAAATGGGATTCTATGGGAGATAAAGAAAGTGGTAATCACCAACTGGTCCAATTTCACCACACTGTTGTGCGCTGGCTCTGGCCAGGCCATTCAAAGGCAACCTAGATGCTTCGAACAGTCTGCCAAGCAAATTGTAAATACTTGGCAGGTGTCAATCCCAGTTCACAAGTGCCCAGGAACTGGTGTGTGTACATTGAACACTCCAAATCATCTCTGCCGTCCAGCCTAAGAGCTCTGGGGTGAGCTGCCCTCCAGCTGGTGATATAGAAAAGGGAGAAGGGGGGGGCTCCTGGGTGGCTCAGTCGGTTAAGCGTCCAACCCTTGATTTCGGCTCAGGTCATGATCTTGCAGTTTGTGAATTCGAGCCCTCAAGTCGCTTCCATGCTGGCAGTGCTTGGGATTCTCTCTCCCTCTCTCTCTGCCCCTCCCCTGCTTGGACATTCTCTCTCTCAAAATAGGTGAAAAATAAAATAAAAAGCAGACAGACTTACGTTCGTGCCCTTGCAAGCATGTCTGTTTCCGCTTACCTGGCACTTCTTCTCCCACAGGGCCTGCAGCGTCATGCTCTCCACGCTGCAGGCTGAGCACAGCTTGTTTCCAAAGGCCTCCTGGATCCGGAGAACTAGGCGTTTGTGGTGGGCCTCATCCATGGCGTAGAAGTGGTTGAAATCCAGGAAGACAATCTCTTGGGGGTGCTGTGTAAGAAATGAGTCAATCTCCATCAGCCCATCCGAGACCTTGATGCCAAAAAGTCCGTGAATGAAGTAGATCTCCTGGTCGGCATCCCCGGGTTTAGAAGACACACGTAGGTCAAAGTAGCGGATCCCAGCTTCCAGCTGTTCTCGGAACGTCAGGTTCTGAGTCACGGACCATTTCTTCATTAGCTTCTTCACCAAGGAGATCCTGGCGAGGCGTTTGATGGCTGGGGTTTGGTCAGGCCCCACTGGGGACTTTTCATCTACCCAGTAGCTAAATGAATCATGTGAGCCTGTGCAAAGCAACAGAGGTGAGAAAAGCGGTTGAGACTGGAGCTGGGAAAAATAAGCCAGCTGACAAGGAAACAGCGCAAAATTAGCAAATACGCACAAAAAATGTAAATGAACACTTGCAAAACTTTCCAAGCTTGCTATAAGCACAAATAAAAGTCATGTAGTCTTATTAGCAACTTGTTAAGCGTGGAATATGGCTGTAATTCTCGTATATTACTCACAGAAGGTGAATTAATAAATACCCGTTTGGAGAGCTGCTTAGAAACATGCTGAGAAAGAGGAGCTTTAAAATATTCATACCACTTGATCCAGTAATTTCATTTCAGGAAAGCTATTCTGGGGAAATAAGTTAATGTTTGGAAAACAAAGATGTTTGCTGAAGAATATTCCTAAGACGACAAACTGAGGTTGCTGACGTGTCTCCTACAGAAGGTGGCTTAATGCTGGCCTATCTGCTTTATTCAGGCAGCCATTGACACAAAGATGAAAACCCTACATCTATCTCGATAATTCTGGGACAGGCATTTAAATTCCAGGAAAGGCAGAATTTTAAAGAAGACAATTGCTATTATGTATACTATTTTTTATGTTATGGTACATGCTATTTTACTATTGTAAACACCTGAGTCAGTAGGAATAATTTCTTGACAAATCAGATAATGATTGTTAAGAGCTCAACACAGGTTACTCAACACAGCCCTCTTTTTGGACACATATTTTAAAAAGTCAAATCAGCTATTAAATGATCAAATGTATGTTCCATTCCTCTGCCTTCGAGAAAAGAGGGTAGTTATCCACCTAGACACTGAGATGATCTTATTGTTATAAAGTCTAAGTGACTATGACAGACACAGTTCTAACTCTGGTATGAAAAAATTTCAGGAGTGAAAATTATCGTGGGGGGGTGTGCGCGCGTGCGTGTGTGAAAATTATCTCTGACAGATATCTTTCATTTGTCATTGGTTTCTATCTACCAGCAGCTAGATGGCTCTGTGACTGGCTCTGACACTGGGGACCCCACATAGGTGACTGCACTTGGTAAGCAAAGTGTAGGAGGAGAATGTCCTTGTTCTGACCTTACTTTGTTCTTAACCACTACCACCCATTTTAGAACCAAAATTTATTTATTTATTTATTTATTTATTTATTTATTTATTTATAATTTTTTAAAGTCTATTTATTTATTTTGGGAGAGGCAGTGCGAGCAGGAGAGGGGCAGAGAGAGAGGGAGATAGAGAATCCCAAGCAGGCTCTGGATTGTCAGTGCAAGACCTGACTCAGGGCTCGAACTCATAAACCGTGAGATCATGACCTGAGCTGAAACCAAGGGTCAGATGCTTAACTGACTGAGCCACCCAGGTGCCCCTAGAATCAAAATTTTTTAATTCATAGGGTTCATTATCAATTATTCTTTTGACTAATTTTTTTTTAATGTTTATTTATTTTTGAGAGAGACAGAGACAGAATGTGAGAGGGTTAGGGGCAGAGAGAGAGGGAGACACAGAAGCAGAAGCAGGCTCCAGGCTGTGAGCTGTCAGCACAGAGCCCGACACGGGGCTCGAACTCACGAGCTGTGAGATCATGACCTGAGCCAAAGTCGGACGCTCAACCGACTGAGCCACCCAGGCTCCCCTTGACTAAATTTTAAATATATGTTATTTCCATTTTCTTTTAAAATAAATCAATCTGGGATGGCTTTACTATTTTATCTTCTCAGAAATAAAGCAAAAAAGCAAAAAAGAAAAAAGGTGGCAAGAAATGTTTTGTTATACAGTCTTTAGAACATGGAGGCTATTCAGTAACTATTAAGAAAAAGCATATTTATTAATCCTTAGGCAAAGTCAATTTTACAAGCGAGAAAATTACTAGCATATTTCAGGTAAAAAAATTGCCATTACTAACAGAAATGTGGAGCAAGTCCCCCTGGATTTTCCGTATTGGTTGTTTCTGTTAATGAGACTCACTGGATACTTGCCTAATGCTCTGTTCCTTTGGCTTATGCAGCAACAGGAAATCTTTATACCTCCTCATTGAGAGATTTATTATGAATACATTATACATTGATGGTGAACAGCCAGTTCTCTCTTCTTTTTAAATTGTACTAGCAGCCCAGCTGTTCAGGACTGAGTGTGTAATATAGTGTGAGGCACACGTTGAACTTAATTCTTCCCTGGGTCTCAGGGAATAGCCATTATCCAAGCACGGAGAAGAGACAAATCCCTTCTGGTGTTCTCTTGGTGCTGAGCCCAGTTTCAACCACCAGACAGAGATGTGCTAACAACCTCCAATGCTTTTCTTCATGCCCGAGGGTTGTGCAGCAATGTGACAGCAATGGGGCCCCAGGGACCATTTCTGAATACACAGGGACACACATGGTACCCAGGCCATCCCACGGAAGAGGGAGGGTGTGCACATTCCTTAGGAACACTGAGTCTATCTCTTTGTTCCCTTCTCCAATTCCTCTTTTCCTTTCTGACATCCTATGTCCAGTGCCACACCCCTCCATCCCCTTGATAGGAAAGGATGGGACAATGGAACAGATTGTTTGCTGAATGTTCTACAGCATTGTCCTACCTAGACTTCCTACAGCAATCAAAGCCAGCCATCACTCATTAACCACTATCAATATTTTTGCTTTTCCACCTTTTTTGTTTTTTTCCCCAGGAAGCTTTTACCTCATATAGAGTGAGTGAAGTAACCTTCAGGCCTGAGTGCGTTTAACTATTTGTTTTTCAAAACACAGGGTAAAAATACCCTCCCTTCTCCTGCACATAGAATATTTACAAGTCACGTAATTTGCTAAAAGTTCTTATAAAAAGAAAATCCTAATATTTTATAGCCCAAATTCATTAGCAAGGTTTCTTCTCCCTATACTCGACAGAAGTTATTTTACTTTTTAAGGTTGCCTATAGTGACGGCTACTTCTCCTCCTTTGCCCTGGGATGCGTGCATTAAATTCATGCATTCCTCCAGAAGAGGAGGAAATACCTGTTTAATTGGCCCTGGCCTTATTTTCTTGGAGAACTGTTGTGTGGGAGTTAAGGACGGCAGCTCCATGAGTTCTGGTTTGCTTTATCATAAGGTTTGAAACAGTTTTAGGATCTCATCCTGCTGGGATTTCTGCCGTGGACAGTACTTTTGCTGCTTACTTATTTTTGCTTAACTACCGACAGTACCTATGCATCCTCACTCATCCCTCTCTGTGGCTCATCGATCTCTAAAATAGGTTTAACTGGTGCCCTTTACCTTAAGAAGGAAGCAAAGCACTTTCCCTCACGTCTCATCCCTTGCAGCCACTGTCTTCCTTTTCTTCATGCTCAAACTCTCCAAGGTTGCCCCGCCCTGCTGCCTTTGCCTCTTTTTCTCCACTCCCTCCTTCCCGCCTGAGGCCATCTCCTGTCCTCCTGATCCTTAGAACCTTTCAACCAACCCAAATGGCTTAATTTTTCTGGGTTTCTCTGAGGGTTTGCTAAGTCAGCTTTTTTTCTGGAACCTTCCATCCCCATGTGTCCTGTGATGCAAACTTCTAGATGTTCCTATTCTTCTGTTACCACTCTCCGTCTGTCTCCTTTGCTGGTTCCTCTTCCTCCTTGCCCCCAGATGTAAGTATTTTCCAAGGATCTGTTCTCTATTTTCTTCCTTTTCCCGCCTCCAGAGATCTCATCCATTCCCCAGGTTTCCCATAGCACCTTTGTGCAGATGACACCAAAATCTTCGTTTCAAGCTCCGATTCTAAATTCCAAACGTGTTTCCAAGTTCCTGTTGTCTCCCACCTCGATAGCCTGCTCACTGACAACAAATTGCGTATTTTCAGAGTCCAGCTACTCACGCTGTTCCTCTCACCCCTCAAAGTGCCTCTTCTGAGTTTCTGCCGGTAGTTCAGTGACTCGAACTTGAAACCTTGGATTCTATTCTCCCCTCCCCCTCACTCTTTTCATCCACCCAGTTACCAAAACTTTGTATTTGACTTTTGCAACATAGATCAAACTCACCTCTTCTTTAACCTTCAATGGATAACCCCCCTGCTCATATACTCATTATCTGTCATATAATGCGGACCAAAAGGACCCTAACCTAATCCCTTTCATTCCAGCCTCTCTCCAGTTTGTTCATATTCAAAAGTGAATCATGTCAAGATAAAGTGCTGATTATGTCATTTTCTTCTTCCTTCCCCCCTTCCAAATCAGATTCAAACTCCAAACACCGGTGTTCAGGACTCTTCACTATGATCCCTGTGCATTATTTTAGACTCCTTTCTCACCAGGTCTCTACACGAAGCCTGGCATCTGTTGGTGTCCAATATCCATGGATAGGCAGGCCTTCTCCTGGACTTAGTCCGCTTCTTTAGCTGAACTTAACTTTCCGTAAAATATTCTCTCACCTAACCCTGTCTATAGCTTCTCCCCAGCATTTGTAGCCCATAATGGATAAGCTGCTTACCCTATTTCTGTTTTCTCATCTGTGAAATGGGCTTAATAGTGCCTCTTGTCACAAAACTCGTGAATATTGGAATGGGTACGGTGTGCTTGGAACAATGCTGACATGTAGAAGTGCTGATCTATTGTTCTTCTTACTAGCCATGCTCTGTGAGTTAGAAACTGGAGGGAGGAGGGGTAATTAATTGGAAGTCCTCATCTTAAATATTTAGGGTCTGGAAGATTTTCTTTTCTGCACCTGAAGTGCTGTCCCTCTTCATCTATTGGTGGACATGGAGACAACAGCTTAGCTTTTACTTTGTTCACAGGAGCTGCCACTCTCTCTCTTGGTCACAGCCTAAGCTTTGTCATCACCCATTTCTAACATCTTAAAATTCAGTATCTTACTTTCTGAATTCTTACTTTCTGATCACAACTTACTTTTCTTCTGCCTCCTTGTGACTTGACTTCTATTCCCCCCAATGGGAGAGCCCCGTGTTGGCTCTACTTCTCCTTCAGCTATAACCAAGGTTGTCAATTGCCACTTTCATGTGTGGAATTGTTACTTATAACTATTTGAAAGCTGTGAAGGTCACGGTTGGGACATGTCTTCTGCCTATACATGCAGATCATGTGCACCGCCCAAAATGGACTTGGAAATATTAACATGATCTTTTCTAACATACGTCTTGACTATCAACAAATGTTTTTCTTCTTTCCTCCCATACTTCTCATTTATAGAGTGGACTCAATAAGGTTTAGGAACTACCAGACATCAAATATTAGATGACTATTTTCAGACTCTGGGTAGGGGATTTTGTTGTCATCTCAGGAACAGTCTACACAGAGCAAGAAATGTGGCCACACAAGCTCCTCTTTCATGTTCTGCACTCAATGGACTGCTAGCATCTCTAACGTTAGCCCTACAAAGGTGAGGCTTTTTTGTCCAATATTTGGAAAATTCTTTTCTGCTCACCTTGCATTTTCACAATTACTACTCTTTCTCCTAGTGTTCCCTTATACAATCAACAGGCATTACAAATGTTTCCCTTTCCTGTTTTTAGGTGTACAAAACCCTGGCTAAAGTATGTGAAAACACTTTGAAATCTAAATCAGGGGGTACACATCAGAATCCTCTCAGGGAGCTTTTAAACACAACAGTGCCCAAGACCCAATCCAGACCCATTGAGTCAGAATTTCTCTGGGGTGGGCGTTGAGAATGGAAAACTTGGAAAACCCCCAAGTGATTCTATTGTGCACCCAGGCTTGACACCTGCTGCCATAAATAGCAGGTCCTCTTTTCCCAACAAGCTCTCTGACTTCTGGGATCACCTTGTCCCATTGGTCTTCTAGCACTTCCAAATCTTCAAATAATAATCGGGCGGACTGCCTTTCCCATATCTTGGTAGAAGCTTTTTTCACCATATCTTTCATTTCAGGAATTCCTACTTCCTGCCTTTTGATCAGTTGGATAACCACTGTTTGTTTGTGAAGAAGAAAAATATGAGGGAGAACGTAACTTTCCTTACCACGCTTTCTAGTAAGTGATTCAATGAGGTTATGTAAGGTTAATAAGGGCCTTTGAGATAGGGGCTGGGTTACAGAGTTCGGAATAAAGTCATCGTGGCAGCAAAATCATGAGGAAAGAGATCTGAATGGGAAGAGTTAGCAAGCTGTGTGCTCAATGTTATTTTCTCCTGGATAGCATTAGGTTACAAGATTGTCGAAGAGAACAGGTCCAAGAAAATGAGCTGGTCTTCTGGGCACCAGGGACAACCAGTTTGCTCTTCATCTGGAATACCAGTTGCTACTTGATTCTTTCTGAGGTTTGTTAGTTCGGAAGTACTAGATCTCAAGTGAGCACACAGCAGTTTTTAGTTACAGCATTTTCATTACCCATTTCTTGCAATTTGGAGTAGCAGCCATTTTTTTTTTTTTTTTTTTTTCCTGAATTCACTTAATTAAAAGGAATTTAAAGCAAGCTTCTTGGGAAGCTGGTCTCTACATAAAATAGGAAATTCAAACCACACACCCTGAAATGATACATTTCATTAAAACACAATGGTAATTCAGATTACACGGTGACCTACAGCCACGGAAGGAAGACTGAGACGAGAGTTAAGTGAATAGTAGGAGAAAAAGAAACGCCTTATCACATCTCTGGGTGGCACTGGGGAAGTGGGGATGGTGACCCCATGACAAAGAACTTCTGACCTCACATATTTAAGAAAATCTCTCCCCCCCCCCCACCCCCTAGATACTACTTCGCCTTTGGTGAGCCCTTCTAACTTTGAAGCCCATTAGCCCCCTCCAAGCTGGTTTACTGAAACCCATACTCCCACCACACACCATTCAATGTCTCTCTCGGTGCCTCTAGGCTATGTGTTCTCAATGGGGTGACATTCTGTCCCAGGGGACAGAAATCAGTTCTTGGGGGATGAAAAAAATCCCACTCTTTTTATGTATAAAGCAACACAGTACTTCAACAGATATACAGTATATCTGTGGTATTAAAATATCATTGTGTGTGGAAGGAGGGGGAGTGGTAAACAGGATAGAAATGGCTAAAGAGATTCCTTAAGTGATAAAAAAAACAAAAGGCTGAGAAATATCACTCTAGACTGAACTCTCTGGTAGCTAAATGGACATCTGACTTGTCCGGGCTGGACCTCTGGCCCTGCACCTCTTCTTATCCTTAACCGGCATGTCTCTCAATGCCTCCAGCAACTGTTTCTCCATGGACATCCATCCATAAGTTGCCCCAGTACTGGAAGGTTCTCTTCCCTGCTGCCAGAACACTCATAAATTGGGAACCAACTCAATTCCCTCTTGTCCAGTTATCTTCTGAATATTCCCACTAGGCATCTCCAAGTTCAACAAGTAATTTCTCTGCCTCCTCAGCCCCAAAGGACCCAGACTTGACATTTACAAGGTACCAACTGAGCAAGAGGAATGCTCAGTCCTGAGACCCAACTTGATGAATTACCATAGCTCTGAATAAGCTAGATGGAGAGTGACCACAGTGGGTAAGAGCATGGGGTCTGGTGCCAGGTTGCCTAAGTTCATAATTGTGGCTCTACTGCTTACTAGCTATGGGACTGAAGTGCTGTGCCTCAGTTTCCTCATTTGTGAAGTGGAAATAACAACAGTACCAACATCAATGGTTTGTGGTTAAGGTTAGATGATTAACTCAGGTAAGCATTTGGAAGAGTCCCTGGCCAACAGAATGAGCCCAAACATATCATTATTATTATTTCACTATTAAAGAATTTGTGTCATCTTCCACTTGGATGATATTATCCGGTTTTTAAATAATGTTGTGAAACTTCATTAAACATTTTATATTCAGGATCTACTGTGGTGGTTGAATAGGAAAAATGAAATTAGCAGTTGAACTGATTTATTTTAGGTTACATCCAGAACCAACACCAAAAAGAGGAAGTTCAGATCATCATATTTACAGTTTAAGTGTAAGCTGGCACTAAACATAAAATAATAAATTATCTCTAGTCTGCTCCCATGTAAATAACTCAGGAATAAATAAACACACTGACTACAGAATTTGAAAGTATAGGAGAGGAAGTTCCAAGGATATTCTTTATTCTTGAACTTTCTATTTTTAACATCATAGCATTAGACATCCTCAAGAGATTTCTGTACTAAAACAAGTACAGAAAAACAAATCCAGCCTCTTTCTATTATTTGAAACGGAAAAAACGGCAATGCCTTCCCGACCCATTAGTGTTCACAAATATCGCTGCAACACTCAAACGCTGAGATACCCATCCAAGAAAAGAATTTTTACATAATATAGTTTAAACACCAAATACCAGAATCAACAATACTTTCAGAAGTTTCTCCATGTTTTCTTACACATTTGAAAATATTGATGCATAGTTCCTAGGCACAGGGGCATGACCAAGTTAATGTTAATTTGCCTCTCTCAATATGCTTCATCACCTCCTAATTTTCTTTGCATGTATGGGCTTTTCAGGCCTCTTGGGCTCACCTGTTTTATTCATAGGCTTTTCACTGTTTTAGAAGACATTCTCACCGACATGGGAAGTGGAGAGCACATCCACATAACTCAAGCCTGCTGGGTGAGCCGCTAAGCCATGGATAACAACATTCTCCATCTTCTCGCCTGGATATCCCTGCAACTTCAAGGTGTATGCCAGCCTACATGAGTGAATTCATTCTGAGGGGATTTTGACTCGTGAATTCCAGGTGAAATGAATTTACAAGTTGTTACAGCAAACATTTAGCCAGTGAGCCTTCATAGCGGGGTCATGATAGGGGTGTTTGGAGCTAATGTCTCACAGTTACCAAAGCTTTTATGTACATGTTTGTGTGTATATGCTGACACTAAAATTGGCCCATCTGAGATGAAATCCAGATAAACTTCTTATTCAGGAGGAAAAAGACACCATGCTACACTTACTTTGAAAAGTATGCTTTTAAGAATCGAAAAAAAGGCACCACTTCATGGGAAGTATTTTTACTAATATCAACAGAGAGCTTCAAATAAACATAATAATTATTACGCAAAATTTCTTTTAAAGACAATTATTATGTTGAGCTCATTTTTTAAGGTGCCATCTAAACTCCACGTAAACTCCAGACTTTTATCAGGACTTAATCGTATCATCTCTATCGACACCTAAGACAGTCTGGTCCATTGCGAGCTTGCTCTTAAAATGTATATTGAAAGTGTACGCATTGTCTATTAGGAATGTCAGAATGTTCAATTAGGGCTTGTCTATTTTATCTCAGTTTGAACTTTGGGTCACATGGTTTGTCATTTACATGTTCTTTCCCTGATTATTAGCCTATACCCTGTCAAGTGAGGCCAGAGTAATGCAGGCAGCTTGCAAGAAAACAGACGCAGTTGTTTAGCCAGTTACCCATTGGAGCTGATGCTGCAGAAAATGGCACTGAATGCCAAATTAATTTTGCCAAATTAAGGTAAAATAGAGATGCTAAAAAAAAATGTCCAGGGCAAGTTAATAAGATCTGAGCTGCAAGGAAGACTCCTCCCCTTCCCCAAACAGCAAGAACTAAAGGATATTAAGGATACCCAAATGCAAAAGACCACAACCTTGCTTACACTCTATTGTAACAGAGCTACGTCATTCATACGACCAGAAGGCTTCTGGGTAGGAATATAGGATCAACTAGACCCAAAGTGCAAACAGCAGAAGAGAAGCAGTACCATACTTTAAAAAGGGAAAAGATATTACGTGTTTAAGCCAAAGAAAGAGACTAATCTTCTCCCATCTCTTAAGGAGGAAAGGAAGAGAGAACAGATCCCAAATGGAACTGGGATCAGCACCTGAGAGGCCCAGCTGAATGGCTCCTCCAGGTACTGTCCGTCCATCTCTGAGGTTCAGAGATGACAGCCTGGTGCCTTGTTAAGCCATTTTATTTAATTAATTTATTTTTTAAACATATTTTTTTTTTATCTTCTTAAGTCTATTTATTTTGAGAGAGGGAGGGAGAGGCAGAGAGAGACAGAGAGAGAGAGAGACAGAGAGAGAGAGAGAGAGAGAGAAAATCTCAAGCAGCCTCTGTGCTGTCAGTGCAGAGCCTGACATGGGGCTCAAACTCACAAACCATGAGATCATGACCTGAGCCAAAATCAAGAGTCGGATGCTTTGTTAAGTCATTGTAAAGGGTTAAATTTTTTCTGAGAAAATAAGAGGATTTTATGCCTTGATTTACCTAGAACCCAGATGACTCTGTTCTTCATACAATTTTTTTTTATGTTTCTTTTTGAGAGAGAGAGAGAGAGAGAGAGAGAGAGCGCACGAGCGAGATGAGTGGGGGAGGGGTAGAGAGAGGGGGGAGACACAGAATCTGAAGGATTGGAGACACCATTACTTAATTTTAGAAATGGCTAAACATACACCTCAGTATGCACATGGAACTTATCAGCAAGGCCAAGTTTAGAAAAAAGAGCTATTTAGGAACTACTCACTCCCTTAGCACCAGTGTCCACTCTCAGACTCAGATGGTGACAAGGAATACGAGGGACCCCTCTGGTCCTTCAGAGATCATTGGCTCAACTGGACTCCAGATCCCTCACTGTTCAGCTCTTTCTGTGGATGTCCATTCAGCTCCTTCTCTGGCATCTTCCTGACTCATGACAGCCAGTTCTGTCAGGACTGTGGTCTCCCAGGGACAGCCATGTGGACGGGTGCACCAGCAGAACAGGAGCTGAAGGGACCAGTCCACAGGGGACCTTGGGTAAACTGCAAATTTGGTGCCAGATGACACAGGTTCTTACCAGTGACTTCTTATAAAATAGGCAAGATTTTTTTAAAAAGAAAGAAAGAGAGAGAGAGAAAGAAAAGCTCTTTTTAGTGCACATAGTGAACTCTTTATCTCGAATATGAACATGTGATAAGGAAAAAAAGGTCCTTTTTAATACATACTCTCCTCTAAGCAGAGTGAGTCCTGGTAACTGTGGTATCTTTTGTTTGCTAAGCACAGCTGAAATATTCATCTTGGGCACCAACGGCTTCAGACACACTTGAAGCAGTATTAAGCGGGGGTGGGACGCGCGAGCTTGGAGACAGAAACTTGGAAGGCCCTGAAGGGCTCTGCTGAGGAAAGGGAGACAGGAGGGTGGGAGGCCCGGAGGAAGGCTGGGAATCCGAAGGGGTAACAAAGAGGGAATCACAGGGGCTGCAGGGCTCAAGGGAGACTCAGGGGAGGGAACAAACCTAATAGGGAGTTTTCAAAAGTGTGGTACCGTCTCAGTTCTGCCTTTTTCTCTAAGTCGAGAACCAGTAGGGTTTAACGAGACAGTGAAGGGGTGCTGCACTATTAAGCTGCTCAAAGCAAACCGTGTCTCTGTCCAGCCCTGCTTATGGCCCCGTCACAGCAGGGCTCCCCTTCGCGGGACTGTCCCTCTCTGCCTCTCGCACCCTGCCTGGGCTGGAGTCTGCAGGCAGGGGTACACCTGGCTGGGGAGTGGGGGTGGTGCCACATGAAGGTGGGAGAAGGCGGGAAAGCAGGAGGAGGCTTCTCTCTGATTGAGATGGTCTTCAAAAAGATCCTTTTACGAAAAGTCTTTTCTTAAGTATGCTGGAATTAAAACCCTACCACAGGTCTAGCAAGGTTAAGCATCCATAAAAGCAAGATGTATAAATTTTAGGGCCATTCTACGGAGAAAGGCAATGTATCAAGACACAAGAGCACAATGCAGAAAAGGAGACAAACGCCAGGAAGAGCGAGTTTCACAAATGCTACTGAGGTCACGAGAGCAGCCACACGATATACTGTTCAATTAATCCATACAAATAGGAGGCTTGCAAGTGTGAGTCAGGGAATACCTTTCTGTTAGTTGACTAAAGATTTACGACCACAAGGCGAGTCCAGCTCAAGCTTGCCACTGCCCAGAAGAGCACCGCAACCGTGCAGAGTAGAGCATTCTGGAGCTGACGTGGCACCGCTGCGCATGTGGCTGAGCGTGCTGCTTCCCGCTGCGTGGTGCTGCTGAGCATGTTGTCTCACTGCTGGGACTCACATGCTTCCATTCTGTTCCTCCACAGACAGAGGTAAGCTCGATGAGCTGCCCATAAATAATAAATGCCTTGGCTTCGTGTGTGCATTTGCCTTCTTTAAAGGCACCGGATTCCCAGAAAGGATGAACGACCCCAGGGGCGAGGCTTGCAAGCTCTGAGCAGCCTTTTATCTGTTCTTGGAGTGCCATCATCTAAGGAAACCTCCCAGGGACAATGGTATCTAGAATAAGCATTTAGAAAACAGAGGCCAGCCCAATCTTTCCTTTCCTTTTCCCCAGTGATGTAAGGACAAAAAAGATCGAGGATCAATGCATAGGTGACGTGTTCCTTCACCCCACCACCTTTCCGGCTCACCTACTATTGGACTATTTCTCTCAATTCTCCAACAAGCTCCTGAAAGGTACAGACAGAATCTCCAGACTCTGCACTTCCACCAACAATTAAAAGTCAAGTCTCGGGGCACCTGGGTGGCTCAGTCGGTTAAGTGTCTGACTTCAGCTCAGGTCATGATCTCACGGTTCGTGGGTTCGAGCCCCGCATCGGGCTCTGCGCTGACAGCTCGGAGCCTGGAGCCTGCTTCGGCTTCTGTGACTCCCTCTCTCTCTGCCCCTCACCGGCTCACACTCTGTCTCCCTCTCTCTCAAAAATAAATAAACATAAGAAAAATAAAAAATAAAAAAAGGTCAAGTCTCCTTGTAGTGTACGTAATGATATCTCCCTCCCATGTGTATGTAAAGGATGGCTGTGAGAATTACTGGAGGGAGGAAGGAACCTTCGCTCGTTGGGGCAAGAACTTGATTTACAGCAGTTCTGCCTAACACTTAGGCTGAGATAGTTTGTTTCACCAAATTAACAGTTAAGGCAAATTAAAATCAAAGGATGAATTCATCCAGCTATTGTTTTTCACCTCTGCTCTTATTGATTTCAATATAGTTACCCCTCTCAAAAAATAAAGACTTCGAAAAGAACTGGGTCAATGACATAAATAAATCCAATTTTCAGACCTTTTTTCAGAGTAGAAACTTTTTCTTTGATTGCTGGACCCTTGGTGCCAGGGACCAGATGTTATCTCTGAAAGAAATTTCACCTATGGGAGAGCCATTTGGCCTAGTTCCATTTAAATTTCCCCATCTGAAGGAAGAATTTATTTTGGACGAATCATATATCGAGTACATATTTCTTTAAAAATTAACTCCTTTTCCCTCTGCCCCTGGAGCTCATGCAAACCTCTTTATCAGAGAGCTAAAAGTATCCCAAAGACAATCTGTTGACCTCCCCAGCATTTGCATTCCATTCCTTCGTCATGTACTCGGCGGGTGATCCCTGGTAAGGGCTCACGTCTGACAATAACAACTACTTCAATCTGCCGAGTATTTATTATGTACCCAAATGTCCAGCTGGGCATTTTGCTTACACGATCTCATTTTATGATAGGAAAAGATAGGATTCAGTAGGCAGAGAGGGAAAGGATAGGACCTGAGGTCCTGGGTGGGGAAAAACACGTATTTTGGAACAATGCTGGGAGTGTCTGACCACGGCAAACCCCCTCAGACATAAGGTTCCTCTTAAGAATGTAACAGAGACCACCTACTCCCCCCAGATTTCTCTCAGGAATTTGACAAAAGACCTGACTAAAAATGAGTAGACCATAAAACCTATGACCCACAAGGAATGATGTGGCCTTAGACCGTCCCTCATACAATGGAAACAAGCCAATCAGGAATAGACAACCCAACACCTAGAGTTAGTTATCTAGCCAATAAAGGTGAAATGTGAGAAGGAACAAGGGAGAAGTTGGGGGTGGGGGGGGGGGATGACCAGAACCTTATAAAACAAGGACCCTTTCCTATTATCGGTGGGCACTCACTTTCAAATGCCCCCTCTCTGTAAAGAGAGCTTTCTTACTGTTCTTCCTTTCTAATCTTATACTCTAATAAACTTTTGCCTGCTGCTCATTTTGTGTCCACCTCTTTCTTCATTCTTCCAAGTGGCAAGACCACGAACCCTGGGGATTGAGGTAAAAAATCCCACAACATTTTCATCTCTGCCACAATCCTGCAGGGCAGTGATTACCAGCGTTTTACAGATGAGGAACTGAGGGACAGGCTGGTTTTGCAACTAAGTTCAGGGCTACAGAGATCTCAAGTGGCCTGGGACAGAAATCCAAGTCTGTTCAACCAGAATCCACACAAAGCGGCTCTAGGGATATTGTTGCTTCCATATCCTTAATGATTAAATAAGTCAAATGCACTGCATATTTACTTCTGAAAACATGGTGATCGCAGGGTTTGTTTTTAGTGCTAAATACCTGCCCTCATCCCAATGCAGGAACTTGAAGGAGAGATTAAAGTGACTCTCTATTTTGTAAAGACATGAATAATTTCTATGTAGGGACACACGAGGGCACTGTAACCTTCTCTCAGTTGAGGAAACATTTTCTTTGTCGTTCCTCAGCTCAGAGCTTTCAATCCCAGTGCTGGTTCTGCTCTGATTACTTGTGTGAACTTCACATTGCAAATTCACACTGGAGGTTGGTCGCTCCATTTGCAAATTTAGGAAGGTGGGTCAAATGAGCCTTAGGATCTCTTCTTTCTTAAGAACAGGATGATTCCAATTTAGTAACAGTTCACTAACGGAATTCGTGACCCTATTTTAACAAGGATTATTAATCATTGCAAAGCAATAAGATACGTTTCTTTCATACTGCCTATACTTAAGCAGAAAATGTGCTTATGGACTTGACTCATCATATTCGCAAGAAGCAAATCAATCCAAGCCTGAGGGGTGGTCTTGTATTTATTTTTGGCTCATGTGAGCATTTTGTGAAGTTGCTGGAGAAATTCCCCTTCACACAGGTGGAGGTCCTCATTTTCCCATCTTGCGATTGGCTAGCGGTGGATCTGCACATTGAACACACTGGCCAGTAGTTCACTTCTTGTTCATCCTTTATGTGACAGCTCCTTTCACTCCAAAGACTGGCGTTTGATGGCTCTGTGGGACATCTTTATGAAATTTATTGTGGGGACTTTAAAAAAAACACCTTCATTGTCACTTAGCTCGGCTGAAATTTTTCACAGGGCAGGGTTATTTTAAGATTCATTTGACAAACTGCAGAATGGTCACGATCCAGGGAAGCTCCTCGGCTAGGTCCCCTCAGGAACGAGGGTTTTTTTCTCTGTCCTGTAAATGAAAGACTAAGCTTGGCACTCTGACAGAGGAAAGGGAAAAGGGAGGAGGAGAAATCCAACAAGTAGCAGTCTAAATTACATGAAATGATAGGTTTAAAGGAAATTTGTACATTACACACAGCAGGGAAAGTGAATGAAAACACACCCCACTCTGGAAGATGAGGGTCCTGACAAGCTTACACACATGCTCAAAGCCTCTGCTGATCTTTTGGTATCAAGGCAGAAAGATTTTTTTCTCTGCTGGAACCTTGCTGGGCGATTACTACACAGACCACTTAAACCACTGGGCTGCTTCTGTTCTGAGTCAATAAAAAGTCTCCTAGATGTTTGGTCTTAAAAAAAAAAAAAAGATGTGGCTTGTTCAGCCGGAACAGGTTAGCAGGCAGTCTTTCAAACACAACCATCCTCATGGGTACTCAGGCATTAGAGTCCTGGCATGGAAACAAACGCCTCGGATGAAAAGAAAACTGTTCTTTATTACGACCAACAAGAGGAAGTGAAGTTGCAGTCCAGCACTGGGTCAATCTCCATCTCCATAAATGTCTTTTACTCAAGAGCACTTAAATGGATTTGGCAAGATCTAGTTTTTACGGTTCTAGCACTGTTATCAGGACTTTTGTGGCAATTTGCTTAACTTCTCTGAACTTCAAGTTTCTTCATTTGTAAAATGGAGATAATAGTACTTGCATCACTGGGTTGTAAAGCTTAACCAGGTTTACATCAATCAAGTGCAGCAATCTCAGGCACCTAGTAAATGCTTTATACGTGTTATATAAATTCTTCTATTATTTTTATTTTATTTTATTTTATTTTATTTTATTTTATTTTATTTTATTTTATTTTATCTCATCTCATCTCATCTCATCTCATCTCATCTCATCTCATCTCATCTCATCTTATCAAGACTTGGGATACCCTGAGAGGACTTTGCTAGGCACTTACAAGATTTTGTCTTACCTTAGGTATTTCTACTTTCTCTTTGTGTCCTAGTTTCTCCTTAAATTAGCTAGAAATATGTGTTCTTTTTCCTTAAATTTTCTGTAGATATTTCCAAATTCCATCTCCCTCTCTTTGGCTCCTCCTTTTTATTTGCACAAGGTACTTATTCTGAACCAAACACTGAGTATATAGAGGTGACAAAACACTGCCATGTGTAGTGGAAAGACAGGTAAGCAGTCCCAATGGCATACAATGCGTCCCC
Organism: Puma concolor; assembly: GCF_028749965.1. Taxonomy (NCBI): domain Eukaryota; kingdom Metazoa; phylum Chordata; class Mammalia; order Carnivora; family Felidae; genus Puma; species Puma concolor. The sequence goes on from NC_141675.1 coordinate 101,682,937, forward strand.
TAATGGAGGTGTGCACAGAAATGACACTGAGCTGTTTCTTGCAGGAGGAGTGGTCTTGGGCCAAGTGAAGTGGGGGCTGTCGGGAGGGAGGCTGTGATGTGTGATGGTAGAGGAACGCGCGGGTACAAAGACTGGAGTTATGAAAAGGGATTGCATTTTCTTTCAGGGTTTTCTCTGGTTCCTAAATTGCCACTGGCTCGCTACAGTCTGCCAGATAAAGCATGAAGTGCTCCACACCACATTGAAAACCTTTCTCAATCTGCCTTAAGTCTGTCTGCCCAGTCCTTTCCCACCTCCTTCTGTCACTCCTTCTCTGTCCCCTGAAGGTACCCTTGTTTTCCCATCTCTGATTTCATTCCTTTGGTTCTCTGTGTCTGGGATGCCCCTCTTCCCCATATCAAAATCCTCCCCATCCTCCACCAGCTCCCAGGTGTCATCCCAGGGCAGCTTAAACCCCATCTGCAAGTACCTGTTCCCTTCCACACTTTGTCCCTAGCACACTTTGCTTACTTCTTTACTGTTGCATTCACCACATTCTGCTCTCATTTGCTTTACTTGAACCTTAGTATCTCTCCTACAAGATTATACACTACACCTATGTTTCAAAGATTTCCTATAGTATCCAGTATGATGCTAGGTATACATTAGACAATCAAAAAGGCTTATTAATAACATAGCTGTGTATCCAAAATTCATGTTTATTTTGTGTTAAGCAACATTCTAAACACATTGCAGGTATATCTCATTCAATTGAAACAACTTTGTTGTGTAGGAAAAAGAATGTAACTTTGCCCAAGGAGAGGGCTGGTCTTTTTCCTTGGCCCTGGGAGGTGAGGTAATCTCTGCAACCCTTGGAATAGCTTGCCTGATATGAGCATCCTTATTTACCTGGGGACTTTGGGGCCACATCAAAAAAATCTAAGGATGAGATTTATGGTAATGGCTTTGAGTCATGTAGATATAGGCTTGACCTCAAAGGGGCTGGATACTGAGGTCAGCCATGTGGAGCCTCAGTACAGACTCTGGACCCCAAGGCTCAGGTGAGCTGCCCCGGCCAGCAGTACTTTGTGCATACTGTCGACCGTCAATTCCAGGACAGTAGCGCTGTCCATAGCTCCAGGCGATGGGACAACAGAGGTTCCACATTTGGAACTGTGCCTTGTGCACCTCTTCACTTGGACAATTTTAACCGGTAGCTTTTAGCTGTAACAAACAGTAACTGTGAGTATAACAGTTTGCAGTGAGTTGTCAGTCCTTCTAGCAAATTATCTGGCAAAACTAAGGGTGATCTTGAAGACCCCCAAACTGGCAATTGATGTCAGAGTGAGGGCAGATTTATGGACTGTGTTTTCTCTAACCTTGTGCTTATGAAGTAGATACTGTAATTATTTCCATTTTACGGATGGGAAAATTAAGGGACAGAGAGATTACACTTTTCATTCAAGGTAATGTAACTAGTAATTAGGATTTGATCCTAAGTATGCTAAAACAGAACCCTTCTCAACTACTCTGAACTACTTCTTTACCCTGTTTCTCATGTGTATAAAAACTAAAAATAGAGATAAAAAATATTAAGAACAGACCTAAAAATGAACATGTCTTTAGATGATGAAAATGTTTAGGGCAGCTTTTATAGAAAACATCTTGTGTTATGGATCAGGTATTTCATCTCTATGAATGTGGAAATGTGATATGAACAAATTGTAATTTTGCATGTTAAAGTAGGTCTGTTGGCCTGAGCTTAGAACATACCCATTTGCAAAGTTCTATATAAGAAATGGGCCTTGTGGTTACGGGATATAGCAAAAGATTTGCTTAAAAAAACAAAACAAAACAGAAAACCCTCACAGTCCTTGGAAATAAATTCATTGTCCCCTGCCTTTTCATTTTAATTACCTGTATGTGACCCAGGTCACAATCATTTGTCTGTGAGCTCACTGACTCCGCCAAGTAGATTCAACCGCTTTTCTCGTTGTGTTCCCACGGACTTTTGTCCACACGTGATGAACCTGGGACACTGTGTGGCAATTATCTCCATATCTGTCACTGCCACCTGACTGTGAGTTTTTCAGGGTGGGAGCATATCTTATCACACCCATACCCCTACAGTTCCTAAGTTTCTGGCATATAGTAGGCACCGAATAATACGTGTATGTAGAATAAATGCCAGCATGATTGCTTGAATGAACAGATGAGAGAGTTGCCTAGGGCAGGTAAGTCTAGGGACTCTGATCCTTTCCCAAACTTCTCTTTGGTCCATCCATCCTCTTTAAACAGGCTGAGTTCACTGTCTGCACCTCCTCACCCCCAGCACCTATATACCTTGTTCCATTTATCTCCATCTGTCCTAGCTTGAGTTATTTGGGTCAACGAGGAGGAATATGTCAGAAAACACACAGGACAAAAATAAACCAGAAAGGATGACTAAAGGAGGAGCTATAATAAAACACTGAATTGAACAATTTAAAAGGAAAAGTCCCAGAGAGTAGATTTCCTACAACTTATGCCTGTGTAAAGCATTTTCTAATAACATCTCTAATAACATTTCTAATAACATGGGTCTCCCATGTCACACACCTGAATTAGGTCCTTGGGGAAAATACAGCATTTGTAGAGAATTTGACTCCATGCTGACAAGTGCAGAAAGGCTGAGGCATCTTTGGCCTTTACAGAATCAAGTCAACATGAGTCCAAGGCTCGAGATCAGGGGACCATTTAGCGGACTCCCAAACCACAGAATAACATCTTTAAACCTTGTTGGCCCAAAGGGATAAACTTTACCTATCCGATTGGATTATTTTCCATAGGACATGTGGTAGAGTATTAATAATAACTGTCAATCTGCCTGGAAAATCTGAGAGAGCCATGTGGCCAATTTAATTTTTAATCAGGTGCCTACTGAATTCAGAATTATTCACAAGGCAACAAAGCAACTGGGTAAGGCAAAACACTGGAAAGCAGAGGATGCTGATCAACTTCTTTTTATGCACTCAGAAGCCAAGAGGCATCCCACTGCCTGAGGACCAATATTAGCCCAGGAATCCAGAGAGCTACTCCTGGTCTACCCCTCCCTGGCTGGATGAGCTAGACAGCTGGAGTAAATCAGGGATTTTAGTGGTGCTTTTCAGACCTGGAATGTTGTCAAAAGAGGTATTTATATGTCAAACAAATACAAGCAGGGCTTGTTAAAGGTCTGCCCCAACAGTCCCCACTTCTGGCCTTGAGGAAGGAGTCCTGAGGGGCACCAAGCCTCACAGGGGCTCTGCGGGGCACCATGAGAATCCAACTGCCCTAGTTATTCTCTGAATTGGCCCAACATCCTAGGGTTTATGTGAGTCAAAGGGGTTTCAATTCCGTGTATGGGAGGCATTAAAAAAAATTTTTTTTAATGTTTATTTACTTTTGAGAGAGAAACAGAGACAGAGTACGAGTGGGGAGGGCCAGAGAGAGAGGGAGACACAGAATCCAAACCAGGCTTCAGGCTCTGAGCTATCAGCAGAGCCCGACGCGGGGCTTGAACCCATGGACCACGAGATCATGACCTGAGCCGAAGTCAGACGCTTAACTGACTGAGCCACCTGGGTGCCCAGCACCCAGTCCTCTACAGATGGATGGGTATCTATTTTCTTTTGAAAGACTCTTCCTCAGATAATCCAGTAGACTCTGATCCTCACCCCAAAGTAAGAGATTGTATAGGTAATTCATTAATCAGAAATTTTTTCTCTATTTTGCTAATTATCACTCTACTTTGTATCTGAACAGATGGCATCATCATTGGTAGAGTATCACCTCACAAAGGACACTTGATCATCCCCTGATAAGCCTTCTCAGTTCTAAGATAATCACATTCTCTTTAACAACTTTTCAGTTTTTAACACAAAAATAAGACTAATACAAACGTTCAGGGGAAAAGTAGAAAATGTTTAGGGTAGGGGCGCCTGGGTGGCGCAGTCGGTTAAGCGTCCGACATCAGCCAGGTCACGATCTCGCGGTCCGTGAGTTCGAGCCCCGCGTCAGGCTCTGGGCTGATGGCTCAGAGCCTGGAGCCTGTTTCCGATTCTGTGTCTCCCTCTCTCTCTGCCCCTCCCCCGTTCATGCTCTGTCTCTCTCTGTCCCAAAAATGAATAAACGTTGAAAAAAAAAATTTAAAAAAAAAAAAAAAAGAAAATGTTTAGGGTAGAAGAAAAACCTATATTAAACTAAATATTCTACTACAAAATTCTCCTGCTTTTATGAAGCCTTTAGTGTAACCCTAGATATGAGTGTGTGGCATAAATGGGACGTGATGACGTGGTAAAGTTACTAAAGTTTCCATTTCACAGCTGGTTTGTGCTGGAGTACACAGAGCTAACCTCGACTCCCACCCCCAAACTGCCACTGTAGTTGAAGAAATCATTAAACAAGACATGATGGAATTCATGCAGAATGAGTGAATGCTAGATGAGCTTCCAAGTGTTGCTTATTTGGAACTAGAAGTTCAGGACAGAGTTCTTGAACAAAGTAAAATTATATATATATGATTTTACATATATATATATTACTTATATATATATATATATATATTACTTATATATATATACACACATACATACATACATATATACAAGGCACTAATTTCAAATTCAAATCATCTTATATTAGACATAATAGTAGCTGTGGGTGAGGGTAGAGGGTTGGGCAAATTGTGAAAAGTAAGATTGAACTCTGCAATAATTTCCACTGGGTGCTATCTATGCCCTTCTCCCAATTCTGGTAAGTCCCACAGGTACCTCGACCTCAGCATGCCCCAAACCAAGCACACCTGCTTGGTTCCACCAAGCTTCCCTCCACCACCTGTAACTTGCTCCTTCTTCTCTGCCCTTATTTTCACCCTCCAATGAATTGCCAACTCCTATGGATACTTGCTCCAGTATATCTCCAGTGTCTCCCCTTTTCCTTCATGCACACTGTCCCTGTCCTCAGGCCCACATCTCCTCCCGCTTGGATGGCCTCATCAACAACCTCACTCCCAACTCTAATACATTTTGTGGACTGCAGCCAGAGCGGTCTTTCCAAAACATGAAGCTGACCTTGTCATTCACCTTCTTAACATGCCTTATTAGACCTCCCTGTGTCTTGCCGCCTTATTCCTTGCCCCTCTCCTCCTTGCAACTGACAGTACAACTAGTGTGAACGATTCTGGTGTGTTTGGTGGGTCACTTTCTCTCGTAGAGGTCTTCGCCCATATTGCTTCCTCTCCTAGAACACTTCTCCTTCCTTCTCTGATCCTGGGGGCTAATTTCTGTGCATCCTTCCAACTGAAGTTTATTCAACACTTCCTCTAGGAGGCCTCCCTAGACTCCCAAGTCTTGGTAAATGCTTGTTATATGCTCCTTTCAGCAGTAACTTCTACTTCCCTAATCATTCTACATAGTATATCATAGTATATTGTGTTAGAACTACTTGAGGTTTTGTTTTGTTTTGTATTGTTTTTTAGGAAAGCAGTGACTCATCACATCCAGTATAACTGCTCGATTAAATGTCCATTTCTCCAACTAGAGTGTAAGCTCTTTGTAGGCAGGAGCAGCGTGTAATGATCATCACTGAACCGCTAGTGTCTAGGAGGGGGCCTGGCATGTGAGAGGAAATCGATATGTATGTACTAAATAGAATGAAAGAAATAAGTTTCCCATATTATCCCTCAGCATTCCTAATAACTGATGTGTCACTTTGTTTCTATTCATCCGTATGAGGTTATTTGAGGGCTTTTCACCCATTCCTGACCAAGTCTTTCAATGGCTGCTGTTTGCCCTGGGATAATGTTTCAGGTTTAATCTAGCATGGCACACCAGGCTCATTAGCCTACTTTCCCCGCCTCGTCTCTGTTCCTTTGTTTAAATGAAATCTATGTTCTGACCACACCAGACTCCTCGGGTTTCCTCAAGGTCACACTAATCTCTTGCTCCACAGTACCTCTGCATTGTGACAATCTTCCCTCTACCTGTAACACCTGGCTATTTACTACTTGCTCTTTGATTCCACAAAGGTCATCCCTTGAAAGCCCAACTGACTGGGCTTCCTGCCTCCTACCAGCAACGGAAGTGGGAACCGGCTTTCTGAGCGTTACAGCACCCCACTCATTCTTCTCCCTAGGGTTTGAATTTTGACTTTCTTCTAAGATCATAATTTCATGAAGAGAAGGGAGAAGAATCTTCTGCTGTCCATATTCACCTCATCTAACACAGCACCTGGCACAAAAGGTGCTCAACGAATATCCTTTGAGTACATGATTTTCCTTGAAATGAATACATTTTTTCAAATGTAGGTAATGAAAACCAAAATTAAGCACCTGCAATTATTTTTAGCCAAGTTGACACAATGTGCTCACGTATTTCTTATGAAGATCCATACGGGCACCTCCTGTCAGGTCAATGACCTGAACTCCAACCCAGGGACGAAGGAGGGCTACTGTCTTCACCTTCATCTCTGGCATTTTTTCATCCAGTTTCAATTACACTTTATAAGAATATTGCTTCCAACAAAGAAGCCTTCAAATCATACATGTTCATAAAATATTCATCTCAATCTGACAGAGTCTAAGAACTGTTCTGTTCCACCATTACTGCAGACTGCTGTGCACCCCAAGACGTTAGCTTTACAGGGTACAAATGCTTCCTACTTCTCTCTTTATTTTGATCTTGTCAGGTCTGTACAGAGGAAAAAATTACTGACAGAACGTTCTCTGGAAAAAAATAATACCTTATAGCCAATAGTTCTAGGATAATTGGAAATTCAAAAACAACAACAACAACACCTGTCATTCTCTTAGAAAATTCCAGCTGCTTAGTAGAAGATGCATCCAAGGAAGACTGGCTGACCCTTCATGGTTATCACAACCTATATCTCCCCCTTAGAGCAATGCAAGGCCTCTGGGGCCAAACCCATTTCATCTTGGAGCTACCAGAGGCCTACTAATGTAATCCTCCACCGGCTGATTGATCCTTCTGGGCACTCAGCAATAGAATGCAAATTCCCATAGCTGAGAGAAGATGAAGGGCCCTCGCTGCTCAACCAGGTACAGAACTACTCAAACCCACCCAGCCAGTTCGGTTCTCCATGTGTGTTCAAATCCTTTCCCTCCCTCCCTCCCTCCTTCCCTCCTCCCTCCCTTCCTCCCTCCCTCCCTCCCTCCCTCTCTCTCTCTCTCTCACACACACACACACATACACACACACACACACACACACACACACACACACACACACACACCTACTACAATGTCTATAAATAATCCCTCCTCTGAAGACCTGGTTTGAAACTCTAATTAGGGTTACTCAGCATTTGTAAAGAGGTCCAATCTTTTCCCAAAGGCAAAGCATCTCACCAACATTCCCTCCAGTGTGCCTGAACTTAGAGGTTCTTAGGGGCCTGGGAGAGACTGGAGCCAACCTGTCCCACAGAGATGGGGGCAGGGGGTGGCGGGGGTGGTGATGGTGGCCAGATCAGCTCATGTGATAGAAGCCGACTCTCAGCTTCAGAAGCAAATCTGAAACAGCAGCCTGTAGTTGAAGGCCGTGGGCTCCTAGGATTTGAGAGGTCAGTAGGAATGTTTTGCAGGATCTTTATCAAGGGAAAACAGTAAGAGGCATGAGAATTTGGGCTCTTCTGAGGGTGAGGCCAAGGTCAGAGCTCAGTGTGCCTGCACTGGGCAATGGGTGGTGGTGTGTGTGTTTGGAGATTGTGAGGTTATTCTGATGGCTGCGGAGAGAGTTATAAAGTATGTAAAAAGACCTATTCAAAGGAAAGCATTCTGTAACATCCCTACTCCGGAGCTGGGAGCACAATGACTGGGCAAGGAGGGCCAGTGATGGGGAAATGAGAAGAGCAGAAGAGGAGTTCCCAGTGTGGTCCTGTCAAAGAGAGGTGTGTCTTTTCCAAAGTCTTTGGATGGCTGCAGATGACAAAGTTGGACAGCTGAATGTGGGATGAGAGGACACAGTAAGTAGCTGAAGAGGAGTTTCTGGCTGTCTTGGTCAGCCCTCATCCTGCGACTTACAGCTCCTTTGGTACTCACATCCTGGGCAACCCTCCAGGTACCCTTCCCTTAATTCTAAGTCCCTTGAGGGGATGACCAAGTTATCCTGATCTGATCAGACAGGGAACACTGAGCCACATGGCTTAATTGGAAGGTCGGCTCCTTAACTAGACTGCAAATTACTTTAGGGTATGGATTGATCTTATACTTTTTCTTGGTTGTCCATTCCAGGTGCAGGTTTTTAATAAAGGACCATCATAATTAATTTTCTAAAGACACATTATTTTGTGACAGAAACTATTCTAAGCAAGCTATATGAATGAATTTATTTAATTTTCATACTAACTAAATGAGGTAGTGCCATTATTATCTTTGTTTTACAGAGAAGAAAACTGTAGCACAGAGAGGTTAAGTAACTTGCCCAAGGTCACAAAGTCATGAGGGACAGAGTTGGGGTTCAAATCCAGACAGAGTGGCTCCAGCATTAATGCTCTAAACCAATCCATGGTTCTGCTTCTTACAGACACGTGTGATTCTTGAATTTCTTGTGGCTTTTGTGTGATTGGGGGGCAAGGGTGGGGAAATCTAAGGATGTGATGGGCTTTCTTAGAATTAGAAGAAACAGCTACTAATAAGAACACCAAAGTCATAGCCTCTTTTTATTACTCACCATTACCACCCAGAGGAAAAAAAATGAAAACCAACTAAAACTATTCTCACTTAAGAGTCCATTTTGGTCCCATTAGATTGTTTTGCTTGATTGGGTCAACCCTGGTAAACTCAGCTTGGTCCTTGGTTTTCCACAGCCTCAAATCCTGTAGGAGGATGGGTTTCTTTCTAGGGCCAACTCATGGTTCATGCTACCCTCAGAGCAGAGCCAACCTAAACTTCTTGTACCACAGTGTACGTTATGCTGTTTTGGGTCCCCAAATCTCTGTTAGATGCACCAGACCTAATCCAACTTCCCAAAGCAGGATTTGAGTAATGATCCTGCCCCTGTAGTAATGTTGTCTACATGTCATGCGTGTGGGATGTGAGAAGAGCTAAAGAAATCACCAGGTGGCCAAAGGCAGAGCTGCATGGGACATGGGACAAGGATAGAATTCCAGAAAGGTAAAGAAGGGGATGATCGTCAGTAAGATGAGAATGGAGAAGGGTCTGGGAATTGGAGAGCACTGAGGAGCATCTGAGCAAGGGCTGACACTGGAAAAGGAGAGGCCAGGTCAGTGGAAGAAAGGTGAAGAGGGGAATGAGAAATGAGAGCAGACTGAGGCTGAGGCCAGACAGGTAACACGAGAAGCTGAAATTTGACAAGGGAAGAAAGGAGGCAGAGAGGATGCCGGGAGAAAGAATTGTTCCTAGGACAGAAGTTACATCAGAATTCTGCATCTGACCCTCCTGACCATTTTGCTCTGCCTCAGAATTTTCATTTTTTTACATTTATTTATTTATTTATTTATTTATTTATTTATTTATTTGAGAGACAGAGAGAGACAGAACACAAGTGGGGGAGGGGCAGAGAGAGAAGGAGACACAATCCGAAGCAGGCTCCAGGCTCTGAGCTATCAGCATGGAGCCCGACTCGGGGCTTGAACTCACAAACCGTGAAATCATGACCTGAGATGAAGTTGGATGCTTAATCCACTGAGCCACCCCGGTGCCCCCAGAATTTTCATTTCTAACGGGGCTCAGTGATGAGCCTATCTAGAGCTATGGGAACATTATGCAGAAGTAACAAGAAATGCTCAGAAAACATTCAGGTTGCTTCATATGGTTTTTTCACCACGTAAGCCTCACTCACCTATTCAGTTTAGCTCTGATCACAATGGAACAGGACGGTGGCTGTGAGCAAGCCACTCTCCAGCATCCTTACTCCCCAGTTCCATGCATTCCTTTATTCACTCATCATCAATGACCAAGATACCTCCCTGTACTAGGAGCTAGGATTATAAAGAGAAATCAGTCATACTCTCCGTGTGCAAGTTGTTCATAGACGATGTGGAAGACAGATAGCTAAAAATAATAATGTGATTAGAAGTGCTAGGAGACAGGTACTAACAAAGCATTACTGGGAGGCAAGAAAGTCAGTCCTTCAACCACTTCCCGTATATACCCCCATCCCTTACCTGAATTGGCTCATTTCATCAGGAAAGTCCCCTTCCAACCCAGATCTCCTAAGCACATCCCTTGAAATTTTGACCATTCTTCAAATCTCAGGTTAAATGCCATTTTTTTCAACAAAGCAGTTCCTCATCTGAAAAGTAGGGACTAATGGGAATTAATCTTTCTATTCTGTGTGCCTCTATAACACCTTCTTTATATCTCTGTTTTAATATTTACCCCAATCATTTTTCATTATGTACAGTAATATATGTATATAAAACTACATCGTAAGCTCCTTTACACTAGGGTTGATGCCTGATTCATCTTTGGGTCTTCCCCCAGGCCTGAGCACGGAAGTTTCTTAAAATGTACTCAGGGTCAGCTTATCTAGAGCCACTAATCTACAGTCCCTTTTAGGACGCTAAAGTGAGAGGGCCTTGCTTCATTTTGGCAATTGTGAGTACTTGTTTGCACATGCCAAAATCATCTCTTGTTTTAAAGAGGCCTAAAAGAAATGGCTTTTAGACCTAACATAAGTCATTCTTCCCATCTCTTTTCTCATTTAGGTAAAGAACAGGTATTAAAAAAAAAACAAAACCTCCAATTAATCAAAATATTTTTAATTTGGAAAAGACTCTATATTTAATTTAACCCAATGTCTTAATTACAAATGAGGAAACTAAGTCCCGAGCAATTCAGATACTTCTTCAGTATCAAACAGCCAGAATCAATAATATCAAATTTCTTAAGTTCAAGGCTCTCTCCAATAGACTAAAGAGTTTATCTTCAATAAAAAGAAGGGGGAAAGCATGGTTTAAAAGAGAAGGAATACACTAAAATACAAAAAAAGAGTTCATTTAAAAGCTATGCAAATTACAGAAAAAATTTTTCCTACCAGTCCATTTGTCCAAAAAAAATATCATGCTTTCATTAACATCAGTGAAAATATATATAGATTTTGAAGCCTAATTTAAAAATCTGATTTTTGCAATTTCCAGATCCTTTACCCTTGGGGTCCCCAGTCATTCTAAACACTTGGCAATGAGATTCATTCTGAGGTTCTTGTCCGGGATATTTCAATATATTTGGGTGATGTTGGCCATTAACAGGTGTCCTTAACAGTTGTGTAAGTAAAATAATACATCAAGGCTTTGTTGGGAGGTGCACATTCACACATGTTCTCTCCCATCACGACTTAGGCAAATGCAGCCGATGCACTTGAATCTAACAGTTTACTCGATTCCAGTTCTGTTATTGCCTTTTCTCTGACCTTTCCCAGGTCACTGCTGTCCCACCCCCATCCTGACAGATTTGACACAATCTTACAGACATCCCACATCGTCGGTCAGACACAGGAGCACACGCCCACATACATACCACACAAAATAGATTTAAGCAATACATTTGAATTTGAAACTTACTGGGTTTTAGTTTTAAACAGGGATACTTCTGTACCACTATATATATATATATATATATATACACACACACACACACACACACACACACACACACACACATATCATATAAAATACCTATATACATATGAAATTTTAAACATGAAAATATATATTACTCAGATATATGATATTTATACAAATATGAGTGTCTATCTCTTCCCAGTGATACATAATCACTCAGATAAAGACCACTTGATTTTAAAAATTATTTCATTGCTGCAGAGGACAGTCTGTGAAAACTGGTTTTTAGCTAGAGACTACCACCCCCTCCCCCAATACACACACACACAGCTGCTCTGCCCTTTCCAAGGCCCCCCTCGGAGGCACAGGGATAGTGTACGGGTTTGGAGCCAGCTAGATAGGGGCTTGAATGTTAGTACTGTTATTCACTATTTGTGTGATCTTAAAAAAAATTAACCTCTCTGGACAAGAACGTTCTTATTTCCAAAATGAGGATGTTAGTACCTATCTTGGAGGTGTAAAGATCTGAGGCAATGTTTGCCAGTGGGTGCTGCAGGTTAGTGCTTAGTAAATAATAACTATTACGATGAAGGTGATTATGGAGGGGAAGAGGGTGAGGGCAGATGGGGGAGGAAGATGATGAATACCACTTCCTGAATGCCTTCTGTATTTCAGAATTTCTCAGCAAGCCTTGGCAGAGCTTGACTGCTAGCCATTAGCTAGAGAATATTAAGCTTGAGGTAGGGGAAAGAAAAGCGGTGGGGAGGGGGCAGGGCTGGGTGGGGGTGGGTCCATAAATGGCTAGCACTTAATATGTGATTTTCCTGTGTTGGACTTATGCAGACATATACTCAAGCCCCTTCCACTGCTGGGAAAAGGGCATTCACAGAAGTGAATTCAGCATGTTGGGGAGTCAGAGGAGTCAAGGTCATTTTTCCTTTCTCTCTCTCTCTCTTTCTTTTTTTTCCCCCTGCATAGAAGGACCAGACTTCACAAAGCAGGGTGAACAAATCCTGTGTCTTCCATGGTGGCTAATCATAGCATTTCCAGTTACAGCATCAGGCTCTGGCTGTTTTGCCCCCCTTCCCTGGTAATTCTAGTAATTCTAGAGAGATACCCTGTAGATTGCAGAACAAATGCCCAGCTCCCTTCTGGAGTCACGGTGTCAGAGTGCAAGGCCACAGGCAGAACTGCTGCTGTGCTTTGAGCCGTCCAAAGTACAACAGGAAGGAGGAAGCTCCAACCTACCCCGGACATGCCCAGAATGACAGAGCCATTTAGGGCCTGCCTAAGATGCCATGCTGTTTGCAAACACATACTACCTGCCACACCATCTGACCAAACAATTCCACCGGAAAGCCCGAAGACAAATGACTAATGTTAAAAGAAGCCTGTGCATCATCTCAGTGATGACTCCACAGGCGTCAATTAAACACGGAAAAGACCTGTTCAGGAGCATGACCATCAGGCATTTCCCAAGGAGCTATAGTCAATGGCTGATAAAACACAAGTGATCATAACCATAAAGAGATTTAGCAGCCCTCTCTTTGCTCAAAAGCAACAAGAGCCCACAGGGACAATGAACCTGGAAGACCTCCAAAAGAAGAGGCAAGTAAGGAAAAGGCTGCATCTGAAGCCAGCCCCGCTCTTCCTCATGCATAGAAAGCAAAGATCTGGGTTGCATGAGGTCATCTTTTCAGCCACTAAAAAATCAGACTGCTTCCAGGGATGCCTGGGAGTTTGTCTGGTAGTCTAGGGGTGAACATCAACTGTTATGTCTCCAGGTGGGAGAAACATTGGCAGTAGTCCCTCCCCTGCCCCTAGGGGTACTTTTTCAAGTTGAGGCGCCTGGAACTTTGTCCAGCACAGCAGACCAGGATCACTGTAGGCCACACGTCCTTCCCTAGAAACCATGCTTTAACCAGCCTTTGAGTGGAAGGAAGAGGACACATTTAATAAATTTAATGAGAGTGATGCCAAGGCATAAAACCCCCAGGCGAGAAACAGTGGCTGGAGCAGAAGTGCTTTTCAAGGCTTTAGTTCTAGATCAGTCAGGCAGACACCTGTATATATATAGAGAGAAATCTTCAAACACCAGCTCATCACACCTAATGACTGCCTGTGACCTCTGAGGAGCATTTGTATTCTCTAATTCTGGCTTTTCCAACAGCAAAAACATATGTCTTTATACTCAGTCCTGGTTCTGAACCTGTTCTCTAATGCTAATCTTTGTTTACTTCGTTTCTTTGTTTGTTTGTTTTTTGTATATGCAAGGTCAGATGAATGAGACACGAAATACTTTTCAGTTTTGATTTTGATCCAGATCGAAAATTGTCAATGGCTCTTTATTCATTACTCTTGAGCTCTCCTTTTTTCTTTAAGTGATTCAGGTAAATGCACCCCTCATATGGCCTGGTTCCAACGTTAAGAATGTAACATTCTTAGAATGAGGCTATCAAGTAAAAACAAAACCAAACAAAACCAAAAGACCCAAACAAACAAATAAACAAAAAATGGTGTTCCATTCTTCTGAGTCTCTTTTGCCAATGATGCAGTGTACTTAAATCTGTTTATGGCAGCTGCTTCAGTGTTAAGTTTTTGGTTGGAAATAAAAAGAGGTTTGGTAAGGTCACTGACAATTATTTTCTCAGCGCAACAGAAAAGCAACCCAATCCATTAATGACACTAAAATGGCAGAAGCAAACACAGTGGGAACAAGTAGGAATAGAAGAGTACCTGGGATTGCCAGATTGGAAAGGGGGACGTTGTGGAGGTGAGGGGGGAGCGAGGCCATCCAGTCGGCATTGCAGACCTCCGATGATGTCTTTGTCCCGGTGGGGTTGGGGGAGCAGATGGTCCCCATCCTGAGTTTCCTCCTTACCTTCCTAACTGCTAGCATCCCTCTTTGTCAGTCAACAAACTGCCCGGTGCCACTCACTCCGTGATCATCATGGTCCAGACTTTAGACATTCCAGGGCCACCTTTGTCACGCCAGTCTTGCCAAAGGGCCTTCTGCCTGGGAGACGGGGCAAATAGATGGTTCCCTACCCCCTACACCCACCCCCCAGCACCCGCAGTCCCCACCCTCTCTGGCCCAGCCACTGTTCCACTCCCTTAATCTGCTCAGACCTGGCTCCGTTAAACTTCTTACGTTCCCCTCTGGAGCCGGGGTTAGGTAGGCCCCTAGAGATAAATCTTACAGAAACTGAACGTCCGACGAGCAGCCACGCCCGGAGCCACTCACACGACAGGTGCCCACACGGCACACAGAGAAGCCGGTGGGTCTACACACACGTGAGCGCCCGGCCGCAACATCACGAGCCAGATTTACCCCGCTAGTGTGTCACTGGGCTGGCACCGAAGCTGGGCCTGCCTACTACTCCTCCCCCGTCTTCTCAGCACACACTCCCCCTGCCCTGTGGCTTCCCGAAGGCGCTCAGAAGTGTAACCGGCGGCACCCGGACTCCCTGCAGCCCCGCCCCGCACTGCCGGGCAGATTTGCCGGGCTACGCGGCCCGTGATTGGCCGCTGGCGGAGCGCGCTCCGATTGGCTGGCGCCCTCCCGGGCTGCCCCTCCGAGCGCTCCCACCCTTCCGCGGCCGGGTCCCCTCCCTCCGCTACTCCTGCCTCAGTGAAGCTAGGCAGGCGCCGCTGCGGGGACTGCAGGCAGGGAAACTTGCTGGCCTGGGCTGGTCAGACCTCAGACAGGTCTTACCTCCGGCCTTCCACGCAGCCAGCACTCAGATGTTGAACACGACCACAAATGTCTCTTTCCTTCCTTCTTTCCCCTAGACACACACACGCTGACAATTACATAGCACGTATTACACTTTGCATAAACCACAGAGGCAGCAGACATACGGGAAGTAAAGAGGCTGAGAAACGTGCAATATCTCATACTTGGATGACAACGTCAAGGATGGTTTGTTTCAACCGTTACATAATGAAGATTCACTTGCCCCTTTTCCCCATTTTACGGAGGAGGGGATCGTGATAACTTACATTTGTATTATTTTGTTATTTGAAACCTTCTTGCAAATTCTTTCTTCCATTTGCTCTTCACACTACCCACATAAGGCAGGGAGGGTTGCTGGGGCATTCAGGGAGCAGTTCCTATGTCGGCACTAGTTGGAAATCCTATTTTGGAATGAAATCCTCAAGCCCAGAGGCTTTGTAGGCACACAAACCCATTTCCATGCTTTCTGCAATATTCCCTATTCCTTCAAATGGTACTTTTTCATGGTGGTAAACTATAGGGTCTCTAATGACTTGAGAACATTGCACATTGATAATCACAAAAACATCTTGGCAAACTGGCAAATTAAGAAAAACAACCTGGAACTTGATAGTGAGGCCCTGGAAGGCTTCAGGTCAGGCAGCTCCTGGCTGACTCAGGAGGGGCTTATATGAAAAGCAAACAGCAAGCTTTGCTGAGGGAAAACTGGAGGCTGACATTTAATCACCGAATGACCACCCACCCCCCAACCCCACAGCAGCAATGCCTGCGCCCCAGCCGCATTTCAGTACACAGAACTCTTGCTGCCTATGACTCCCTTTTGACATCTTACTAAAAGTTCCTCTTCTAGGCTATTTTTAACATTCATTTAAGCCTGTTTTTTTCAGCGCTCTGAGCTGCATGGTATTACAGAAAGTTTTTTTTTTCCCCCTTAGAGGAGTATCCCTTGTTTAATAAAAAGAAAGTGTACACTATTTATCATGTATCTTCTGATATTTAAAGGGCACTTCAATATAGCGCTCTTTTTTCAAGTACACCACAGGATATTGAGAATATGTTGTCTGTTTGAGTCCACAATTTTCTTTTTTTCCTCAGAGAAAAATCACTCTGTAAAGGACGAGCACAACATTTACTTTTGAAATGTCACCTTTCTGGGCTTTCCTTGAGCTTCAAACCTTTTAAAAAGAATTTCTAAACACAAAACTTGATGAACCTGGCCAAGGCAAGCAAAATGTGTGCTTTAAGCTCTATTGTGGAATGTCCATTTCAATGTCTTTTCTTCCCCTTGAGTTTTGAGCTCTTCGAGGAAGGAGTGAGCACATTAAAAAAGCGTGAAACTTTAGACTTAGAGACAGCACTGTGAAAATTCAAACACCAGAGAAGTGGAGTCACTGAAGACGAGAAGGTTTGCACCTCTATGAAATTGGCAGCTTTTTTGATCACAACTACTTGATTTGGACAAGAAAACAGCTCCAAAGAAGGCAACACTCTCTTCGTATGTTTTTCATATGTTCTCGAGTCAGTCCTGGGAGAGATCTTGCAGATGAAATCATGGTATTTGTACTTGGTGTCCAGCGGGTGCTGTTTGTTAGAAGGAGGCAGAAGCTTGGGGGTTCTCTGCAGTGTCTTGGAGGGGTGATTTTCACACATTAAGGTGTAAATCTATCATATTCTGATTGCACTGTTCTGAGATGGGCACAGATTCTGCATTCCTAAGTGTGTGGCTGTGCTGGTTCAGACCACACTCGTAGGTAGCAGAAGCCTTAGAACACAGGCTCATGTTTGATAGGTGGGAACGTGTATCGCTTCTGTTCTTTCTTTTCCAAGGTTTTATAATATTTTTACATCGCTTTTGTAATTTAAAAACCTTGCGTGAAGAATCTCAGCTGAGAATCTGTTAGGGTACGATAATGATTTTTCTTTCATATAATGTAATGGAAACCAAATTATCAGTGGGATTTTTTATACTATGCCAGAGATATTTAGGGGAAAATATATATATTTTTAAATTTACATTCAAATTAGATAACACACAGTGTAGTCTTGGCTTCAGGAGTAGAACTCAGTGACTCATCGCTTACATATAACACCCAGTGCTCATCCCAAACAGTGCCCTCCTTAATGCCCATCACCCATTTAGCCCATCCCACTACCCACCTCCCCTCCAGCAACCCTCACTTGGTTCTCTGTATTTAGGAGTCTCCTATGGTTTGCCTCCCTCTATTTTTTATCTTATTTTTCCTTCCTTTCCCCAATGTTCATCTGGTTTCTCAAATCCCACATATGAGTGAAATCATATAATATTTGTTTCTCTCTGACTGACTTCTCTTGCTTAGCATAGCACCCTCTAGTTCCATCCACGTTGTTGCAAATGGCAAGATTTCATTCTTTTTCATCGTCGAGTAGTATTCCATTATAGAAATACACCACCTGTTCTTTATCCATTCATCAGTCGATGGAAATTTGGGCTCTGGGAAAATAATTTTAAAATAAAAGTAATGTTTGGGATTTAGTCAATATATTATAAAAGTTACTAAGGGAATGGAGGACCAAACTAATGGAAGGACTGGGATAATTTTCATGGAATGGAGTGCTTATCATGTACAAATATTTCTGCTAGGTGCTAGGAATGGAGGAAAAGTTAAGTGAAATTTGGCATCTGAGGAATGTCAGCTAATACAGAATTCAGGAGAAAAGGGAGTGAAATATGTGAATTACGCATTGCGATATGGCGTGAAGGGGTGATAGAGATGCGTAGAGGATGACAAATACAATTTGATGACTGGGGGTAGGGAGGGCCAAGGGATGCATGATCAGAGGAGGCATTCAAATCCAGACTGGAATTCTGAAAAAAGTTTCTGCAAGTGGAAAATGGGTGGAGGGTTTTGGAGAGAAAGGGATGTGCTGATGAGAAACCATGAGCAGCAAAGCTATGACAGTGAATGGCAGGGAAAGAAAAATGGAAAATCCCCTACAGTGGTAGTACATGGAACAAGTGGGAAATAGGACTCATTCATTCTCACTGAACTTTCACAAGAGCCCAGTGAGTTAACTATCACTATCCCCATTTTACTAAGGACAACTAAAGCTTAGAAAGTAAGTAATTCTGCCTACAATCTCATAGCTAGTTAGTGGCAGAGTTGTGACACCAAGTCTCTCGATCACTATGCCAGTGGCTTCCCATTCTATGTTACCTATTAGTGTTTTAAATCTGGTAAAGATTGTTTACGACCAAAGTATATTAAAGAGTGTGAACCTTTCCCGGCCCCCGCCCCATAGACAAAAGAGGCCATTGCAGATTTTTGAGAAGGGGAGTAAAATGACTCACATTGTACTTTAGGAAGATAAGTCAGTATAATGAAGAACAGATGGAGAAACACAGTCTTTCAAGTAAATCATTGGAATCAGTCATCTAAGCAAGAAAAAAGTGGGAAAGCATGCAGAAACTCTGGCACACAGAGAGGAAATGCATAGACTTTCTTAATGATGGTGCTTACCTCTCATCCCCACTTCCCATCTCCAAAGATGTAGAATTCTAGAGCCCAAGTGGACAGGCTGACTAGCTCTGAAAGAATTTTTTATCACTTGCAAGTCTCATTAAATTGTTCATCCACTTTTGTTACCTACTACCAAATCTGTTTCTATATCTACAAACTTCGTTTTCTTTTCTGGACATTTTGTCTATTACTTGATCAAGGACCCCACTGAATTCCTGAAGAGGTGACTGCAGGCTTTGCCCTCTTTTGGAGGCTACATTCTATTTTGAAAGTGTCTAACAGGGTTCGTGTTCTTTGGAATCATGTCATAAATGAACAGTGAGGGTCCCAGAGCAAACACCCAAAAGGCTTGCCATTTGGCCATGGCTGATTGGCAGGGCAAGACAGCCTGGATTTTATGTGATTGAAGGCACCCTAAAAATCACAGGGGGAATATGTTGACTTAATGACAGTGCGGCTGGGGCTGTCTCTGGCCTCCAAATCCAAGACCCAATCTTACCTCCCAGTCTGTGTGCTAGACGGGAAAGGAACAGACCTCAAAGAGAATCACAATCTAGGAATGCTTTTGGTCTAGTGGCATTGCCAAGAGGTGAGTGAGGTTACAGGATGTTTTGAGTTCCACTGTGGTGTCTCCTTTACATTTTTTTTTTTTTTTGTCCTGCAAGGAGGGTGTGGGGAGGCTGAAGGACTGACATGAGGAGGCAGGTAACTGATATATGGGATGTAGGCTGCTTTGTTTTGTGTCTCACATCAGCAGAGCTTATCCCTAGTCATTCCAGACCTTCTTTCCCCAATTCAAGCCGAAACACTGTGCAACAAGGATCAGAGTAGGATGAAGAAATGTCACCAACATGGGTGGTGCTGAGGACATGATGAACAGCAGCAGCAATTACCTCCAGGAAGAGTGACATCATTGTTGCAACTTGAGACATTCAGGAGCCTGCAAGGAAAGGGCGGGAACCAAGAACATCGCCTTATGAACACATAGGGTGCATCACAGACTTTTCTGACATCACGGGTGCAATCGGAAGCTGGGGGTCCGGTTATTTTGTTGATTAGACTGGAGCCAGACACCATGTCATTGGGACCCATGCCCTGCTGATACCCAGCTGAGTGTCTTTGAGGAACTGGGAAAGAGGGCAGCAGAAGCTGAAACAGGAAGTGTTGGTGTGTGGTATCACGTCCCGTCCACCAGGAATTTATGGCCCACGACTGGGATTCTGTCAATGAGAGTGAATAGTGGTAGTAGCCGGCCATAAGATTGTTTGTCCCAGGTTTGAAAGCTTAGTGTTCAGGAAGATCCTGAGAGCCTCTGTGTCTTTTATATTCAGTGGACATCCAGTTTTGGGTTTTTTGTTTTTTGTTTTTGTTTTTTAGTATACTTCAAGGAAAATTTCCTCTAGCAACAACACTTGCTATAATACATTTGAGAGGAGCTAATAACCAGTGATGATTTTAAAATTCATTTAATATCCATTTATTCCTTCCACACACCACATTCCTGCATCTTTTTCTGCTTGCCTTTTTCAGCCCTTCCTTACCTCCCAAAAAGGTAATTGAGAGAAAATAAAGGCCTCAAAACCTAGTTAACTAGTGGCAAAATGCCTGATTTAATATGTTATGGAGCCACCTTCTGGTACTAAAGGCACACTTCATGCACACGGTAAATTTCCTTTCAGTTTCAATTACCCTAAAACTGATGCCCATTACCAGCACCACCAGTAAGACCAAGGGGAACTTATGCAAAAATACGGATTCCTACGTTACACCCCCTCTAACGCTACTGACTTAAATCCCCTGGGGGTGGCCCCTTTTTTCCTGCCCTTTAAAAAGCTCCCAGAAGGACTTTAATGTCCCAAATGCTTTATTTATATCAAGACTTTGAGATGTCAATTTCTCTGTCAAAAAAGTTAGACTAGGATGGGGTGCCTGGGTGGCTCAGTTGGTTGAGCGTCCGACTTCGGCTCAGGTCATGATCTCTCGGTCTGTGAATTCGAGCCCCGCATCAGGCTCTGTGCTGACAACTCAGAGCCTGGAGCTGCTTCAGATTCTGTGTCTCCCTCTCTCTCTGGCCCTCCCCTGCTCATGCTCTGTCTCTCTCTGTCTCAAAAATAAATAAACATTTAAAAAAAAAAGTTAGACTAGGACGAATGGAAAAGTAACCAATTCTTATCCATGTTGTGTGTAAATGTATGCAATTAGAGAAGCATGTTTTGGCAGAAATGCTTGATCTTGGCTTAAGTGGCCAGGAACACCAACTGCTGTCCTTATTTATCCCACCTCAAGGTTCCTGGCATTGTGAATGACATCAACTATTAGGAGAGCTTGTGTGTACTACTGTAAACTAGTAAACACTTGACCTTCAGTCACAGTTAGAATGGTTTTTGTACCTTTGTTATTCACTTAGCAAATTTGATCTTAAAGAGGAATGCGTTCTTTCTAATGACCTGACTCTGTATTTGGGGTTGCAGACATTAGTTGGAAATTACATGATGACACATTATCTGTGGAGTAAATATCAGAGCAATTAAGAGCAGATATTATCATTCTCTCCCAACTTTAATATTAAAATTACAAGTTTGAGGGGTGCCCAGGTGGCTCAGTGGATTAAGTGTTTGACTGTTGATTTTGGCTCAGGTCATGATCTCTCTTGTTGTGAGACTGAGACCCATGTCGAGCTCTGTGCTGACAGAGCAGAGCCTGCTTGAGATTCTCTCTCTCTCTCTCTCTCTCTCTCTCTCTCCCCTCCCCCCCCCCACCACTCCTGCCTCTCAAAATAAATACAAAACATTAAAAGAAAACAAAATTACAAGTTTGAGAAATCTACTTTGACTAACAATTTTTAAAAAAAAAAACATGGTATATAAATTTTAGTACAAATAAAAATAATGAGTCTTTAGTATTTTTCCCTTATCCACGCTCTCTGAATAGGTTATAGTCAAGACTTTAGTATGTTTCTTGGCTGTTTGACGATTTGGTATCAAAGGATTCTGATTTGCTTAATTTTCTACAGGTAACTCCCCAACCCAGGCACACATCTTGCTTCATGGCAGAAGCTGTAGTTTGTCTTAACAATCTATTGGTCCCCACAGCTTCTGCTTCCTTTTAGTAGCATCAGTAAAAAAGAAAGTAAAGTTTATCCCACACATCTTTCTGTTCAGCCAAGTATAAAAATGAATGTTCTAGCAGTCAGCGTTAGGCAACAGAATGAAATAAGGGAAGTTATGAGTCCCTGCAATTGGAAACATCCAAGCCAAGTTTGGCAACAAGAGGATAGTAATGTGTTAGAAGAGGTTGAAGCATTTAATAGATTAGACTAGATGAGTTTTTTTGGTCTCTTGAACCATATTTTGTTCCTCCACCCATTCCAGCTGCACTTTTTTACCTTTTCAGAGTTAAGCTTTTCCTTTCTCTCTTCTCTATTACCTTTCCTCACTTTGACTTCTTTGCTAGAAGTGGGTCTAGTGGAACATTTTATATGTAAATATGTACCTGATATCCTAAAACCATGCTGCTATCCCCCAAATCTTGAGATGTGCTTTTGGGAGTTCCTTTTTATTATTATTATTATTATTATTATTATTATTATTATTTTGAGAGAGAGAGAGAGAGAGAGCAGGACTGGGGCAGAAGGAGAGGGAGAGAAAGAATCCCAAACAGGCTCCTCACTGTCCACACAGGGCCCAGTGCGGGGCTCACACCCATGAACTGCGAGATCATGACCTGAGCCGAACTCAGACACTTAATGGACTGAGTCACCTAGGCTCCCCTTGGGAGTTTTCTAATAGAGATTTTATATCAGTCACACACTCTTACCTGTGAGACAGCTCAAAATGTTCTCTAGCCCCTCCTCACATTTGGTACCCAGGATGAGATGCTCAGACCTCAGGAAGCCAGCCTCAGAAAACACTTTCTAAAAGTTCTCAGAATGAGGGGTATGAATGACCTGGATGGGGGTCGCCTTTTTGGGCTTCCAACAGCTTCACAGTGACAGGACTGGTGCGTGTGCAGTCCTAGGGCAGAACTTCTCAACCTTTCCACCAAGCATGAAGAAGAGGATGTGCACACTGCCCAGAGCCCCATTTGGCAAGCACTGTTCATGACATTTCTTTCAAGTTGCATATTTTGTTTTTTATGAATCCATTCAAATTTTGTTATATCTATACATGTATATTATATCTATACATGTATGATGTTCTATATGTGCTAAGTTTATCCTGTGGCTTGGAGCCCTTCCTGGCACATATTCATATTGATGAGCATTCATGTCCCCTCATATGAAAATTTCAGGTCTGAGAGAAAGTCACCAAGAATCCAGATATACACAGTAAAGTTCTCTTGGTTCATTCTCCAACCTGGTTCAGCAAAGTACAAGACTATGGGTGGATTTGAGGCCAAAGCTTGAAACAGTGTCCATTTTCTAAACCTTAGGCAACGTGGGGCAACAGCAGATTGAAAACCCAGGATATGGGCCAAATTTTTCTTGCCATCAGAGACATAACAGCCTCCTTAAAGAGAGGAGAGGATCAAAGATCTCCTTTCTACGGCTGAACTCTCTGCTCTTGAGTTGATTAGGGAAGACTCTCACCTGTAGAAATTCCATGGCTATCCTTTGACCCACTGAGACCTGTTCTTGCTCTCAAAGTTTCAGACCATGGTTCCTCACCTGGCTAACTGGTGTTCTTTTTTATTTTCCCAGCTTTATTGAAACATAATTGACACATACCAATGTGTACGGTTAAGGTGTATGATGTAATGATTTGTTACGTGTGTACTGGGTAATGTTTACCCTAATAAGGTTAGTTAACATACCTTTCACCTTGCTTAGTTGCATTTTTGGTGTTGCTAATGTGAGAACATTTAAAATCTATTCTTTCAGCAACTCGTAGGTATAAAATACAGTATTGTCACCTGTGGTCACCATGCTGTTTGTTAGGTCCCTAGAACTTATTACAGACAGGAAGTTTGTAACGTTTGACCAACATCTCCCCATTTCCCATCACCCCTCATGGTGTTCATGTTTACTTATTTTAGTCTTCACTGGTTCCCAGGATCTGGCCTTTCCTCCGCACATGTGGATACATGACTGATTCTATCAAACTGAGCGAAACTTTGACCCAGAGGCCCGTTCAATCTAAGGTATCACTGCCAAACACCCAGATTGAGGCCCTGGTCTGGCTGACGTGCCCCAAGAAAATTCTGAACAACATAGATGTCAAGTGGATGTATTCATCTGTGACACAGAGTAAGTGTAAAAAAAAAAAATCTCAGCTCACCATGTTGAGTCCTGTTTCAGCTAAATTCTCTGTTCCACAAGGCATTTTTCTCTCTCCTAGTCACCCATTCGGTGTCCCCTGTCATTCATTCAGACAGTACTTGAGTGCTAACCTGTCCCAGGCCTCGCCCTCACTCTGAGGGTGCTGAGTTGTACAAAACGACTCAACACTCTTAAGGACATTCGAGAGGAGTTCATGGCTGGCATTTCCTTACCTAAAAATTTTCATTTATTTATTAAAAAAATTTTAAAGTTTATTTATTTATTTATTTATTTATTTATTTATTTATAGAGAGAGACAGAGAGAACAAGTAGGGGAGCAAGAGAGACAGAGAGAGGCAGAGAGAGAGGGAATCCCAAGCAGGTCCTGCACTGCCAGCATGAAGCCCGATACGGGGCTCAAACTCATGAACTGTGAGATCATGACCTGAGCTGAAACCAGGAGTCCGACGCTTAGCCGACTGAGCCACCTGGCGCCCCTTGAAAACTTTCATTTAAACATTGCACTAAATACGGTAAAAACAGCAAACTAAAAAGTTTGGTCTCAGTAAAACAGAGAGTATCTTCAAATGAAGTGTTTATTGAACAGATATGTATCAGTCAAGCTGTTTATCGAAAATTTGGGGGTGATGGACAAAGTAATCTAGGAAGAGAAGGGAAGGGATTGAGGGGCCTTCTATTCCTAGCTTCTGCTTGGGGAAGCCTACATCTGCCACTGCCCTGAGTGAGGGATCTGTTTCCATAGTTTCTACCAGGGTGACAACAAAAACTGCTCCCCTGGAGGGTTTTAGGAAGAACTGAAGCCTCTCTCTCGGGTGAAGTCTGGAGGGACACGGCTTAGTCTCCTTTGATATGAAATGGTGTAATGGTAAGAGGAAAAGCTTGCCCTGGAGTTCTGGGAAAATCAAAGGGCTCTATTCATTTCCTTAAGAAAGAAAAATTGATTGAAGTTTTGGTGGATCCCAGCCAGTACCTAAGGCAGAATAAGACCCAGAAATGAAATAAAAACAGCCAACTTGCATGATCAATCCTCATTTATTTTCTCCTGAAATTTCAGATGAAATAACTCCCAGAGAATAGTCAAGCAAAAGTTCCTCGACCTAAAAGATCTTTGTGTCTTATCATATCATCTAAGGGCTGCAAAGTCTGATAAGACAGGCTGGTTTTGAGTAAAGTTAAGCATTATTTATTAGGTCTTACTTAAGCACTTTAAAAAAGTTTTCTATTTGGAAATAATTTCAAACATTAAAAAAGACTACAAAAATAAAAACAGAAAAAAAAAAACCCCAGGCATTCCTTTCACTTAGAATCCTCTATTGTTGATATCTTTACCATCTGCTTTTCTCTCTGTACGTATATGCGCATGCATGAATGTATATGCGTGTATTATATACGCACGCACACACATCAATTTGAGAGTACATTATATACATAGTCATACATATATACATGTTATATACATATATATATATATATATATATATATGTATACATATATATACATACATGGCCATCTACCCCTAAATACTTCAGTATGTATTTCCTGAGAATAAGAATATTCTCTTACATAACCACAGCAGAGTTGTCAATACCTTCCTCTAGTCTTCTGCCCATAGTCCGATTTTGTCAGCTGATCTGACAAATGTCAGATCTGAATTGTCAGATTTTCTCCGTAGCTTTTCTTCCCCTCCAGTAAAGGATCCAGTCTGAGGTTAGATATTGCAATGAATCAGCATGTCCTTCTACATCCTTTAATCTGGAATATTTTCTAGAGCCTTTCTTCATCTTTTAGACATCTCTTGTTTTGTGTTTATTTAATGTTACTCAGTGATTGGATTCAGTTTGTTTGTTCTCTGCTTTAATACTACATAGGTGATATTGTGTCCTAAGGTATCACATCTGGAGGAGTGCTATGTTCATCTACTCCTCACTGGTGATGTTCATTTTGATCACTTGGTCAAGTTGTCATTTAACTTCTCCACTACATAATTACTGTTTCTTTTCCCTCTCTTGTAACTAATAAGCATCCTTCTGGCAAATCCTTAGAGACCATGTAAATACAGTAATTGTCATCAAAACTTCCTCCTTGATTTAGCAGTTGTTGATGAATCTAGCCTGATCCCATCTTTACTGTGATTCCACCCCCACCCCCCACCCCTGCCTTTTCTCTTTCTCTCTGTTTCTCTTTGCCTATATACCAATCATCTATTACTGGTAAGGACTCATAAGTTTCAGCTTTTTTTTTCAATGGTTTCCAATTCATCAGTATACTTAATTGTATCAGTATTCAAATTATCCTAGATTTAGCCAATAGGAGACCCTTCAAGCTAACTCTTACATCCCTTGGGTATACCCCAGTGTTTTTTGGAATAAGTTCTTATTTTCTGACTTAACAAAATACTCCATATCATACTATATCTTCTTTTCCCTCAATCAGACACTGCTTTGACAGTTCTGATTCCTAGGGCGCCTGGGTGGCTCAGTCGGTTAAGCTTCTGATTTCAGCTCAGGTCATGATCTCGAGGTTCGTTCCTGAGTTTGAGCCCCGTGTCGGACTCTGTGTTGACAGCTCGGAGCCTGGAGCTTGCTTCGGATTCTGTGTCTCCCTCTCTCTCTGTTCCTCCCCCACTCGCTCTCTCTCTCTCTCAAAAATAAATAAACATTAAAGAATTAAAAAAAAAAAAGTTCTGATTCCTTTCAGCAGGAAATTATGTTACTGAGCAGAATTTGAGTGCCAGGTGTGCTCATTGCTACTAGAATATCTTGCTCATTGGTCCTTTCAAAAGACATACCTGGTGGGGTGCCTGGGTGGCTCAGTCGGTTAAGCGGCCAACTTCGGCTCAGATCATGATCTCGTGGTTCGTGAGTTCGAGCCCCGCGTCAGGCTCTGTGCTGACAGCTCAGAGCCTGGAGCCTGTTTCGGATTCTGTGTCTCCCTTTCTCTAACCCTCCCCTGTTCATGCTCTGTCTCTCCCTGTCTCAAAAATAAATGAAACGTTAAAAAAAATATAAAAAAAAAAGACATACCTGGGAAAGATAGCCATGTTTATATACTTAAAACACAACACATGCACACATATACAATCAAAATTAACACCACCAATGAAGGATGGTTGGACATCGTATTATATAAATTATACATTTATAATTTTTCTTTCTTATGGACAGGTAATATATTATACAGTCTTTTTACATTGCTTTTTCTTCTTAATACTATCTCCTGGAAATCACTCTATACCAGTCAATGGAGATTTTCTTCTTCCTTCTTTTGACAGCTGTACAGTTCTCCATTTTGTGTATTTACTATAGTGTAATCAACCAATCTCCTATGTTTGGACATTTAGATAGTTTTCAATTCTTGGCAGTTACAAATAATGCCACCAAGAATAACTTTGTGCATATGAAATTTGATATTGTTGGAAGTAGAGCTTCAGGGTAAATTCCTGAAGAGAAATTGCTAAGTCAGAGGATAACTTCCTATATAATTTTGCTAGATATTGTCAAATTCCTCTCCATAGTGGTTGTACCATTTGGCATTCCCTTCAACAACATGTGAGGGTAACCATTTCTCCACAGCCTTGATAAGAGAGCATGCTGTCAAACACTTGAAATTCTTCATAAATGAATGGGGAAGAAATGGTGTTTTCGTGAATTTTTAATTTGCATTTCTTTTAATATCAAGGACTGAATTTTTTCAAGGGTTTAAGTTATTTTTACAAAATATCGACAATAGCCAAATTATGGAAAGAGCCCAAATGTCCATTGACTGATGAATGGATAAAGAAGATGTGGTATATACATACCGTGGAGGGCTACTCAGTTACTCAGAGATCAAAAGAATCAAATCTTGCCATTTGCAACAATGTAGATGGAACTAGAATGTATTGTGCTAAGCTAAATAAGTCAGAGAAAGAGAAATATCATATGATTGCCTCATATGTGGAATTTAAGAAACACAACAGGTGAACATAGGGGAAGGGAAGGAAAAATAAGATAAAATCAGAGAGGGAAGCAAACCATAAGAGACTCTTAAATACAGAGAACAAACGGAGGGCTGATGGAGGGGAGGTGGGTGGGGGGATGGGTTAATTGGTGATGGGCATTAAGGAGGGCACTTGTTGGGATAAGCACTGGGTGTTATACATGCATGTTATGAATCACTGGGTTCTACTGAAACTAGTACTACACTGTATGTTAACTAACTTGGATTTAAATTAAATGTAAAAATAAAAACAATTTTTAAAGTTATTTTTATCTCTTTTTTGTGAATCATTGGTTCATATCTGGCTCATTTTCCCACAGGTTTTTAAAACTTATTTATCCTCAATATTTGTAAATTCTTTATCACCCCTTATCTATAATATACGTTGTGAATATTTTCACCTAGTTTATCATTTGCCTTGACTTTGGTCTTTTTCATGCAAATTGCTTTATTTTTAAGTAGTCCAATGTGTCCATCTTTGTTTTCATTGTATCAGCACATACATATTTCTATAGTTATATTGGTAGTAATAGTTACAGTATATATGCACTATGACTATATTATATAACACATATATATGTATATGTACCATAGTATATGTATAAATATAACTATATAGTAATAATATCTATGCACTATAATAGCATATATATGTACATATATATAGATATAGATATGCACACATATTATGTATAAACATATGGTTAAGGAAATATACCATTTCTCAAGAGTTTTAAGAATGGGCACAGAATTTTGCCAAAGGCCTTTTAAGCATCTTCACCTTTTAAGAGTAATTGTATATTTTTCTTCTTAAGCCCTATTTATATGGTAAATTATGTTACGAGATTTTCATTATTTAATCCTTCTTATATTCTTTGTATACGTAATCCTTAGGTAAGGTTTTCAAGTCCTGTAACTATGTCTCATGCCTTTGCCTCTACTGACAGTCTCCTCTCTGAAGCTTTTTGAAAATATTTCTCATACTCTGTCCCTGATATGATACCCTCTTCTCTATTCATCTCTCTTCTTTTCATATGTTTTTATTTGTTTAAATATCTGTCTCTCCCATTAAATTCTATATTCACTGAAGGCAGGGAGGGTGTGGTTCTTAGATATTTTTTATATCAGTTTCTTGAGTTTGAAATCTACAAACCCTAAATGGCCATCTAAAAGAGGTACTCAGGAACAGTGGTTGTCATACTTTTCTATTAACTGGCCACAGAAATTAAAATCAATTCCTATTAAAATTATGCCAGATTCAGATCTATGAGGCATCAAAGCATGCCCTCTGAATCAGTGCAACAGTTGATGTATAACAAAAATCCAATGCGACCCAATTACCTATAAGGGTAGAATTATGCTGATCCCAACCTCGTGGTGCAAAAAATGGTTCAACCACAGATGGGAATCTTTTTTTTTTCTTTTTTCTGTTATTCCAGTAACTTTTTATTTTTTTTTAATTTTTTTAATATGAAATTTATTGTCAAATTGGTTTCCATACAACACCCAGTACAGATGGGATTCTCAAATCTCTTTTCCTCTTCCCATTCAGCATGAGCAGATACTTATGTCTTGACCAGAAAAAGTGCAGCATAGAGAGGCTACGTCTTGTGCGTGGTTCCCAGGTTATCAGGTTCACCACCAAATCTTTCATCAAGATTCATGTAACTGTTGTTCCATCCCCTCTGCTCTGCCTTCCCAGAACTTTTGAGTATTTTCTGGTGACAGCCGAATGGCTTTATTACTGTAATCAGTTTTATTTGTTGCTAGGACTTCTTTAGAAAGTAAATTGGGAGTCCTGACAGAGTTCATGGCAAAAGTGCACATGCACCTGGCATTTACCAAGGGTAGCTGGATGCAGCCCCATCGGTGTTCTCTTCTTTATGCTGTGATCTTGGATTTGTTACTCTGCTCAGTGTGCCTCCCTATAATCACAATCTCACAGAGCCATTGGGCAAACATGAGGAATCTGAGTGAGCCGACCAGGCGAAGAACGTAACAGAGGTTAGAAGAGTACAAAGTTGCCGGTGGAGGAGAAAAAATTGTATTCTGTTCTACTGTGTTCTCATTCCTGTGTTAATTTGCACCCGACTAATGTCCAGACCCATCACCGAAGCACTAGACCGAGTTTAAGAGTAATTTCAAAAGTGTGCTCTGGCCCTGATCTTGCCTAAGGTCCTAGTCTCCTGCTCTCTGCTCATGCTTTCCTGGCATTCTGTTAGTAATCACAGAATCCAGGAAAATGGTCCCTATGTAGGAGCTGGGAGATAAAATGACCTGTTTTCACCATCTCATCTTGCGTTTCTCTTTGGTACATCAGCCCATTTCTGCCAGTTAATGTCTTTTTCTCCCATGGTGGTAACTTTCACTCACCATTCCAGCTGTCTCTGCTGCACACTCAAGCTTTGCTGTTGTCAAAAACTCAGGCTGTGTCTGTCAGCCCTCAGAGAACAAAGTTTCTGTATTTCTGCGGAGTCAATCTTCAAGTTCAAGCAAAGCCAACACCCTTAAATCAGAACGCCAAGAGGGCTGTCCTCAAGAACCTCTTCACTTGTTCAGAGCTTCTGAGACAACATTCTTTTCATTACCTCTGGCCTTTGTCAGATTCTCTAAACTTTTTGGCTTCTGATCTTGATTAATCTTTTTTCTTTTCTTAGTCGTTTTTTTTTTTTTTCCTCCCACACTTTCTTGGCCATTCTACCCTCAGGGGTCAATGATTTCTACTTTTCTTTGTTTTCTGTCAACAATTTTGGGCATTAAAAAAAAATCAATATTTACTTAAATGCACACAAAACATCTCTTGTCTATAGTAAAAGGAGACACCAAAGCAATGAAATATTCTGATATAATGGAGATTGATCACACTGTGGACTGGAAAATCAGACATTGGATTTCCATCATTTTGGCTCTATCACTTCTAATTATGTGATACTGGGCAAATCAATTTCACAGAGCTTCTTAACTCCTTTTTTTTTGTAATATGACCTCTAATGCCCACCCTAGCCAAAGGTTTTATGATTTTAAAGACCTATAATGTGAAGTTGTTTGGTCCAGCCAACCACATATTCTTCAGTTAAAACAAAACTTAGGTTGAATTTTTTTTTTCAAAAGACTATTTGATGAATGCACATTTTATCTCTCACTCTAGGCACTTGCATATAAGCCAAAATATGCCTACCTCTGGACTTGCATATGAGCCAAAATATGAACCATATTTGCACATGAACCAAAATATACCTACCTCTGGACCTTATAGGTTAATCATTGCTATAATAATGCAGTGTAACAGTTATACAATTTCAGGAGCATACAATATTTATGTACCTTTGAGGTAGACTGGAGGGTATTTGATCTAGACTGGGCTTGGCTTGGGTGGTTCTGCTCCGCTGTATGGGTCTCTCTTCTGCTTGGAGCTAGCAGGCTAGACTGAAAATGTTCTTCTCATGGTAATGGCTGAGAACAAGAGAGTGAGTCCAATCATACAAGCACCTTTCAAGTCTTGGGTTAGTTATACTCATGATATTCTGCTGTCCCAAACAAATCACATGGTCAAGCCCAAAGTCAAGGGCTGTTTATGGGTAAGGAAGCAGATATTTCTGAACAAGTGTGTCTAACACACTGTGCTTTGGAAATAGGTGTGAAAATGCTTATGCATGGCTTCTTCTCAGTGAAAATGAAGGCAGTGATGAAGACACGCAGAAACCTTGGAGATTTGACTCTAGTGTTGCTGTTTCTTTTTTTTTTTAAAAAAACATTTATTTATTTTTGAGACAGAGACAGAGCATGAACGGGGGAAGGTCAGAGAGAGAGGGAGACACAGAATCGGAAACAGGCTCCAGGCTCTGCGCTGTCAGCACAGAGCCCGACGCGGGGCTCGAACCCACAGACCGCGAGGTCATGACCTGAGCCGAAGTCGGCTGCTTAACCGACTGAGCCACCCAGGTGCCCCTAGTGTTGCTGTTTCTTATGTGGGAAAGAAGTAATTCCACCTCTGGAGGGAGGGGCTGCTGGCTGAAGACAGGTTCTATGAACTTACACACAATTTTAAGGTGCAGGTGAGATGGTCATGTCATTTTAGTCAAATGAGGGAGATCAAGATCCCAGCCCTGCCTGGAAAGCATCTCGAGTGTCTTTATTTTGCAGATTTGTCAAGAATTCCTCTGACCCACCGAATTCGTGTCCCTCTCGGGGGTGAGCAGATACTCACTGTATTCACGCTGGAGATGAATTTGCAAATGCCGACCAGAACTTATTTCTAAGACAAAAGAGGGGCACTTCCAAGGGGAGCTGATCTAAAAACACTGTGAGACATCTGTCACAGGACAGGCTGAAGAATGACATGGATTTGTGTTGTACTGTAAAAGTGTCCATCCCTTTACTGAAACAATCTAAACATCCTTCCACCCTAACCCCTCTGCTTGTTTTCATGCCTTTTAATGAGACAGTAAAATAAAGCCACAACTACCTGAACATAAATTACCGATGACTAATTTGTATTAAATAAAAATGACTACATATGGCGCAACAGTCATACATATATGAAGTTAGTCTTATTTATTTCTTGAGAATTAATGAGGAATTGAGGGCAATTAAGGCAGCAAAGATTAGTTTATTTTCCCATTCACTGGGCTGTATTTGTCATCTATTACTGCCTAGCGTATCACACCCAAAGTCAGTGATGTTAAAGAACCAGCATTTATTATCTCACACCGTGTCTGCGGGTCAGGAATTCAGAAGAGGTTAGCCGGGTGGTTCTGGCTCTCATGAGGTCCCAGTCAAAGGATCAACTGAGGTTGCAGTTAACTGAAGACTTACGTGGGGGCTGGAGGAGGTGCTTCCAGGAAGGCTCACTAATTGATACTTTCTGTTAGCAGGAGGCCTCAGTTCCTTGACGGGTGGCCCTCTCAACAGGGCTGCCTGAGTGTCCTCATGTCACAACAACTGGCTTCTTCCAGACACAGTGGGCAAAGAGAGATCAAGGTAGAAACCGCAACGTATTTTATGACCTAGCCTTGGAAATCGCACTCTGGTGACTTCTTATTGGTTATACTAGGCCTGGGACTGGTACTCATTTACAAGCCCGTGGAAGAGTGTGGCCCCGGATTTGAACACCTCTTTACAGTTTACACCCTAGGTGTCTTGCTTGCCTTACCCTAGCCCTGGTCAGCTACAGAAGTCAGTTGCGGTCACTATCACAGGGGACTATATAAGAGGCAAGGATCACACAGGACACACTGGACGCTGGTCACCACAAGAAATAAGCACTTAACCAAGGTTCTGATTTTGTTTTTAATTTTTTAATGTTTATTTATCTTTGAGAGAGACAGAGCATGAGTGGGGAAGGGGCAGAGAGAGAGGGAGACACAGAATCTGAAACAGGCTCCAGGCTCTGAGCTGTCATCACAGAGCCTCACGCAGGGTTCGAACTCACAAACTGCGAGATCATGACCTGAGCCGAAGTCAGAAGCCCAATCGACTGAGCCACCCAGGCGCCCCACCAAGATTCTGATTAATGAGAAAGGACTTCCGCTGGTTCAGTAGTTCTCAACTCCGGCTGAACACCTGAATCACCCAGAAGTCCTGATGCCAGGACTTCATTCCACAGGGATTCTGACTGAATTGTTCCAGAGTAGGACAGCCATGATGTTCAAAAAGCATCAACACACTCTCCGAGTTATTCTCACACGTGGTCAGGGAAAAGTACAAAGGAACTAAATGTTCCTTTTGAGATTAAAATCCATGCAGCATTTCCCTATCATATCTGACAGCAACATCTGTTCTTGCTTCCTAGGGCAGAGGTTCAGGGGTGGCTGAGAGGGACAAAGGGCATCAGCAGTTTATTCATTCAGGAACTATTGCTGACTACAGAACAAGTTTGGCTAACTAGGCTTCTTTTCCATCACCTTTGCATTCTGTTTGAACTATTTTGTAAAACACGGGAGAAGCAGGATTAATTCATCAATGCTAGTCTGATTTGAACCTGTATTTATTTCAAGACAGATCAAAATGTATAGATTGGATGAACGGGAGAGTCCCCAGATGAAAAAGAGAACAGGAATTACAGGATTTGGTTTGGGGTTAGGCTACCTGTTTACTCACACAACAGTTTGTAATAGTCTGATAGACGCACACACACACGTACAGATAAAGCTAAGGATGAGACCATTCTTAGTGCAGATCATTTTAGAGGCAAGTGAAGTGCTACCCGTGTCTACTAGGCTACTTGGTCATTAGCTAATTTTCCCTTGGATGCTTCCTCATCCCATGGGGCAGAAGGCTGGGTGGAACATGGTGGGAGGAAGTGGGGTTGGGACTGGTGTTCTTGTGCAAGGTATTCTGTTTTCCTCCACAGGCAAAATATTTTCAGTACAAAGACAACTTGCACTTATTTGGAACTCTTGCTAGAACTTGCACATTTTCTTCTTTTTGCAATTTTCTTAGGAAATGCAACAAACCTCAGAGATTATCACACTTTTGGTAAATAGCTCAGCATGGTGGCAGATATCCAAAAAGAAGAGGCTCTGGCACGGACATATGCTTGAAACCATTGTCGTCACCTCAGTCAGAGAACGAAAATGAAAAATAAAAACACTGCAAGTACTTTTTAACAACAGCAGTCTGATTTGCACTTCTTACATAAACAAGAAAATCTCTGCAGATTGCATTGGGTATGGGTGTGACATAACCTCTAACTCTAGCTCAATTTCAGGCATGTGCAGATGAAAGAGGGTGGGTTGCTGGGAAAACAGGTCATTCACTTCTGACATCCACTTCAGCTGCAGTACAGGCTTGGCTCGAGGGCAATTATATTAATAAAGCACAATGTCCACCTTCTTGCAGGATTCTAGCCGAGTTCTCTATGGCAAAATCTCAAGGGACTAGAGTGTCTCCATCTCATGACAAGGCAGATCACTTCCAATGGACTCTTGAATGCAAGTGTACTTGATGGGGGGTGGAGGTGGCTTGAAAGGCGGGGGTCTTTCCATGCTAGGAACAAAACATTGCTCTTTCATTGCTGAGAATGTGAGGCGGTGATTCAAGGAAGTAGAGAAGTAGGAAACAGAGCAAGAGACATGCCCACCGGTCCTCTCAGAAGGTTTCCTTGCATAACCTTCTGCTTGTTATCTGCATTATTTTAGTATCACTAATTAATATCTACATGGTATCTTATAGTTGGCAAAGCATTTTTATCATGACATTATTTAATTCATATCTAGGGATTGGATATTGTTCTCACCATTCTACAGATAATACTGAGGCTCAGAGGTCTTCAGCAACTTGCTAAAGAGAACCAGACCAGCAATTTAAGGCTTTGAACCAGAACCTACACTCTCCATGGCAACTGCCTCTTA
This sequence comes from Puma concolor, assembly GCF_028749965.1. Lineage (NCBI taxonomy): Eukaryota > Metazoa > Chordata > Mammalia > Carnivora > Felidae > Puma > Puma concolor. Next base: position 101,718,317 of record NC_141675.1, read on the forward strand.
ATAGAAGAGGTGTTTCTCTTATGTGGGTTAAAACACTCCTCCGGAGACACAATTTTTAACTTCTGGGACCAAAGACTGAAGCTGTTCAAATAATACCTTTGCCAACCTTACCCCCAGCCCTCACCCACACATTCTCTGTATACTGTGGGGATAGGTTTGAGGTGGGAAGAAAAGCTCTTCTGAATCCTTGAGTTGGTCGGTACTGGATGGTTAATGCCAGAAGCCCTTACATCTGAATCTGTGAACATTCTTAAAGGCATCTTTATATAATGTTTCATGTTAGCACAACTCATCTCTTTGAAGTGTATCAGGCCTCCATGTGAGCAGCACAAATGCTCCAGCTCTCTTGACATCAGGACACAGAAATACAACTGTGAGAACATTTATGTCTCTGACTCAAACACCTCCAACTCTTCTCAGTAACTCCACAGCACCTTAATCTCTCCAAAAATTTAGAGGGAGAGGGGGAGGGAGAAAGAGAGACTCTCATCTCTATATAACACAAACATCTGAATACAGAATAATCAAAAAATCAACTCAAAATCTCAGATTCCCGTTTTCTCACTTTAATAAAAATATCTAATGCCTATTACCTGGCTTTCTGATGCTTTCACATAGACAATATATATCAAAAGGTGGAAAAAATTCTAAGAAATCTGCATCTGTGTTTTTTCAGGGAAATTAAGAACTCCTCAAGGTATATGGTAGCCAAAGTGTAGTCCTTGGCTAAGAGTCCAGAATTTCTGACTACTGGTTTAGTGTTTTTTTTTTTTTTAATTTTGTTTTATTTTTCTCACCACGAAACACTCCCTGCACATGATTATAGAGTGCTCAAGGATACTTTCAGTAGAAGGTCCTGCACAGTGGGCACTGGCATCTTAGATAGTAGCCGTAAGAGATGTGGAAGAGATGCTCTCTATGTTGGAGGGTCTCCTCCAATCATGGTCTAATCTGGATCCCAAATAGCCAAGTCAGAAGAGTGAGGCTTAATCTTACATGTCATTGCAGATTGCTGAGTGAAGGGAAAAGAATTTTGGAAAATATTTCCATAAGACAAAAGAGGGGCAACCCACCATTTACTTTCTTTTCTCCTTGGGGAAAAGGGAAAAGGGCAGTAAAAGCCCATTCTGCCGAAAAGCAGATGGAGTTTCTTAAAATTACCTTTCTCACTCAATTTCACACTTGAGCATCTAGGCCCAGCTGGGCCCAGGCAGTTCAGAGATGCATGAAAATGAAAAAAATAATGAAGATTAAAAGAAAAATCAGTTTTAGTTTTTGAGGTGAGGCAAGGCTCAGTTCTCATTTCATGCCCACTGACTTGTCCCATCTGACGAGTGTCACGGACTGAACAGAGGGGGACCCCAAGTCACAAGTTCTGCAACTAGTTCCCAGCTGTGTGTGGTGCTCAGCAAACTGGGAAGCTTCTCTGAGCTTCCCCAAGCCTCATTTCCTCAGTTACATAGGAGGGGAACTCTGGACAGGAGTGATACTTCAAGTGCTGCGTGAATGTTTTGTACTGAGAAACCATCTCTGTTCCTGCAGATTCAGTATGATACTCACATTTCTTTCTGGTATTGACACCATTTTCTCACTCCAAGACCGAACAATGCCATGCAGAAAGAGAGCAAGGCTGCTACGATCACTGGCCAGGACATTCCGTCTTTAGGTTTATTAACCACGATACCTGCAAAGGGCATAGAGAGACGGACTTTCATGTCAAACTTTGGCAACTAGAAAGCATGACTAATTGAACTCTCTCCCCTACCTGAAACATGTTTTCTGCAAGGTCCACCACTGACTACAGTCATGCTCTGGGATCATATCTATGCCTTGTTCTCACTTCTGTTTTGGAGTTTCTGAAGTTACTGTTTATGTGAATGTTTTTCTTAGAATGTTAGAATGTTCCAGAATCCATCTTTTTTTTTTTTTTTCCCTTTCATTTTCCTGAGGCCCTGAACAATTCCTGGCACATGATGGCAATGAAATGTTATTTGAAAGAAGGAAGAAGCGGGGCGCCTGGGTGGCTCAGTCGGTTGAGCTTCCGACTTTGGCCCAGGTCACGATCTCACCGTCTGTGAGTTCGAGCCCCGCGTAGGGCTCTGTGCTGACAGCTCGGAGCCTAGAGCCTGCTTTGGATTCTGTGTCTCCCTCTCTCTCTCTCTCTGCCCCTCCCCTACTCATGCTCTGTCTCTCTCTGTCTCAAAAATAAAATAAAACATTAAAAAAAATTAAAAAAAAAAAAAAAGAAAGAAGGAAGAAGTAAAAGTGAGAAGCTGTAGATTTGTATCCCAAATTTACTCCAGTAAAGGGAATTTTATATGTGAAATAATGCCCTACCTTTGGCTTCTCCTATTCTTTAAGAAGTCATTAAATGCTTTATGGAATTTATTGAGTGTATTAGGAGGAGGAAGAAAGAGTAAAAGGCATTATAACTGTAACATTCCAATGCCTTGAAAGTCCCAAATCGAGAAGGCCTGGGTAATACCTATAGAATTGTATGCTCAAGAGTCCATCATCTAAGACTTTTCATTTGGATGTCACTTGAGGCATGATATCCAGAATAGAAAGTTTTTAATCCTTTCTACCACTGTCCCTCTTTTTCCTTCTTCCTCCTTCTCTACATTTAGGCAATAGAAAGGGGAGAAGTGACCAAAGGAGTAAAGCAAAAGCCAGATAGTTTTGCTCTTTCTGTGGTCTGCAAAGGGTGGAAGTCAAAAAGTAAAGGGCTGGAGGGGCTGCTGGGTGGCTCAGTTGTTAAGCCAACTCAGGTCATGATCTCGCAGTCTCTGAGTTCAAGCCCTGCGTTGGGCTCTGTGTTGACAGCACAGAGCCTGGAGCCTGATTCTGTGTCTCCCTCTCTCTCTGCCCCTCCCCTGCTCTCTCTCTCTCTCTCTCTCTCTCTCAAAAATAAACACTAAAAAAAAGTAAAGGACTGGTAGAAATTATACTGGTGAGTAATGTAGACTGATTTTTCTTACCCCTCTGATTATAGCCACACTCAATTTATTCATTATATTTCTAGCATTTGAACACTAAGTCAAGCTGCGTGAATCAAAGAGTTTCAAATATTGTTGATTTTAGACCAGAGGCAATGTAAATATCATATTCCAGACTGTTTTACTTTTTTTCTAACATGAAGGAAGAATTAAGAAAATTAACTCTCTTAGGAAATAAGACTGTCTGATTTTACTGCAGACAATAAAAGGGGATGTGTATAATTATATAGTTACTTAATATTTTCCTTTTTGAAAAGCATTTTAAAATCATGTTAAAAATTCAAACAGTATAGAAACATAAAACTATAATGAAAAAGGAAGTGTCCTTATGGCTTTAGATGCCGGTAACCCACATTAGAGGCAAAACATTTTAATAGCTAATTATGTATCCTACTGGAAATTTTCTATGCATATCTAAGCATATATATATATTATATACATATTTATATATATTATATACATATATATTTCTATATAATTATGTACATTTACATATATATCATATATTATATATATTTATATTTATTATATATATATAATGAATATGTATTTCTTTTCTTACAAATCAGGGCATGCTATACAAGTTGTTCTGTCACTGGCTTCTTTCTCTTAAAAAAATGCTCTTGGAATGTTTTCCATGGAGATATACAGAGCTTTATCTTATTTGATTAAATGAGTGGATAGTTCCCCAGTGTATAGACATATCATGGTTTATTTAATTAGTTTCTTAACATTCAAGGGTTAAATTTTTCCCAGGCTTTTGTTATTTCTAGTAACACTCCAGTGAAATTCCTTATACATTATTGATAACTCTTCAGATTATGTAGATCATTTGGGCAAAATGTCCAGTTTATGTCAGAATTATCTGGATTAATTTTTTTATTGCTTCAACTAGATTGTCAACTGTTTGTAGGTAGAGACCAGGTTTTTAATTTCTTTTATTGTCTCAGATTTATTATACTGCTTTTTATAAGCAAAGTCTCAAAATGTATAGGCAAAACTGGGTTCAAAATATTAGTTACCAAATCTTTTCTATGTATTACATAGCTTAGACTGCAGCCATATGACATTGTCATGTTTATGATACACACCTAGAGACTTAGGATGTTCCTGAGGCTCACCCTACCTCAACCTTGTCCAAGCACATGCTGAGGGCACTCTGGAAGCCCATGTAATCCTATAATGCATCCCCATTTGCTATGTTGTATGTGCAGGTGACTAGTTCACAATAGTTCATGGAAGTAGTGGAACTGGTAAAGACTAGACTATCACAATCATAAGGGAAACAATCATACAGATGGCTAACCCAAGACTACACAAAGTTCTACTTTAGTCAAGTCAAAATTTACTAGGCTCGGGGCGCCTGGGTGGCGCAGTCGGTTAAGCGTCCGACTTCAGCCAGGTCACGATCTCGCGGTCCGTGAGTTCGAGCCCCGCGTCAGGCTCTGGGCTGATGGCTCAGAGCCTGGAGCCTGTTTCCGATTCTCTGTCTCCCTCTCTCTCTGACCCTCCCCCATTCATGCTCTGTCTCTCCCTGTCCCGAAAATAAATAAACGTTGAAAAAAAAATTTAAAAAATAAAAATTTACTAGGCTCTACACTGGTAACATGGTGGGACACAACATTTTACTCCCAAAGTTTCAGATAAATAAAAGAACAAAAGGTTTTATTTATTTTTTTACTTTTTAAATGTTTGTTCATTTATTTTTAAGAGCTACAGAGAAGGAGAGAGAGAGAGAGAGAGAGAGAGAGAGAGAGAGGAGGGGCAGAGAGAGGAGAGAATCCCAAGCAGGCTCCATGCTGTCAGTGCAGAGTCCGACATGGGGCTCAATCCTATGAACTGTGAGACAATGACCTGAGCCCAAATCAAGAGTTGGACACTTAACCAGCTAAGCCACCCAGGCACCCCAAGAACAAAAGGTTTTAAAGGGGTCTTACATCAATGCTTAAAATGTTTCTCCCTCCAAATACAGAAAATTAGACCACTGACTTCAGGGATGTCTCAATGGAGAAGCAGGGCTCCAATCTTGCCCATCTCTGAACCAGGCAGTTTTAAGCCACCAATATCTGAAAGACACTGTTGGGCCTTCAGTTTGCAGTTCTAGTGCCATGTTGTGCGCAGGATGGTACTCCAATGATCTGAGGACTGGATGACCTTCGATGCAAAATAAGCTGAGTACCCAACTGGAGCATTCATCAGTCAAGTGACCACCTCCTGAAGTGAAAGACTTGATAATGCCCCTGGGTTAGGAGGGCCTTGATCTCTTATGAGGTAAAACAAGAAATCATATTTAGTATTGACAAAATGTTATTAGTTTAGTTATATAAATACTCTTTGTTCCAACAATCTTTCCGGTCTCAGATGTATTTTCGCAGGATAAAATGCTCTCACTACTTTTCACCTGGCTAGGTTTCCTCATTTTTCAGATTTTAATTTCAATATATCCTCAGAGGCTCCTTTCTTGTTCCCAGTAAGAATCAGATCTTTCTGTTATATTCTGACAACGCCTTGTACTATTTCATAGCATTTGTCACAAATTAATTATATGATTACTTGCTGTATATCATCCATAATAGATTATAATCTTCAGAAGGCCAATGTTTACACAGGTCTCTTCTACGTACAAAACGAGAAAGATCTACTTCTTTCACAGTGTATATCCAACAACCGACACCAGGTCTGGCAAATGGTAGGTACTCGACAAATTATTTGTTGAGTGAGTAAGACACACAATTTTTTAAACAGGTAAATGACTCACCAGTGATATGGATGTGACTGCTGTTAGTAGATTTGGCAGTTGTGGGAACTTCTGAAGATGTTCTGGTTGTGCTGATGAAGACATCACCTAGAGATATACAGGACATACCCGAACTGATCCTAATAGTCACCTCAACCCCATCAAGTGGTGTAGAATCATGATTGGATTTCACTTGCTACTTGGAAGGGCTCAATTTTAATGGCCTAAATGCTCCTATGGTACTATGTATAAAGTTTTCTTAGGACCAATTTATAGCAAGGCTAGGATCTTAGGATCTAACAGCTACCAAAGGAGTGAAACCTTCTATTGGTTTAAAGGAAAAAGAGAGAGAGAGAGAGAGAGAGAGAGAGAAGCTGTATAGCACATATAACAAAACAATATCTGCTAAAGAATCTCCATGAGAAATTTAAGTGGTTATGGGAAAATGCCTTATGTTGGAGCCATAGAAAAATTCGACTTAGCCTTATTCTCCCAGGGTATCAGGGGTCCAGCCACTCAAAATACCAATTCTCCCACTCCAATATGTTTGAAAAAGTCAATAAAACTTCTTTTGCAACATTTTAGTAGAAAAATCTCTGTTGACAAATCATCTCATTTTCTAATGGAAAATTAACACTTAAAATACAATTTTAATGAATTTGCTTAGCCGAGCAATGCTATTTTGTAGATTTCATCGTGAAATAAAATAGAGGAAAAAAAAATCTAAGACTTGGTCTCTATCTTTGAATGATCGTGACTGGGAAAAATTTTGGTTCTATTTATTGCTGTTTTCATCATCAAGGTACACTTTTAAATACCTGAGATTGGTTTCTTACCTGTCCTTGCTTTTCCTCCTCTGCCCAAATAAAGCAGGTCATTATACTCCTTGACCCTAAATCTCCCCCAAGTACTCACCTTGAATTGTTGAGCCTACGCCTGAGGGGGATGAACTGTCTGTTTCACTGGGCATCCATGGAGCTGCTAGGGGAAGAATATATTGGAAGAGTCAAGCTGTATAAGAGTTGTTATTTTATTGTCCTTTCTTGACCTTTACTTGAAGCTAGTAATTTATATAAAATAATAAAACAAAAAATATTATTAATGCATATGTAAAGTAAAATCATTGAACTACGCCACAGCATACATACGAATGTCCCAAGATAAAGCGGGAGTTGAGGGAAAACTTGTGATCTAGATGTCTCCAATAGGGAAGGTTTTGATTATTGCCACTTAGAAGCAGGAGGAAGGAATGGAAGGAAAACACTAGGAGAGGTTCCTTTAGCCACAGAGAGTGTGTTGTAACTATTCTCTTGTCCATCCAATGGGTGGGAGAGAATGAAAGCCCGGCTGTGTTATGGTGGCCCTTTGTTGAGAAAAGGTGCCAACAGGACTTTGAAGACCTTGGTAGAACACACATGAGGGAACAAAATAATTTGTATTTGTGCACAAGTTGACATTCTTGTTTGGCTATGAAAACTGAACTGTGTCAATGGTGAATTATCAGCCCCCTGTGGTCATAGGCCACGCTAGCTGCTGTGTGAGTCGTCTTGATGGATTCAGAAGCAAACCTTCCCCTTGAGTCGATGGCAGCAAACTCAGGAAGTACCTATGGCTTTTGAAGTAGATCTATCGACTCATTTTGCTTAGTTCCCCATCTCTGGCAGCAAAGTTCCACTTGTTGGCAGGCTGTGCATTTCAGGCCTATAGTGTAGTGTAAAATAAAATAGCTATAGTCGCACATAGTTGCAATTGGTAGAAAAACACCATGCTCATTTATTTAAAACATTAGCATCTACGATTTTCCAAGCTAAGTGTCTTCTTGTGTGTCAAGACCAAAGCAAATAAGCAAAACCAAAGCAAACATTAAAAAAAAAGTCCTTAGTCCTCCTCTTTCCTGGTTCCTCCCTGGGTGCCAAAGGCAGTTGAAGGTATATTATCAGGCCCTTCAAAGAGGTGTGGCCACATGCTCTCCGGGGATGGCTCACAGTGCAGTCTGCCATAGCTAATTCCACTGGGGGTCACCCCAGAAATAAGGGGGTTTTGCATGCAGCTATTTTGAGTGTGACTAGGTCAGGGAGACATTCTTATCTTCAGTACAATTATCTGACCCTGCACAAGTGATCTTGATTAATTTTTATTATTGCTGTTCTAGAAAGAATACCAAGGTCAATAGGTGATGATGGACTGAGCCCTTTGTTAAAAGCCCATTTTAAAAGGCTAAGCCATTAAGTTAGGGATTTGAGTAACAAATAACAACAACTAATTAAAAAGAAATTGGGACCAGGACTGGATTTAGGTAAAATTTTGAAGAAGGCAGATTGTTCCAGATAAGCTTACAAGATTTTTTTTTGCCCAATATGGTGCCTCCTTTACTTATTTTTAGAGCTTGATACTTTATTTTTTATCTTTCAAAGTCTGTTTGTAAGAAAGGATGTGATAAATTAATTTATGCTGAGATATAAATAGTTGAACAAGTAGTAACCCTTTCAGGGAAGTGGGTATTAAGATTCTTTTTTCCATTTCATGTTTATCATACCATTTGTAAAAAACAACAGTTTTTTCACCAAATCCAGAATGCCAATCTTTTCTGGTCAATATTGATTTTCTTCAGGCAAAATAACCAAGCATAGCACAATTTCAGGAGATGGTGATACCATCGGCATGATCCATGCAACTTACAAAAACGGTAGGGCTTAAAATTATGCAAATTATTTGCCATTTCATAAATCTTCCTTTTTAGACTTCTAGGAATTTTCCAAGTGAAAAAAGACTCCTCAGAAAATGTGTGATAAAATTAAACATAAGAATCCATTTAGAAAAGCAAAAGTTATTTTTCTAATTTTGGCTTTAAGATTTGTTTTTAATCTGTTTAAAAAATATAGTGGGGAGTGTGTTGAGAGAGATGAAGAAAAAGGAGCTTCCAGTTGATGGATTCAGCATGTCTGAAAACACTTAGGTAATGTAAAGAAAAAACTTTAAGAGCAAGAATGTATTATACATAAGAGTCTTTCAGCGAGACAAAGAGATGAGCAATTGTTGTATCAATTGCTCCCACAGGAAGAGGTCTTCCTGAAGAATACTTACTTATAGAATCCTCAGTAAGATAGAGTTGGCTACCTCTAATGATTCATCTCTCACTAACATAATACTTTTCTTTTTTCAATTTTTTTTTTCAAAGTTTATTTATTTTTGGGACAGAGAGAGACAGAGCATGAACGGGGGAGGGGCAGAGAGAGAGGGAGACACAGAATCGGAAACAGGCTCCAGGCTCTGAGCCATCAGCCCAGAGCCCGACGCGGGGCTCGAACTCACGGACCGCGAGATCGTGACCTGGCTGAAGTCGGACGCTTAACCGACTGCGCCACCCAGGCGCCCCTAACATAATACTTTTCTAAAAGCTCATCCACTTTATCATTTAGATATCCAATCTTCAGAATGTGTTCCACATTGGCTACTCCATCTGCCATCCTTAAGTTTCTTTGAGAGTCTCTCGGCAGAATTATGTTTCTACTGTCTTTTAATTGATTGAAATATTCTGTGTTCTTCAAACCACCATGATGTGTGTTAAATACATGAGTTAATTCTCCTTTAAATCTTTTGAGACTCCATTTTAATCAAAATCCATGAATAAACACTACTTTGACATTTGGATGATAAATACCAGCTTGATGGATAACCTTCTCAAGCACATCACCATTATCAGCCAAAAATGAACACAGGGATGCTGTGTTTTTGGAGTTTTTCAAATAAATTTTTATATTCTTCCTTGAACATAACATTGGATTCTTCCACAATTTATTTAAATTTAGCATTGGGAAAAGCTTGTTCAACATGGAACCTATGTGCCTTGGCATGTCTTTCTACCATAAAGGGATATTTTTCTTCTACGGTAAAAGCAGAATCAATTTTGACAACATAGTATTTTTCCTCAGTTGCAAAAACTTTCTTGACATTCATTTTTGCAGCCGGTTTATGGTTGTCAATAATATCATGACATGTTGGGCACCTCTTCCCTTTGCAGGAAAATCTACTTAGTGCCATCTCAAAGCCCGTAGTTACCTGAAGATAAACTGCTACTTTTTTGACAAAGCTACAGATAATTTCTGTTATTTTTGTACGGTTTTTGATGTAAGTTGAACTTCTCTGAAATTTGGGCATCATTTTTGCACGTACATTTTTACATTTACATTTACCAAGACTTGTCTCAGTTATGCAATCACCCTTAAGCCATTCTGAATTCTTCTGTCCCTGATATTGTCCTGAAACAATGGCATGGGTGGCAAGAAATATTCAGAGATGCAGGGCTTGGATACAGGGATCTCCGTGATCTTGGTTGTCAACCCCATCTTCCTCTTCAGGGTAAATATGCACTGGGACAGCACCACTCCTTACACCAGGATGCAAATGTTGGCACTAATTACCACGTTTGTTCTTGTCACGACCACTTCCTCTTTAGATGAGACCCTCATGCTCTTCCTAACCATGAAAAAAGATGACACTCACGATCTCTGGAAAGGCAGACTTGTGTGCTATCTGTGGAGAGACCCATGATGCCCTCAGAAATTGGCATTTTAACAGAAGATAGAACTTAAAATCAGAGAAACAGATCTTTAATTTGTAGCTGACCTAATCAGGACCTAGGTAACAGAATGGGAGGAGGACAGTGTTTTACAGAAGAGGAAAATTGAATGAGAAGCGATCCGAGACATATAAGTTTTTCAAATTTGAGGATAAGAGTGGCGAATTTAGAGAATCAGCATCATAGCCAACAGGGAACATCAAGACTGCAGGGAATATTGTGCAGCCTGAAATAGGAGCAGGGCCCAACACTGTTGTAGATTCTGGCATTGCTATGTCCTTGCCATTGACCCTCAACCCCTCAACTCCAGCTTCTCCATCCCCTCCGCCTATGGAAAGTAGAAGGGGTTGCTATGAAATTATTCGGCACAGTTACCAAAAGCCTGAAAAGAACCAACCAGGACCAAGGACAGAGAAAACAATGCACTTGCAAGATTTGCGAAGAAAAGTACATAAATATTGAAGAAACAGGAATGTTTGGTCAAAGAACAAAATAAAGACCCTATGTGAAGTCATGAACAAGTACTCTGAGGCCCAGGTGTGGGTGTGTGTGGGTGTGGGTGTGGCCATGCACGTGTGTGAGGTAATGGTGAGCTTGTTGATTTTGGTAATGAGGCAAATTGGAGGCATAGGGGCCCGTGGAGATGCATATCATTTTTCTGCTTGTCTATCTTAGACAGACTGACTGAGTTTCATGTGGCTTTAGGCTCCACTGGACCCGATGGATGGCAGGGAAAACAGAAATAAAAAAAGTAATCAAGCTTCACTTTTCTGCTCCATGGCCTGATCACTTGAATGTCAAGATGCAAATGTCTCAGGATGTTATTAACCTTATATATTTTGGGCATTTAGATAGTCAGATTTGGTACCCCCATTTCATAAGTGGTTCAAGTAAAATACACATTTCTGTTCCAGACTGTTGGAAACTTGGAAGCTGGACTAGAATTAGATTCTAATATTCTCAAGTGGATAAAATGACAACAAAAGAATATATGAAAACATATACTTATAAATTAGTGAAAATGCAATGCACTCACAATCTTCTAGTGACATCCAAATATATATAAGCTACACAAAATGCATGTATAAGCAAATATCCCATTAGAATGTGTTCGGAAATAGCAAGAGCCTTAGAAACAGTGTTGGTGGGTTTATTTCACCAGAAATCCATCCATTACCATTCTTTATCTGCCTGTGAACATTTCATAAATCTACTGAAATAAACTTACTAGAAGGAAAAAAAATCCTATTACCAATGCCTGTCATGAATCTTGGCAAATGCATCATCTAATATTGGATGTCACATTACGGTCCAATCCAACGAGTAGAAACACGTTTCAAAAATAGTTTGGGAGTGAGCAATCAATGTTAACTTGTCGGATCCTAATGTGTTTTTGTGAATGATTATAAATAGAGCAACTCACTGTAGGGAATTTCTTTCTCTAAGCTTATGGATTAAAAATGGCAACTAGTAAACAAGATATTCTTATTTGCATAAGTAGGAATGTGGGTTTTCACTGCTGAGAAAATTTTGTTTGTTGGGTTTCAGAGTCCTTTCTTAGATTTCACATTTTCTAAGGCTCTATTATGGTAAGAATGATAAAGAGATGTTTGAGGATAAATGAAGTTTTCAGGTGGGAAAGGACAGATATATGAAGAATTGCAATAGTTCATTTCATTATGAAATCTATTAAAAAGACCAAGAATATATTTGTGTAAATTATAAAGCACTTTCCTGCACTCCCCTTTTAGTTTTCCAGTTTCTGGGGCAGAAAATACTTTGGGTAGCCTCTATGTTTCATAATGATATGATGCATGGGATGAACAGGAATTATTTTTTACTCTGGGCACACATAATACTGTAATAACAATTTAATTAAAGCAAACAAAAAGTTCGAAAATTCCAATTAAGTGGATCTTTTCTTTTCTTTTCTTTTTTTTTTTTTTTTGGAGAGAAAGAGAGAGAGAGAGCATGAGTGGTGGAGGAGGCAGAGGGAGACGGAGAGGGAGAGGGAGAGGGAGAGGGAGAGAGAGAGAGAATATTAAGCAGGCTCCATGTTCAGCACAGAGCCCAATGCAGGGCTCCATCCCACAACCCTGGGATCATGACCTGAGCTGAAATCAAGAGTCAGACGTTCAACCAATTGAGCCACCCTAGATCATTTCTTTTCACTGTGTATGTATGTATTTTCTTCCCTGTCTTTACCCACATGTACACAGATTCTTTCAATTGTTCAAGAAATATTTGCTGAGCACCTATTGTGTGCCTGCCGCAGCTACAGTCATTATGATACTACAGTGAACAAGGCAGGAAAAGGTTTAGGTCCCTATTCTTGGGTATCTTACATTTCAGTATAATTTCAATAAAAAATCAAATAAATAAAATAAAGGAAATCATTAGACACCAAGGATTATTCTGAGAATGAAAGTATGGGATAATTTATATGTAATTATAGCATAAATTTAAGTTGGAGTTCAGCTTTTTCCTATAATATTGTCCAATAACCTTTTATCAGCATTGCTACATAATTCCCGCCATAACCAACAAGTATTAATTCATTTATCTATTCAACAATATTTGTTGAGCACCAACTATATACCTTAGGCACTGAGGATACAAGTAAGCAACAACAACAAAAAAGATCTCATGGACTTAACTTGTATTATACTATCAAGAATCAAGGATGACAAACTAGTGTAGGTAAAGGAAGAGTTTCGTCAAGTTCATTAGAAACTCAAATTTATGTTAACACCATGGAAGATAAATGTTAGTCTATTAAGTATGGACTTTCATCCCCGATCTAACTAAGATTTTTAATCTCAATTTATATCTGATGGGTAAAAATTTTCCAGCAAGTACCCTTGTCTTTACAATAAGATGTCCTGGCTAGCTTAGCACAGCATGGCTATTGTTTGGATTGGCTTCATAATATTGCATTGAATTATGATCTCATCTTATTCCACATTCTCTTATTATTGGACATATTTTTCCTTAACACCCTCAGACCCCCACTCACACACACAGATTTTTGGACTATTATAATAAATTACAAACATTATGCCTTCTTCTTGTCTCATTCCTTGTATGCCCTTTGCAAAGCAAATGCTGTTCTGCATGCTATGTCCATTATTCACTTGCTTTTACAGTTTTTTTTTTAATTTTTTTTAACGTTTATTTATTTTTTTGGGACAGAGAGAGACAGAGCATGAACGGGGGAGGGGCAGAGAGAGAGGGAGACACAGAATCAGAAACAGGCTCCAGGCTCTGAGCCATCAGCCCAGAGCCCGACGCGGGGCTCGAACTCACGGACCGCGAGATCGTGACCTGGCTGAAGTCGGACGCTTAACCGACTGCGCCACCCAGGCGCCCCAACAGTTTTTAAGTATTTATCATATATTATGCTTAAGCCACATGGCGTCTGGCTGTACTTGCTTTAAAATTTTATTTAAAAATATCATTCCATATATTGTCACCTGGCACTTACTTTTTTGACTCATTACAATGTTACTAAGATCCATTCATGCTGTTGTATGTGGCTGTCATCTACTCATTTTTCATTGCTCTCCAGTATTTTATTCTAGGACTATGCAACAACTTATCTATTCTCTTGGATATGGCCATTTAGGTTATGTATAGTTTTTGCTATCAGTGTTTTCCCTGACATTTGTGTACACATCTCCTGGATAGGTATACTAACGTGTGTGTTGGGGGGTGGAGTATACATTCAGGAGTGGAATTGTTGCTGGTAGGGTATGAAAATGTTTGGCTTTAAAATATCATGTCAAAATGATGGGAAATGATGGTACCAGTTTATACTTTCACCAGCAATATATAAGAAATTGGCAATTTCAGACTTCTTAATTTGTGTTGATTGATTATATGTGAAATGGTTATCTGATTCTAGTCTTCATTTGCATTTCCTGATTGTTAGGTTATGCACCTCTTTGGATGTTTTCTAGCCACCGTGGTATATCTTTGGTGATGTGCCTTTCTGCTCATCTTCTAATGTTTTTGCATTTTTCAAAATTGATCTGTAGCCATTCTTTATATACTCTTGGTATAAAGTTCTGCTCCTTTGTCAATTATGTATTCTTGATCAGTTTTCAGTGATCAGTTATATAATGTGGCAAATATCCGCTCCCACACGATAGCTTGCCTTTTTTTTTTACTTTTGCTAAGGTGTCTTTTGATGAAAATAATTTTCTTAATTTTATTATATTCTAGCTTTTCTATCATTTTTATGGTTCGTGCTTTATGTCTCTTTTTAAAGCCCTTCCTTACCCCAAAGCCAAAAGGAAGTTCACTTTTATTTTGCTACATGCTTTAATGTTTTGCTTTTGACATAAAGATCGTATATGCCGCAGAGCTTATTTTTCTGTCATGTGCATGGCAGACATATATTTTAATACTTTTTTTCCTTATAAATAATCAGTGTTTCCGGATCCATTTGCTAATCGCCTCTTCTTTTCACAGGAATGTGCCACGCCACCTCTGGTTACACCTATTTGTGGATCTCCGGGGGTGCTCTGTCTTCTGAGCACCTTTCACTTCTTGCACTTGGGCACTGAATTCACAGGTGTCTATTATATTAACATATATGCTAAAAGAAATACATTACACTAAATTAAATCATGCACGGACTAATGGTGAAAGTGTGTCCTCAATTAAGAATTATGCTTAATCCAAATGTGTGCACCTGAAGTCCACAAAAGAGATAAAACCAATAACTAATGCGACAAAGAGCAATATCACACATGTTCCTTTTTGCTCTTCGATTAATTTCCTAAGGACAAGTTCCCAGCTTTTTGCTCTTCGATTAATCTCCTAAGGACAAGTTCCCAGCAGTGAGATGACTGAGCCAGTGGGTATCAAAGACTTTTAGAGGCTTTAAACGTACAACTTAAATGCTTCCCTAAAAGAGACACACACCTTCACTGTTTGTGCAAAAGGGCCTAGTAGCGAAATCCAGAGTTCTGCACCAGCGGCCCCTGGGGGCTTTGCTGAAGCCACAGCCCTTGCCACTCGCCTACCACACAGACAGATCCTCGTCTTCTACCACTAAGAGGCAGTGCACTTCCTCTTTAGATCCTGTTGCTACCTGCCAAAGCAGCATCAGCACAGGCTGCTGAGAGGCAGCCAGATTAAATGGCCAGACCCTTTCTGTGCCTCACACTGGGCCCCCTCTTCTCATTGTTGTTAGTGATATGTGTACTCTGGATACGTCACTCTTTCCTCAGATACACTCATAGTCTGCTCTTTCGTCTCCATTAGGTATGTTTTTACTCAGATGTCACCTTCCTCAGTAAAGCCTTGCAAAACCACCCTATTTAGAACAGCAACCCACCCTCACACCTGATTCTCATGGTCTCCCTCCGCTGCTTTATTTATTCCCGATCACTCATCACCGTGTGCCCGTCTCTCTTCCGCTAGAATTTGGAACTTAGCTCCGTTTTGTTCACAGATGTATCCCTGGCAACTAACTGCAGCAGTGCTTTAAACACAGTGGATGCTTTGTTTAGTGTTTGTTAATATGATTATGAACAGAGCACGTAGTGGTTGTCCATTATAGGTGTCGGATGAATTAATGAGGTCCAGAAGACCCCAAGGGACTCACAGTCACGTGTACAGTTTTTGGTATCTTTCCCGCTGGAGGTCCAGGAGTAGTTGAAGCCTTGGGTAGTCGCACTGGAATTGCTGGCTGAAAGACAAAATTCTCAGAATCCAACCTTTTTTGTACAGCTGTAATTTGACTTTACTTTGATGTGCTGAATTTTTAATCTATGTGACTTTGGGGAAATCTGAAATTGAAAATATGCTTTCCTACACGGGAACACAGCTGGCATATTAAGCAAAAGCTCCGTAGTTTATGTTTAATGCCGACTTGTCACTGATTTTCTTTTTCTGTTCCTGTCACCAACTCAGATCACTGGGAGTACTGTCAAGATTACTTTAATGCTATCTTAAAATTCCATGAGAAATGAGAAGTGCAGTATAATAATTCACCAACCCATATTTTTAAGATTACAGTGATTGTCATATCAATATATAGCCACAATTTAGATTACAATTTGCCACTGAGCAACTCAAAACCAAAATAGCAAACATTAAATGAAAATTGTAGCCTTTTGCCCAAACCTCAACATTGTCATAGCTATACTAAAACTTGTGTTTTGTCTCTTTTAAGTCACATAAGGAAAGCCTTGCTGTACTCACTTTGAGGGATGGTATTTGGAGTCGATGTACCCACATCTCCAAGGGTTGTTGATGAGGTAGCTGGATATCCTATTTTGAAAACAAATTTCCCAAAGTGTTAAGGTATATACATTCCCATGTTTGATATGCTGCTGTAATTAACAAGGGTGGCACGCAGAGCATGGAATATCAGAATCAGAAAGAACCTTGGTGAATACAGTGCCTACTGCCTTCATTTTTTTTTTTTAATTATTTTTTTTTTTCTTCAACGTTTATTTATTTTTGGGACAGAGAGAGACAGAGCATGAATGGGGGAGGGGCAGAGAGAGAGGGAGACACAGAATCGGAAACAGGCTCCAGGCTCTGAGCCATCAGCCCAGAGCCTGACGCAGGGCTCGAACTCACGGACCGCGAGATCGTGACCTGGCTGAAGTCAGACGCTTAACCGACTGCGCCACCCAGGCACCCCTTGCCTTCATTTTATAAACGATGCAACTGAGTCCAAAAGGCATATGCTTGTGGCTACATACCCAATATTCAATATCATTTCTGTGATATTAACTCAGTTCTCCAAGTGTATCACATTCACACTTTCAATATATGATGTTTCGGTGTCTTTTGTGTGCCAGGCTCCAGTCTACATTCAACAATGAACATGAGGTGCTCGTCCTCACGGAAATTACCTTGTACTGAGTTTTCACGATTGTACATATTTTAATATGCTCAATATGGTTACATATCTACGTTAGTTCTTAGCTTTCAAAATCATCCCCATGTTTACCGTCTATCATTTCCCATTCTTCCCCTCTCTCTTTTCCTCCCAAAGTGAAAGACGAATTCATATTCATTTGAAAATACCTCAGGGGATGAAGCAAGATAGATTGAAAGTGAAAAGTACCCAATCACACTCCATTTGAAAACATGGTTTATCTCTTGGGAAAACAAATGTTTAATGCATTTATTTTTGTGTATTTCTCCTTTGTTTCAAAAATATATTTAAGGTCGCATACATAAATACTCAATTCAAGAAGACAATAGAAGTAGATAGAAAGGGAAACTAAAGCCAAGGAAAATATGGTTAGAAAAAGTATGTTAACCTCTGTCTAAACCTGAGTGGGGATGGTACACAAAATGCATTTCTTGATGGCATGTACTCTTAACAGATGTGGATCCCACATTTCATCAGAACTTTCTAGTAACAATGCTAAGAAATAAAGAGTATATGTTCTGCCGTCTGTGGCCATCATAACAACAGTCAATTTTCAAAAGAAACACAGCAATTCTTTTTATTATGATTAAAAAATAAATTTCTCACCTGTCTTTTAAAAAAGAATACTGTATACTGTGTGTAATATTCTGAAAAATATCCTCATAGTATGGTGGTCAGTATGCTCATTCACCTGTAAGCTTTAGATAGTAGTGAATGGTATCCCAGCCTCCCAGGTACCTCAGCTCTGGCAAATCACACGCTTAAATAAAAAACATGGGTGGGGTGCCTGGGTGGCTCAGTCGGTTAAGCGTCCAACTTCAGCTAAGGTCATAGTCTCGCAATCCGTGAGTTCGAGGCCCATGTCGGGCTCTGTGCTGACAGCTCAGAGCCTGGAGCCTGTTTCAGATTCTGTGTCTCCCTCTCTCTCTGACCCTCCCCGTTCATGTTCTGTCTCTCTCTGTCTCAAAAATAAATAAACGTTAAAAATTTAAAAAAAAACATGGGTAATCAAATCCCTAAAAAAAAAAAAATACATGGAGGACACATTGATAAATTGGTCTCATGGTTTATGCATCTATAACTAATTTAGAGAAATGATCAACAACAATTGTTTTGCAATCCTGCTGATGAACACCAAAGACACGCTCTGCCCAAGCTCCGTGAATAGTCAGATATGGGGAGATGCGTTAAGAGGCTGCTTCAGATGGTGCCATATGAGGAACTAAAATGGGCAACAAGCATCAGGGTGGCAGAAAAAATGTTTTGAATACTGAATATGCACAGCTTCATTTATCCAGCAAATACTTATTGAGTGCTCAGTGTGTACGAGAATTGGGGATGACATGGAGAGAGAAACACTGCCCTTGTTCCCAGAGTTTAGTGAGAATAAAGGTCAGCGTGGCAGACTATCAGCTGACCACCAAGCCCATTCTTCTCTCTGGTGTGCATGAACTGCATCTCCTAGCTTCCTGTGTGGTCGGTTAGCTATGGCCATGTACTATGTCTTAGCCAATGGGACGTGAATAGGAGTGATGGTTGTCATTTCAAGGCCTGATGTATAAAGCCTCCCATGTAAGATCCTCCATGATCTTCCCTCATGTACTATCAGATATTATGATGCAGGGAGGCATAGAAGCCCACGAATGAAAGGTGATAGAACTGCCAGAAACCTGGGTTCTTGAATGACTGTGTCATTCCAGCTACTGGATCACAGAATGAATTTGAATTTCATTTCTCTCACTGAGATGGCTCTACTTTTGTCCCTATCTGCAGCAATTCCTTCGGTAACCTATTTTAAAATTTTTGTAGTGTGATGTACTTTTAAAGTAACCTCATCTCCTTTTTATTTATTTTTTTTTTAATTTTTTTTCAACGTTTATGTATTTATTTGGGACAGAGAGAGACAGAGCATGAACGGGGGAGGGGCAGAGAGAGAGGGAGACACAGAATCGGAAGCAGACTCCAGGCTCTGAGCCATCAGCCCAGAGCCTGACGCGGGGCTCGAACTCACGGACCGCGAGATCGTGACCTGGCTGAAGTCGGACGCTTAACCGACTGCGCCACCCAGGCGCCCCAAGTAAAATGCAAATATCTTAAATGGGTAATTCAGAGTTTTGACAAACATACATCCTTGTAACCAACATCCTAATAAAGATATAGGTCATTTTCATGATTCCAGGAATTTTCTTTTTGTGCATTTCCAGTTAATCCCTTCCACACACACACACTAGTTGTGGGTAACTCTTCTTATTTCTTTTTTTTTTTTTAATTTTTTTTTCAACGTTTATTTATTTTTGGGACAGAGAGAGACAGAGCATGAATGGGGGAGGGGCAGAGAGAGAGGGAGACACAGAATCGGAAACAGGCTCCAGGCTCTGAGCCATCAGCCCAGAGCCCGACGCGGGGCTCGAACTCACGGACCGCGAGATCGTGACCTGGCTGAAGTCGGACCGCGAGATCGTGACCTGGCTGAAGTCGGACGCTTAACCGACTGCGCCACCCAGGCGCCCCACTCATCTCCTTTTTAAAACAAGGCAAGGAAAAATTGCATAGAAGGATAGAAACGACTAGTCATAAGTAATCTTTGGATACTGTGAAATACTGAGAGATAGGTGTTTCTCCTAATTAATAGAGGAAGAGGTGAAAGCAAAAGGGAGAAAGAAGGAGAAAGAGAAGAAAGACTCTATCCAGTTTTTGAGAAATCCTCAGAAGGACGAAAAGAAGGATCTCTTTACTCTGGGACTCAATTCCTCATGTAGGAGAGAGTGAAGCTTTTATTGTTGGTGGCAGTCTATTATCTCACCTCCCACAGACCAGTATCATTCATTCTTCTTCCTTCCTTCCTTCTTCCCTCCCTCCCTCCCTCCCTCCCTCCCTTCCTTCCTTCCTCCCTTCCTCCCTTGCTTCCTTCCTTCCTTCCTTCCTTCCTCCCTCCTTTCCTTCTCCCTCCCCTCTCATTCTGAGACCTAACCTCCGCAGAATTCACTGAGTGATTACATAAGTGAAAGCAGAAAGGAATGGTTTTAAAGTGGTGATATGATAACAATGGTGGTAATAATGATGAAGAAAAAGAACTAAGAGGTAATCATCAGAGACCTTTGTATTTATTTGTAGGCAATATTGCTGTTACCTAGAAATCTCAGTCTAATAAGCAACTGCCAATCACATTTTAAAATACCTCTTACTTACAAGCAATGGACACTTTCCCCAGCCAGCGATTGCCCACACTGACCATTTGCTCCACGTGATTTAATTCTGTCAGGAATCAGTGGAATCCTGATGACATGGGATAACTTGACTGAGAAATTTCATGTGGATTAAAATGACTGATTAAATTTCTTTCCTGGAGAATCAGAAAATAATGTGACATAAATCCTAGCTCACTGCAAGTTTACTGCAGGGAAAGGAGAATTCATTCATTCCACTGCATCTGCATGTTGTTCTTGGACCACGTGAGAGGAGGAACACTGACTGCCCCAGGCTCACATGCCACCTTGATCTTTGTGTCACTGTGTCTCTTGCCTGGCATATATATCAGTGCAGCTTTATGCTTCCTCTCACAGGCCTGCAGAGTTTGTTGAGGGCTGGATGTGTGCCAATAAGCTTCTGGGAACAAAAGGATCAATGACACCCCGTCATATCGCTAAGAAGTCCAAGCTCATTTCAGTCCAAGCTCATTATTGGTCTCCAGCTGAATTTGGCTTGGGTCTTGGCCTGAGGGTCTGTACCTGGTTGCACAGGTTATTGAAAGAATGATCCCTTTACCATGAGACCCTGATCCTCATGTGCAAGTCAGAGCTGAAGCCATTTAGAAAACTGTCTAGTACTTTAGGTAAATTAAATCCCACTCACTCCCCTTGGCTTTACACTATGCTTCCAGGTCCTTTGGCATTACATGACCTGACCTCCAGCAGTCTCCACGTTGTTATCTCCTGCTACCCCCTTCCTCTGTTCTGTCACTTTTTGACCCAGCATTTGGGAGCCTCTATCTTCCACGCATTGTGCTTGGGACTGGCGGCACTCCTCTGGAGTTGAAGTTCAGAGCATATGGACGTCAACCAAAGAATCACAGAAACCAGTCCAAATATGAGGACAAATGAAAGAGGAAACGGCTTATGCAGTCTCAAGAAGGCTTCCCTGGGGAATGTAGCAGACTCGAGTGGGAGCAGGGGAGGGGTGGTGGGAGCCTCTAGGCAGAGGACACAGACAGTGCAAAGGCCCCATAGGCGGTCTCACGCACTGTTAGCAATAGCAACGTGTGGGGCGTGTCTATCAGGGCTGGGCCTTTGTAAGCCCTCAAGGAGGGTTTGTTCTGTGTGATGAACTGAACTGAGCATGAGATTGTGAGCCACTGCTTGTCACGGTGCACACCCATGGCCTCAGCCGCAGAGGACAGTGATCAAACTGTGGCCCACTAGTGGCAGAAACACTGCTTGTTTCTCAGCGTTGTTTTGTTTGGCTGTTTTTGCTTTTAGAAGAAATCTCTTCCTAGGGCCTGGCCTGGAGACCCGTAACTGTAAGAGGACATAATCGGCGGTCTTTTGACATCAAATAGAGCATTTTAAAAGAATTCTATTTCTATTCCTCTTAGCCAAGTCTTTAAGATTCATGTTGATCATATATTTCAGCATGTGAATAAAGCAGCTTGTTTTTTTTTTTTTTTGTCTTTCTGTTTCAAGGTTATATTTATACTCATAATAGAGCAAAGCCTCTTCAGCACTCAATACTTGGTTCTATATTATGACATACTGTGTAGGCGAGTAATATGCCAAACCCAGTGACAGAGTTGTTTGCTTTGTTTGCTGGTTGCTTATATGTTCTTCAGTTTGAATGCTTATTGTTATTAAACCTTGCAAGTATCCAGAGATACATAACAATAACCCATGTTTCAGGAAAGAAGAAGGGGTTTGGGAGAAAAACACTACTTTGTACAAAATGTCTTGCCTATGTTAATTTGAAAACTGCCATGAGGTTAGATGAGAAGTTTCAAAACTTCCCTAGCCCATTCCTATTTCAACTTAAAAATGTTTTTCCACGGAAATTAAAAATTACCCCTTTATGTTATCACTAGAAATTCAATTAAGTTAGAAGACAGCTCTAGTCAGTTCTGAGTTAAATGGAGGAGACAGAATCATGTTCTTTAAGAGCTAATTCTGGTTGGCTCCTTGTGACATTATGAAACAGAATGGAATCTCTTCATCTGGACTCCTACCATCTTCCTGGTGACTGTCCCTCTCACTGCCGGAGAAAGGGAAATGCTGGAGGTCTCATGGAGAGTTAATTTGGGGGGAAATGCTGAAATATTTTCCAAACAACTTAAAATTTTAAAGATCATTTAATATGAACTTATTCTGTACCAAATGAGAGAGACAGGTGAGCAGTCACTGATGCAAGGTAAGTGGAGGATAAAAGTTAAAATGGTAATTAAAAAAAAAAAAAGAAATTGTGATTTGGTCATTGTTTCCTCCTTCAAGGAGATAAAAAATACAAGTAGAGGTCTTGATTTATTTTGAGATGAATTTTCTTTGCTGGACTCTTGTTTTGATCATGGCATGCCTTTCCAGACTGGTTTGTGTGGGTCTAGCTTTATAGTTGCTCTTTATGCATTTACATATTTGATACTCAGAATAACCATATGAACTAGATAAGACTAACTCCTGGTTTTTAAGGTGAGGAAACAGTATTTGAGAGGTAAAATGACTTGTCCAGATTACACAGCTAGTAGTCAGCAGAGACAGGAGTTGAACTCAAGCCTGTCTGACACCAGAGACTATATTCATTCCACTCTGGTAGACTTATAAAGTATAGTTGGCCTTGCTGCAGAACCAGGGGGTAGCCCTGGAATTCAGTCATGGTCCCCAGCACACAACCTCCCAGGATAATTGATAGTCTGTGTGTCTCTCCCATCATCCTCTCTCAGCCTCCCATTGTAAGACTGCCCTGTCTTCAAGCCCTGACCAGGTGCCATTTTCTTTATAGAGCCTTCTTCCGCTCTCCCTGAAGCCTTTCCTTTGTTAATCTCTTCCTCCTCTGTGCTTGAAAAAAATATCCTGAAGCTCCAGGATATTTACTGAGTTATCAATACTTACTTACAGCCAGGTGTTATCACTGTTCTAGGTGACAGAGGTACCTCAGCAGACAAATCAGACTGAAAAAAAAAAAAGGCCCTTATGGGATTCACTTTCTTGTGGGGACAAGCCAAACTAGTGAATTCTACAGGATGCTAAAAAAATTCTGTGGAGAAAAATAAAGCAGGGAAAGGGGACTGGAAGTGAGATAGAGGAGGCTACAGTTTCGAATTAGGTGGTCACGGAAAGCCTCATTGAGAAGATGACATTTGAACAAAGATTGGGAGAAGATGAGAGTGGGAGCCATGTAGATTTTGGGGGAAAGAATTTTCTAGGCAGAGGGAAAAAGTAAAAAGGCCTGAGGTGGAAGCAACTCTGGTATGCTGTGGGAACAGTGAGAAGGCCGATTTGGGTGAAGCAAAGTGAGCAAAAAGGAGAGTAGTGGAAGTAAAATAAATTGGATATAACATGAAAACTGTCAGGCTAACTTTGTAGATATTTGCTCTTCCTTACCACCCATTTTCTTCCTCCATTAATGGGACCGTGATCCTGGTGGGTTTTATTTACATAAGTATCCATCTCAAGCAGAAGGAGACACAGAATTCTAGGGCTAGATTATTTGTTTTTACTAAAACGCACACAGTACACACACACACACACAACTTAGACAAAGATAGACTGGTTAATTAATCAACCACTCTATTTCCTACTTTAGGTTCCTACCATGTTCCAAAGGGATTTAAGGGGACAAATAATACAGTGTAACATTTTGAAACTTATGAACCAGGTACTATATTAGGTGTTCTGCACGACTACTACCTTCTGTTGCTTTTAATAATCCACTGAGAAAGGAACTACCCATATTAAAGCTCTTCCTTTTCTTCTTTCTCTTGTTTTCCCCTATTTTCTTCAAGCACCCACAACTTTGGCCATGCTTTTAAAGCTCTGTTTATTTATTTTTTTTTAATTTTTTTTTCAACGTTTATTTATTTTTGGGACAGAGAGAGACAGAGCATGAACGGGGGAGGGGCAGAGAGAGAGGGAGACACAGAAACGGAAACAGGCTCCAGGCTCCGAGCCATCAGCCCAGAGCCTGACGCGGGGCTCGAACTCACGGACCGCGAGATCGTGACCCGGTTGAAGTCGGACGCTTAACCGACTGCGCCACCCAGGCGCCCCTAAAGCTCTGTTTATTATTTGCCAATCCATTACACTGTTGCCAAGAACTATAGCTTTCTGTGGATCATCTCCGTGGGTAAACCATCACCTTGTCATGGTTGCTTCATTTTCACAAAATTACTTTATCTACTATTTGCTTATTTATTAATCATTTTTTTTTCATTGTGAGAAGTGTACTCTTTAAACCTCATCACCTATTTCACCCATCCCCCCATCCACCTCCCCTCTGGTAATCATCAATTTGTTTTCTATAGTTAAGAGCCTGTTTCTTGGTTTGCTTCTCTCTGTTTTTCCCTTTGCTTATTTGTTTTGTTTCTTAATTCCACATATGAGTGAGATCATATGGTATTTGTATTTCTCTGACTGAGTCCTTTTGCTTAGCATTATATTCTCTAGCTCTATCCATGTTGTTGCAAATGGCAAATTTCATTCTTTTTTATGGCTGAATAATATTTCATTATATGTATATATATCACATCTTCTTTATCCATTCATCTATTGAGGGATACTTGGGCTGCTTCCAGAGTTTGGCTATTGTAAATAACACTGTAATAAACATAGGGGTGTATGTATCCCTTTAAATTAGTGTTTTTGTAATTTTTTTTGTTTTTATTAACACACACACACACACACACACATGCACAACTTAGACAAAGATAAGTTGTGTGTGTGTTTTAATAAATACCCAGTAGTGCGATTCCTGGATTGTAGGGTAGTCCTATTTCAATTTGCAGGGGAACTTCAAGTTTTCCACAATGGCTGCACCAATTGGCACTCCCACCAATAGTGCAAGAGGGTTCCTTTTCCTCTATATCCTCATCAATACTCGTTTCTTGTGTTTTTGATTTTAGCCATTCTGACAGGTATAAGGTGATATCTCATTGTAGTTTTGCTTTATATTTCCCTCATGCTGAGTCACATTGAGCATCTTTTTATGTGTCTGCTGGATATCTGAATCTTTGGAGAAATGTCTATCCATGTCTTCTGCTCATTTTTTTAATTGGATTGTTTCTTTGGTATTGAGTTGTATCAGTTCTTTATATATTTTGGATACTAACTCTTTATAAGATATATCATTTGCAGA
This sequence comes from Puma concolor, assembly GCF_028749965.1. NCBI lineage: Eukaryota > Metazoa > Chordata > Mammalia > Carnivora > Felidae > Puma > Puma concolor. The sequence continues at coordinate 101,743,861 of NC_141675.1, forward strand.
TATCTTCTCCCATTTAGTAGGTTTCCTTTTAGTTTTATTGACTGTTTGCTGTGCAGAAGCTTTTTATTTTGATGTAGTACCAATAGTTTATTTTTGCTCTTATTTTCCTTGCCTCAGGTTTTTATTTTATTTTTTAAATAAAAAGTGTATATATTTAAGGTAACAACATGATTTGATATACACATACATAGTGAAATGATTAGTATTGTCAGCTAATTAACGTATCACTCCTCACATAGTAACAATTTATTTTTTTGTATGATGAGAGCACCTGAAACTTACTCTGACCAAATTTCCAATATTCAATACAGTATTATAATTATCATGCTGTATATTAGATCTCCAGACTTATTAATCCTACATAATTCCAACTTTGTACGCTTTGACCAACATCTCCCCATTGTCTCTTCTTCCTTGACCCAGGAATTACTGTTCTACACTTTGCTTCCATGTAGTTCACTCTTTTAGACTCTACCTATAAGTGAGATCATGCAGGGTTTTTTTCTGTCTTATTTCACTTAGTGTAATGTTGTCCAGGTTCACCCATGTTGTTACAAATGGCAGAATCTCTCTTTTTTTTTTTAAGGCTGAATCACACACACACACACACACACACACACACACACACGCACACAATTTCTTTACCCATTCATTTGCCAATGGAAGCTTAGGGTGTTTCTATATCTCTTAGAGGTGACTAGTTTTCTTTTCTTTTCTTTTTTTTTCTTTTCTTTGTGTATATACCCAGAATAGAGATTACTGGATCACATAGTAGTTCTATTTTTTATTTTTTTGAGGAACCTCAAAAACTGTTTTTCATATTGTTTTCCATAATGGCTACACCAGTTTACATTCCCACCAAGAGTGACGAGAGTTCTCTTTTCTCCGTATCCTCACCAACACTTGTTATCTTTTATTATTTTCATCATCATCATTATTATTATTATTGGTAATAGTCATCCTAACAGGTGGGAGGTGATATCTCATTGTGGCTTTGAGTTGCATTTCTCTAATGACTAGGGATGTTGAGCATCTTTTCATGTACTTGATGGCTATTTGTATGTCTCCTTTGGAAAAATGTCTATTTAGGTCCTTTGCCTATTTTTAATGAGTTGTTTCTTGTTTTGCTATTGAGTTGAATGAGTTCCTTATATATTTTGGATATTAGTCCCTTATCATATATGTGACTTAAAAATATTTTCTCCCAATGTATAGGTTACCTTTACATTTGTTGTTTCCTTTGCTGTACAGAAGTTGTTTAGTGTGATGTAGTATACTTGCTTGTTTTTGCTTTTGTTGCCTAGGCTTTGGTGTCATATCTAAAAAATCAATGGCAAGGCCAATGTCAAGGAGGTTTTCTCCTATGTGTTCTTCTAAAAGTTTTATAGCTTCAGGTCTTATGTTTAAGTCTTTTACTTTATTTTGAGGTGATTTTTGTGTATGCTGTAATTCCATTCTTCTGCATATAGACATCCAGTTTTCCAAACACCATTTATTGAAGAGTCTATGCTTTTCTGTTGTGTATTTTTGGCACCCTTGTTAAAAACCGTTGACCATATATGGTTGAGTTTATTTCTGGGCTCTCTATTCTGTTCTGTCAATCTATGTGTCTGTATTTATGCCAGCACCATACTGTTTTGATTACTAAAGGTTTGTAGTATACTGAGAAATCAGGAAGTATGATGTCTCCAATGCTGTTCTCTCTCAAGATTCCTTTGGCTATGTGACGCCTCTTGTGAATATAAATTTTAGGATTGTTTTTCCCTTCCTGTGAAAAAATACCATTGGAATTTTGATAGGGACTATACTGAATCTGTATATCACTTTGAGTAGCATGGACAATTTAACAATATTAAAATTTCCATTCCATGAACATCAGATGTCTTTCCATTTGTTTGTGTCTCCTTCAATTCCTTTCATCAGTGTTTCATAGTTTTCAGTGTACAAGTCTTTCACCTCCTTGCTTAAATTTATTCTTAAGTATTTTAGTCTTTTTGATGTTATTATAAATGTGATTGCTTTCTTGACTTCCTTTTTGGACAGATCATCATTGGTCTCACTGAATTTCTTTTAAAAGCTGAATTTTAATGGGTAATACAGGAGAGAATTTTCAAATGGACCTCTTTGTACCTTTGTTTTAGATGAGGTTCCAGAGGCTAAGAATTATTTTATAGGGCAAGTCATTGTCACTTCTAAAGCAGAGTTCTGGACCACCTATGAGGGGCATGTGGAGTGTGTTCTGTTAACTATGGTCCATCATCAATCTCAAGACTTCATAGGGGCAGAAGTGCCCCAGGTGAGGATTTTTTTAAAGGTATATTTATTTATTTTGAGAGAGAGAGAGAGAGAGAGAGAGAAGTGGTGGAGGGGCAGAGAGAGATGGAAAGAGAATCCTAAGCAGCCTCTACATACTCAGCACTGAGCCCAACACAGGCAGGGCTGGATCTCAAGACCGACCAGGAGATCATAACCTGAGGTGATATCAAGAGCCGGACCCTTAACCAACTGAGCCACCTTAGGCGCAGTGAGGATTTTTTTTAAAGAGAGTTGTCAGGGTGCTACGAGTCAGGTCCCCTCTCACGTGGGTGGTGGGTAAAAGAAGAACCTGCCCCCTTACCTTAGCCCAAGTGGAGTGTGGTTTCAAGAGAACTACTCAGAGCTGTTGGCCTACGTGTCCTGGAGTTTGGGATGAAGAGGACCAGTGCCTGACTCAGGCTAAAGAGACTACACTGGGAGCCTATGCTTGACTAGTAGTGTTGAGAAGAGAGATATGGCCCTGTTGGAGAAGAGGAGCACTTCCACCAAATAGGAGGCCAAGGTGCATGTTTTCTCAGATAAAACAGAATGCCATGGAAAGAAATCTCACTCAGGAATATCTGGAGGAGCAAACAGCTCCTAAGGGGACAGACCTCCAGCAGCTCATGGGCTATAGGGGGATAATAAACAGAAGCCTGGTGGAGAGGCAGGACCTGCATCCTGCATCAAGGGGACAATAGCCATGGGCCAGTCCCAAATTTCTGAGAAATTTGCCAGAGCGCCCCATGAGGTCAAGATGGCAATTTTTATTCTCCCCACCCACAGGGCACCTACGTCAGATTGCAGTCAGCCTGACAAGGAAGGTCTTTTTCATCTACCTCTCTCTTCTCTTCTGCATGCTATGACCCCTAAAGCGAGGCCCGAACCAGGAGTGGAAGACAGGATTGAGCTGCACAATCAAAGAGACATTTTCTCCACCCTCTGCAGACATAAAACACACAACCTCGCATCCCAGGCTTCTGCAGCTGAGGTACACCAACACACAGTGGGCAGAAAGGGAAGAAAGTTCTGGATCAAATTAGTTTTTGCAAGTTTTGACACTACATTTGTCAAGGCTTTTTAATTATTGACACAAGTCTGTTCTTGAGTCTGAAAGGGACCAGACAACATTTATTATATGAAAATCACCAAAAAAGCTTTCAGAGTCTAGGGAGAAATTATTCAACAGAGCTCATTTGGACAGGGAATAATGGGGAAAGGAAAAATCTTTTTTTTTTCTTTGCTAATTTTACCCACTTCAGCTTATTTATTCAACAAAATGTAAAAGTGAAAGTTATTTGTAAGTTCAGGCTGCTGCTGTGATCTGGTTTGTCAAGCTCAAAGTTCCGAGACTTTGCCTTACTTTTTTTTTTTTTTTTTGGAGAGAGAGAGAGAGACACACAGAGCGTGAGCAGGGGAGGGGCAGAGAGATGGAGACAGAATCTGAAGCAGGCTCCAAACTTCGAGCTGTCAGCACAGAGCCTGATGCAGGACCCAAACTCATCAACGGTGAGATCATGACCTGAGCCGAAGTGGAACGCTTAACCGACTGAGCCACCCAGGCACCCCGAGACTTTGCCTTATTTCTATGTAAAACTGAACCTGAAAATATAATTCGTTTTTTCAGATAGTAACATTTTCACTTGACATCCTATTCTCTTGACATAGCGTCTAGCCACATAGCCACCTAGCCTTTCCTGCAAATGTGTTACTATACTCCATCAATGCACCTGCAGCACAAAGAGCCTTTAAACTCATAATGATATTAACTGGAGAACTGCACTTAAAAGAATATAGGCCATCAACTACATCTAAACACATGTGAGTTGGCTTCATCAAGCCCTAATGTCAGGATTATATGCATACCGACCTTTACACCAGCATAAAGGAAATATATGGTGTGAAATCTTAATCTCTGCTCAAGACCCTTTGCCCATGGGAGGCAGATGGTTTGGGGAACGTGTGTTCACTGAATGGCTAAAGCAGTGTGTATTACTGGATTTCTGGTCTAGGAAGGGTTTCTAGGACCTGGTTGGGGGAAATTACAGGAAGCAGGACAGAGCTCATCACACGTTGTGTGGAGTGCTTAGAGACACTCAATACTTTATGAAATGAACGGAAGAATAGGCCAACTGATAGTTTTTTTCCCCCAGAGCTACCTTGCTCCCAAGGAGGAAAACTGGATAAACAAATACTCAAAGTAAACTAGTCATCAAGAAGGCTACCCTTGGCTTATGGGGGACGGGTATGGAAAAAAATGAGAAACTCTTTAACAACTTGCAACATGAGCCCCGGGTGCAAGGTGGTTGAGAAGATGCAATGATGAGAATTTCCCAGGATTAAAGGAGAGCGCTGGAGTTTTGTATGAATTCTGTACATATCTCTGGGCAATGAAATTATATTATAATAATGTTGAGAAGGGAAGGATAATGGATGGAAGAGGATTTTTTCTCCAATTTATTTCTGACTGAGGAAATGTTAGCTCCACTTCTGGAGGCTGCATTTCTCAGAAAACACTGATCCAGAGAAGAGAAAGATTAATATAGGCATAACTGTCATGTTGACCTCTTCATATCAGCTATACCAGCTTCACACAGGAATGGATTTATTCAGTGTCTAAAGATATTTATTGAGCACCCATCCTGTACTGTCAGAGGCAGTAGGGCTCAGGCTCTCAAACTTGTCTGGGCTCCAGCACTTTTTCTGGATCTAGGGCTGTTTCTATGACTTCAGTTAAGTTATTTAAACTTTTTGTGCCTCAATAGCTTCATCTGTAAAATGGGGATAATAATAGTGCCTGTAGCATTGCGTTGTTGGGCGAATTAAAAGAGATAATACATTTACTAGTTTAAAACGCTGCCAGGCACATCAGGGGCACTCAAATACTAACAGATATTATTAATATTATTGCTTAATACTATAATATAATTGGGGTAGTTGGTTAAAGATTTAGGTAATTACCAGGCAAAAAAACTGGTATGATAGTCTGCTAAAAAGCTTTTATTTATCCCTCATATTTAGGCAAACCAGCCATGCTGGATCTTCTGTTGAAGTACTCTCCATTGCTGCATACGCCCACTCTAGTTCAGATCATTATCACTTTACATCGCTTAGAATCTGCATCATTTGGTCTGCATGCTCTATCCTTGCTTCTACCACTTACCATACACATCACCTCTATGTCACCCATATTTTTCACACACTCACAAAGCCACGGTGGCTCTTTGTTGGCATTCCGTTCCAGTCCAAATCCTTGGCCCTTAACTGAAGCTCACCGTCACCTGGCACCTCACCTAAGCAAGCTGTGCCCACCCAACGAGCACTGTCAGCACTCACCCTGCTTGTCTTCTCATGCCCGACACTCATTTTATTTTCTATCTGTGCTCAGGACGATTGTCTGAAGATCCATCTCTCATCTTTCTTCCACCTGAGTCTATATTTCCTTCCAGCTCCCTGTGCAGACCTCCCTGATTCCACCCTCCGCTGTTCCCAGCACTCCTCTACGTTGGCAGGCTAGCAAGCTTTCTCCAGAGCCCCTTCTTACTTTAACATCCAACATCTCGACCTGCGATTGATCTTGTGATCTGCTTCCCCCAGTGATCTACATTTGACAATCTTGTCCGATGGCATATCTTCCGGTGTCATCCCTCAGCCATTCTGACATGCTTTCCCATAAATCAGTAGTTTTGGTGCATCCCCTGGGGAAGCTGCTGCCAACAGTCTGTACCTTTCAGTGTCTGATCCCCCACCCGCTAAGGATCAGGTGTGCTTGCCTGGAGAGTTAGACAATGGTTAGAATCATCCTGGACCTGGTATTTTATTCGAAGTGTTTGGGGGTAGAAGGATCTAGACTGTGAGGACCAGCTAAAGCTTGAGAGAAGGCTTAATATCAAAACCAACATCATCAGGTCCAAGAGTCATGTGCAGTCATAAAAAGAGGCAGAGCCAAAAGGCCTGTGGCTCTGTGGACAGTGAAAGAGGATGCTAGGCAAGTGGGTCCTGCTAGATTGTAAGCTGTGCAACTGGGTCCCTGCCTGTATTGTTCATCACTGTATCTCAGCACCTCTAAAGTTCCTGGCACCTTGTAGGCACTCAATGTGTATTTGTCGAATGAATGAATGTCTTGAACGATTGCCGGAACTACTGAGGCCTGTTCTCTTAAGTCACACAACCTGTAGCCAATTCCAAGTCAGAGTTAGAAGGCATAGAGCTCTATTCAGCAGTGGGAGCCCTTGAGTCATGTACTGCCCCACCTGAGATTGGTCAGGTGTCTCTGTTCCATCCCACTGGCTTGTCTCATCTCCCCATTTAGCCTGTCAGCCTCATGTCTTTTCCTAGGACAGTGCTGCCGTTGCAGCTGGGACTCAGAAGACACCATCAGTTCAGGTTGAAATGCGCGGGGCTCCCTGGGTAACTCTTACAGTTGGCTCTGAGTTATAAGGGTCTCCTTCTCTAGTAGAAGAATATTGTTTCCATTACCTTACATTTGTTTAAAAAGTACCTTTTCAATGCAGAAGAAAAAAAAGATACAAACTGGATGTTTGCAGCAAGACATGTAGCTTAATAATTATGACTGAATTATACGGTGCATTCCATCTTAGAATTTGGACTGAAACCATAGGCTTTTGAAGTTGGTTTCCATGACATGTTCCATCCTGCTTCCTTTCTTAAAGAACACAAAGGGTGGATCCTCCCAGCTTCTGAGACATTGTGTGATTTCACAATCACACTCCAGATTTTCAAGACAAAATTTGGATTTTTCAGTAGTAATTCGGGGTTTATCTTAAGAAAATAAGTTTTATTTAGCTATAATGAGCCACTGATTTAACATTTTTTTGACATTTCAGACTGAAAATTGTTCCAAACATAATTTATTATTATTATTTTGACAGAGGTCCAGATTTTGTAAAGTGAGAGCTAGCTACTCTTATTATACCTGAGCCTTGATCTAAAATAGGGTTTCTCCGGAAACCCTCTTGCACTGTTGGTGGGAATGCAAACTGGTGCAGATGCTCTGGAAAACTGTGTGGAGGTGCCTCAAAAAATTAAATATAGATCTACCCTATGACCCAGAAATAGCACTGCTAGGAATTTACCCAAGGGATACAGGAGTGCTGATGCATAGGGGCACTTGTACCCCAATGTTTATAGCAGCAATTTCAATAGCCAAATTATGGAAGGAGCCTAAATGTCCATCAACTGATGAATGGATAAAGATGTGATTTATATACACAATGGAATACTACTTGGCAATGAGAAAGAATAAAATCCTGCCATTTGTAGCAATGTGGATGGAACTGGAGGATATTATGCTAAGTGAAATAAGTCAGTCAGAGAAAGACAGATACCATACATTTTCACTCGTTTGTGGACCTTGAGAAACTGAACAGAAGCCCATGGTGGAGAGGAAGGAGAAAAAAAAGTTACAAACAGAGAGGGAGGCAAACCATTAAGAGACTCTAAAATACAGAGAACAAACTAAGGTTTGATGGGGGGCAGGTGAGAGGGGAAAGTGGGCGATGGGCACTGAGGAGGGTACTTGCTGGGATGAGCACTGGATGTTGTATGGAAGCCAATTTGACAATAAATCATATTAAAAAAACAAAAAATAAAACAGGGTTTCTCAACCTCGGAACTATTGACATTTGAACCAGATAATTCTTTTTTGTGGTGGCTGTCATGTCCTGTGCCGTACATTATGTAGCAGCATCCTTGGCCTTGGCTAGTAGCACCCTTCCCCCAATCGTGGCAACAAGAAATGGCCCTGGCAAAATTTCCCTGGTGAGAACCACTGATCTCAAACAGTCCTGAGGTTCAGTGTGGTAGGATCTTTTCTTAAAGAGCTCTTGTGACTCTCCGGAATTTTCCCAACCATATCAGCTTAGTGTGACAACAGCTCAAGTAACATATGTTCCTGCTTTTTGATAAATATGTTTATTTGACTGTATTCTCCTTCCCTAATACTAGAACTATTTTATATTGCAGGTTTCTTAAAGGGAACAAATGTCTTTTTCCTTTCCTTGCATTTCTTCACAGAAATAAGAATGATGTTTGGTCTGATAGAAGCATTTTAATGTATGCCAACTAACCCCATGGAAAACTCACCTAGAAGAAATGAATTTCTGCTTTTAACTGGCAGAATGTTAATGTCATGAGGGCATAGTTGTTCTTTTTTCTTTCTTTTTTTTTTTAGTAATCTTTTAAGTCACATTTTTATTTATTCATTCCTTTATTGAAGTATAATTGACAGATAAAATTTTAAGGTATTTAAAGTGTACATCATGGTGATTTGATCTACACGTGCATTATGCAAGTCACGTTTTATTTTTATTTTTTTAATAATTTATTGTCAAGTTAGCTAACATACAGTGTATACAGTGTGCTCCTGGCTTCAGCAGTAGATTCCCATGATTCATTGCTTCCATACAACACCCAGTGCTCATCCCAACAAGTGCCCTCCTCAGTGCCCATCACCCATTTTCCCTGCCCCCCAGCCCCCGACCGCCACCAGCTCTCAGTTTGTTCTCTGTATTTGACAGTCTCTAATGGTTTGCCTCCCTCTCTGTTTGTAACTTTTTTTTCCTTCCCTTCCCCCATGGTCTTCTGTTAAGTTTCTCAAGTTCCACATATGAGTGAAAACATATGCTATCTGTCTCTCTGACTGACATTTCACTCAGCACAATACCCTCCAGTTCCTTCCAAGTTGTTGTGTATGTCAACTAACCCAACCCCATGGAAAACTCAGCTAGAAGAAATGAATTTCTGCTTTTAACTGGCAGAATGCTAATGTCACGAGGGCAGAGTTGTTTTCTCTTTTTGGTCCCTGTTGTATTCCTAGTACCTAGAACAGTACCTGGGACATAGTAAGTGCTTAATAAATATTTGGTAAATGAATTATATCACTTCCTTTCTAAAAAATATTAATTGAACTCCCAGCCTCATTTCCTTTGGGAGAACATTGAGAAACCTTAGGCTGGGGATTAAGGTTCTCTTTATTCTGCAGTTTCTAGTCTTCTTTGCTACACAATCCCACCCACTGACGCAAGCTTATCTACTAACATTTTGTCAAATTGTCACCCACATCCTCACCAACGCTCAACTACTCACATTGTTCTCTTGGTTTAGAATGTTTTCTTCAAGCTCTCAACTGAGTCAAATAAATACAATACATACTTAAAGGGTCATCTTATTTTCTCTTTTTAGTAACATTTCTTGACTCCATGTACCCATGGGATCTCTCCTTACTTAAAACCCGAGACTTGCTGGTCTGCACCTCTCCCTGAGCATTTTAATTCTGTAATATGTAACACCTTTCACCTCACTATTTTGAATTATCATTTTTATGTGCACATATTATCTCTTTCCAAGTACACTGCGACCTTTTTGAAGGCAGGAACAAAATATCGTCTCTTTTTCAAGACATCATGGAATCTATTAAATGACATTTATATAGTTGAAGGAACAGTATCCTCATTAATTCTTTTATTCATTCATTTACTCTACTAGTATTTTTGTGTGTCTACTCTGTGCTAAGCATATATCCCCTGTCCTCATGAAGTGTTCAGACCAGTTGGAGACAACCTGGTGTCACATGTGGATAGAACTGGATTTAGAGTCAGAAGACTTTGGTGTGAATACTAACTTTGTCACTTACTAGCTGTCTGATCATTTAAGCCCTCAACATCTCAGTGTCTTCATCTGGAAAATGGGGACAATAATGCTTGCTCTGTCTACCTCTCATAATAAAGATCAAACCACATTGCATTTTATGTGCAAATATTTTCTAAATGACAGGACATGGTGGTTTTAATTTGTCTACAAATTCTTTGATATTCTTCCCTTCAAGAAGTGGAGCCTAAGTCTCTTCCTCTTGAGTATGAGCTGGACTTAATGACTCACTTCTAACAGATACAATAAAACAAAATGATGCTGTGCAATAAAAAGGCAGTGTGGCTTTCGTCTTGGTTACTCTATTTCTTGAGTTAGTTGGTCTGAGGGAGGGCTGCTGCCATCATGTGAGAAACCTTTATGGAGAGAAACCACGTGGTGGGGAACGAAGGCCTTCGGACAACATGCTCAAACTTGAAAGCAGAACCCTCGGCCCCAGTCAAACCTTCTGATAACTAAAGACCCAGCCAACCCCACTTGACGACAACCCCATGAAAAAAACAGAGCCATATGACTCAGCTTAGCTGCTCCTGGATTGCTGATCCTAAAATCATGTAAGACAATATACGTTTTAAAAGTTGCCAATTTGGGGAGTAATTTGTTATGTAGCACTGGATAACTGGATAATACGTGGAGTACTAAAGAAATTTAAGGCATTATTTTTGAATATGCTAATATTTGTTGAATGAAGAGTAGCATAATCTACCATTGTTTATTGCCGAATGATGAGTTAGAAGTGGAAGAAAAATCAGCTTCAAATAAAAATTTCAAAACATTACAAACTAGAAGTCAGATCGATGTAAAATTTCTGATGGGTGATTTGCAGACATTTCGCACCCTGCCACATGCTTCATTTTCCGAGAGGTATCAACCTGTGACAGTGACTGCAGGCTGTATGCCAAAAGGCTACAGTCTGAAAGAATTGTTCATTTCTACCAACTGCTTTTGTTTTATTTCAATTTCAGTTCTCATTTTGAGCTAAAATTGATAGTTTTAATTAAATAAGAAATGAGAACTGTACTTCTCCTCTACACAGAATATACATTTTTTTTTGTATTAAAGAAAGTAACCATGGTTCTTTGTTAAATACAAAGGCCACAGACATGGGAATTTATGATTTGTTTGCATCAATAGGACCTTCTGAAAGTCACTGCTATCCCTTTGCCATAGTAACACTGACCCAGCCTGGCCTCCATTATTAATAATGCCACTGGGAGGCTGAATTCATAGTCCTCACCAGTCAACTTTGTCAAAATTAATTTGAACCAGAACAAATTTAAATTTAAAACTATCTAACTACATCTGATCCACAGGATGCCCGTTTATAACCAATTTCTTAAACACCCCACTGAGAACACAGTTCTAGAAGAAGACTGTCAATTTATTAACCTATTTAATAATAAATACAGAATTGAAATTTCTCACTGCATATTTATTGACCCTAATCTTGCCAGAGCTTCAAGTGAAAGGCTTTGGAAGCTATGTTAATTCTTTAAAGCCATGAGAATAGTACTGAATATGTGTACCTAAAATGGTATAGATAATAAAAGAACACGAATGATACAAATTTTCTGAAAATGTTTTCTCTATCAATCTGCTTGGTTAAAGGATGGACAGCTCATGGGAAGTAAAACAGTATAGTCACCAGTTGCAGATGACATGCTACTAAGTAGACAAAATCCTAAAGACTCCACCCAAAGCTATTAGAAGTAATAAATGAATTTGATAAAGTTTCAGGATACAAAATTAATACCTAGAAATCAGTAGTTTTCCTATACACTAATAGAGAAGTCTCAGAAAGAGGCATTAAGAAACAATTCCATTTATAATTGCACCAAAAAAACCCCTAAGAATAAACTTAACTAAGAAGATAAAAGACCCATACTCTGAAAACCCTAAAACATTGATGAAAAAAATTGAAGATGGCACAAATGGAAAGGTATTCCATGCTCATTGATTGGAAGAATTAATACTGTTAAAATGTCCACATTATCTGAAGCAACCTACAGATTCAATGCAATCCTCATCAAAATACCAACAGCATTTTATGCCCATACTACACAAAGCAATTTACAAATTCAGTGCTACATGCCAAAAGGCAATCCCTAGCAAAATACCAACATCATTTTTCACAGGACTAAAACAAATAATCCTAAAATTTTCATGCAATCACAAAAGACCCTGAGTAGCCAAAACAATCTTGAGAAAGAACGAAGCTGGAAGTATCCCAATTCCAGATTTCAAGGTATACTACAGAACTATAGTCATCAAAACTGTATGGTACTGACACAAAAATAGATCTGTGGAACAGAATAGAGATCTCAGAAATAAACCCATGCTCGTATGGCCAGTTAATCTATGACAAAGAAGGCAAGAATATATAATGGGAAAAAATCTCTTTAACAAATGGTGCTAGGAAAACTGGGCAGCTACACATAAAAGAATGAAACTGAACCACTTTCATACACCATACACAAAAATAAATTAAAAATGGATTGAAGGCCTAAATGTGAGACCTAAAACCATAAAAATCCTCGAAGAGAACACAGGAAGTAATTTCTCTGACATTGGCTACAGCAACATTTTTGTAGATGCTTCCTAAGGCAAAGGAAACAAAAGAAAAAATAAACTATTGGGACTACATGAAAATAAAAAGCTTTTACACAACAAATGAAACCATCAACAAAACAAAAAGTCAACCTACTGAATGGGAAAAGATATGTGCAGATGATATATCCAATAAGAGGTTAATAATCAAAATATGTAAAGAGCTTATACACCAAAAAACAAAAATCCAATTGAAAAATGGACAAGAGACATGAACAGACATTTCTCCAAAGAAGGCATCCAGATGGACAATGGGTTCAAGAAAACATGCTCAACATTATTCATTATATCATTTCGGAAATGCAAATCAAAACTACAATGAGATACTACCTTATACCCATGAGAATGGCTAAAAACAAAAACAAGAAACAACAAGCATTGGCAAGGATGTGGAGAAAAAGGGAACCCTCATGCACTGTTAGTGGGAATGCAAACTGGTGCGGCCACTGTGGAAAACAGCCTGGAGAGTCCTCAAAAAATCAAAAATAGAACTACCCTACAATCCAGGAATCATAATCCTGGGTATTTGCCAAAAAACACAGAAACACTAATTCAAAGGGATACGTACATGTTTGCAGTCTTATTTACAATAGCCAAACTATGGAAGCAGCCCAAGTGTCCATTGATAGATGAATGGTTAAAGAAGATGTAGTGTACATATATACAATGGAATATTATTCATCCATAAAAAAGAATGAAATCTTGCCATTTGCAACAACATGGATGGAGCCAGAGGGTGCAATGATAAGTGAAATAAGTCAGTCAGAGAAAGACAAATACCATATCATCTCACTCATGTGAAGAAAGAAAAAAATGAGCAAAGATTAAAAAGAGAGAAAACTCCAGAAACAGATTCTTAACTATAGAGAACAAACTGATAGTTACCAGAGGGGAGGTGGGGGGGGGGCGGAATGGGTGAAATAAGAGATGGGGATTAAGGAGTGTACTTGTCATTATGAGTACCAGGGGATGTATGGAATGGTAAAATCACTATATTATATTTCTGAAATGAATATAACACTTTATGGTAACTAATTGGAATTAAAATAAAAGCTTAAAAAATAAAGAACCTATATAACTCAACACTAAAAAAACAAGTCTGAATTAAAAAAATGGGCAGAGGTGCTGAACAGACATTTTTTTCTACAGAAGACACAGATGACCAACAGACACATGAAAAGATGTCCAACATCACTACCCATTAGGGAAATGTAAATCAAAACTACAATGAGATATCACCTTATTCCTGTCAGAGGAATCAAAATAAAAAAGACAAGAAATAAAAAGTGTTGGAGAAGGAACTCTCATATACTGATGGTGAGAATGTAAATGGGTACATCCACTGTGGAAAAATAGTATGAAGAAAAAATAAAAAATAGAAATAGCATATGATCCAATAATTCTACCACTGGGTATTTACCCGAAGAAAATGAAAATACTAATTCAAAAAGATATATGCACCCCTATGTTTATTGCAGCATTATTTACAATAGCCAAGATACGAAAGCAACCCAAGGGTCTATCAATAGATGAATGGATAAGGAAGACGGAATATTATGCATCCATATGTGCTATTTGCAGCAATATGGAGAGACCTAGAGGGTATTATGCTACATGAAGTGAGTCAGACAGGAAAAGACAGATACCATATGATTTCACTTACATGTGGAATCTAAAAACAAACACAAATAAACAAACGAGCAGAATCAGATCTATAAATACAGAGAACAAACTGATGGTTGCCAGAGGGAAAGGGAGAGTGGGGATGGGCAAAATGGGTGAAAGGGAGTGGGAGATACAGGTTTCTAGTTATGAAAGGGGTAAGTCATGGGGATGAAAGGCATAGCAGAGAGAATATAGTCAGTGGTATTTTAACAATGCTGTATGGTGACAGATGGTGGCTATAGTTGTGGTGAGCACAGCACAACATAGAGGTTGAAATACTATGTTGTACACCTGAAACTAATGTAACGTTGTGTCTCGACTATACTCAAATTAAAAAAAAAAAATAATTAAAAAAAGAAAAAAAGAGAAAGGAAGGCTGTGTGAAAACATGCTTACTTGTAGGAGATACTCTGTTGGTTGGAGAAGTTCGGGTGACAAGGGTAGGTGTGACAACATTAAGCGGAGAGTCTGTCGGAGGGTTCATGGAGCCTGAAAGGATGAAATGGATATTAATGATGACCATAATATTGTAACAGAGGGATGATGTATTGACTTAATTTCCCCCACAATTTTGTCTACTCATCTAACAATTCATTAATGAAGGCCTATTACATGCAAGGCTGTGGGATGCAGCGGTGAATGACAAAGACATCGGGCTGCGTTTAAGGACCATAAGCCTAGATAACAGGCAGGTAGCCAGGCATTGTGTTGAGTGCCACGGGGTGCCACGGGGGTACAAAGAAAGGGTACCAACCAAGATTGGAAGGTCAGGGGAAACTTCCTGGAGAAAATAACATTTAACCAAGACCTGGTAAAATAATTATAGCAGCTAATATCGTGAAGTATTTGAAAAGTAATCATACAGTTTACAAATCCACAAGCCTGCAAAATTTTATCGGCAAGAGAAACAACAATGTAATGCTCCAACTGGATGTAACGTCAGTGAACCTAAGGCTGATGGCATTATTATTGCTTTTTCTCAGATGCCTTTTTTTTGTCACAAAATTTTTATTTGGCTATAACTTTTCTCAATGTGTGTGGGGGCAGGTAGGGGTGAAAGGGAGCCTAGAATACATTGTTTTATCATATTATACACTTATGCCAACTCCTTAAGCTTCTATTATTGAACTCTAAAATAGTCCTATTAGCAGTATAAAACAATCCAAAAATGCCAGAAGGATCTATTAACTTTAGGAATGTCTAGATTAAATATGGTTAAATGATTTTCAGGCTAGGGGATTTTGTAATGTTCTACATGTAATGACATTGGGTGTAATGTCACACATCTGGTGTGCTGTGTCAATTATCTGGACATTTAATTATAAATTATACTATTGGTTCTAGTCTGTAATTTGCTTTAAGGGAAAAGGATATATAAGTTATGCCACCAGATAGCACATAGAACGTTGGAAGGAATTTGTTTTTGTAATCAAGATGTATCCATGTTTTATTTTCAGCGTTGGCAGTATTGTTGTTGCTGTTGGCTGTGGGTAATGCTCACAGTTGGCTCTGACCCTTTATCATATTATAATGTAAATGATCCCTCGCTATTAATCTCTGAGGAGGTGGGTGTAGGGTGGGGAGAAAGTCACATGGAAAGTATACAAATAGGCTGGTGGAATGACCATCCTCCTCCACCCGAACCATCTGAAACATATCTGAACACTTCAGCACGACACACAAATCTGATCATTTTCTTCCCCCCATTACAATCCCACTTCATTTCCTGAAGTTGCCTATCATCTTTTACATCTCAAATCATACCCTCAACCCAAAGGGTGATATTTCAATCCGATCTCTGTGGATTCTTTCTTTTTGCATATGCTGTTTCCTTATACTTACCCATCGCAGACTTCCTGGTATGCACCTTCTCAAACTTGACAGACCCTAGGGATCTTTGCGATGTGCTCATAGCCCTCAGTGTTTACCCTAGCAAAAGCCTTATTGCTCTATATCATCAGTATACCCCTCAACAGAAGTGATTGGGAAATCTCTGTATTTCTGATTCCTGGCAAATGCAGGTAGATGAGTGAATGAATATAGATTCCTTTTTAACACTGGAAGAGAGAAGACCAACTTTAAGCACATTATCTGACTGCTGATGCATAATAAGCATCATCTTCCAAAGTAGTGACCTTAATAAGATGGAACATGAGCCTGGAAAAATAATGCCTAGGTGTTTTTCTCTGTAGATTGATTGGAACAGAAGTATGGCCCACAAGTCAAATCCACCCACTGCCTATGTTTGTAAATAAAGTTTTATTGGAATACAGCCACATCCATTTGTTTATGTAATGTCTATGGCTGCTTTTGTACTACAATGGCAGAGCTGAGCAATTGTGATAGAGACCATATGGTCCACAAAGCATAAAATATTTACTATTTGGCAGATAAAAACAGAAAGTTTGTTGACTCCTAGAAAAGAAGATGTTGATAGGTTGTGCTCAATCCTGGATTTCTACAATAGGAAGCATTTATTTTTCATTGATGGAACATTTCTATTTTAAGATGTTATGCAGCCATATTTCAACACCACATATCTTTGTAATCTGAGAAGTTCTTGCCACACAGAACCTTACAGTGTATCAGGGAGTTGTTACTGCAAGATTTGTATTTTAAGATGAACTCTTTGCTCTGTAACAAAAATGATGCATAGCTTTCAAGATGAAATGTGCAGCGAAAACAAACAAACAAACAAACACCAAAGAAAAAGAAAAGAAAAAAGAAAAAAAAAAAGGTCATTTTGGTTTCAGATTGTCCTATAAAGTAGAAACTCCTCCTTGGTCAAAACAAAACTCAGGGGGTGTAGAAAAGAATGGCTAAAACTTAACAGAAAAAAAAAAACCCATTTACCAAAACTCAAATGCAGAATTTGGCAGGAAGATATCAACCAGTTTTCAGACCATTACATTTGCCATCATGCTGTAAGCGGTTAAGCTGCTGGCTGAAAGCAACTTCATCTGTTCCTGAGTGTGTCCTATCTGCAGCAGGCCTGGCAGGGTGCCCAGGACCATCCTCATGGGCAGTAGTGGCCAGGTGTCTGTCCCCTAGGGCAGCTGGTCAGTTCTCGGGTTTCCTCAGAGCTCGAATCAGCCCTTAGCTGGTCTACCTAGAAATGAACCAGACTCCAGGCCTTGCAAAGTCTTTGCTTCTCAAAATGTGGTCCATGGTGTCTCTTAGGAGCTTGCTAGAAATGTAGGATCTCAGGCCCTGCCCCTCCACCTCAACTTAATGAATCAGAATCTGCTTTTTAACAAATCCTTGGGTAATGTGCATGTATATATTAAAGTATTTAACTGGAGCGCCTGGGTGGCTCAGTAGGTTGAGTATCTATCCTTCGGTTTAGGTCATGATCTCACGGCTAGTGAGTTCAAGCCCCACATCAGGCTGGCTGCTATCAGCTCAGGGCCTGCTCCGGATCCTCTGTGCCCTTCTCTCCACCCCTCCCCTGCTCATGCTCTCTCTCTCTCTAAAATAAAATAAACATTAAAAAAAAAGTCCTTAATGGATACCCTAGGATCCCCAGGATCCTAAGGATCAGTCAGGGTATGAGAAAAATCATGAAATAAGAAGTATTTGCCATCAGCCAGGCTGATGGCTCAGAGCCTGGAGCCTGCTTCCGATTCTGTGTCTCCCTCTCTCTCTGCCCCTCCCCCATTCATGCTCTCTCTCTGTCTCAAAAATAAATAAAAACGTTAAAAAAAAAATTTAAAAAAAATGTATTCACTGTTGAATCACAGGAATCTGTAGGCCCTCGTACTCAAATAGCTGCCTGATGAGCCACTGACCACCCTACGCCGACCCCTTTCCCTTTCTCAGTTTACTAGAATAAGAATCCCTGAGCATTTGAACTCACTGGGAGACCAGGAGATAGGTGGGGAAGGGAACAGCTCAGAGAGCTGTTAGCTTTCAGGCTTCTAACTGTTCTCTGGGAGCAAAGGGAAACCAAAACTCCTCTTACTAAACTTCCTTTCTGCTCTGTAATATTCTCAGAATTTCTCTACTTTAGATTTTTCTTCTAGATTTTCATCTCCATATCTGTCAACAGTAATGGCCTGATAAAGCAGTAACTCTTACACAAGGCATCAGAAGTTTTCTTCAGGGTTCATAAAGCTCCCAGCAGTGCCCCCACAAGCAGAAAGTGTTTGGAACTAGGTGTTTAAGAACTTACAACAAGTAAGGAAGTATGATCCAGGGATGACATTGCTTTACAGAGTCTACTGCATCTTCTAAATCATTCTTAAAGATACATGCTAGAATATGACCAGAATGTAAGCTATAACTTTGGGAAACTGAACTCTTCAAGATTTATTGTCTTTAATATTTGATCGTAAAAGATAAAAATTCACTTGACAATTTAAAAATAACCATGTGCTCAGAGCCTAAAATTATACTAGATCAAGGACTGTCCTATAAAATTGGAATTATGGTGTGCTTTGGGTATCAAGATCAGTGCTCTCCCTTATTATCCCAAAATTATAGCACAGTTCAAGAGAATGAGAAGCCACAGACTGGGAGGAAAACATTGGCAAAAGACTCATCTGGTAAAGGACTATTATTCAAAATATATAAAGAACACTTAAAACTCAACAGTAAGAAAACAACCCACCTGATTAAAAAATCGGGCTGAAGACTTTAATAGACACCTCACCAAAGAAGACATATTGAGGGCAAATAAGCTTCATATAACATGTCGTCGGAGGAATGCAAATTGAAATAACGAGATACCACTAAGCACCTATTAGAATGGCCAAAAACCGTAACACTGACAATATGAAATGGCGATGAGGACGTGGAACAACAGGAACTCTCATTCACTGCTGGTGGGAATGCAAAATGGTGCAGCCACTTTGGAAGACAGTTTGGTGTTTTCTCACAAAACTAGACAAAGTCTTATCTACAATCCAGCAATTGTACTCCTTTGTATTCACACAAAGGAATCGAAAACTCAGGCCCACACAAAAACCTGCACATGGGTGTTCAAAGCAGCTTTCTTCCTAATTTCCCAAAGTTGGAAGCAACTGAAATGTTTTTCAGTAGGTGAGTGGGTATATTAGACTATGGTACATGCATAAAATGGAATATTATTCAGTACTAAAAAAGATAAGCTGTCAAGCCATGAGACAACATGGAGACAACATGCTAAATGCATATTACCAAATGAAAGAAGTCAATCTGAAAAGGCAACATAGTGTGTAATTCCAACTATATGGCGTTCTGAAAAGGGAAAATTGTAAAGACTAAAAATATCAGTGGTTGCCAGAGGTGGGGGATGGGGGTAAAGGATGTATAGGTAGAGCACAAAGGATTTTTAAGGCAGTGAAAATTTAGGGCCTTTTGAAGCTGTAATGATGGGTACATGTCAGTGCACATTTATCCAAACCCACAGGATATACAACGCCAAGTGTGAAACCTAAGGTAAATTATGGACTTTGGGTGATTATGATGTGTACAGTGTAGGTTTATCAGTTGTAACAAATGAACCGTATTCTGGTAAGTGATGTTGATAACAAGGGAGGCTATGCATGTGTGTGGAAGGGTATACAGGAAATCTCTGTACCTTCCTCTTAATTTTGCTGTAAACCTAAAACTGCTCTAAAAAATAAAATCTTTAAATCAAGACAAGCTTAATTTTAACATCAGAAAAGACTGGTTTTTCAAATATGGTTCTGTCTGTGATGGGAATAAGGTTCTCCATAGGAATTTGAGGTTGTTTGGTCTTTAGCTTATGGCCTTAAAGTCTGCCAAAGTTACTGGCAAATCTATAGGAGAACCAGCTACCTTTACCCCGTTCCAAGACCATAGCCTTACCTGTGTCCAGCCTTCTAGAAAGGAGGTGCATTTACTTCTGAGGGAATTAGGCAAAATTGAGTATGGATGTTTTAGTGTAAACCCATGATCATTTCCGGATGATTAACTAAAAGTTTGGAGGGAGATGTGTTTGTGTGTGTGTATGTACACATACACACAGGCAGCATTACAGGCATGATGCCACTGTCCCAGATTCACAATGGCACCTACTTCTGAACAGGGGAACGGATGTGTATTGAGCCACATACCCTTCCCAACTAAGGCTCCCGGGAACCAAATGGCTGCCTGTATGAAACGGCCGGGTAGGACCCAAGATGCAGACACTGGCCTTGAAACAAAGAGGAACTTTCCCTTATAAACTACCTTGGGTTTTATGAGTATGTTATAGACTACAATTTCTCTGAAAATAGGAAGGTGGTAAAAGATGTTAACGGTCCTGCAGAGTTGTGATAATGGCTAACAAATCTGTTTAAGTATTACTTTGCTGTTATACATGCATGTTTGCTAGTTGTCATTACAAACTTCTATTTTTTATAGGCAATCTGTTGTCACTGCATTTGTTGAGACATTTGTTCACATCTTTTATGTAGCAAAATCTCCATTAGTTGGTCAGGTTTCGAGTAGTCAATATTCCGGTTCGTCAAATGTTGTAAATAAGTAGAATGATCCTACGTATCAATTTTCAAGTCATAAAAATCTTCTATATGCCCAATTCTGTGCCTCAACTTAGGGCCACTAAAATCATTAGGATACAGTCTTTATCCTCAAGCTTTTTATATCTCATACGTGGTTTATCCATTCCTAAGTATTAAAATTATAAATGTTATATGTAATTGAAGGTTGTTAGTGACTCAGAAGAGATTTTAGGATTTTAAGAATCACTCTTGATCATCAATGTATTAGTGTTAATTTTCATTATATGGTAGATTAACAAAAAGTTATTATTAATGAAATTTGAAAAAAATTGCCATATTCACTAGAAATTCTTTAGAAACAGGAATCAGCTGCTTTTTATTTGAAGAAATTCTTTTAAGCAGAGCCCCATTTTTCATCAAAAGAGGCTTGATCCCACGAAATTTAGTAATTTTGAGTTGTGTAGAGAGGCTTCCGAGATTAAAACACCATGGAAATAATGAGCACTCTATTTGTTCTAATTAGAAGTGTTCTGAGCTTACGGCAGTCCTGGCCGCCCCTTGTTGACCTTATTAAATAGACAACTCACCCAAGGAAAAAGTGATCTTTTCAGACGAGATATTCCACACTTTATTCCCAGGGACTGGAGACATAGCCATGCACCAGATGGTCAGGTTGTTTGGTTGGGCTGGCTTATTACCATACACCCTTGTCAAAACAGACTTCAGCTCCCAAAATCCACTTTTGTCTTTTCTCTCTTCATTAGTAATGTATATTTCTAGAAGACAGATTAAGAACAAGATCGGTCAGCAACATTTTCTGCTATGAGCCATACAGTGATGGCAAGGAATGGCTGGGGATGTGCTGGAAGCCGAGCTATCCCAGCCTGATGGCAAAGCCCAGGCTGTGGATGGATTGGTGACTGCAGGGCAGCCCGCCGACAGTGAAGCTTCTTGGACTCCCGCTTTTAAGTAATATGGCTTTAACAAAAGTACCTGGGGTATTGTCTGTTGGGGAATTGCCCTCGACAGTTCCCCTGGGAAAAGAACAATTAGGAAAGAAAATAAGGTTCCGCAAGAAATTGTGCGGCCTTACATTTAGCCCTTGCCATCCCCTATAGAGACTCCTCTACTTACAGGAAGGATAGCCTCATGCATTTGCCAGCAAAGGAGGCCAAAAAAGGAGAGACATATGGATTTGAAAGCCCCACTCCTAAGGAGTGTATCTACAGGCACAAGTCACTCTAACCCCTAGGCTCACTTGGCCCCCAGGAGGCATTCCAGATGATGATTGAACCTAGTCGGTTAAAGTACAGAATGGTTCATTAGTTCCTAGGTGCATTGTCTCTCTGAGAATGTATAAGGCGTGGGTTTCTAAGGCCCTCTTGGCCCCCTCCTGGCACCTCAGACCCAGGTGAACACTTTTGTTCCTTAAACTACAAATGGTTTGGGGAAACAACTAAGAGGTCATGTCCCTGTAACTGTTCCACTTGAGGTGTTGAGTGATAGATGACCTTTCATGAAAACAGCAAAGCAAACGCTCTATAGATTATAGATAAACGCAGATGCATAATGGAATAATGCAAGAAACTAATCAATAATCAAAGGGTATGAGGGCACATTACGAGAAAATCGCCATGTTATTTCTTAAAGGTTGATTACACATAGGAACATTTTCAAAATTAGGTAATGTTAGAAAAACATAGATGACGTATGCCACAAGGAAATCACTAGCAAATATAATGCCATGTTTGCTACAATCAATCGGCCAGTTCAACACACTGCTGTTGTCTGTGTCCATTTTTATTTTTGTTTTTTCTTTTAGTTTTGTTTTATTTTCACTTTTTCACCGACGCTGTTCATCCTTCGGGAACCCCTGGTTGCTGGAGCAGGTCTCCGGCAGGGATGGTTCAGTTTACGGTAACATAGAGTCTAAAATAGTCAAACCACAGCTTCTGGGCAGTGAGGGTCTGTTCCAGCAGGCCTGGAGTTACCCTAAACTGTTTGGCTCAAGCTCTTGCATAGCACTGATCCATAGTCAAAGTACGGAATGTGTTGATTCATAGCATTGCTTTGTTGGTGACCGTGGGTCCAAGGAGCTCGGGGGCCAGTTGTCTTAGCTCATCAGCATTGTTTATTGTTGACTGATACCGGTAAGATTAATGATTTGCACCTGGCCCAGGCTAGAATCTGGGAAGGCTCTGCGGTTGAGTGTGTCTACATAGCAGGAATCCACCTAAGTAACATATAAAACAACCTCAGCCAAGACTCCACTTGGGGTTCCCTGCTTCTAAGGTGCTCTGTGCCATATTGGTTGTCTCCCCTTTGCAAAGGAGCCCGTGCCTGATTTCACTGCCCCCCTTGCTGTAAATCTGTACATGGGATGCATACCCTTACTTTAATAGTGTTGTTATATTGTATCCTTTTCCTGAAATAAGCTGTAGATTTATAGCCATTGTCATTTGGGTCCTCTGAGTCTCCTTTAGAAATAGAAACTGTTTAACTGCCACTGTTAGTACAACCTCCAAATAGCACACATGGCAGCAGGAAATCAACGTGAAACCATCTGTCACTGTAGGCCAGAACTTTCTGGACCCTTATGGCTTCTTTACACTAAAGGCTCTAAATGCTAGTTTTGAAGTTGTTACTTACCAAAGTAATAACTACATGTGGTAGAATTCTGACCACAATGTCTGGCCTCATGGTCCAGAAGAGTAATGGGCACATCAAACCAGGGCTTACTTAACAGGAGACCATACCTATAATGACCCTTAAGAAAGATTTTCAGGATTGCATCCGGTCATGATTATGGGTGAATTGTTTTTAAAGTGAATAACAAAACCAGTAATAGTCTCAAAATGAATACAGTGGATCAATACGATCATTCATCAATATAAACTTTTTATTTTTACCCATTAAAAATAACAATGTAGCAAGAGCTATGTGACTCAGTTACTGTTGAAAACATATTGAGCTTTGAGAAAAAAAATGACTCAGGAGGAAGAAGAAGGGCTGTTGTCCCAGGCAGGGGGGGCTGGCTGGGATTGTTCTGGCACAGGCAGCCATGTTTATCGCCTACGAAAAATACGGCTTTATGCATTCTCATCGGAGCTTGTCTCAGTGTGTGTCCCTGCTCCAAGAATTTTTAATCCTCCTGGTGGAGTTCCTTGTCATAAAGCCCAGTCCTTTATATGTACTTCCTCTAGTCTTCCCCACCCCACTCAGATCCTTAGAAGAAAAAGTGGAAAGTATTTGTTCATTGATTTGAATCAGTGGTGCTAAGTTATTTGCATTAAATGAAATTATTAATACATATATATTGAATTAAACTTCTTTACCCTCATGTAAGAGATCTGCTTTTACTAACAGTTGAGAGTTAAAGAAATCAGGTGTATTTCTTAATTTTGGAAAATGTTACCCACTCCCGTCCTCTATGAGGCACTAGATGGGGTATCAGAAAATGGCATCTGGTAGGCAAGATGATGTTTGTCTTGGAATGAGAATTGTTCTTAAATGCCAAGATCAGCTCAGGAAATGGCAATTTCTATTCTTCTTTGTTTTCTTTCTTTCTTTCTTTGCCAAACCCATTTCCATTGACTGATTTCCTTACCTTCTTTTTCACCTTGAGGAAAGCCTCCTTCTATAAACCACGTGAGATTTGCTGTGGGAAATACATTCCTCAGGGAGCAGGTAAATGTTCTCTGGGGGTAAAAGCAGAACACAGAAAGGCTTATTTGAAAATTAGCAGCAAATGGTACCCCTTACATCCCGGCCAAGCGTCACATGGGGCAAATTGGCAGAAAACAGTTTTCTACACTTTCAACAAGGCTATGTTTACCTTTCAGAGCTTATGTGAAAAAGTGAGCTACAAATAGACTGTCTCCTATAGACATGTCATGAACTCATGGCTGGAAGCATAGGTCAACTTGGGAAGAATCTAGGACTAGACTAATATTGCAAGTCTGGACTCTGGGTTTTGGAAAAAGAAGATCACTGTTCTACCCAAGAAGAATAAAACAGTGCTAAATGGAAGCCAAAGACTAAAAAGGAAGAAGCTCTAACAGTCAGAGACCAGAAAAGAATATTCTGTTAGACTCTAAGCTAAAAGATATCCACATTTGGGTTGTTTCCATTCCCCAAATAATGTAAAGTACTATTTGTAGCAATAACCACAAAAACCATTATTGTGAATATCTCACTTTTGACTTGTAAAGAGTTTATGCAATTGACTTTTCATGTTATCATCTTAACAGTCCTCTAGGGTGGGGTAGGACACAACTTATCATTGCCATTTGACAGATGGGGGAACCAAGGCACAGAAATCATAGGATGGTTAAAGAGAGTGGAATGTAGTTGATGGCACAACTGGGAACTAAGTTACCCCATTTCCAGTCCAAGGTATTTTCTGGTAAAACACATTGTACTGAAATATGAGAGAAACAAAACAGGTAGCTTAGAGATAGGTTTAGTTATGTTTTATTTCCAACACCATATTTGCTCTTTGTGAGATGGTGTTTTTTTTCAACATCCTGGTGAAAATACCCAAAAGGAATTACTGGATCTCATTATTATTATTTTATCTGAGACATTATAAAATTGTATTTCGATTTTTTTTTAAACATGCCACTGCATGAGGTTTTTTTTTTTTTTAATTTATGTTATTTATTTATTTTGAGAGAGAGAAAGAGAGAGAGTGTGTATGCATGTGAGCAGGGGAGGGACACAGAGAGAAAAATCCTAGGCAGGCTTTGCACTGTCAGCACAGAGCCTGATGTGTGGCTCGATCCCACAAACCATGAGGTCATGACCTGAGCTGAAATCAAGAGTCAGATGTTTAACTGACCGAGCCACCCAAGCACCCCAACACTGTCCAATTATAATACCACGTAGAGTTGTTTGTTGTCTCATCAAGAGATGTATGTGTTTCATATATGACTGGTCTTGGCTCTTAGCTCTCAAATATTTTCCACAACTGATGAATTTACTAGTTAACTAGTAAAGAACAATTAGCCATACGTAATACATGGGGTGCCAGTTTCTTCACAGACTAGTTGCACCCAAAGAATCTGGTCCTGAGCAGAGCTGAGACACCAAATTGAAGGACACTAAAATAGAATTTTCTGGTGAGATCCTACTGAAGTGCAGTTTAGCATCCCTCCACACCACTACCAAAAGCCCAAGGCAAACACGAGACTTTCAGAAGCGACTATCTGTGGAATCCAAAATGGTGGGTAGTGAACGCTGCAGCTCCCAGTTTTCACATTCATGCCACACTTGACAACGGGGAGGGTGACAGGAATAAAAACCCGTGACATATGTCACTTTTTGTCCTAGAAAGCCAAAAATAAAACCAGGTTCCCTAAAATATATTCTTATTTAGTGAAAGAAAGAGAGGGCAATTTATTTAATCCAATGAAATGCCAAAGATTGATGTTTACCTTCAAGTGACCCACAAAAGGATGTAAAATGTTAGGAAAGGTTGTAAAGGTTTTTATTAATGCCAATACTTTTAACCTCTCTCATGACTCATTTTCTCCATGCTCGGTTACCCTACCATAAGATGATGATATGGTAATATCAGGAACAAGTAGGGGTTCCATTATATTATAAAAGCAACTGGCTCACTGAAGAAATCTCTTGTCAATTTAATAAAAACGTTAAAAAGCTTTAACTCTAGTGGATTCTCTGAACTCAGATTTTATGGAGCGATTCCGATTTCAAATACTCTATACCACCTCCAGACTGTGTTCCAAGACTTTGTTTTGGAATGTGCTTGATGTCCTGAACACCTCCCAGTCTCCCTCAAATTGAAAAACCACAGACTAAACTAGTTCAAACTGAAGTAAAACCTCTTATGAAACACCAAGCTTATATGGTTTTGCTGTGCAAGCAGACATGAGTAGGACCTTCCACATGAGTAGGAAGAAAAACATGTGAAATTAAAAAAAAAAACCATGAAGCATATACGCACAAGAGTCCGTGCACACACCTACAAGTGCACACGCACACATTCTTCTGCTGAGGAGTCAGAATCACTCGCTCATTTACGGTGTGGCTGTCATGTCCATGAGACAAGCAAAAGAACTGGTTTCTTCAACACATTTTTTCTCGGTACACATGGAATATGTGAGCAATAGCACAAAGAATTATATAATAAGTGGCAAAAAGTATTTGGACAGTTCTGTAGGAGAGCAGAAAGAGGTGAATTCTGGGAGTAATAGTTTGCAGTCAGGGAAGAGATGGGTCTGGATTCTACAGGTGGTCTGTGGTTGAAAGTGGCGGGGAATTCACAAAGATTGACAGACGGAATGGGTTCGTAGGCCAATGTGTGAGTTGGGCACATTGTCCTGGAAGTAGAGGGAAGCCAGTGGAAGGTTGTAGCACGAGGAGACTGAGGAATCAGGAAAAGTAGATCCAAATCTGGCTGTAAGAATGATCATTTCCTTATTTCCACAGCTGAAATACTCAAATGCTGACCATTTGCAAGTCAGCCCAGATTCAGTTTGCCTAAGTTTGGGCAGAGCCTTTTCAAAAGGGCTTCTCATAGATTCATTTAAAAAAAAATTAGCTTTTGAGTTTAGAAAGAGAAATCTTTTTTTTTTTTTTTAAGTTCCCCTATTCGTTTACCAACTCTTCATTTCTATTTGGAGTCTTTCCTCCCCTCAACCTTCTTTCTTCACTTGAAATTTGTCTTTTAGTCTTGGCATGTTTTCTACTCTGCCATTTCTCTTTTCTTCTATAACTCAAGGATTTTTCTTCCACAGACACCCTCTTTAAAATGTTCCTGTCTCCTCTTGGTAGGTTCTCCTTCCAAAATATACATATATAAATATAGCATATACGTAAATATAAAATTTGTGCTTAAATTGTGACTATTCATTTATTTCACTCCAACTGAGAATAGAAGCCAATAACATTTCAGCTTTTCCAATGCTAGTTACATAATATAATAAAAAGCAACCGCAAATCTGCTTCTCAACTTGTCACATATCCTTCAACTTGGGAGGATTCCTTTCACTTCATCTTCCCTTTTGTGCAGGCTCCCTGGCTTCTCTACTGACTGTATTTACAACATCCGGAGTTTCTGAACCAAAAATTGAGACTCATGGTCTGACAACTGGACAGAACATTTGAAAGCACAGGTGTTACTGGGGCATGTGGTTTCTCTGCTGAAACCTCACCCTTTCCCTCCTTTAAATATTTTTCTTTGCTTGAGAGGCCAGATGATCTAGTTATCTGGAAACAGAACCAAGACTAGTAGGTGCTTGACTTATTGTTTTACTACACAACATTTGCCAGAACATCTATTTTCCGGGGTGGGGGGGGGGGGTACAGAGAAATGTGTGCATCTTTGTGTGGGCAGGCAGAGACACGCCCACTTGGAAAGGCATCCTCCCTGGAAGTGGGAGGGAACAGGACCTGCGGGTGCCCTCCTCCTGGGGGCAGATGTCAGCTAATAGCTACCCACAGCGTGTGGGAGCACTCACCCTGCACCAAAGCCATCAGAGACAAGCTCCGGGCCTTGCTTGCTTGTAAGTACCCACTTGTAGGGCTGTGGGGCCGAGGGAGGGAGGAGAGTGTTTACCAACTGTTAGGGATTGCAAAGCTTGGCGGATAAAGCTCTCAATCACTTAAGAAATGACCCAAAAAAGGAGGGAGAAAACAGGCTATTTCTAAAAATTTAATTGTCCATTTATTTACTTAAATGGGGTGCAAAAGCCAAACATTTAGAGTAAGCTGCTGTCGAGGAGGTCTTATCAGCTATTGGCTTTGCAGGTGATGGTTCCCCTGGGAAGGCAGAGTGTAAGCTACTTGCTGAGGACTGCCGGGAGACAAGTCGGTTGAGATGTGCTCCATGGTCCTCTGCGTGGGCCAGCTCCTCCTGCTGAAAACAGCTAAGTCTGCTGGAATTCTTGGAATCTCAACCCCAGAGGGACCTCGCTAGGGGCAAACCGATCTCACCTTGGGAACTTTATCACCCAGCGTTTGGACTGCTTGTTCCAACAGTTCTTAGGAAGTGTGCCTTTCACACCAGCATCTCTCTGTGCTTGCTTCTGCCTACACTGAGGAAGACAAGTGCTGCCCCAGCCCTGGGGTTCCCGAGCAGCCTGAGGGTTCAGAACCTCCAAAACCCACATGTAGACCTCCGGGAGCATAGAAACATTGGAAGCAGCCAGGAGGACAATCAGGAGAAAACCTAACATTTTCAATATTCAAAAACCACTCGTGGAGGTGGTTGATGTAGAGAACCCTGAATTCACTGAAGAACTTTGTAATTTCTGGACTAATCTGTGTTGTCGTTCTGGTGTACACAAGGAGGGATCAATACATATCTGGGGCCTGGAGGGAATGTACCTGGGGGCCTCGGAGGCCATTTTGTGTGGCTGTGACTCACCCTGACTCTCCCGTGAAGCGGAAAGGAGAAAACATCACACCAGGTGTGGCCAGCCTTTGGCCATTGTGGTGAATCCCCAAGAGTTACTGCAGTCCCTTCCCAATTACTCATTTTTGCCTTAGCTGTGGTTCAGCCAAGACTTCTGGCTCAAGGAAAGCTGTTAAAAGACGAGACAGGATGAGGCGGGAAGAGGAGGAAGAAGAGGGAACCAGGATGAAGGCAAAAAGAGACCTTGAGATGAAGGAGGAAGAGGCAATCAGTGAGAAGGGAGAACCGGTTGGCCCTTTCGCGAGCGCCATGCCCACCTCTCTGCCGCACAACAAGGGGTCCCGGTTTTCCGAGGTTTGGGAATATTTCCACCTGGCCCCTGTTCGTGCTGGCCACCACCCCAACCAATATGCCACCTGCCGCCTGTGTGGCAGGCAGGTGAGCCGCGGCCCGGGGGTTAACGTGGGCACCACAGCCTTGTGGAAACATCTGAAGAGCATGCATAGAGAGGAGCTGGAGAAGACTGGCCATGGTCAGGTGGGGCAGCGCAAGGACTCCAGGTCCCAGGGGCCCCAGCTCCCCATGGGTATCGAGGGCGAATGGGCCCGGCTCCTGGAGCAGCTGGGGAC
Organism: Puma concolor; assembly: GCF_028749965.1. Taxonomy (NCBI): domain Eukaryota; kingdom Metazoa; phylum Chordata; class Mammalia; order Carnivora; family Felidae; genus Puma; species Puma concolor. The sequence goes on from NC_141675.1 coordinate 101,773,551, forward strand.
CCTGGCTTTGTGGGCCAGCCAAAGGGAAAAGGAGGTGCTTAGGAGGGAGAGGGCAGTGGAATGGCGGGAGAGAGCAGTGGAAAGGAGAGAGCGAGCCCTGGAGGAGGTAGAAAGGGCCATCCTGGAGATGAAGTGGAAGGTGAGAGCTGAGAAGGAAGCCTGTCGGAGGGAGCAAGAGCAGCCTGCAGCAGCTCATCCTTTCCATTTTGTTTAAATCAGCCTGGGAGGTATCTATTCTGAAGACACAGACTCCCAGCAAAGAGCCACTTTAGCTTAAATATAAAGTATTTTGTCTTTAAGAGAAAGAGTGCATAATAGGAGTTAATCTCAGCAGTTCTGAATTGACCAAATACTTACCTACAGGGCCCCTGAAGGCTGTCCTGATCAAAACCTCAAAATGTATTAACTGAAGATCGCTGTTGTTTTGCCACCATGGGTCTGTGAGTTTGGGTGCAGAATGTACCATACTGTCAGTGCTGATGAGTGAAAATAATGGGATTTATGCCTAGCACTTGGTTCGCGGAGCTGAGGGTTCTGATAGTTGAGGTTGGCCAGGTAGCTGGAATGTACCTATGTGACCAGCTCATTCTGAGGGACTCTGCCATGAGCAGAGTTGAGGCTTCCTGGGGCTGAGGCCTTTGCACACATACTGGTGGTGATTTGAGAACTGGGTACAGGGCTTGTTCTGTGGGGCCCAGCTGTGGAAGCACATAGAAGCTTGAGCCTGAGTTCTCGGGACCCATCCGATATAGGTCTTTTCTGCCACTGGTGCTGTGTTGTGTCATCTGCTTACATTAAAGCTGTGTCACCAGCAGAACTGTCTGAGTCCTGTCTTTGCAACAATGTAACACGTACGTAATTAACGTATAATCAGCACAGAGAGAATTAAAGACTTTTCAGCTCACTCAAAAGAAACGTTAAGAATAGAGGATGTAAAAACTTATTCATAAATATTTAAAAATATAATCTAATTTCATATTAAGGTCTGTTAAAGAGGGAGATCATGAGGAAGAGAGGAGAGAAACTCAGAAAGGAAAAAAGAAAGGTGGAGAGAGGCGGTGAGTAAGGAGAAATAAAAAACAGAGGCAGAAAACCAAAAAAGAAAGAAAAAGGGACAGAGAAGAAGTGTGACATGGCAGAAGAGAGACAGATCCCTCCTCAAAAATTCACCATGGAAAGATGAGAGACGAAGACTATCTGGGAGACTGAAGGGCAGAGAACATTTTCTGAGGTTCTGAGGTCAATTTTAATGAGTTAAATTGCTTTAGTTTTGTTCCCACAGACCACCCATTCATTTGAACAGTAGGTTTTGGATTTTATTCCTGCCTCTGAGATGCCGGTTACAGGCCAACTGTTCCCTGACTTTTTAAAAAAAAAAACTGTGCATTTTGGGGGTGTCTGGGTGACTTAGTCGGTTAGGTGTCCAACTTCAGTTCAGGGCATGAGCTCACAGTTTGTGAGTTCAAGCCCTGCGTTGTTCTCTGTGCTGACAGCTCAGAACCTAGAGCCTGCTTCACATTCTGTGTCTCCCTCTTTGCCCCTCCCCCACTGGTGGGAGCACGCGCATGTGCTCTCTCCCAAAAATAAATAAACATAAAACATTTTAAAAAAATAAAAAAAAAAACTGTTCATTTTTAAATACTCAGAGATGCTTTGAAAAAAGGGAACCTACCAGTCCATAAGGAAAGAACAATCTATTGAGGGTATGCCTACTATGGTTACTCAGGGATAGATTAAACCAAAGTGGCAATGACTGTGGCCTTTGGGTTGGAGCTGACTTTTAGTTTGGATGATTCCTCTAGAACCTTTTTTTTTTTTTTTTTTTACTACTGGGTTGGAGGTGGAGTGAGGGATGGTGGGAGCTGGGGAGACAAGAGCTAATAAAGACAGTTTCTCATTATCTTGTAGATAGATCCAAGCACTTAATGGGCAACGGCCTCCCAGAAAGTGGACAAGATCCTGGTGTCGTAATGGGGTCTTGTTTCCCTCTGTCCTCACCTGTGTGGCTCCCTCTTACTGCTTGCTCATTCTTAGACTGTCAGCAGCTCTAACACCCAGATCTGTTTTCCCTGTGAGCTGTTTGTGGAACAAGCACAAGTCCAAACATAGCTTGTGAAAATCCCAGACTGTACTGTAGGCTTGTAATCTCCTTATTTTTTTCTAGAAACTTGCCTGATATTAAAGGTTCACTTACCATATGGTTTTCTAAAGGGATGTGGTGCCATTTTTAGGGTCCTCTCCAGCTAAGGTAAAAACTCAGGGACTCTCACCTTCTAAATGATGATGAGGGCCACTGAGAGTCCCATGACTGGACATTGGGAATCAGAGCCTTATTGTTCCATAAGATTCCAGGAAGGAAGGAAGAAAGGGAGGAAGGAAGGAAGGAAGAAAGGAAGGAAGGAAGGAAGGAAGGAAGGAAGGAAGGAAGGAAGGAAAAAGAGAGAGAGAGGAAGGAAGGTAGGAAGGAAGGAAGGAAGGAAAAGAAGAAGGAAAGAAAGAAAGAAAGAAAGAAAGAAAGAAAGAAAGAAAGGAAGGAAGAAAGAAAAGAAAAGAAGGGAGGGAGGTCAGAGGGAAGGAGGGAGAGGAAGAAGCTCTAATACCTAATCTTAAACACACATACACCCATACATTTGAAATGAAGCTTAAGAAGGTCAAAGAATCCACAGATTCAGGCTTTGCAAAACCACAATTAAATAAAGAGCAACAATCAAAATCTGCAAACAGACACCAGAACCATCCTGCCGAATGGTAATGTGTGTTTTTAGATTATGGTGTCTGTTTTACATGGCTCTTATGATTTTCACTTCTCTTCCTTTTCAGGCATTTTAACCCCAGCTACTTTTGTTTCCTATCTTTCATGTTAGGTAGTTCTCTTTATACATTTTTTCACTTAACTTTTGTCAAACATAATAAAGGTAGAGAGTGATGAGGACAAGACCCATGGAGATGAAGGGGTTAAAGCAGAAAGCCCGGGTATAAAAGAGAGACATATGTGGTTCATGGAAAGACCGAACTGTTGAATAAACTCTGGGGTTTTCATGTATCTCTCTTGTGCCTTCTTTTGCTACATCATCAGAGTAGGCTATTCAGGGCCAGGGTCTGTGGGCTGAGGGCTCTTTGGGCCGGCATCTTTTATTCGAATACTGTGTCTGTTACAAGAAGGGGCCCTGAGGTTTCAGCTAAAGACTCCTTTTCCATCGCAGCTGAGGAGGCGAGGCTGCATGCCATGCTGGCGCCCTGGTGAAGCCTTGCCCCCAGAATGCACAAGAATATGACATCCACAGGAGTAATACTCTCTTTGGATATTGCTGGCATGTCTAAACCTGAGAAGTGTCATGGTTAGAATAATTTGGGAGCTTTTTGATTTTTCAGGAAAACCAAATTAACCATAAACTTCATTGCTCTAGTAAGGCTGGAAAACATAACTCATAACTGACCAAATCCCTATTACTTTAACTCCAAGGGCTGCTGGTGGAGTGAATATGTAGTACATAGTAGGCATGCAATAAATGCAGGTTGAATTGGTTAATCTCTAAGAAATGAAGGGTAGGGCTGGAAGTTACCATACCCAATACTTATGGTTGCCAGATGGTAGGTACTTTACATGTGTTCTCTCATTTGATCTTTATATCACTCTTGGGAGGTTGAGATCGTTGTCCATGTTCACTGATGAGGAAGCTAAGGAACTGAGGTCCCAGGGGTCAGAGTTAATAAGCGATAGGGGAGAATTCAGACCCAGGTCTATCAGATTCCACAATCTATGTTCTGTTTTTTCATTATCACATACTGTCTCCCAAAATCAATCACATAGGAGATTTATGAATATATCTTCAGATGAAACAGTGGATGAAAGGGAGCAGGTGAATGATAAATAATGGGAAGGAAAGAAATATTCCTGAGACATCTATTATGTTCAATATACTCCATTACTATGCATAAATTTAATTCCCCTAAGAGTCCCATGAAATATTAATCCTGATCCCAGTTTTAGATGACTTAGTTGAGACTCATGGAAGTTAACTATTGGATGAAGATATGTAGCCAAGAAATGGTTGAATTAGGATTTGATATTAGTTCTGTCTGCCACTGAATCATGGTCTCCTTTCATTATATCATCCTACCTGGTTATGGGCATGCTAAATTCTCATCCCAGCTCTGCCTTTTATTAGTGATTCAGCCAGTTGTGTAGACTCTTCAGGCCACCATTTCTCATCCGTAAAATTATGGATGCCCCACCTATTTCAGAGCACCACTCAATAAAAGCATGTGGAAGGACTTTGAAGAGTTAAGAAGCTATTAAAAATACAATGGGAACTCTAAGAATATTAGAGTAAGAAATTACTAACGTTTGGCAAAATGTTAAAAGATCCACAGACAAGCCGTGTCCTGTCGCTGGTTAAATAGAGTTGGTGAGAGATTATTTACTAATTCCCCAGGAAGGAAGGTTCTCTGACTGTCCTAGTCAGCACCTAGGTAAACATGGGTAAAGAAGAAGAAATGTGATAACATGTAAGAGAAAGTCCTTTTTTTTTTCAAACTGGAATTCTTGGATCCAATCTTACGGTTCTGTATCTTGATTGAGTCCTTATTACCTGTAAACATTGGCATAAAGAACCAACAGGAAAACCTTATAAGAAACAAAAATACCTGCCAAACGTGCCATTAGACTGTTAGTTTTATTCAAACTATTGAAATGATGTCCACTAATAAAATTGGAGTTAATTGTGGAAGAACAAAAAAACTTAAACTTTTTTTCATATACTCGGGACTATATAACAGCAATTATCTAAGAGACTAATACATAAAATCAACAAAAGACACAAATATATGCCCATCTAAAACCATCCCACAGAGTTTGAGCTATGATTTGTATATAGCTGTCAAATTAAATGACTTATATTTAGGATCATTTATAAATGATCTTATATATAGGATCAGAAATCATAAGTTATGTAGTGTTCTCAGGATTAGAAGAAATTAGAATAGGAGTATAATTTTCCCTCATCTCATGTAGCAGAAAATGTTTGAGAGTTCACAAGAATATTTATTTTATTTGGGATTTCGAAAAGCTTGAATTAAGTCAAAATGCCCCGAGACAACTGATTAACACACATAGTAGTAATAACAATAAAACAACAGTAATAATGTTTACTGAGCACCTAATATATGCCATAGAGCATACTAAGAACTTTTCATACGGTATTTCATTGAATTCTTAAGAACAACAACAATATGCAGATGTTCTTATCCTCTTCATATAGATAGAAAAAGATAGAAAAGGATGTGAAGTAATTTGCCCAAGGTCACAGCCAACAAGAAGAGCTGGCAAGTGAGCCCAGATCCCAGTGACTCAAGGCTGGGAATCACCTACAAGAAACTGAAGTCAAACAGCCCTACTCTACTTTCCTTTTTCACCTGCCCTTTCTCCTACCGCCTAAGAAATAGGCAGGGTTCTGAAGGAGTATAGAAGGGCACCTCTCCTCTTGTTACTTCAAACCAAAGACTATAAGAAGGGCCGGTACAGGAAGTGGATTAGAATGAATTCAATGCCAGCTGAACAAAAGCCTCATTCTAACACTAAGATTCACACTGCTTTCTGTTCTATTTTTCCTTCCCTAGCTTCTCCAATTTTCACTAAAGAGAAGTTTAAACTATTGAGATGATTCTTCCAGAAAATTTAAGGACTAAGGATTACAGATCGTATGTTCTGAGAGCCCTAAGTCAGAAAGTAAGGATTTCCACTTGGCTCTAGAATCAACTCAGCTTCTCTTCTTCCTCACTAGCAATTAATTGGCTGAGGGCCAAGGAATAAGGTCCTTTGAGAAGATATTCTGACAATGATGTAACCAAACACACCTTGGCATATTACACTATAGATTTTCAAAGGCTTTAATGTGACTCACCTCTCCCAAGACATCCGTAGAGTTATTTTCCATAATCATGGGGATTTCTGGCTTAGCTTAAAGGCAAATAAAACACAGTTAGTGTCACTGAATACCATCTTACCTGGCCACTAGTGTGTGTGTGTGTGTGTGTGTGTGTGTGTGTGTGTGTGTGTTCATCATTCATCAAATATTAATTCAACATCCACTATGTGCCCAGCTGTATGCTAAAGGCCTACGAAACAAAGGTGGACAAATCAACTTCACTGTCCTTAAGAAACTGACATTTTCATGGAAAATACAGATTTTAGAATACATCGGAGGATATTTCAGTGACTTTGACGTCCTGTTAGACTGTAAGTGCCCTGAAGCCTATTTTCATTCATCCCTCCATCTCTAGAACTTACCAGTGACCAGCACAAAGTAGACATTGAGTACATTACGTTGAACCAAAGTGGCTTCAAGTCAGTGCTTGAGTGCAGCAGACAAGGCTGTCTGTGAACCACTGGAGAAATAGTAAGCCTGTCACAGGCTGTCAGTGTCTGTTACATCTAGACGCATTTGCCTCTACTTGCTGAAGGCCTTTTGTTGGGCATACCTGTGACCCTCTCTTAGGGATTTATTGGGCCTATGGGAGCTCACTCAGTCCACAAGCAGGGCAAACTGGACGTCTAGTGAGCTAATGGCTATAACAGATAGGGAGTTTCTGGAGAATACCCCAACTTCCTTGCCTCTCCCAGAGTTCTGGGAGAACTCTGATGTGTATTGCCCCAGAGTTCCCTGGTGGGAATGAGCTCTGAGCCCACACTGGTAACTGGCATGTTCACGTATATTTCATTATCTTCCTTCCCTCCCTTGGCTTTCTGACTCCTCTTCTGATGCTTCCTTCCAATAAATTCCTTCAATAAATACTCCTCAAATAAATTAATTTAACTCAAATCCTTATCTCAGTGTTTTCTTTTGGGGAACCCAAACCAAGACAGACCCGAAAACACTAATGCGAGGAGGGGTATTCTGGCCATTCTGAGCTCATATCAGCAACAGATACCATTGGAATGAAGGACCTGAAAGAAAGAACAGTTACTGAAAGTTGCAGGGGTGCTACAGAGACATTCCTTTTGAGGCTCAGGACAATCAGGTTTAAGGGCTTAGAAGGGGGCAGGAGCGAACTTGGGATAGCAGGTGATGCCCTGCTAAGGAAAGTAAAGTCAAGAAGATCAGTGAGAGGAGAGCAAGAAGTAGCAAAGGAGCCAGGGAAGCTTCTGGCCCCTGCACTGTTAGAGAGGGAGGTGTTATTCAGGACGAAGAAATAAAGTGGATTTAGGGCAACCACGCTGCAGTGGGTCTGTGCTACACTTGGGTATTTATTTTGAAGTTTCAAGTTTTTATTTTTGGTTTGTCCTATTTGAGGAATCACCGAGGACTGCTGAGTGGTTTCTGAATAAGACATGTATTATACTTCCATGCCAGGGCCACTAGGATATATACTTCGTGGCACACACAAAGAGTCTAAGGACTGGATGAGCCAGGCCAAGCACAGCCTGGCTGGCCCATTTGCTAAAGGGGAAAGAGAAGAAGCAGGGAAAATCGAATGAACAGGCAGGCAGAATCTCCTATTTTTAAGCATCCACTGAGAGGAGATCAAAGAAGAAACAGAGACGTAGAGACAGAGAGGTGTAGACACAGACAGGGTGATAAGAGTAAGATGTGAAAGAGGAAAAAGCATTCTAGACTAAGACAGAGGTCTCTGCCACAGAGAGAGAGAGGGTGTGGTTTAAGTGTTGACAAGGCAGTTAGATCAAGTTGGGGTGCAATAACCCTTGGTCAAACCGGACATGGTTTGCCCAGCTTAGAATCGACACGTGTTTTCACATCCTGGAGAGCTGCCTTCATTGATTTGCCTAAAGTCAGGCCAGATGAGTCAGTTTTGTGTTTGTTCGAAGACAGTCACGCCCCAGTAAGTGAGCTGACAGCGATATCGATGAAAGAAATGAACAGGCTTTCCCACCTCTTCACAGAGCACTGTTCAGGCTCCATAAGCAACATGATCATTAGGGGTGATCAGTTATCTCCTAGCCCATCCACAAGGAGAGATGGAAAGAGAGGGAGGGAAGGAAAGGGAGCCAGAGAGAGAGGGAGACATAAGAACTACAAGAGACTTCCAACTACATAAATCTCGGCTGTAGCTGCCTCCATCTTTACGAACTACAGTCTGTGTATTTCCCTCAAAATACTGAATTCTTGGGGCGCCTGGGTGGCGCAGTCGGTTAAGCGTCCAACTTCAGCCAGGTCACGATCTCGCGGTCCTGGAGTTCAAGCCCCGCGTCAGGCTCTGGGCTGATGGCTCGGAGCCTGGAGCCTGTTTCCGATTCTGTGTCTCCCTCTCTCTCTGCCCCTCCCCCGTTCATGCTCTGTCTCTCTCTGTCCCGAAAATAAATAAACGTTGAAAAAAAAATTAAAAAAAAAAATACTGAATTCTCTGATCTCTATTAATAATGCCGTAAGATTCTAAGTGAAAACAAAGATTATTCATTTGTCTGGTCATTCAGAGAACTGAGGGAAAATCTAGTAGCTGGTGTGCTCAGGTTTTGTGAGGTTATTTTCTCTCCAGTTCCCTCATTTGCAAAAACAATTAATGGCTCATCCACATCACTGCTTTTCTCTTTGCCTTCACTTAAAAACGACTTGGTAAAAAAACACAGTTCTTGGGGACAAAGATGAAAACGATCCAAAGCCAGGGGTTTGGATTTTATATTTACTAATATTGCCTGGCCTCACTGAGCAAAATAGAATTTTCACATTTTCTGCAAATTTGCTCCCTGCAGAGCCTGTGAAAACTGAGTGGGCCATCGTGGATATTTCCGCTCCACACTTCAGTGGATGCAGGGACAGAGGGCCATCCTGCAGGCTCCTTCACTGAGGAGCTGGCCCTGCTGGGGGTGGGGGGACTCCTGCAGTTTCTCTGGAGCTGTGTTTATCGTTTTCCTTTTCTCACACTGTCCCTATTCTGCCTCACTCCAGCAAGCAACCAAGACAATTAGACAACTCGGTAATTAGATTTTGGCAGTTATAATTAAAGAGATTCCCAGTATTCTCAGGAAACATTAAAGTTGTAAATAAGGAGTAGTCACCAGGAGCCTGGCCACTCTATGGCTTTCAGTGTGATTTTATTCTATTAACTCAATCCTCATTCTTTAACTCCCTACCCTTATCCTCACCCCTAACGTGAATGCCAGTATCAAGGTCAACAGAGCTCTAGAATAGCTACCCTGCGGGGCTGCTCTCCAGAGACCAGGCCCCTTTCTCTGTAGGAGAGAACAAGGCAGGAAAAATGGACAGGAGGACGTCAGGTAGTCCGGAGAACAGAAGCTCTTACCAAAAACCTTGACTGTGGTGGAGCTCCTCAAGGTTTTACCAGGTCTGACCATAACGTGGCAGGAGAACTTCCGGCCATCATCGTGGATTTGGATTGGAGAGAGGCAGAGTTTATAGTCTGTACCTAGCTTGACTCTGTCTTTAAATAGTGTGGAGTTGCTGATGGAGTGACCTTGGGTGATACATGCTTCCTGAGTTCCATTATCTTCCTGCTGAAAGAAATATTCCCGGTTACTCGGCACTCAATCGCGTCAGCTCCAGACTAGATGTTCGCATGCATTCATTCATTTATATCTTGTAAAAAATACAGGTGATGGATGAAGAAGTGAAATTAAGAGATATTTGCTATGTTACTAGAGAAAAGATCATTACATGACTTTCAATGACTAGAGTCACCCTCTCCTAACAAGAATAGAAACTTGATGTTCCTCTGACTAGAACTTCCCCTTCATAACTTTCCATAAGGTGCGTATCAGCAGTGGGATTTGGAGGGCACAGCACTGGGGGCTAATGAAAGATCATAATTCTTATTTCAAGTTCAAGAATCTATTTTTTTAAGTTTATTTTGAGAGAGAAAGCACACAGGTGGGAAAGGGACAGAGAGAGAGAGAGAGAGAGAGAGAGAGAGAGAGAGAGAATCCCAAGCAGGCTTTGCACTGCTAGTGCAGAGTCTGATGTGGGGTTTGAACACATAAACCGTGAGATCATGACCTGAGCTGAAGTCAAGAGCCGGACGATTAACTGACTGAACCACCCAGGTGCCCCAAAGTTCAAGAATCCTAATGCTAAGATGTGCTGTATCCGTTTTGCTAATTAAATCTTCATCTGGACCGGATGATTATGGTTGTCCTCCCTTCCACCTTTCCTTTGGAAAAGGTCTCATTCTAGCTCGCCGTGGGGCCAGGACCAGGATGAAGTAAAGAGGCTCTTAGCACTCACTCTCAGGGCCCTATCAGTGCAGGGTGGGTATCTGAAAGTAAGTGCCTTCTTAAATTTTGTGCCCTGGGCACTTTCTTGCCTCCTTCCCTCTGACTAGTCATGGTCCTTGCCCTTCTCTTTTTTATTTCTATGCTACCTTCATAGAGGACACATAAAGGGTAGACTCTAAATATTAATCAAAATTCCACAAATCAGAGTTTATTTGAAGCACTTGATTCTTCTATTCCATATCGGTTCTTGCATTTATGAAGGAAAGCTCCTATTCTTCTTGCCATACCCAGAATTTCCATGGACAAGATCGCTGGGCAATCATCGTGCTGGTCAGTGTCGGTAAGTGTGCTAAGGGCTGGTGACGAGGGGACTCTTGAGGGGCACAAGGGTAGAGGAAGGGTTATGATCTCATTCTTCTATAAATAACTGAATATTCTCAGTTGAGTTGCTTTGAAAACATTCTGACACACCAAGTTTCTCCTCTGCAGATTCTACCTCAGTTGTTCTGGGATGAAACTCAGGCTGTAACATTTTTTAAAAGGTCCTCATGGGGCGCCTGGGTGGCTTGGTCGGTTAAGCGTCCGACTTCGGCTCAGGTCATGATCTCACGGTCCGTGAGTTCGAGCCACACGTCGGGCTCTGTGCTGACAGCTCAGAGCTTGGAGCCTGTTTCAGATTCTGTGTCTCCCTCTCTCTCTGCTCCTCCCCTGTTCATGCTCTGTCTCTCTCTGTCTCAAAAATAAATAAATGTTTAAAAAAAAAATTATAAAAAAAAAAAATCCTCAAAGGATCCAGGTCTGAGAACCACTGGTCTAACTCTAAACAACAGATTAATCAATCATTATGTGCAGAGATCAGGGGGAAACGGAGAGAACTGAGATGAACAGCAATGCATTTGGTGGAGAAGTCACGAAATAATGAAAACAAAGATCCGTCCCTTGGAACCTCTGGTTTAAATCTGTCAAAAAAAACCCCCACCACTATACATATTCAGAGTAGAAGAAACAGAAGCTAGGAGAGTTAGAGAATTCAAGTATGATCTGGGAGCAGAAACAGCGGAAACATGAAGGCAGACTTTCTTTAAATAGTTTATATAAATATTTCCAGAATATACTTAGTAGAAACTCTTACGTAAGACACCATTCTTTAGGTGACATGGGCTAAGACTGCTATCAGCTTTACATACAGATACATAGACAGTACTGTTTGTAAACAGTGATGCCCTGCTCGAGACTTACCCTGAAACAATGTGCATACCTTTGACCCCACAATAAGAAAGGATCTAGGAGTCTGTGCTACTATCTTCCTAGTGAAGAAGCATATAGAAAATTAAAAGGAGACAGCTTACATTCTGGAGACAGGGCCCAAAAAGGAGCCCTCTGCATTGGGTGGTGACAGAAGAAAATGGACGCGGTTCACTCAATGGCTGCAGATCTGGAGGCCAATAATTAAGGAAGCAGGCTCCCCCTGCAGGTCTGCACACTGAGCTAACTTCTATAGCTCTTGCTTCACTCACAGGTTCTCTTTTTGTGAGGATCTTCAGAGCTCAAAATGCTTTTTGGCCACTTAGTAAATGTCTCCCCATTGGAAACATTTCCATCTGTTACTTTGTAGTGGGAAGAAAGGCAGTCAGAAGCTGAGGTTGGAAACTCGGGAGACAAAAGCTGTTTTTCCATTATTGTGTTGCTGGGTGTGGCCGGCCAGGGTAGTTTAACTGCTGGAGGAGTTATAAAGGGGGCCCAGGCAAGAACCTGCAGGGAATGGCTGCCTTCACCCAGCAAATGAGAGAGGAGGTGAGGGAAAAAGGAGCCCAGGCAGACAATGAAATGTCTGGAGCTGGAAGAGGGGAAACTAATACTAATAATATGCTACAGCCACTATTAAAGTTTTATATTCTTATTAATCATAGCTTAAATTTATTTAGCACACACTATGCTTTAGACATTGTGCAAAGTTCTTTCGAGTCTTTTTTTTTTTTTTTTGATGTTTATTTTGGAGAGAGAGAGAGATAGAGCCCAAGCAGGGGAGGGGCAAAGAGAAAGGGAGACAAAGAATCCGAAGCAGGCTCCAGGCTCTGATCTGTCAGCACAGAGCCTGATGTGGGGCTCCAACTCGCAAACGGTGAGATCATGACCTGAGCTGAAGTCGGACGCTTAACCGACTGAGCGACCCAGGTGCCCCTTTTGAGTCTTATTTATTCCTATGACAATCTGGAATAAACTAAGGTTGAGTAATTTGCTCAAAGGTCAAACAAAGCAAGAAGGTGCTTAAGTCAGGGCATCAAAAAGCAGAGATGCCTAGGTCCAGGGAAGTTAAATCTCAGAGACAACACGTACTAATAAAAGCCAAACAATCACAAAACAATAAAAAGAACTTTTTGTTTTGTTTTGTTTTTTCGTTTCTGAGTATGTGGAATGAAAAATTTAAAAGAAATTCCGGGAAGCCAGAGGCCTTTATATACATTGTAGATTACAGAGGTGTGGACAATTTGTTGAGTGAAGAAGCTGTTTCATAATATAGTGATCTGCCTTTGGTGATAGGGGTCAGAGAGTATACCTCTGATCTTACCTAATAATGATCTTGGGTAACCTTGTCTGCTGAAAACATACTGGTAAGAGGTCTTGTACAGAATCTTTATTCTTGCCTGGTTTTTTTTTTTTTTTTTCCTTCTTTTCTTGTTTTTCAAAGAAAAAAATGGATAATGTGTAAAGGTGTTTTTTGTTTGTTTGTTTGTTTGTTTTTTGTTTTTTGAGAGAGACAGAGACAGGGCAAGCAGGGAAGGGCCAGACGGAGAGGGAGAGAGAATCCCAAGCGCACTCTGCGCAGGCAGCTTGAACCCACAAAACCATGAGATCATGACCTGAGCTGAAACAAGAGTTGGACGCTTAACTGTCTGAGCCACCCAGGCACCCTTCCCCCTGCCTTTTTAAAACGTTTTGTTAATTTAGATAACTTTAAAAAATATTAATAGGGGGCGCCTGGGTGGCGCAGTCGGTTAAGCGTCCGACTTCAGCCAGGTCACGATCTCGCGGTCCGTGAGTTCGAGCCCCGCGTCGGGCTCTGGGCTGATGGCTCGGAGCCTGGAGCCTGTTTCCGATTCTGTGTCTCCCTCTCTCTCTGCCCCTCCCCCGTTCATGCTCTGTCTCTCTCTGTCCCCAAAAAAAAAAAAAAAAAAAAAAAAAGTTTAAAAAAATATTAATAAATATTTCGTTTTTTAAATTTTTTTTGATGTTTATTTTTGAGAGAGAGAGAGAGACACAGTGTGAGCATGGGAGGGGCAGAGAGAGGGGGAAACACAGAATCCGAAGCAGGCTCCAGGCTCTGAGCTGTCAGCACAGAGCCCCACACGGGGCTCGAACTCACGAACCACAAGATCATGACCTGAGCTGAAGTCGGATGCTTAACTGACTGTGCCACCCAGGCACCCCTAAAATATTAATAAATATTTCTAAAACCCAATGGGATTCTCACTTTGGAGGAGCCATATGATTTAATGAAGAGTACAGACTGAATTAGCATACATACAGTATACCATGCTTGTCCTGACCCTCAAGTAATACTCAAGTAATAGTAGATACTCAAGTAATACAGACTGTCTTCCGGCCTCACTGATGATCAGTCTGTACTTCATGAGCATCCACTATCTGCAAGGCTAAACTGAAGCATTATAGAGAGCCATAAAATGGATCCTTTAAAGATTATCTTGTAATACGTACTGAGTATAGGTACTATGCTAAGCTGTTTAGTTGTATTATTTACAACCTCACAATACCAGCATAAAGTCAATACTATAATCATCCCCTTTTACAGATGAAGGAAGTAAAACTTAGTTTAGGCCACATATCCAAAGTCGTACTGAATTCTGAGACAAAAGGAAAAACGTGTGCACCTGTAGGCACTTCTCAAATATTCTCCCATATTTTGACCAAGTGGAAAAATTAACTAAAAAAATCTACAATTAAAAAAAATGTTTTATGACCGTGTAAAGTTGTGGCCATGGGGGACATGATGCCATGAAGTCCCAGAAACCACAGGCAAATTGGAAAATACTACTCCTTGGACAGCATACCAGGGTCTCAAAACCGACAAACAACGGCTTATGCTTATTTGAGATTTTCATATTTTATTCATCATGCATTTTCTCTAAGTTTTGATTTTATTTATTTACTTAAAAATTATTTTAATGTTTATTTTTGAGAGAGAGACAGACAGAGCATGAGTGGGGAAGGAGCAGAGAGAGAAGAGGGACAGAATCCGAAGCAGGCTCCAGGCTCTGAGCTATCAGCACAGAGCCCAATGTGGGGCTCAAACCCATGAATCATGAGATCGTGACCTGAGCCGAAGTCAGACACTTAACCAACTGAGCCACCCAGGTGCCCCTCTAAGTTTTGATTTTCAAAAATATTTCATTAAAATATGTACCTTAATTACTGATTTTGAGGGGCAGTCCCTTAAAATTTGCATCTAAGGAGAGGACCTTGCTCACCTCACTCTAATCCTAGCTCCTACGTCACACAGCTAGTAAATGGCAAGAGCCAGGATTTTTAAAACAATTTCCTTCCAAAAGTCATGCTGTTAATGACTGCGATATTCAGCCTCATAAGAGTAGTAGAACAAACAGTCCTTGCCTTTTCTGCTTATAGTCTATTTGAGAAGAACAAATGCACGAGAAAAAAAAAATCAGGACCCACAGAAGAGAAATAAATGGATAATTACATTTTGGACAGGAGTTGGGCAAAATAATTAGGATGATGAGGGTTGGGCAGGGTAGTACTGAACCATGAAAAACTCTTCCTGTGTCCCTCCATGACCTTAATAACAAGCCTTAAAATAATTTGTGGGTGCTTTCCTGTTTTTGTACTATAATCAGAATTTCCAATGCAGAAAAGAGGCATTGGTACTATTTGATTTAGTGATATTACCTCATCTCTGGGCTGGCCTGAGCTCCAGGTCAGACCGATCTGTGAGGACCATACCACATGGCAGGCATTGAGCTATAGTATAGAGCTCATTCGATAAATTCTGTTAATTTTATCGATTGTTACTTCTTTATCTCCAAACTGCTTCTTATCTTCACACTTCCTCCATTTATTTTCCATCCAGTCAGTGCTGTCAAAGCAGGCTGCTTGCAAAGCTCCCCACGTCCACTTTTGTAGAGCACCAGAACAATATTTTTCCTGTCATTGCAATTGGTTGTCAGTTCTTTGTGGGTTGGCTACCACTTTATTTCTGATTATGGTGAAGACAATTGGGGTCAGCAGCTATCAGGTAGAAAGTGACAGTTTCATTTTCTGAATAGCAAGGCTTCCCACAGGCGTGGAAAGCTGACATTGTTTATAATGCCAGTCCGCTTTTTGTTTAAACATAAAACATTGCAAATACTAAAGAAGAGTATATTGAAAAGATGCATTTATAGAGATGTAAAGAAACATAAGCATCTAGGTTTTAGTCATATGCTTTTATCACTAACATTGAACTATTTGAACCTGATAGAGTCCTCTCCTTTTTTTCCTGATGTTTAGGAGAAAAATCATGGGTCTCTCCTTCTTCACAAACTTTAGAAACAAACACTCCCTCAGCACCTCTCTACACCCCCACTACCAACTTGTACTCACGGGTCCCAGATCTTGGTATAGTATACGTCTGAGGTTTTCTGGCCAACTGTTCTTTAATTATCCAGCTCAAATATAATCTAAGAAGTTTTCCAGGTCCATTTGCTCAGAATCAAACCGTTCTCCCTCTATGCTGCCATTTTTTTACATTTTTACTGAAGCTGTATTTCATAGCAGGAAATATATTTGATGTCGTTTTGTATCCCTGCAGGACCTAACACTCAAAACAGATTCACAGATGTTTGCAGGATTGAATTGAAATTTACACTGTAGGAAATCAGGGTGATACTTTGGAATGAAAACAGAATATTAGACTCTATTTAGAAGCTCCCGGAATAAGCCTGAAGGATTTCCCAGATGACTATACACTTGTGCCCCAGGACATAAACTGGAAAAACTGCTACTTGTCCCTTATCTACCAACTGCATTCCCACTAAACATAAACATCCTATGACTTCTTATTCATCATCCCATCATATACGGAAACCCTCAGTGCCCGCTGACAGATTAACCCTTTGTGTTTATTTGATGACCACTCATCAAATGCTACATCATGCTACATCAATGTTGGATACGCTATTTGCATCTGATGCCTTTCTACTTCAGTCTACTCACCACCCTGGAATGTAACTTCTCCAAATGCTAAGAAACCACTGCACGGACACATTGAACACAGCCATTGCATGGGGTCAGGTACACAGAGAAAATCATTTTTTAAATGATAACTGAGAATCCCAATGATAACCCTTGTCATGAGGGTCCTAACAGAATTAATTAGATTTTATAAAATTCCACACAGAAGACATGACTTTTGTTTTTCAGTGACCTCGACTACAATAATCGTAGTTTATAAAATCGTTTCCAGGGCTTAGTGCAGCCTCTGAAGTGGGAGCATTTTGCAGCTTCCTGGAGCGACTGAGTTCAGTCCAGTAGGTTCCTACACTCTTTACTTTGTCTTCACCACCTGCACTCTTGAACCTTTTTCTAAATTCCACATTATAGCACGTTTTAAAAAACAATTGTCTTATTAGGACTATTATTGCTCATTTAACAAAAGATTAAAAGATGATTATTGCTCATTTAATAAGAGATTAAATACTGGGGGTTGGGGGGGTGGTATTTATGTCCTCTGCAGACCTGTCACAGTCATGACTTGAAAAGCTGTCCTAATATGAGGACATTAGATGATTTCATATCAGGCTTGCTGAACCCCACAGCTGCCAACACTGTGGAGCACAGATGTAAACTAGAGGAGTAAATAGATTTTGACATTTAAAGAGGGAATGCACAGTAGGAATTTCATCAGCACATTTGCCAATACAATGTTCCCTTTGAAGAGAGATTTCTTCAAATCAAAAAGATCCCTCAAGTTGTCTGCATCATGGTGCATCCTTCAAAGTGACAGCATGGCTTGAGGTTCTAGAAGTTTAAGATCGCCTCGCTGTGTGACCTTAGGTGCCCTCTCTCTGTCCCTCATTTATCCTGAAGGTCCTGGCAGGATGCAGAGATAAGGTCTGCATAGTCTTCTCCATTTCTTTGAAGGAAACTGCTAGATAGAAGTTGTCTTCTCAGTTATCTGGTGATTGGTACGTAATGAGCTGCTCATTAACCATTTGAACAGCCAGCGTGAATTTAGTGACCATCAGTTTAATAGGAGTCCAATGAATAGGACTATGAGGGGAAGGGACAAAGAGAAACAGATGCGTTCAATTATTTATTCTCTATTGAGGGCCTGTGTTCTAAGTACTAATTAGATGCTACGGAGTTTTGAAATGAGGGGCACAGCTTTTTGCTCTGGAGAAGCTCAGTTGACACTTGCTTGGAAAAACAGATGACCCACCCTTTAGGTAAGATAAGAACACTATAGATCAACTTACTTGCCAGCATAAATCTCTACAGTCAAGCTTTGTTAAAGTATATTATTATTGATTGCGATTCAACTTGATTGTTCCCATTGGTAGTGAATTTGTGATAATTACAGTGGAATTCTTGCCCACTTGCGGGAAACAGGAATAGCGCAAGCAAGGTGTAGATAGTATACTTCCATTGCTGTAACGTTTAGTATAGCCAGTTCCTGCCCTCTTGAGACCATTTCCACTTTTCAACTTTTTTCTGCGATTGTTTGTTAAGAACAATTGAATTCTACTAATGATATGTGTAATGGTAGGAAGACTTGCATTTTAGAAACCAAACCTTATAAAGGGAGGAAAAAAGTGTTTGCTGATGGATGACAAAGAGACGCTGTAGCTGTCAGAAGAGTTTGAGAAAGTTATTTCCGAACATTTTTTTCTTTTCATCCTGACTATTCAAAAAATATCTGGACAGTGAAAGCTCGCCCGTAGTTTGCATTTTGAGGCCTCCTTGCAAGTCTATTATTTTGGGTTTGGCACATCCTCAGAGAAATCTTTGTATAGGAAGGGTCTAGTTTCCAAGATAGTCCATAAAAATTTAGGTAACTTATAATATGCATTATCATTTATGCAGATACAGTATTTTATAAATTGTATCAGCCATTACATCCATGGAGATCTAGGAGTTGTGCAAAAATTTTTAAAACCTGTGTTTGATGACAATCTAAAAATTAATCATATTCTGGATCATCTAAAGAAATACCCGATTAGGTGATTCTCAAAACTGTGTTTATGGTTATCTTTATTTTATTTTTTGTGTGTATTTGTTTTTGAGAAAGAGTATGATTGGGGAGGGGCAGAGAGACGCATGCGCATGCACACCCACACCCACACAGAGGATCCAAGCAGGCTTTCTGACAGCAGAAAGCCCGATGGGAGGTTCGAACTCATGAACCATGAGATCATGACCTGAGCTGATGCTCAACTGACTGAGCCACCCAGGTACCCCTTCTGCCTATATCTTATAAGCATTAGAGTTTGTCTTTCCCGATCTAAAGAAATGCTGTGTATTCCCCAGGATGCAGCAGCAAGGGTTCTAGGAAAAGGGGTTTCTCCCTCTGTACGTGTTGTTTATAAAACAAGTATTTGTGAGAAGGGGTTTCTGCTGGATGTGGCTCCTCTCCAGGGCACCATCATACTCCTTCCTCTCTGTAATCATGGTTTGGTATATAGCTTGAAATAGAAACTAACCTTTAGGAACTAATTTTTAAATTACTGTATTCATAGACCTGGAGGCTTGCTGAGTTAGAAGGAATCTTATGCCCTCCCTTCCCTCCCCCGCCAGTCCCCCACCTTCCACATAATGCCTGCTTTTCCTCCTGTGTGCTTCCTTCCCTATTATTACTTGTTATTCATTTTTATTTCATTAATATTTAAAGATCATTGCAGTTATTCACTGAAAAGGGCAACACTTACCACCAACCATGCAAAGGTGAACTCAGACGAAATTTCTGAGGAGATATTTTGAAAGCATGGTATTTCCAGAGTCTGATTTATCTGTACTTCTATTAAATGGCTGCTTCTCCGTTCATCCTGTGTAACTATAACAAAACATAGGTGGCAAAGACATGAACATGCGATTGGTTTCTGAAATGCTTTTTTATGAGAGAAACAGGAACAGTTTTACTATAGAGATTTATCCACCCTCAGGGCACACCTATGACAAGGCAAAACCCCACTAAGGTCCTCATTGTCTAAAAGGCAAAATAGAACCACTGAGAGTCACTGAAAATTTGCAGGAAACTACTCTTAAAGGATCCAACTCACAATCTGAAATGTTCCTCTGCTTTAGCCCCAAAGTTTGTGCTTTAGGTTTCAGATCATACTTTCTTGATCAGTCAGAATGTAAAACTTTATAACCTAACCTCGAACTGTCTTTTTAAACATCCGAATAGATTTAATTTTTTTGAGAGATGTTTTCGATCCATGGCAAAATGGAGTGAAAAGTACAGAGAGTTGCCATTGTCCCCCATGCGTGCACAATGTTCCCAGCTATTAGCACCCTTAACCACAGTGGTACATTTGCGACAACTGATAAAACTACATTGAGATATCATGATCACCCCCAAGTCTATAGTTTACTTACATTAGAATTCACTCTTGGAGTTGTACATTCTATGGGTTTTGATGACTGTCTAATGACAAGTTTTTACCATAGTAGTGTCACACAGAATAGTTTCACTGCCCTAAAATTCCTCTGTGCTCCACCTATTCATCCCTCCTTCCTGCCAAACTCTGACATCCACTGATCTTTTTACCGCCTTCATGTCTAGCTGTCCTTTTAGACCTTATAAACCTTCCTCCAAAGAGAGGATGATATAGAAAAATACACGAGGAAACTCTAAAGAAGCATTGTTAATGGATTTTCATTTTTAATGTAATTTGAGATAAATGTCAGTTTCATAGCCTCTCTTTGGGAAAGTGTAGACACATTTGTAACTAAACTACAGTAAGATCAAAAAACAATTGATAAATGGAAAGAACTCTATCATACTAATATCCTGAAAATCTTATTGTTTCCATGTCTATACAAATCTTGTTTATATGTATATGTTTTCTCATACTTTGCAATCCTCTTAACTAATAAACGTTACTTAAAAAAATGTTTTGCATGATTGTATTTTTACTTCAAATGTTTTGCATGATTCTTAAACAATTTGTAGCTAAAATTTTCAGAGGCTTTATGTCATTCTGTCACTTATATACAACATCATTTGTTTTGTCATTTCCAACACATTGGATTGCGTGTTCTTTCAGTGTGGGGTTTTAGTTTAAACTATTATAATCTATATAGCAAGGATCATCCTTATACTAATAGCTTTCCCCTGACCACTCAGCTTCTTAAAATAAATTCCCAGAAGTATAATTAATGGATCATGGGGTATGAGCACTCTCATTATTATCAACAGCCTATTTTTTTTTAAGTGGGGTATTTCTCAGTTTGGAATGTTATGTCTACCCTTAGAACTCGGTGATATTCCAATCTCTCAGCAATAGTAGCTGTCCTCTTTACTGATAATTCTTTCCTCCTCCCTTCCTAAACTGAAACCTGGCCTTCCCATTAGGGCACAACTTCCTTGTATCATTCTCAAATAGTGGTTGTTTATTTTCTTGTACCCTTATTTCTTCAAGATTAGGAGATGGGATCGCTGCTGTCCTTGTTCTTCATCACTGCTTCCAAACGTTATTCCAACTCCATAATTAAAAAAAAAAAAAAAGCCTGTCCTTTATGGTGAAAACAATTTAGCTATAACACTACTTCCAAATGGATTTATTTGTATACCACCACCAAAATTGCTTGCCAGGATTGCACATCATTACTACTATTTAATTTTATTCTTAAAATTACTATAAATGTTTTTTTTCTGTAATTGTTGTACTTACATAAATTTATTTTAAACAGAGAGTGAACTAGGCACTAATATCTAATTTAGAACTAGGCACTAATACTAATGAAATTCACTTGATATGTTAGTTATATTTTAATGTGCATTACCCAAATATATAAGTATTAAACTTTTGTGAAGTTCATCCAGATTCTGGGAAGTTGGCAATGCAACTGACCTAACTTTTTTAGTATTCCTGAAGCTGCCTATAAAAACAGACAAGGTAACTAGAGTAGCAAACGTAAAAACATACAGGCTGTATCTATAGGGACACCAATTAACAACATATTCCCATTAACAGGTGGGGACAAATCACTGAACCACTGTGGTATCAGCAACTGAGCAGAAAGAAACAGAGGAAAATTGACTGGGCTTCTGATGCCCCTCAGAACTAGGGAATTCCCCTCCAAAAGCAACAGATAATCACTAGAAAGACATGTGGACTAATCTGAGAATAACAGCAGAAATGGAGAAAGGGGCTTGCAGGCATTAGATTACCCATGCCTTCGAGGGAAACAAGGAAATGCTTGTCAGCACCGGGACAGAGGGTGCTTTTCAGACATATCCCTCCACTGAGAAGAATCCCCTGGGAGTAGAATCCAAATTAAACCGGACAGGTCCAATAGGAGAAAGCAAACAGGCAATTTAGATAAAAGTGAGGGATAGGAGGAGAGGAAGTGTATCTCAGAAAGTACAATGGAATATTATTTCCCTTGAAAATAACAGAAGATATGGCTCTAGAGACACTGAACACCCCAGAAAAGCTAGCCTGGCCCACCCTTCCATGGAAAAAATCAGCATGCATTTACACCTTAAGCGTGAGCAATAGGAAAAGGATGGGATAGAATCACAGGTAAAGATACTACAAAAAAAGAGAGAAAAGGGAACAAAAGAACATCCCCACAACAATGACAGCATATAAGACAAAGATAAATTCAAAATAAATAAAAACTATACCTTAATAATTGAAAATGAGATAAAAGAGGTAATAAAAGTGATATGAGCTGTGAAAAATTTTAGCCAGACTGGTAAATGAATCAACTGGAGAGAAGGAAGCATAGCAGAGATAGGTGAGAGAATTCAGGAAAGAGCTGGAAATAACTTATTTTAGAAGTTAAGACCAAACCACAAGAAAAACAAGGACATATTAGCCCAAAAGCTAATGCAGTGAAAGAAAGTTAAAAATTGAATAAAGGGTGAGGCGACTGGGTGGCTCAGTCAGTTAGGCATCCGGCTTCGGCTCAGGTCATGATCTCGTGGTTTGTGAGTTTGACCCCTGCGTTGGGCTCTGTGCTAACAGCTCAGCGCCTGGAACCTGCTTCGGATTCTGTGTCTCCTCTCTCTGACCCTCCCATGCTCATGCTCTTCTCTCTCTGTCTCTCAAACAAACATTAAATTTTTTTTTTTAAATTGAATAAAGGGCAATTTTAAAGTAAATTAATAAATAATACATTTTAAAATAAAAGAAAAAAGATAAGCAAAGAAGATTAAAAGCATGTATAATAGAAGACACTGAGTGACATAAGCAGTAGGCAGACAAAAATACTAAAAAATTATAATTCAAGTATAATCTCTTAAAGCATAATGATTAGAAAATACATATTGAAAGATTATACTGCACAAGTAGGAAAATAGGCTCATAATAGACATTAAGCACATTATTCTAATGGTATTTTTTAAAAGTCAGTTATGGGGAAAGAAAATAGGATTATTATTAGCTTCTGACAGCAACTCTTTATGCCAGAAAATAATGTAGCACCATATTCAATATACTCAAGGAAAGAAAATGTGAGCTAGGGATTTTATATTCAGCAAAATTAGCCTTTTAACATAAAGACTACATAAAACCTGTTGATGCCACGTGTAAGAACTCAGGGAATATTGCTCCCATGATCACTTCCTGCGGATTCTCCAATAGAATACACTTTGGACTCAAGAGGCATTTACATAAAAGCTGGGGTGACTTGAATCTCTGTCTACTTTTAGCACTAAAAACAAATCATTGCTATAAGGAAGAGAGCAGTAATGCATATATATTTTTTAAAACAAAGAAAAGGTAAGTATCAAAAATGGGGCAAGGCTTGGATTGAGGTTCTGGTGGCTGAAAACATGTATAAGACTGAGCATATGTATTAAAACCACCATTTCAGGACCAAAGGAAAACATGCCATTGAGACGCATTTCTTCTTGAAGAAGTGCTAGAAGTTCAGTAAAAATAGCAGGAGTCTTTAGCCTTCTTGCCTGGGGATCCTTCTATCCCCTTGCCCAGCATGGCCAGTGAGAAAGTAATTTTCGCATTTTGGAGTTGGCTACAACAAACAGCAGCTTTTCTTCCAGAAGGGGCAGACTTAAGTTAGGTCTGAGCGTAAAGATCGTACGCTTTGTTAGTTAACAGGCACACACCTGGTAGGAAACAGAGAAAAACTGCAGCTTGGTTAGCTTGGGTTTGCAAATTCCATTTAGGGTGGGTGGTAGCCCAGAGAGACATTTAACATGGAGATTCTGGAAATTAGGGAGTCATAGAAGAGCTGAAAGCAGTTGTCTACCCATCCTGGGCTACCTGGGAAAATGCACAGGTGAGTGAAGAGACTTCAGAGAGCCTACTGGAAAATAAAAGCCAAAGGAGACCCCATTACTATCTGCAACTTTGAATGCACCCTGTAACCACCCCTCTGCCCCTACCCAACATTTATATGTACAAGTGGAAGCCTGGTGGGCTGGAGGAATTTGAGCACAATTTTTGTCAAATTCATTGATGGACCAATCAAAGGACTTTGTCAATGCAAGGCAACTCTGTGGAAACCAAACTAAAGGCATAAGAATTATAATAGAAACTTGAGCAGGGATATCAAGAGGAAACCGATTTTATAATTTAAATATGGATAGTTACCAAAATTAAAAAAAAAAAAACTTAAAAAACTTCACCAGATATGGAGTTCTCCCATTATTATTATTATTACTTTAATGTATAGTTTTCAACAAAAAAGAAGACACACGAAGAAAAAAGAAAAGTGTGATCTCTATTCAGGAAAAAACAGCTGGTTGAAACTGATTCTGAATAGGTAGTACATTGGATTTAACAGACATTAAAGCAGCTCTTATAAGTATGCTCGTAGGATTAAAACAAAATATGATGAAAATGAGTCAATAAATAGGAAATCTTAGTGGAGAAATAGAAAACTACCAAATGAACCAAATAATTATTCTAGAGTTGAAATGTCAATAACAAAAATGATGAAAATTTTACTTGGGATTCTCAACAGCCAATTTGAGATGGCAGAAGAAAGAATCCGTATATTTGAGAGGCACCTGGGTGGCTCAGTTGGTTAAGTGTCCAACTCCTGACCTCAGTTCAGGTCATGATCTCGCAGTTCATGGGTTTGAGCCCCACATCTGGTTCTGCGCTGACAGCATGGAGCCTGCTTGGGATTCTGTCTCCCTCTCTCTTCCCCTCCCTCACTTGCTCTCTATCTCTCAGTATAAATAAAAATAAACATAAAAAAAAATCAGTGTATTTGAATATTGATTAATATCAGTGATCTAATCTGAAGAGCAGAGAGAAGGAGGATTGAAGGAGAACGAGCTTCAGAGCCATAGAGGACAGTAGAAAGTGTCCAATATGTATGCCGCGTGAGTCATAGACAGAGAGATGAAAGAGAGTGGGACAGGACAAATATTTGAAGAAATAATGGCCAAAAACTTCATATTTGACTTAAAAAGTTTCCTCCAAATTATCTACACTTTCAGGAACTTTAAAACTCGAAAAAGGTAAACTCAAAGAGACACCCACCTAGGCATATTATACTCAAACCGCTGGAAGCCAGAAACAAAGAGGAAATTATGCAAGCCGCAATTGAAATCACTAAGAAAAACAAAACAAAACAAAACAAAGCTATCCCATGCAGAGACCAATAAAACAATTAATGGCTCACTTCTCACCAGAAACAAAGGAGATCAGAAGACATATTCAAAATGCTGAAAGAAAAAACAGCCCACTAAGAACGCTACATTCAGTGAAATTATCCTTCGAAATTAAAATGGAAAAAAACAAACAAAAAAACACAAGATTCCTTGCAAGTAGATTGTCTTATGTGAAATTCTAAAGTAAGTTCTTTAGGCTGACAGGAAATGATACCAAACAGTAACTTCACTCCATGATGGAATGAAGACCATAGGAAATGGTAAGTATGTATGTGTGTGGGGGGGGTGGGGGGGGAGAGAGAGAGAGAGAGAGAAAGAGAGAGCATGAGCAGCAGAGGGGCAGAGAGAGACGGAGACACAGAATCCGAAGACAGGCTCCAGGCTCTGAGCTGTCAGCACAAAGCCCGACCTGGGGCTCGAACTCACGAACCACGAGATGGTGACCCAAACCAAAGTCAGACACTCACCTGACCAAGCCACCTAGGAGCCCCAGAACATGAAATTTTTTAAACCATTAATTGTTGCACTGTTCTGTTGGGTTTATCTTCGACAATAATAACAAAAGGAAGAGATAATATTGGAGGAAGTTGCAAAAAGAGAGAAAGCAAGAGAGAAATATAGAAACAGACACAAGAATGACCCTGACATTGAAGTTATCCAACAAGAATATTAAAATAACTCTTTTTAATATATTCAAGAATAAAGAAAAAGATGAAGGAAGTACATGAAAAGATGGGCAATCTCATCAAAGAATTAAAAATCTACTCAAAACAATAACTAAAATATAGTATCAGAAATTAAGAACTAATTTGATTGGGTTGAAAACTTACTGGACATCACGAAAAATAAGATTTTTGAAATGCAATATAGGTCAATAGAAAATTTCTAAACTGCAGAAAGGAAAAACAGAATAAATAGGAAAAAAGCATTAGAGATATATAAAAGTATAAACTTGGGCACATTTTTTTAATACTAGAAACCTAGCATCACAAATTTAAATTTTTTTTTTCAACGTTTATTTATTTTTGGGACAGAGAGAGACAGAGCATGAACGGGGGAGGGGCAGAGAGACACAGAATCGGAAACAGGCTCCAGGCTCTGAGCCATCAGCCCAGAGCCCGACGTGGGGCTCGAACTCACGGACCGCGAGATCGTGACCTGGCTGAAGTCGGACGCTTAACCGACTGCGCCACCCAGGCGCCCCACAAATTTAAATGATAGTAAAAATCCATGCAAGTGTTAGAAGTAACATGAGTGAATTTGTATGTAATATGAGAATGGGGAAACTTTTTCCATAAAAGTAAGAATTAAGCTGATTTGGAAACAATATCACAAGCAAGGAAAGATAGTTGACAAACTCAGAAAATATTTGCAACTTACATCACAAAGGATTAAATAGATTTTATATATGGGACTCTCGTAACAAAAATAAGGATAATAATGGGCTGGAATTCATCAATATGTTTAAATTCATATGAATTCGTAATACTTAACACAGAATACTTCTTGGTCACCATGTAAGAATGCTAGTGAACCAACTCATTTTTAAATCTGATAAATAAAAGGAAAGAATCAAGTATCCTGCATTTCTGATACAATCTGTACATCCAATAAACAGCTGATTCGTGAGCAGAAATTTCTCTATAAGAAGACTTCATCCAGGGGCACCTGGGTGGCTCAGTCGGTTAAGCGGCTGACTTCGGCTCAGGTCATGATCTCACGGTCCGTGGGTTCGAGCCCCACGTCGGGCTCTGTGCTGACAGCCTGGAGCCTGTTTCAGATTCTGTGTCTCCCTCTCTCTCTGACCCTCCCCCGTTCATGCTCTGTCTCTCTCTGTCTCCAAAATAAATAAACGTTAAAAAAAAAAAATTAAAAAAAAAAGATAAAAGAAGACTTCATCCAAAAAATGAAAGAAGGATAGGATTAGAGCATCACTATTTATCAACCCATAATGAATTAATGGATCTAGGCAATACTTATCAGTGGCTGTTAACATCACACAACTAGACATTATGTGCCTCTGATGTAACTGTGCAACATCATCTATAAAGTTTTTGTGCCAAAAACAAAAAATAAAAACACAAATAGTGTGATCAAATCTCTATACCTAACTAGTGAAAGAGGGACATGGAGATACCATGGGACATAAGAGTAAAATCCAGGCTGTGGGTAATTTTACAGGATAAAGAGTCAAATTTACTTAACAAATATATTGGAAAAGAAAAATAAGAAATATACAATAATCTTCAGATTAAAAGACGTTTTTCAAGTGATTCCCAGTACTTTATGTGATTTATGTGAATCCTAATTTAAACAACCAAAATGTAAAAATAACAACTATGAGGCCAACTGGATATTTAATGGTCTTAAGAACTTACTAGTTATTTTTAATTCTGGTAGTGGTATCATGGCTTAATTTTATATATATGTATATATATATATATATTACAACATATATATATTTTAAAGACTCATTCTAAAATAAGATTTTGGGGCACCTGGGTGGCTCAGTTGGTTGAGCATCTGACTCTTGATTCTGGCTCAGGTCATGATCTCACAGTTCTTAGGTTCAAGCCCCACGTCAGGCTCTGCACTGAAAGCATGGAGCCTGCTTGGAATTCTCTTTCTCCCTCTTTCTGTGCCCCTCCCTCTCTCTCCCTCTCTCCAAATAAATAAATAAACATTAAAAAAATAAATAAATACTATACCTTGGATTTTTCTTAATCTGGGAGGTGGCAGTTGCTAAGGGTTTAAATGAAACAAGATTGTCTGTGAGTTAATAATTGTTGAAGTTGCATGTTCAGTACATGGGAACTCATTATACTATTCTATATAATTGTGCATGTTTGAAATTTTCCACAATTAGAAGTTTTAAAATTTTTTGATGAATCATCTGAAATCATCGTGAGTACTGCCAGCTACATATAACACACTTTGAGAAAAACTAATCCCTCTTTCTCCAAATTCACTGCTATTATCGTCTAATTCAGGAAATGTAAAACTGTGGCCTGTGGGCTGAATCTGGTGGCTGTTTTTGTAAATAAAGTTCTACTAGAACACGGCCAGGCCCATTTACTCACGTATTGTCTATAGGTGCTGTCATGCTATGGCAGAGTTGAACAATTCTGACGGGGCTATAGGGACAAAGCCTACAATATTTACTATCTGGTCCTTCAAGCTTGTCAACACCCACTCAAATGTGCCAATCATCATCCATTATTCCTTGAAGATGCTGGTATCTGGATTGCAATACCCTTAGCCAGCCTAACCCCCTATATAATCCTGAGTGGTTTCAGTTACAGTGCCGTTGTCCTATCCGTTACCTGGCGTCTCAGTCCTGCCACTGCTCCCTCCGCTGTCCCTACTCCACTTGTGCCATCCACTCCCCTGATCACATCTGGACCTTCTCTGCCATACATACTTGCTCCACCTACAAACTCACTAAGTCAAACTTACAAACACCCCTGCTAGTCGTTTTGTGCAACTAACTTCATCTCAACTGTTCTCTCTCCTCATTGAGTCTTTTAATGAATTGATCTCTACTTTCTCCCAATCCATCAGCTTTATTTCGTTTCCCTCATTGTTGAGCTAAAATTCTATAGCCCATAATTTCAGCAATATTCTTGCTAATATCCCAAATCCCTTGGTTCGTCTCCCTTCACCACTAATATACAGGAAATCCAACAATAGTGAATTACTACTATCTACTTTTTTTTTTAATGTTTACTTGTTTATTTATTTTAAAAATTTTTTAACGTTAACGTTTACTTATTTTTGAGACAGAGAGAGACAGAGTGCGGGAGGGGCAGAGAGAGAGAGGGAGACACAGAATCGGAAGCAGGCTCCAGGCTCTGAGCTGTCAGCCCCGAGCCCGACACGGGGGTTCAAACTCATGAACCACGAGATCACGACCTGAGCCGAAGTCAGCCGCTTAACCGACTGAGCCACCCGGGCACCCCAGTTACTCATTTATTTTAACAGAGAGAGATAGAGTGCTCACACAAGCAGGGGAGGGGCAGAGAGAGAGAGAGAGAGAGAGAGAATCCTAAGTAGGCTCCATGCTGTTACGACTCAGGGGCTCACACCCATGAACTGCAAGATCATGACCTGAGCTGAAATCAAGAGTCAGATGCTTAACCAACTGAGCCACCCAGGTACCCCTCCCCAACGATCTACTGTTTAATGCCCAGACCCAAGCAGCCAAACACTTGTCTTCACTACAATTTGTTACCATATTCAACTGGATGTTCAACCCTGACCAAAAATCCAAATACATTTACCTTGTGAACTCATTTTCCCTCTGTTCATAGATGGTATTTCAAACTCTCTCCAATCTCTTTCTGAAGCCTCCTCCCTCTCTCTACCTGAAGGTGACTTTGTTTCCTATTTTAGAGAAAATAGACGAGGGCAATGCCCTCCTCAAATGCACTTATCCCAATTTCCTTTCCTGCTGTTACAGTTTTTAAAACCGGTCCCTTTTTCCAATTTCTGGGTAGCTGTAGTACTGCTATTATAAATCCCACTGCCCCTATATTCTCCGAAACCTTAGTTTACTTATTGTACTTGCTCTGTGGTGTATTTAGCTACTCTCTTTCAACTTTGACTGGGCTTTGAAGCTTAGTCAACCATCTTGCATTAATTAAAACCACCACCACTAACGCCACAACGCCAATGACAACCCTCATTTGGGCACGCATGCCCTTCTTCTGATCACTAACAAACTTCTTTTTAATTTTTTTTTTTAATTTTTTTTTCAACGTTTATTTATTTTTGCGACAGAGAGAGACAGAGCATGAATGGGGGAGGGGCAGAGAGAGAGGGAGACACAGAATCGGAAACAGGCTCCAGGCTCTGAGCCATCAGCCCAGAGCCCGACGCGGGGCTCGAACTCACTGACCGCGAGATCGTGACCTGGCTGAAGTCGGACGCTTAACCGACTGCGCCACCCAGGCGCCCCGATCACTAACAAACTTCTTACAAGTTATGTCAACATTTGTTGCCTCCGCCTCTTTGCCTCCTACTCACTCCTCTGCTCCCCACAGCCTGACTTCCATCTCTCTTCCGTGCCACAAAAACAGCTTCCGTTAAGGTGATCAATACCATCCTGTTCCTAAATACGATCCAATAACCACGCTGTCCTCTCAGAAACGTCAGAATTGACAGCTACTCCTTTCATGAAATGTTATCATTCTCGGTTTTTGTGAGCCAACTCCTCTCCTGATTTTACTGCTGCCTCTTCAGCCATTCTTCCGGAACCTTTAAAGATGTATCTTTCTCCATCTCTCGCTGTGGACTCTGCTGAAGGGCCGCATTGCTTTTCTCCCTCGAATTTCTCTGCCTAAATGATTTCTTTCATTCCCCAAACTTCAGTTAGCACACACTCATATGCCTCACCAATTTGTATCTTCAACTTAAACCTCTCTTCTAGAACAGGAATTCTATCTATCTATCTATCTATCTATCTATCTATCTATCATCTATTTCCTCGAGATTTCCTGAATGTGTCAACTTCATGTCTAACTCAACATGTACAAAATCAAACTCAAAGCAATCTCTGCACAATCTGTCTTCTAGTTTTTCCTAACACAGTGAGTAATTCCCCCATTTTTTCTGTTCCACATACTTGAAACAAGAAGCATCTCCTGACATTGCTTTTTATTCCTCATTCCACATGTACCATCCAACACCAAATCCTGTGGGGTGAATATCCTAAACTTACTTCTTTTTTTTTTTAATGTGTTTTTTAAAAAAATGTTTACTTATTTTGAGAGAGAGAGAGCAAGGGGGGCAGGGACAGAGAGGGAGGGAGAGAGAGAGTCCCAAGCAGGCTCCACACTATCAGCACAGAGTCCCACACTGGGCTCAACCTCATGAAAGGGGCTCAACAATATCTGAACTGAGCAGATATCGAGCAAGAATTGGACACTTAACTGACTGAGCCATCCAGGCGCCCCTCCTAAATATACTTCTAATTTGAACATTCCTCCCCATGTACCTCACTGCCACTCTACTCAGTTACTAGCATCTCTCACTTAGATTTCTGCCCTGTCTTTTAACTGATCTACATTATCCTCTGTATCTTTTTTCAATAAATTCTCTATACGTTTGCCACAATTAAAAAAAGAAAATCAAAACCACCATCTGTCAGTTAGTTTCCACAGCTCTTAGGATAAAGATAAAACCTGACTGGACCTCTCAATCTCTCTAGCCTCATCTTCAACTGCTTCCCTTTCAATCCCTATGCTCAAGACATAATACCTTTTAAAATCTCCCACAATTGCGCTATCTCCTTACTACCAGAGTCTTTATACATCCCATTTTCTGTAAAGCTGTGTTCCCCACATTGACCTGGTTAACTATGGCTCAAGCATCACTTCCCCAGGAAACCCTTCTTGATTTTCCTATTATATCCTCTCAAAACACTACTTTCTTACTGCAAGAACACTTCTCACTGTTGCAATTTGACATTTTTTGGCTTATTTGGCTATTTTTTGTCTCTTCCCATTGAACTTCATGATTCCTGATGACAGTCATGTCTGTATTGTATTCCTGGTGCCTAGCACCTCAAGTACACACAATATTTGTTGGGCAAAGATTGAATACAAGAATTTAAGAAGAGTCAGCATTCAAGTTCAAGAACAAACTATGCTATAAAAACAGACACACAGGGGCACCTGGGTGGCTCAGTCGGTTAAGCGTCCGACTCTTGGTTTCGGCACAGGTCATGATCTCAGAGTTTTGTGAGTTTAAGCCCTCCAGTCCAGCTTTGTGCTCACAGCATGGAGCCTGCTTGGGATTCTCTCTCCCTCTCTCCCCGCCCCTCCCCTACTTGTGCTTTCTCTCTCAGAATAAATAAGCAAATTTCAAAGAAACTTTAAGACGGACACATAGATCAATGAAACAGAGACCCTAAAATTAAACTCACATATATTATCAATTAACTTATAATAATATTATTATGAAAAGATCCAAGAACACACAATGGGGAAAGGACAGTCTCCTTAATAAATAATATTGGGAAAGCTGGATAGCTGCAGATAGAAGAAAGAAACTGCACACCTGTCTTAAACCATACATAAAGATCAAATCAAATGGACTAATTACTCGAACATAAGACCCCAAACCATAACACTCCTAGAAGAAGACATAGGGGCAATGGTTTTTTTGGCCTTGGCAATGATTTTTTAGATTGGACACCAAAAGCAAAG
This sequence comes from Puma concolor, assembly GCF_028749965.1. Taxonomy (NCBI): domain Eukaryota; kingdom Metazoa; phylum Chordata; class Mammalia; order Carnivora; family Felidae; genus Puma; species Puma concolor. The sequence goes on from NC_141675.1 coordinate 101,805,775, forward strand.
GCAAAAAAAGCAAAAATAAACAATGGGACTGCATCAACCTAAAAAGCTTCTTAACAGAAAAGAAAAATATCAATAAAATGAAAAGGCAATGTATGGAATGGGAGAAAATATTTATAAATCACGTTATCTGATAAGGGATTAATACCTAAAATATAAAAAAAAAAAAACTCACACAACTCAACAACAACTAAACAAATAATCCAATTTAAAAATGGCCAGAGAAATTGAATAGACATTTTTCCAAATAAGATATCCAAGTGTCCCAAAGGCAAGGAAAAAATGCCCAACATCATTTTTTCATGTTGGGCATCCCCAAGCATCAGGGAAGTGCCAGTAAAAACCACAATAAGATACCATCTCACACCTGTTAAAATGGCTATTACCAAAAAGATAACAAATATTAGAAAGGATATGCAGAAAAGGGAGCACTTGTACATTGTTGGTGGAAATGTAAAATTTTTGCAGCCACTCTGGAAAACAGTATGGAAGCTCCTCAGAACACTAAAAATAGAACTACCCTATGATCCAGCATTTCCACTTCTGGGTATATTTCTAAAGGAAATAAAATCATTATCTTAAAAAGATATACACATCTTCATGTTCATTGCAGCACTATTTTCAATAGCTAACACATAAAAACAGCCCAAGTGGGTCCTGATGGTTGAATGGATTAAGAAAATATTCTAACGTACAAGGAAATATCATTCATGCATAAAAAAAAAAAAAAAAAAAGAAGGAAATCCTGCCATCTGTGACAACATGGATGGACGTTGAGGGCATTATACTATGCGGACAAAGAAAGACAAGTACTGTATAATTTCATTTATATGTGGAATCTTCAAAAACAGAACAAAATGAACTTATAGATACAGAGGACAGATTGGTGGTTGCTAAAGGCAGGGAGTGGGGGCGAAATAGGTGAAGGTGGTCAAAAGGTACAAACTTCCAGTTATAAGATAAATAAATTCTGGGGGTATAATGTACAGCATGGTGACTACAGTTAATAATAATGTACCATATGTTTGAAACTTGCTAAGAGAGTAAATCTTAAAAGTTCTCATCACGGGAAAAATACATTCGACTGTGTGAGGTGATAGATATTAACTACACTTATTGTGATGATCATTTCACTATACGCATATATAGACAGCTACATAGATCTATCTATCTATATATCAAATCATCATGCCGGGGCACCTGGGTGGCTCAGTCGGTTGAGCGCCTGACTTCCGTTCAGGTCCTGATCTCGCAGTTCGTGGGTTCAAGCCCTGCATCAGGCTCTGTGCTGACAGCTCAGAACCTGGAGCCTGCTTCAGATTCTGTGTCTCCCCCTCTGTCTGTCCCTCCCATGCTCATGCTCTGTCTCTCTCTGTCTCTCAGTAATAAATAAACGGTAAAAAATTTTTTTAAATCATGTCATACACCTGAAACCAATACAATGTCTTATGTCAATTATAGTTCAGTAAAACTGGAAAAAAAAACATCAGAGAACAAATTATGGACAAGGTAGTTAGACTCAGAGTATTAAGATTATATTATCATATATTATATTCTTTTACTGACAACAGAATAGAATATTTTTCTTATTAGATTCTATGTATTTCTTTTCCCACTCCTCCTCCTCCTTCTATTACCACTACTTCTTCTCCTGAAGTAGACTGATGTTTTCAGTCACAACATCAACAGCCCTCTAAGGCTTTTGTAGTGATCTGGAAAATTAAAATCATGTTGCACTTTGATAACAGAGCCCAGCAACTTCACATTTTAAAACACATCAAGCTCATACAATCTCAGGCACTGTGGGTCCAGCTGCATTCAAACTAGGAAACCTGGATTACTACAACCCAGGGCTTAACTCAGAAAACTGCATTTCTTGGAGTAACTTGAAAGCTCACCTTGAAGAAAACCCTTGCAAGTGAAAGTGAAAAAGAAGCAAATGCTGAACGGTTTATTACATTTCTATCCTTGTCCACAGCCTCGGAGCACTAACTCACACCAAGGAACAAAATCTTTTGACAAGAGAACAGAATCCCTTCTCAGCAACCCCCACCCCCCGCCCCCGCCCCGGGAACATAGGGACAGAATTTAGGCATATACTGTTTTGTGAACAGACAGGGCTCAGAATGGCTCAGAGCACAACGGAAAGGAAACAAGAGGTCCCAACTGCCTGTGGTCCCTCAGATTTTCATATTTAGATTCTTACACACCACTTCAATTCACCTTTGTTCACAAGCTTCGTAAGTGTTTTCACGTCGCGTGTGCTTTGCTTACCCAACTAGCTTGCAAACATCTCACAGGGATGTACGAGGGAAATGGCACAAATGGGAGAAGTGAGTGAAGATCAAAGGAATAAAGGGGGAAAAGGTGTGTCATTGGGTGGGGACTTGACAGGGCTTTCGAAAGGCAACGGCTTCATCTGAGTTAAGTGTCTGCCCCTTGGCGCTCTACCAGGCTTACATTTTTGGTCACTCTGTAATGAAGGATGGTTTTTCCTGTTCTGTTTTGCTCTTTTGTATGTTGCCCACTTTGTACTCAATACACAGTAGCAGAACTATTTCTCTAACATGGAGGCCATTTTTCTTTTTCATCTGGTCCAGCTGACCAACAGCAAAGTTATCATCTGGGATACTTCCAACCACAAAGCATGTAGACATGGCTTCTGCCTCTCCTGAGAGTTTCAGTTTTTAGTAGCTGCAAACTTAGTTTCTTTGAATTGCCCTTTATTTCAAGGAATACACTTTCCTTAAAGGCAACACCACTCTCCTTTCTGGATAACATACTACCTCTTCTCCAGTGCTGTCCTCATGATGAGGACATGTCCCCATATGACTTACTTCCTATAGGGTACATCAATCCATTGAGAATCAAGCCAATTCTCAATGGAGTAGACATTAGACCCACAGAGATGCAATAGTACAGTTCACAGATTTAGGCAAAAGGTACAAAATCTTAATCTAAAGCCAAGGTCAATGTGTACTTGGGCTAATGTATGTTCAATGTTCGGCTGGGTTCCAAATTAGACAAATGCAGGAAGAGAGGGAGTAGGACCCATTATAAATAAGAAGTGATAAATAGAGTTCACTCATTATCATTATTACTCTTCTTAATGATGAAAACTACCCTTTACCAAACTCTTCCAGTCTGGCAGGAAGTATGCTAAGTGCTTTACAGATGACCCCATTCAATCATCAAAATAATGGTACCTGTGAAGGAGGTACTATAACCATTCATGTTTCTTCTACAATAGAACAAAAGCTTAGAGACTTGAATAACTTGACAAAGATGATACTTCTAATAAATGACAGAGCCAACATTCAAATCCAGGCTACCTGACTTCAAGGTATGGGCAGGTAGACACTGTTCTACACAGGTCTCCTTGTTTCTCTTCATTCAACTCCACCCCACCCCATCCCCAATTGAACTCAAGTATTTCTTTTTTCCTGGACAACAGCACTGGGAACAGGGCATTGTAAAGTAGTGGCAGAGGAGCTCCACGTCCACAGGTAGACTGTTCTAATACCACCTTATCTCCTGATAAGGAAGAAGAGGAAGTGATGGGGGTAATAAATCCCTCCCTGCTGCCCGTCCTGGGCAGTTCCATGCCTCTTTTAGCACAGCCTTCAGGAGTTAATTTTTGTTGCTTTTTTCTTATATTATCAGGCCACTTTGCCCCTGAGTTAAAAACACTTCATTTCCAGCGCATGTTCCATTTGTTGGCTTTCATTTTCATTCTTTTCCATTAGTATAAATGGAAACCATTTACTATAGGACCAACTAATTTAGGGGTAGGCAATATTATCATCATTTTCCAGATGGGTTCAGAGAATGGACATGACAGTCCCCAGGTGAAATTTATTTCTGGCCAGAAAGGAGCTAGAACTTAAGCTTAGGATTCCTGCCTCCAAACGCAGCCCCCTAAAGCAAGTATGTGTGAATGCTACATGTGCAGCCGCCGCCTTTGTGCCTTTACCTGCCCTATACTAAATATATCATATATCCAAAGCACCTTGCATAGTTTCCCCCACAAACCTCCTCTGCTCCCTTTCCCTTCAGTGAGTGGCAACCTCCCCCCCAGATGTCACCCTAAATTTTTCTCTCTCCCTCACTCATACTGCCCTCACTTTTATGCCCAAAGCACACAATTTGTTGTTTCTATATCTACCCAAACTAACACTCTGTCTCCTCTGGGCCACGAGGACGGTCTCCTAGTTCACTCCCACCTTTCCCTTCTGGCCCACCTTCACCCCATTCTTATACTGAAGCCAGCAAAATCTTTTATGACCCAAGTATAGCCAGGCTATAAATGTCATGCCATCCTTTTGTTGTGAATACTTCAATGTCTTCCTATGGCTCTTAGATAAAAATCAAACCTTTGAAACCTTGCTGACAAGATCTGA